>NW_023416346.1:100349081-101014081 GCF_014108235.1 Myotis myotis
AATCTATGGGACACAGTGAAAACAGTCCTGAGTGGGAAGTTCATAGCTTCACAGGCCTACCTCAAAAAACAAAAAACAAAACAAAAACAACAACAACAAAAAACAAACAACAAGAAAAAATGGTAATAAATTATCTAACCCTACAACTCAAAGACTTGGAAAGAGAGCAACATGAAAAGCCCAGCATAAGCAGAAGGAAGGGAAAAATAAAAATCACAGTGGATATAAACGACACAGAGACTCCCCCCCCCCCGCAAAACAAAACAAACAAAACAAAATATCAATTAAACCATGGCCTGGTTTTTTGGAAGAATAAACAAGATTGATGAACCTCTAGCCAGGCTCCACAAAAAAAGAAGCAAAGGGAGAGGACCCAAACAACCAAAAGTAGAAATGAAAGAGGTGAAATAACAACTGACCCCACAGAAATACAAGGGATTATGAAAAAATATATGAACAAACTATATTCCAACAAATTGGACAACCTAGATGAAATGGACATATTCTTAGAAAATACAACTTCCAAACAATCAGGAAGAATAAAAAACCTGAATAGGCCTATAACTACCAAAGAAATTGAAGCAGTAATTAAAAATCTCCAGCAAACAAAAGCCCTGGTCCAGATGGATTTATAAGGGTGTTCTACCAAGCAGTCAAAGAAGAACTAAAACCTATCCTTCTCAGACTAGTCCAAAAAACTTAAGAGAAAGGCACACTTTCAAGGTCTTTCTATGAAGCCAGCATTACCCTAATTCTATAATCAGATAAAGACACCACAAAGAAAGAGAACTATAGGCCAACATCCTTGGTGAACATAGATGCTAAAATCCTCAACAAAATTCTAGCAAATTGGATCCAGCGTTATATTAGAAAGATCATACATCAAGACCAAGTAGAATTTATTTCGGGGATGCAAGACTGGTACAATATCCCCAAATCAATAAATGTGATATATCACATAAACAAATTAAGAGACAAAAATCACATAATCATATCAATCAATGCAGAAAAAGTATTTGACAAAATCTAACAGCTTTCTTGATAAAAACTCTCAGCAAAGTGGGAATAGAAGGGTCATACCGCAACATAATAAAAGCAATATATGACAAACCTACAGCCAACATCATACTCAATAGGCAAACACTAAAACCGTTTCCCCTAAAAACAGGAACAAGACAGGGATGCCCACTTTCTCCACTCCAGGAATCCAATAATCCTGGAAGTGCTAGCCATAGCGATCAAGCAAGAAGAAAAAATAAAAGGCATCCAAATTGGAAAGGAAGAAGTAAAACTGTACTTATGAACAGATGACATGATATTATACATAGAAAACCCCAAAGGCTCCATGAAAAATCTACTAGACTTAATAAATGAATTTGGCAATGTAGCAGGATACAAAATTAACACCCAGAAATCTAGGCTTTTTTATAAACCAATAATCAACCCACAGAAAGAGAAATTTTTAAAAAAATCCCATTTACCATTGCACCAAAAAAATTAAGATACCTAGGAATGAACTTACCTAAGGAGGTTAAAGACCTGTACTCAGAAAACTAGAGGACACTGAAAAAAGAGATAGAGGAAGACATAAACAAATGGAAGAATGTACTGTGTTCATGGATTGGTAGAATCAACATAATTAAAATATCCATACTACCCAATGCAATCTACAAATTCAACACAATCCCCATGAAAGTGCCAATGGCATACTTCAAAGACCAAACTCTCCAAAAATCCATCTGCAATTAAAAAAAAAAAAAAAAGACCCCGAATAGCCACAGCAAAACTTAGAAAGAAGAACAAAGTTGGAGGGATCACAATACCAGATATCAAGCTATATTACAAAGCCACAATTCTCAAAACTGCCTGGTACTGGCAAAAGAGCAGACATATAGACCAATGGAACAGAACAGAGAACCCAGAAATTGACCCAAAACATTATGCTCAATTAATATTTGACCAAGGAGGCAAGAGCATACAATGGAGTCAGGACAGTCTCTTCAATAAGTAGTGTTGGGAAATTTGGTCAGATACATGCAAAAAAATGAAACTAGATCACCCACTTACATAAGCAAAAATAAACTCAAAACGGTTAAAGGACTTAAATGTAAGACAGAAAACCATAAGAATCTTAGAAGAATCCACAGCCAGGAAAATATCAGACATATGTTGTAGCAATATCTTTACCGATACAGCTCCTAGGGCAATGGAAACTAAGGAGAATATAAACATAAAAATAAAAAAGCTTCTGCACAGCAAAGGAAATCATCAATAAAACAGCAAGAAAGCCCACTGCATGGAGAACATATTTGCCAATGGTATTTTAGATAAGGATTTAATCTCCAAAATTTTACTGGGAACTCAGAGAACTTAAATGGAAGATAAATGACCCAATCAAAAAAAAAATGGGCAAAGGACCTAATAGACACTTTTCAAAAGAGTACATACAGAAAGCCAAGAGACATATGAAAACATCTTTAAAGTCACTAATCATCCAAGATATGCAAATCAAAATCACAAAGAGGTACCATCTCACACCTGTCAGAATGGCTATCATCAACAAATCAACAAAGGACAAGCGCTGGAGAGGATGGGGAGAAAATGAACCTTCATGCACTGCTGGTGGGAATGCAGACTAGAGCAGCCACTGTGGAGAACAGTATGGAGATTCCTGAAAAAGTTAAAAGTGGAACTGCCATTTGACCCAGTAATCCCACTTTTAGGAATGTATCCTAAGAAACTAGAAACACCAATCAGAAAGGACATATGTATCCCTATGTTCATAGCAGCACAGTTTACAATAGCTAAGATTTGGAAACAGCCTAAGCACCCATCATTAGATGAGTGGATTAGAAAACTGTGGTACATCTACACAATGGAATACTAAGCTTTTATAAAAAAGAAGGAACTTTAACCATTTGCAAAATCATGAATGGACATGGGAGCATCATGCTAAGGGCAATAAGGCAGTAGGAGAAAGATAAATATCACATGATCTCACTCCTATGTGGGATATAATAATCAATATAATTTGATTTACAAAAATAGATCCAGAGACAAGGTAACACTGGACAGACCACCCAACTTCAGAGAGAAGGCAGGGGAAGTGGGGGGTTGGAGAAGAACCAAAGGACTTGTATGCATGCATATTAGCATAAGCAATGGGCACAGACACTGGGGCAGTGGGGGCTTGTCCTCACGGGTAGGAGTGGTGGGGGGGTAAATCGGGGAAAAATGAGACATATGTAATACTTTAAACAATAAAAAAGAACATATATGTATACCCTATTGAAATGGACACTAGTTTGATGAAGATCAAGGGAGGAGAGGCACAGGTGGGTGGAAGTGAGCCAAAGGGGGGAAGTGGGGACACCTGTAAAAATGTTAACATTAGAATCAGGAAGATGGCGGCGGTATAGGCAGACGCGTCCCAGGTCGTGTCCCTGAGCAAATGGAGTGAGCAGCTGAAACTAGTAACATCCACCCCGAATTGGCGAAATTCCTCAGCTGGCGAGACGGTTTGCAGCCGGGAAGAGCAGAACTCCCCTGGAAAGGTAAAAAAACCAGGGATTTGGGCAGGAAAGTTCGCCAGACCTCTGAGCCCAGAGAGTCGGAGGGAGACCGCGTGGCAGACAGCCGCGTCCCTTGGGACAGGCGCAGCCCCTAACAGGGGAAAGGAGAACCGCGGGATTCCTGGCGCCGCCCGGGGAATTGAGAGCTGGGTCTGTGATCACGGAGGACTGAGCCTAAAGGGGGCAGCCTGAAGAGCTGACCAGACCATGCAGTCCCGGTAAGAGAAGAAGCTTACAGAAACCAAGCCTTCCCCGTTTCCGCGGCCGGCGTTTGTTTGTTTGTTTTCACTGAACCCTGTTCATGGGACATGTCGGATACAGACACTCACCTGTGCTGAAGAGAGGGAGAGTGTGCGGAGGAGTGGAATCTGGGGAGAGACTGAGGAGAGAAGGGGGGCAGGGAGAGGTGGCAGCGAATTGAGTGCTGAGCCACCCCTGAGCCCAGGGCTGAGGCAGCCATTCTCTCCGGAGAGTGAGACTCCTCCCCCCAGCCCCCAGGCAAGGAGCACAGCCACACCCAGATTCCACCCTGTAGGAGATCAAGGATTAAAATAACCTGATCAGTCCCTGGGAGTTAACAGGGTCTGGCCTATAGAGGGATTTTCAATCCCAGCAACAACACAGCACTGGTAACTCTTACGCAGCCAGCTCTGGGCAGTGAACTTCCACTGGACAGAGAGGCCCTATAGCCTCAGAGGCCAACCCCAGAACACTGCCACCCAGAGGCTGACCCACAAACTGACTCTTTGCTAAACACAAAATAAGGCAGTCTGGGAAACAAATGCGGCTTGCTTTAAAATAAGGACTGTGGTTTACAACACAGAGGAACAGTGTATCGCAGGGAAACTCAACACTCTCCTGAATACCTGGCAGGTCTAAGGCGAGCCACACTGAAGAATAGAAGAACCAAAGGACCTTCACTACTGCAATATTTTTTTTTTTCTTTTTTCACCTTTTAACTAAGAAACCAATTTTTTTATTATTTTTTTTTCTTTTATTGTGGTTTTTTTTTGTTTTTTTTTTTTTCTTCTTTTTTCCATCACGTGATTTTACCCTTTTAATTACTACCTTCTTATTTTTAACCAGTATTATTACTGCTACCATTTTACCATTTTTTTTTAAAGTGCCATTTTATTTTCTGTTTATTTTATTTTGGGATTAGTGTTCTCCATTCTATTTTCATCGTTATATTATTGGTTGTTTCTAGTTTGCATTCATCTCCAGGGAGCTGTTGCTGGAAGTTGTTGGGATTAATGGCTGTTCTATAGGAGTATTCTCCTCATATAAAAAAGTCTCTTCCCCTCTTCCACTTCATTCTCTCTTTTCGCCCTTTTTTTTTTCTTTTCTTTTCTTTTCTCGCTTTTATTTTCCCCCCTCCTTTTTCCCAATTTCATTTTTGCACTCCTTTTTTTGGTCCCTAATTTTCTTTTCTTTTTTCTCTTTTCTCTTTTTCTCTTCCTTCTTCCTTATCCCCTAATTCTCTTAATTCAGGTGGTCACCTTTATTTGGGGTTATTCATATCGTGAATATATTTGTGTATAGTGCCTGGTACGTGGTGCCTTGTTGTGTTGTATTTTGTGCCTTTAAATCAACGCAGCAGATCCAAGCAACAGCAACCTCCTGAGCACCACACCCTCTGCTGAGGAACAGCAGCTGTACGTGAAACCTTGCCCCACCAGCCAGAAGAGCCACCACAGCTGTGAACAGCACCCACCAGAGGAGCTGCTGCCAACTGAAGAGCAGCTGCTACCGCAACCGCCAGAAGAGCAACCACAGACCAAGGAGTCACTGCCACCAAGGGAGCAGCCACTGAACGACTCAACGTCTAGATATGTCAGCGAGATCAAACATGGGTAGACAAAGAAACCCCCAAAGAAAAGAGAAGGAGGACTCTCCAGAAAAGCAGCTAAGTAATACAGAGGCATGCAACATGACAGAAAAAGAATTCAGAATAAGGGTCCTAGAGTGCATAAACCGGATGGAGGAAAAAATCGACAACCTCTGCAAGAAGCTAGAAGAAACAGATGAAAAAATCAACAACTTAAGTAAGACCCAAGAAGAAATGAAGAGTGATATAGCTGCAATGAAAAACTCCATTGAAAGTATCAACAGTAGACAAGGAGAAGCGGAGGACCGAATTAGTGATTTAGAAGACAAGGAAGCAAAACACACCCAAAACGTACTGCAATTGGAGAAAAAAATGAAAAGACAGGAGGAGAGCCTAAGGGAGCTTTGGGACAACATGAAACGAAACAACATACGAATAATAGGGGTACCAGAACAACAGAAGGATGAACAAGGATTAGAAAACCTATTAGAAGAAATAATATCAGAAAACTTCCCTGAGGTGGGGAAGAAAAAAGTCACACAAGCCCAGAGAGTCCCAAACAAGTTGAACCCAAAAAGACCCACACCAAGACACATCATAATTACCATGGCAAATGTTCAGGACAAAGAGAGAATCTTACAGGCTGCAAGAGAGAGACGGAAAGTTACATACAAGGGATCTCCCATTAGATTGTCAAATGATTTCTCAACAGAAACACATCAGGCCAGAAAAGAATGGACGGAAATTTACAAAGTGATGCAAAGCAAAGGACTAAATCCAAGAATACTCTATCCAGCAAGGCTATCATTCAAACTTGAAGGGGAAATAAGAAGCTTCACAGACAAAAAAAGGCTAAGGGAGTTTATCACCACCAAGCCAGCAATGCAAGGAATGCTAAAGGGACTGGTATAAAAATAAGAAATAAAAATCTCAGAAAGAAAACAGCCACACAAAAACAGAAATGCCTACAAACAAGTACCTTTCAATAATAACTTTAAACGTAAACGGACTAAATGCTCCAAACAAAAGACATCGAGTGGCTGAATGGATAAAAAAACATGACCCATACATCTGCTGTCTACAAGAAACCCACCTCATTAGAAGGGACTCACACAGACTGAAAGTGAAAGGATGGAAAAATATCTTTCAGGCAAATGGAAAGGAAAAGAAAGCTGGGGTAGCAATACTTATATCGGACAAAATAGACCTCAAAGTGAAGGCCATAACAAGAGATAAGGAAGGCCACTTCATAATACTAAAGGGATCAATACAACAAGAAGATATAACCCTTGTAAACATATATGCACCCAATGCAGGAGCACCCAAATTCATAAAAAAACTCCTGGAAGATATCAAAGGAGAGATCGACAACAATACAATCATAGTAGGGGACTTTAATACACCACTGACAGCACTGGATAAGTCCTCTAGACAAACAATCAGCAAAGATGCAGCAATCCTAAATGACTCACTAGATCAGATGGACTTAATAGACATCTTCAGAACACTTCACCCCAAAGCCAGGGAATATACGTTCTTCTCAAGTGCTCATGGGACATACTCAAAAATAGACCATATATTGGGTCACAAGCAAAGTATCCCCAAATTCAAGAAAATTGAAATCATAAAAAGCGTCTTCGCAGACCATGATGGCATAATATTAGAAATAAACTACAATAAAAACAACCCAAAATACTCAAACACCTGGAAGCTGAATAGCATGCTATTAAATATTGATTGGGTTACCAATGAAATCAAAGAAGAAATTAAAAACATCCTGAAAACTAATGACAATGAAAACACAACAATCCAAAACCTATGGGACACAATGAAAGCAGTCCTGAGAGGGAAGTTTATAGCTCTACAGGCCTATCTCAACAAACAAGAAAAAATGGTAGTAAATCATCTAACTCTACAACTCAAAGAATTAGAAAGAGAGCAACAAGAAAACCCCAGAGTGAGCAGAAGGAAGGAGATAATAAAGATTAGAGCAGAAATAAATGACATAGAGACCAAAAAAACAATACAGAAAATCAATGAAACCAAGAGCTGGTTCTTTGAAAGGATAAACAAGATTGACAAACCTCTAGCCAGACTCACCAAGAAGCAAAGAGAGAGGACCCAAATAAACAAAATCAGAAACGATAGAGGCGAAATAACAACAGACCCCACAGAAATACAAATGATTGTTAAAAAATACTATGGACAGCTCTACTCCAACAAACTAGACAACCTGGAGGAAATGGACAAATTCCTAGAAAAATACAACATTCCAAAACTCAATCAGGAAGAATCTAAAAATCTCAACAGGCCAATAACTATGGAAGAAATTGAAGCAGTCATCAAAAAGCTTCCAGCAAACAAAAGCCCAGGACCAGACGGCTTCACAGGGGAGTTTTACCAAACATTCAAGGAAGAACTAAAACCTATCCTCCTCAGACTACTACAAAAAATTCAAGAGGAAGGAACACTTCCAAGCTCATTCTATGAAGCCAGCATCACCCTAATACCAAAACCAGGTAAAGACATCACAATGAAAGAGAATTACAGGCCAATATCCCTCATGAACATAGATGCCAAAATCCTCAACAAAATCTTAGCAAATCGGATCCAGCAGTACATCAGAAAGATCATACACCATGACCAAGTAGGATTTATCCCAGGGATGCAAGGATGGTACAATATCCGCAAATCAATAAATGTGATACATCACATAAACAAATTGAAAGAAAAAAACCACATGGTCATATCAATTGATGCAGAAAAAGCATTTGACAAAATTCAACACCCATTTTTGATAAAAGCTCTCAGCAAGGTGGGAGTAGAAGGATCATACCTCAACATAATAAAAGCCATATATGACAGGCCCACAGCAAACATCATACTCAATGGACAAAAACTAACACCATTTCCCCTAAGAACAGGAACAAGACAGGGATGCCCCCTCTCACCACTCCTGTTCAACATAGTACTGGAAGTGTTAGCCATTGCAATTCGGCAAGAAGAAGAAATAAAAGGCATCCAAATTGGAAAAGAGGAAGTAAAACTGTCCTTATTTGCAGACGACATGATATTATACATACAAAACCCTAGAGACTCCATCAAAAAGCTACTGAACTTAATACATGAATTTGGCAATGTAGCAGGATACAAAATTAACCCCAAGAAATCCGAGGCATTTCTATACACCAATAGTGAACTTTCAGAAAGAGAGATTATAAAAACAATCCCGTTTACCATCGCACCAAAAAAATTAAGCTACCTAGGAATAAACTTAACTAAAGAGGTAAAAGACCTCTACTCAGAAAACTACAGGACGTTGAAAAAAGATATAGAGGAAGACATAAACAGATGGAAGAACATACCGTGTTCATGGATTGGTAGAATCAACATCATTAAAATGTCCATACTACCCAAAGCAATCTATAAATTCAACGCACTTCCCATTAAAATACCAACGGCATACTTCAGAGATCTAGAACGAACTCTCCAAAAATTCATCTGGAATAAAAAAAGACCCCGAATAGCTGCAGCAATCCTGAAAAAGACCAAAGTAGGTGGGATCTCAATACCAGATATCAAGATGTATTACAAAGCCACTGTTCTCAAAACTGCCTGGTACTGGCACAAGAATAGGCATATAGATCAATGGAATAGAATAGAGAGCCCAGAAATCGGCCCGAACCAATATGCTCAATTAATATTTGACAAAGGAGGCAAGAACATACAATGGAGCCAAGATAGTCTCTTCAATAAATGGTGTTGGGAAAATTGGACAGATATATGCAATAAAATGAAACTAGACCACCAACTTACACCATACACAAAAATAAACGCAAAATGGATAAAGGACTTAAATGTACGACAGGAAACCATAAAAATTCTAGAAGAATACAAAGGCAACAAAATCTCAGACATATGCCGAAGCAATTTCTTCACTGATACAGCTCCTAGGGCACTTGAAACTAAAGAGAAAATGAACAAATGGGACTACATCAAAATAAAAAGCTTCTGCACAGCAAAAGAAACCATCAACAAAACAACGAGAAAACCCACTGTGTGGGAAAACATATTTGCCAATGTCATGTCTGATAAGGGCCTAATCTCCAAAATTTATAGGGAACTCATACAACTTAACAAAAGGAAGATAAACAATCCAATCAAAAAATGGGCAAAGGACCTAAATAGACACCTTTCAAAGGAGGACATTCAGAAAGCCAAGAGACATATGAAAACATGCTCAAAGTCACTAATCATCCGAGAGATGCAAATCAAAACAACAATGAGGTACCATCTCACACCTGTCAGACTGGCTATCATCAACAAATCAACAAACGACAAGTGCTGGAGAGGATGTGGAGAAAAAGGAACACTTGTGCACTGCTGGTGGGAATGCAGACTGGTGCAGCCACTATGGAAGACAGTATGGAGTTTCCTTAAAAAACTGAAAATGGAACTCCCATTTGACCCTGTGATCCCACTTCTAGGAATATATCCCAAGAAACCAGAAACACCAATCAGAAAGGATATATGCACCCCTATGTTCATAGCAGCACAATTCACCATAGCTAAGATCTGGAAACAGCCTAAGTGCCCATCAGTAGATGAATGGATTAGAAAACTGTGGTACATCTACACGATGGAATACTATGCTGCTCTAAAAAGGAAGGAACTCTTACCATTTGCAACGTCATGGATGGAACTGGAGAGCATTATGCTAAGTGAAATAAGCCAGTCAATGAAGGAAAAATACCACATGATCTCACTCATTCATGGATAATAGAGACCATTATAAACTTTTGAACAATAATAGATACAGAGGCAGAGCTGCCTCAAACAGATTGTCAAACTGCAGCAGGAAGGCTGGGGAGGGTTGCGGGGCAGGAGGTAGGGGGGTAAGAGATCAACTAAAGGACTTGTATGCATGCATATAAGCATAGCCAGTGGACATAAGACATTGGGGGGTAGGGGAGGCTAGGGGACTGTCTAGGGCGGGGGGATAAAATGGACACATATGTAATACCCTTTGTAATACTTTAAGCAATAAAAAAAAAAAAAAAGATACCTAGGAATAAACTTAACTAAGGGAGTAAAAGACCTCTACTCAGAAAACTACAGGATGTTGAAAAAAGGAATAGAGGAAGACATAAACAGATGGAAGAATATACCATGTTCATAGATTGGGAGAATCAACGTCATTAAAATGTCCATACTATCCAAAGCAATCTATAAATTCAACGCACTTCCCATTAAAATACCAACAGCATATTTCACAGACCTAGAACAAACTCTCCAAAAATTCATCTGGAATAAAAAAAGACCCAAAATAGCTGCAGCGATCCTGAGAAAGAAGAACAAAGTAGGAGGGATCTCAATACCAGATATCAAGCTGTATTACAAAGCCATTGTTCTCAAAACTGCCTGGCACTGGCACAAGAACAGACATATAGATCAATGGAAGAGAATAGAGAGCCCAGAAATCAACCCGAACCACTATGCTCAATCAATATTTGACAAAGGAGGCAAGAATATACAATGGAGTCAATACAGTCTTTTCAATAAATGGTGTTGGGAAAGTTAGACAGATACATGCAAAAAAATTAAACTAGACCACCAACTTACACCATACACAAAAATAAACTCAAAATGGATAAAGGACTTAAGTGTAAGATGGGAAACCATAAAAAATGCTAGAGGAATCCAAAGGCAACAAAATCTCAGACATATGCCGAAGCAATTTCTTTACAGGTACAGCTCCTAGGGCACTGGAAACTAAAGAGAAAATAAACAAATGGGACTACATAAAAATAAAAAGCTTTTGTACAGCAAAAGAAACCATCAACAAAACAACAAGAAAGCCCACTGCATGGGAGAACATATTTGCCAACGTTATCACTGATAAGGGTTTAATCTCCAACATTTATAGGGAACTCATACAACTTAATAAAAGGAAGATAAACAATCCAATCAAAAAATGGGCAAAGGACCTAAATAGACACCTTTTAAAAGAGGACATATGAAAACATGCTCAAAGTCACTAATCATCTGAGAGATGCAAATCAAAACAACAATGAGGTACCATCTCACACCTGTCAGAATGGCTATCATCAACAAATCAACAAACTACAAGTGCTGGAGAGGATGCGGAGAAAAAGGAACCCTCCTGCACTGCTGGTGGGAATGCAGACTGGTGCAGCCACTATGGAAGACAGCATGGAGCTTCCTCAAAAAGTTAAAAATGGAACTCCCATTTGACCCAGTGATCCCACTTCTAGGAATATATCCCAATAAACCAGAAACACCAGTCAGGAAGGATATATACACCCCTATGTTCATAGAAGCACAATTTACCATAGCTAAGATTTGGAAACAGCCTAAGTGCCCATCAACAGATGAATGGATTAGAAAACTGTGGTACATCTACACAATGGAATACTATGCTACTGTCAAATGAAAGAATTCTTACCATTTGCCACAGTATGGTTGGAACTGGAGAGCATTATGCTAAGTGAAATAAGCCAGTCCATAAAAGAAAAATACCACATGATCTCACTCATTTATGGACAATAAAGACCATTATAAACTGATAAACAAAAATAGATACAGAGGCAGAGCAGCATCAAACAGACTGTCAAACTACAGTGGGAAGGCTAAGGAGGGTTGGGGGCGGGGGGAGGTAAGAGATCAACCAAAGGACTTGTATGCATGCATATAAGCATAACCAATGGACACAAGATACTGGGGGGTAGGGGAGGCAGGGGGAAGGTCAAGGGGGGAAAAAAGGAGACATATGTACTACTGTTTGTAATACTTTAAGCAATAAAACAAAATTAAAAAAGAAAGAAAGCACATGATATGGTAGATTTAAACCCAAGTATACTGATAGCTATAGTAAATGTAAATAAATAAATGCTCTAATTCAAATGCAAAAAAAAAAAAAAATGTTAACATTAAAATGTTCAATAAAATTATAAAATTAAAATTCTAATGTTGCTAATAACATTCTTTCCTTGGGGGAGACTTTAATTTTATATGTATTGTGTGATTTTTTTTTTTACAACCTGAACATATCCATGTATTGCTTGTGTAATTAAAAATAATTAAAAATCTCTCATGGCTAAAAATAAGAAAACATAAAAATGAATATGACATTTAAAACCACCCCAGTGAGGAGATTAAAAATGTACACAAATGAATATATGACAAGGGAGAATGTAATAATAGCTCTAATAAAGCACATAAAATGTTGTTATGGGTACACAGTAAGATAAAAAGTATTAATTTTTTTTTGTAAGGAGGCAAGGGAAGAGTTGGTAATTAATTGTATATGTACTTGAAATAAGAAATATGTTACTTATTTTTAATAGTCTAAAATTTAGATAGAATAGTCTTCTAATTCATCAGGTGTTATTGTGTTTATTTTTAATATGGAGTGAAGCCATGGCGTTTTCATTGCTCTCTTGCCTCTTCTACTTTTACTTTGTTTGCCAGATTCTTCTCCTTGTCTCCACTTGTTTACAAAAGGGAAGCACCAATTCCAATGTTCTCTAAGCCTGGGTTTGGAGTTGAGGAGTTAGCTGAAACTATTGTAGCAATAAGATACACAAAGCTAACATGGCTTCCACTATGACCCCCACCATTTAACTGAATAAACAAAGTCTAGTAACTCTTTATGGACAGGAGGCATGTAGAAGCATCTTCTGTATGCTTCTGGTGGTGGTACTAACCAAGAGAAAGAAAAGTATTCAAAGGGAAATATAACTTGTAAGGAACTATAATTAAGTAAAACAATTGTTATTATATGACAGCATATACCACACACAACTAAAAATATAAGCACAATTGGCATATAAATTCCTGTGTATTTCAGCATTTTATTCACTGTTGCCAGTTACATTTTTAAAGGAAAGCAAGAGGCATACACACACACACACACACACACACACACACACACACACACTGGAATTGTTCCTTGTGAATATGTGGTTTTGTGATGCACAAACTGGCTGACTAGAAAATACATAATGGTTCATGAATAATACTAGTAGTTTCAACCCCTTTACAAAGGGAAATAAGGCAAATTATAAATAAACCAAAATGCACAGAAATGGAATTTTGGAGTTAGAAGGAACCACAGGGAGAATTTAGTCTCCACATTGTGCAGATGAGAAAACTAAAGCAGCTAATTAGTAGATCAAAATTAGCACTCAGTTCTGACTTCTAATCAGGTGCTCCTTCTACCACACCACACAGCACACCTGTGTTATTATGGCTAAGATCCAAACACAATCCCTTCTCTGTTTTTCTGTGGGCAATCACATTCTACAATGATCAGGATATGAGATTTACTCCATAATATACCCTACAGATTAACTAGAGTTCTTGAGACAATTAGGTTTTATCATTAGCAGATATTAAACATAAGCAATACCTTTTCTTCAAGTGTTTTCTACTTCAAATGAAGCTTAAAAGCCTCAAGGCCCTATAATACACATGCTGACAACCTTTGGGCTTTTGTTTTAAAAGTTAAATTTTTTAAATTAGAAAGGTAACAATCCGTAGTCAAGAATTGACCATCCCCCCCCCCCCTCCCAAATTAAATAAAGCCAGTTACTTTGAAACTTCACTAATACAGCAGCCACGAGTTACATGTGGCTATTAAGCACCTTTAAAATGTGGGTACTCTAAACTCAGATAAGCTGTAAGAATAAAATTCACACAAAATTTTGAGAGACTTAAAATGAACAAAGAATGTAAAATATTTTACTAATTTTTATGTTGATTAAATGTAAAATAGTTCAACTATACCAGGTTAAATATATTGTTACTAAATTAATTTTACCATTTTCTTTTTGTTTTTTAATGTGGCTAACTAGAAATTTTAAAATCCCATATATGGCTTACATTATATTTTTATTGGACATCTCTAAGCCATCAATAATAAATATCTAGATGGTATTGATACAAAGTTTATATATTCTCTAAGAATATTTAATAGTATAAAAGCTGCTTATATAATCACTAGTCAATATCTGTAGTAAAGAAGAAATGACATAAAAAGCACACTACATACAGAAAGCAACTTTAATTGGCTTAAGTACACTTTTTTCTTCAGTATATTTACATTTTTATTTTTTTGACTTTTAATTTCTTTATTGATTAAGGTATTACCTATGTGTCCTTATCCCCCATTACCCCCCCCCCCACTCATACCCTCACCCCCGCCTGTTGTCTGTGTCCATTGGTTAGGCTTATATGCATGCATACAAGTCCTTTGGTTGATCTCTCCCTTTTACCCCCACTATCCCCTACCCTCCCTCTGAGGTTTGACGTTCTGATCGATGATTCTGTCTCTGGATCTGTTTTTGTTCATCAGTTTATGTTGTTCTTCATTATCCATAAATGAGTGAGATCATGTGATATTTATCTTTCTCTGACTGGCTGATTTCACTTAGCATAATGCTCTCTTGTTCCATCCATGCTATTGCAAATTGTAAGAACTTTTTTTTTTTTTTTTTTTACCACAGCATAGTATTCCACTGTGTAGCTGTGCCACAGTTTTTTAATCCACTCATCTGCAGATGGGCACTTAGGCTGTTTCCAAATCTTAGCTATGGTAAATTGTACTGCTATGAACATAGGGGTGCATATACCCTTTCTGATTGGTGTTTCTGGTTTCTTGGGATATAATCCTAGAAGTGGGATTACTGGGTCAAATGGGAGTTTCCATTTTTAGTTTTTTGAGGAAACTCCATACTGTTCTCCACAGTGGCTGCACCAGTCTGCATTCCCACCAGCAGAACACAGGGTTCCTTTTTCTCCGCATCCTCACCAGCACTTGTCGTTTGCTGATTTGTTGATGATAGCCATTCTGACAGGTGTGAGATGGTATGGCATTGTCGTTTTGATTTGCATCTCTTGGATGATTAGTGACTTTGAGTAGTTTTGGTTAATACTGCAACTATTTTGTATTCCCTGAACACATATAAACTAATAAAATAGGAATGTTGCCCAAAGAAGAAGCATGAGAAAAAAAAGTCAGCCATTGTTTTGTTCAATCACTACATACATGTGAATTAACTTAAAAGCATATGCACCCCTATGTTCATAGCAGCACAATTTACAATAGCTAAGATTTGCAAACAGCTGAAGTGCCCATCAGCAGATGAGTGGATTAAAAAACTGTGGTACATCTACAGAATGGAATACTATCCTATCTAATAAAACAGAAACATGGTAATTGGCGTACAACCGCTACCTTTCCCATTGGCTAATCAGGGCGATATGCAAATTAACTGCCAGCCAAGATGGCGGCCGGCAGCCAGACAGCTTAAAGCGAACATGAGGCTTGCTTGCTTCAGTGATGGAGGACTCCAATGTTCCCCGCCTGCCGCTGCTGGCCTCTGAGCTGCAACTCTAAGCAATTATGTTACAAATATAGAAGCTAAACAAAACCCCAGAAACCTGCTTTAGTCACCGGGCTTCAACCAGCAGGATCGCAACATTGTTTCAAATACAGAAGGTAAACAAAGGCCAGAAACCTGCTTTCAGCAGCAGAGGCCTAAGAGCTGGAGCCTCAGAGCTAAAGCTGGCCCAGAATAAAAAGAAAAAAAGAAGCAGTTGGGAGCTTAAGTCACCCACCAGCCTGAAAATAGCCCTCAGGCCCTCACCCAGACTGGCCAGGCACCCCAGTGGGGACCCCCACCCTGAAGGGTGTGTGACCAGCTGCAAACAGCCATCATCCCCTCACCCAGGCTAGCCAGGCACCCCAGTGGGGACCCCCACCCTGGTCCAGGACACCCTTCAGGACAAATCAGCTGGCCCCCACACGTGCACCAGGCCTCTATCCTATATAGTAAAAGGGTAATATGCCTCCCAGCACCAGGATCAGTGGAGCTGTGAGGCCTCCCGGCACCGGGATCAGCATGACAGGGGGCAGCGCCCAAACCCCCTGATCGCCCTGCAGCTCTGTGTGTGACAGGGGGCGGGGCCACAACCTCCCTATCAGTCCTGCTCTGTTCCTGACAGGGGAAGGAGCCCCAACCCCCTGATCAGACCTGCTCTGTGCCTGATAGGGGGGAGCTCCCCACCCCCCTGAATGCCCTGTGGATCTGTGTGTGACAGGCTGCAGTGCTCCAACCCCCTAATCGGCCCTGCTCTCTGTGTGACAGGGTGTGGCACCCCAACCCCCTCCCCCCCCACGGGCCCTGCTCTGTGTGTGACAGGGTGCAGCACCCCAACCACCCCCCCCATGGGCCCTGCTCTGTGTGTGATAGGGTAGAGCCATAACCTCCCCATCAGCCCTGCCCTGAGTGTGACAGTGGCGGTGCCCCAACCCCCTGATCCGCCCTGCTCTGTGTGTGACAGGGGGCGGCACCCCAACTCCCCAATCGGCCCTGCTCTGAGCCCGACCAGGGGCTACACCTAGGGATTGGGCCTGCCCTCTGCCACCCGGGAGCAGGCCTAAGCCAGCAGGTCGTTATCTCCAGAGGGATCCCAGACTGCGAGAGGGCAAAGGCCGGGCTGAGGGACCCCCCTTCCCCCCGAGTGCAGAAATTTTTGTGCACCAGGCCTCTAGTGTCAATATAAAAAAGAATTAACTTTTACCATTTGCAACAGCATGGATGGAACTGGAAAGCATTATGCTAAGCGAAATAAGCCAGTTGGAGAAAGATAAATATCACATGATCTCACTCATATGTGGGATATAATGATCAACATAATCTGATGAACAAGCATAGGTCCAGAGACAATGGTAGGGGAGGGGGTTTAGAGAGCAACCAACGTACTTGTATGCATGCATATTAGCATATTCAGTGCACACAGGCATTGAGGTGGTGGGGGCTTTCCTGGGATGGGAATGGCTGGGGGGGGGGTTCAGTTGGGGAAAAAGAAGACAAATGTAAAACTTTAGACAATAAAAAAAGAAGAAAAAAACAAATGCTGACATATAACACCATCATATACTTTGCACATGCACACTGGACTATAACTTTAAGATTTCAGCAATTTAAGATTAATGTAACAAACATATTTATAATTTATACCTTTGCTCCATCTGAAATATTGTCCCAGTTTCCACCACTCAAAGAGAACTTTCCATTGCCTATACGTAGCAGTATCTCTTCAGGAGTATCATTGGGGCCATTAGCAAATGGAGTATAGCTATTAATAAAATAGATTTTAATAAACATAGGGCCTACTATACATATGAAATACAATTGAAAGTGATGAGCATATGACTACATGCAAATATTTAATCTAGCAAATTAGAATATTATCTATTAATTCCCTTCACTGTGCACATCAAATTTGATACTTCAAATAATGAACTTAATCCTAATTAATTATTTAATAAAATGAAGAATTTTGTCTATATCAAAGTCTTGTTGCCCTTGATCAGTTAATCCATGTAAAATAAAATAAATGTGGCTTTTCATGTAAAGTTAGTCTTAAAATCAGACTGCAATAAAACATGCACATTTTGTATTCTCCCGGGCATAAGTCAACAAACCTAATATACCTACCATGAGGAAATTGTTAATGTTATATATTCATAGAAATGCGTTTATTTTATTGATTCAAATTTATTCATTAGAATTTTATAAATATTATCAGTGAAAACAGGTTAACAATAATTTCAATTAATGTCCACGAAAAAACGTTAGTTAAATATTTATATCAGTGTAACAAAAAACCCTCTAGAGCAGTGATGGCGAACCTTTTGAGCTCAGCATGTTAGCATTTTGAAAAACCCTAACTTAACTCTGGTGCCGTGTCACATATAGAAATTTTTTGATATTTGCAAGCATAGTAAAAACAAAAGATTTATATTTTTGATATTTTTTTATATATTTAAATGCCATTTAACAAAGAAAAATCAACCAAAAAAATGAGTTCGTGTGTCATCTCTGACACGCATGTCATAGGTTCGCCATCACTGCTCTAGAGCATTAAAATTATTATGTGGATCAATATTAATGGAAAGGAAGAGAGACAAATACCTTGTATAATGTTAAAATAGCTTAAAATTAATTATAGAATGACAGAAAGTGATCAGTTTTGTACCATTTTAACAGATGAAACTGAAAATAGTATTCAAATTTAGGAATGAAAAGTCTTACTGTTAAAAAGTATGAGAAATTTTCTTAACATGTTAATGTCTTAATTCCTCATGTAATAATTAAAGTTGATATAACACTAAACACACATATATACACTAACATTTATTTTTTGTGTATCATAAAGTAAATATTTGAAAGCAGCAATACAGAAATGTTATCCCTTGTTTCATGTGAAAACTTTAGCTATTCTTAACTTTACCACTTACTTTAGGCTATAACTAAATAGTTTGCAGAATTTTATAATATATCTAAAAGTACATGGAGCCTAGCCAGCATGGTTCAGTGGTTGAGCCTCAACCTATGGGCCAGGAGGTCATGGTTCAATTCCAGGTCAGGGCACATGCCCTGGTTGTGGGCTGGATCCCCAGTGTTGGGTGTGCAGGAGGCAACCAATCATTGTTTCTATCTCATCATTGGTGTTTTTTATCTCCCTCTCTCTTCCTCTCTAAAGCCAATTAAAAAATATCTAAAACAATAATAAAATACATAGAATACAATGACATATGTAATGATCATCAAGCCAATAAATAATTGTGTGATGATTTCATATGTATAAATCTTCCGTTATATCAAGCATATTTTAATTATACTAAATGCCTTCTCTAAAAAGTCAAACCTAAATACATAACAATCTTATCTAATAATAGACAAACATGGTAATTGACTGTACCTTCACTACGTCTCCCACTGGCTAATCAGCAAGATATGAAAATTAACCGCCATCCAGGCCCCCGTGGGCTATCCCAGAAGCTGCCTGCTTGCTGCGCGTGATCGGATCTGGTCCTGGGCCGCAGGCCGGCCCTGGAAGCCCCAGAAGCCGCCTGCCTGCCGCCTGTCATAGGATCCGGTCCCGGGCTGCAGGCAGGTGGGCCCTGGAAGCCCCAGAAGCCACCAGATATGGCAGTAACTCTATCAGTAAGCCCTCTGAAAGTCAGTGGCATAAATGCACCAATTAAAAGACAGATTATGAGGGTGAATCAAAAACAAAACCCACTTTAAATATAAAGACACATATAGATTAAAAGTAAATGAATTAAGCTGCAGCCTTTTTTGCTCAGTGGATAGAGCATTAGCCATGGGCTGAAGGGTCCCAGGTTTGATTCCCGTTAAGGGCATGTACCTCAGTTGCTGGCTTGATCCCCAGTCCCTATCAGAGCATGTGCAGGAGGCAACCAATCAATGTGTCTCTCCCTTTCCCTTCACTCTCTCTAAAATTCAATAGAAAAATATCCTTGGGGGAAGATTAACAAAAACAAAGTAAATGAATTAAGTAACATTAAAGAGATTATAAGAAAAATATATTCCAAATTTTGATAGTTGTATAATGGTTATGTTTAAATTATTAACTCCTAAGAAATTGGGTGAAGGGTACATATAATATGCTGTAGTATTTTATAGTTTTTTTACATGTATGAGATTATTTCAAATTAAAATATTAAAAATTAATAAAATATTAATTGAAATGTATCTGCATTACATGAAAAATCTCCTAATTGCTTCTAGCATAATTTATTAAATTATGCTAAAATTTACAAGGGTTCAATTAAAAATATCTTAACTCTAAATGATATAATAGAAAATATATAATAGTGCAGTTATAAGCACTTATCTGAAAATAAAAATTTAAAGAAGTGAATTTAAAGAAGGGATTAGCCAAAGAAAATATATGCACAACCCATGGACGCAGACAACAGGGTGGTGATGGCCAGAGAGAAGTGGGGGGCAAGAGCTGGGTAGAGGGGGCAAAAGGGGGGAAATAGGGACATCCTATATAATAATAATAAAAAGCTAATATGCACATTGACTGAACAACAGAATGGCCAGTTGCTATGAAGTGCACTGGCCACCAGGGGGCAGATGCTCAATGCAGGAGCTGCCCCCTGGTGGTCAGTGCACTTCCATATGGGGAATGCCACTCAGCCAGAAGCTGGCTCATGGCTGGCCAGGGCAGAGGTGGTGGCAGGAGCCTCTCCCACCTCCATAGCAGCACTAAGAATGTTCAACTAACAGTTTAGGCCTGATCCCTTGGGGGCCTAAGCCTTTAGTTGGACATCTCCCAAGGGCTCCCTGGCTGCCAGAAGGATGTCTGACTGCAAGCTTAGGCCTGATCCCCTGGGGAGTGGGCCTAAATCAACAGTTGGACATCCCCCAAGGCGTCCTGGACTGCAAATGGGTGCAGGCTGGGCTGAGGCACCCCCCCCCCCGAGTGCACAAATTTTTATGCACTGGGCCTCTAGTTTTATTATAATTCTTCAAATTCCATTCTATGCATTGATTTTTTTAAATACAGCCTTTTTTATAGCCATAAATTTTTACTCCTAAATAAAAATAATTAGAGCAAAACAAGACTTGTAAATTTCTAACATTAACTAACATAATCCATTTATTACTTTGTTTAGTAGGATTTTATCCTTTCAAGAGAAGGCAACTGTGTGTTTCTGTAATTTAGCATTCTGTTACTATTTAGATTCGTTATAAAGCTCAATCTTATTAAATCTCTAGTGGCAGGAGAGCCAGATTCAAGTACTTAAAAAAAATTAATTCAAGCCCTAGGCAGTTTGGCTCAGTGGATAGAGCATTGGCCTGCAGATGGAAGGGTCTTGGGTTCTTTCTAGTCAAGGGCACCTACTTGGGTTGCAGGATCCTCCCCAGCCTGGCCCTGGTTGGGACATGTGCAGGAGGCAACCAATCGATTTCTTTCTCACATTGATATTTCTCTCTGCCTTTCCCTCTCTTTTCCACTCTCTAAAAATCAATGGAAAAATATCTTCAGGTGAGGATTCAAAAAATAAAATTAAAATTAAATTTTAAAAAATAATTCAATATCAATTGAAAACTTGTAAAATTATATATATGAATATTGCCTCATTAAACACATTTATGTTTTTTTTCAATTTTATAAGAAAACAATATACAATATTTTGAAGTGTGAGTAGAATTTTCCTTAAAGTTATTTTCATTCGTTCTTTTTCTAGATGAAAATATACAGGTGAAATTCAAATACTGATGTGAATTATTTTGAATATATAAGGTTTCTTACCCAGCCAACATTGTGTAAAAAAGGACTCCTAGACTCCAAATATCACAAGCAGCATCGTAGCCCTGTTGCATAAGAACCTGAGAAAGAAATAATTATCTGGTATTACCCAGTATAAATTCCTTTATCTCATCTGAATGAAAGTTGTGCTTCTAATAATCTCACAAATGTTCACAATTTAAAAACAGATTATTTTAAAAATAGATTCTTGTAATGTTAAAGGCAAAAATCTTCTGCTATTAGCAAGTATGGAATAAATGGCTATTAATAAAGTGAGTAAGTAACATGGACCATACAAAAAACAACCTTGTAATATTTTAACTTTCACTTCTACTCTTAGAAAAAACAAATAGAGCCATAAAAATTTAAGATTAATATGTACAAAAACCTTAATATATATTACACACAGCACTATCTTTAATCCTAACACTGACTTTATAAGGAAGATATTATTTCTATTTTAAAGATGAAAAAACTGAGGCAAATGTTCAGTAATTTTCCCAATACCACAAAACTGGTAAGTAGTGGAGGAGGTATAATTACTCTAGAGCTTGGGCTTATAATATCTGTAACTGCCTCCTTGCGACATACGAGATGGTGAGATAATATATGATCTTATGAAAGATTAATTTTTGTTTTATATACAAGGCTTATGTCTTGAAAAGATCAGTATATTTCTGGATTACAAATACACATTTGATAAATTGTAAATGGTTTCGTTAACTTTTCATACAATAATTTACGTAGGTAGCTGTTTTTTGCTCTTGGCACTAGTGTTAATAAAAATCAAATAATATATTCATTATATATTCATGTGAGTTTTCCCCATGAGGTTAATAAAGTTTGTTAGAAAATAGATGAAATGAAGCTTTCTTATTCAGAAGAATAAGCCCACTGCTACAACCTTTAGGCACAGGAACAAAATAGAAACATTGTTAATGCGTTAACAATGTGGGCTGTGTAAGCATCAGATTGGACATTTATAAGAGGCTCAATACATTAATGTTTGGTTTTGACAATTGCCAGACATGAATAATGAGCAACTAATTTAAATTTCAAGATATAATTTTTTTCTAGTTAAATTGGATTTCTAAGAACACACATATGTGCAAACTTGAGAAGCTGGAGAGGCTATCAAATACTTCTATAACTGGCTTATGTAAATAATTCATGTAGGGACTACAAAAACCCTTAATAAATAATGAGGTACAGTTAAACTACTCATATCATGGTAAACCCAAGTTGGCATCCTTTAGTAAAACTTAAACCTCTCCTGCTTCCCACCACCACCACCTATTTCATTTATTTTTCTCATATATTCTTATGGTTCTGGACATCACCATCATATTTTCCATGGTTCCCTTACGACAGTATTTTTTAAATCTCTTTTTAACTTTAATTTATTTACAGAGAGGAGAGAGAGAGAGAGAGAGAAAGAGAGAGAGAGAGAGAGAGAGAGAGAGAGAGAGAGAGAGAGAGAGACATCAATTTGTTGTCCTCTTATTGGTTGATTCTTGTATGTATGCTGATTGGGATTGAACCCACAACCTTACAACCTTGACGTATCAAGACAATGCTCAGTCAGGGATAGTAGAGTATTTTTTAAATGTTCCAATTTGCAGCCAAGGTCAAAAGACTGCCCAAGAACTTGTTGGATAGGTGAGGGTTACTCTTTGAGTCAACTACAAATATTTCACACACTCATAACCTTCCTAGTTAATGAGAAAAAGGGCACAGAAGGCATGATAGTGCTTAATCTAATTAGCATCAATCATGAAAACCTTGTTTTACACATTTACAACACACTTAAACCCATTTTGTATGGGCAAAGAAAAGGGAGTCCACTTTTTCTCTAGAGTGGGTCTCAAAGCTCTATAATATTAAGAACATCTCTCTCTCTCTCTCTCTCTCTCTCTCTCTCTCTCTCTCTATATATATATATATATATATATATATATATATATATATATATATATATATATACCAAATGGCTGGACCGCTGGAATGACCGGAATGACCAGTTGCTTTGACGCACTGTGGCCCTGATCAGTACCCCCCCCCACCCCGATTGGGGGGCGGGGCCGGCCAGCCAACTGCCTGCGGCCCCTTCCCCAGCCAGTCCTGCCCCAATCGGCTCCAATCAGGGAGGACTGGCTTGACCCCACCTGTGCACGAATTCGTGCACCTGGCCTCTAGCATAGCCATAAAAGAAACAAGGCAAGGTAGTGGGATGAGTGAAAGAGTACAATGCAGAACATGTGTTTAATACTTTCCTACTTGCATCAAGTTAAATACAAGAATACATAAGTCAGAAGTAAAGTATTTAATGCCATTGCCTTCTTTCTCATTTGGTATCCAAAGTTAGCAAAAAATAATATAAACATAGATTCTCATTCCCTTTGTTCTAAAGTTCAACTTAATTCATATTTGGAGCAAAACATCCAGCCCAGAGGAGAAAAATGCAGAGTAAATTCACACTCATTTTTTTACAAAGTGCTGCAGGAACAACATCCAACCAATTTATTATTAGTTCATTCAATTCAGGATAATTCTTATATATCAGGAGACATTAAATATCAGTTGAGTACTATTATGGATTTACATTTATAAAATAAAACATTTTAGAGAGATATTAATTTTGTGACATAGGTATAGTAGAAAAGCACATCTACTATGTAAATCTTAAGAAGTTGATTGAATTAATACATATAAAAAGTGAATAAATATTATTTCCTCCTTTTTAAGTTGAAATTGTAATCAATTTATTTTTAAATTTTTATTTATTGATTTTAGAGAAAAAGAGAAAGTGAGTTGGGTGGGAGAGAGAGGAGAGAGAGAGAAAGGGATTGGGGAGCGAGAAAGAGAGAGAAAGAGAGGGTCGAGGGAGGGAGAGAGATGCAGAGACAAGGAGAGAAAGAAACATTGATTTGTTGTTCCACTTATTTATGCATTTGTTGGTTTATTCTTGTATGTGCCCTGTCTGGAGATCTAAACAGCAACCTTGGTGTATTGGGATGATGCTCTAATCAACTGAACTACCCAGCCAGGGCTATAATTATCTTATATGTTAGAGAAAAAGGACTCTTTAGGCACTGTAATGAAGGAATGAATTTATACCCCCATAATGTTACTATATTCAAATATCTGCATAGGTGCTTGAATATTTCTAATTTAAGTTTAAAAGATAATTCATTTCACATATACCATTACTAATTTTTTTTAAGAGTCTGAAATTTCAGGGACAACTCTAACAAAAACGTCATTCATAAAAATTTATATATATTCATTGATTACTAGCAGAGGCTTCATCACTTGATAATAAAACTCTTCAAAGCATTTTTTTTAAAATTACTGAATTTATTGGTGTGACTTTAGTTAATAAGTTTATAGAGGTTTCAGGCATACAATTCTACAGTACATCATCTGTATATTGCATTGTGTTTCACCGCCACAAGTCAGATATCCAATCCAAGTCAAGTCTCCTTTCATCATCATTTATCCCCCTTTATCCTTTTGTACCTCACCTCACCCCTTTCCCTCTGGTAATTATCATACTGCTGTCTGAAACTATGAGTTTTTCTTTTCTGCTTAACACCTTCAACATTTTCACCCAGCCTCCCAACCACCCTCCTCTTTGACAGCTATCAATGTGTTCTTGGTATTAATGAGTCTGGTTCTCTTTTAATTTATTTTGTTCAATAGATTCCACATGTGAGTGAAATAATATGGTACTTGTGTTGCTCTGACTGGCTTATTTCACTTAGCATAATACTCTCCAGGTCTATCCATGCTGTCTCAAAGGATAAGATTTTTTGTTTTGTGTTTTTATGAGGAGCAGTATTCTATTGTGTCAATGTGCCATAGCTGTTTTATCTATTCATCTACTGATGAACACTTGGGCTGCTTCCAAATCTTAGCTATTGTTAATAATGCTGCAATGAACATAGGGATGCATATATTCCTTCAAATTTGTGTTTTGGCTTTCTTCATATAAATTCCCAAAAGTGGAATTAATGGGTCATAAAACAGTTACATTTTTAATTTTTTGAGTTAATTCCATACGGCTTTACACAGTGGCTTCATCAATCTGCATTCACACCAACAATCCGTGAGCGTTCCCTTTTCTCCATATCCTCACCAGAACTTGTTTTTTGATTTATTGACCATAGCCATTCTAACAAGTGTGAGCTGATATCTCATTACGGTTTTAATTTGCATTTCTCTGGTGATTAGTGACACTAAGCATCTTTTCATGTCTATTGGCCATCTGTATGTCCTCTTTGGAGAAGTGTCTATTCATATCCTTTGCCCAATTTTTAATTCAATTCTTTGATTTTTTCTGGTGTTGTTTTATAAGTTATTTATAAATTTTGGATATTAACCCCTTATCAGTGTCAAATATGTTCTCCCATTCAGTGAGTTGTGTTTTAATTTTGTTGATGGTTTCCTTTGCTGTGCAAAAATGTTTTAGTTTGATTTGGTCCCATCTCCTAATTTTTTCTTTTGTTTTCCATACCCAAGGAAAAGAGAGAAAGAGAGAGAAAGTGAGTGGGATGGGAGAGAAAGAGAGAGAGATGGGGGAGGGAGAGATTGGAAGTTATTAACAAAACTTGTGGTTTTGAATAGAAAGCAGAGCATCCGAGGGGAAATATCAGAAAAAAATATTGCTACAGGAAATGTCTGAGATTTTACTACTTATATTTTCTTCTAGAATTTTTATGGTTTCTTGACTTGTATTTAAGTGTTTGAGTTCATTCTTGGGTATGGTGTAAGAAGGTGATCTAGTTTCAGTTTTTTACACATATCTGTCCAATTTTTCCAACACTATTGAATAGATTATCTTAACCCCATTTATGTTTTTGCCTCCTTTGTCAGAACCACTGAAGCCTCACCTTTCCTGGCTCTTCCCTCCAAGATCTATGCATGAATGATATTTGCCAAGAAAAACTTGACTGCTTATAAAACCCATGTGAAGCTACTTTCTCCAAGAATTTGAAGATCCTAAAAGGAATCAGGGATAGCACTGCCTTTATATGTTATGTGTATTACTAAATAGTATAAATTACTTCATGCTCAACACAACCCAAAATATGTGAAAACCTACCTTGACTTCATTACTAAATGAATGCTGGGTCTTGAAAATGTTATTTAGGTACTTTAAGCCTCAGTTTCCTCATTTTTAATATTTAATATATTGAAGGTAGAGTTGTCTCTACTTTCTCTTCCAGCTCTAAAAGGGTAAATTCCTAAACTAGTACATCACCCAGGAAAATGAAATAGTCTAATTATTACATTCAAGTTGGTTTCAGATGCTAACTTCTAGTCTGAATATTTATACTAAGGGGCTATCAGAATTCACTGATTTAAATAGCTTTATTGTTGAGAATGGATAAGGTAACTCAAATTTTACTTAGCAACCATAACATATACATGTCATTATATACATTCAACTAAAGGAAAGAGTGGAAAACAAAAACTGAAGTTTTAAAGAATACCTCAGGTGCTACAAAATTTGCAGTGTAGCATGGAGTTAAGAGAAGCCCATTTTCTCCTCGAAGTTGCTTTGCAAACCCAAAATCACAGATCCGAATGGAGTCTGCATTGGCTGATTCATCCATGTATAAAATATTACTAGGTTTAAGATCACGATGAACAACCTTGAACACAAAAGAAAAAAATATTATATTTCTATAGCTAAATAAATGTCTGTGAAATAAAACATTTTATGTTAATATATTTCTATGAAAATTACTTTTTTAAATATATTTTATTTATTTTTTACAGCAAGGAAGGGAAAGGGATAGAGAGTTAGAAACATAGATGAGAGAGAAACATCGATCAGCTGCCTCCTGCACACCTCCTACTGGGGATATGCTCGCAACCAAGGTACATGCCCTTGACCAGAATCGAACCTGGGACCCTTCAGTCTGCAGGCCGATGCTCTATCCACTGAGTCAAACTGGTTAGGGCAAGGAAAATAACTTTTTAATCATACAATGTTGAAATGATATTTTGCCCTATATAATCTTGAAAGTATACAGAGAAAATAATATCTATCAGATAGATGTTCTGCTTTCTATTCAAACCACCAGTTTTGTTAATAACTTCCAATTTCAAAGTATCAAAACTCAATTCTCAGTTCCACTTCTGTTTATAATGAACTAAGATCCTACCTAATATGCCCCTCCCCATAGTAAACAATTATAAAACCTGAACGTAATAGAAAAATGAACTACCCGAAGGTACTGGGGAGTGAAGAGAAACAGACAGGCTTGGGTGGGGAATACACACTTGGCTGAAAGAAGGAATACAGGGAACTATATGAACGGCTTTTAGGCAAGGGGAAAGTACAGTTCCGTGTCACACAGTGGTGGTGAAGATACACGTGGAAAAGCCCACAGTCTTTCTAGCATGAAAAACCAGAAAAGAGATGCTGGGGAAACTTTAATGCTGAGTGGAGGGATACTGTAAATTAAAAAGTCAAAACTACCCCTGAGCTCTGGTCACATAAGTCAGTTGGTTAGAGTGCCATACTGATACGCTAAGGTTGTGGGTTCAATCCTCAGTCAGGGCACATATAATAATTGATCTCTCTCTCTCTCTCTTAACAAATAAAAAATTGCTCCTGAATCAACAATGTGTAGAAGAGGGCAAAGGGGGGATAAATGGTGATGGAAAAAGACTTGATTTTGGGGGTCAACACACAATGCAATATACAGATGATGTATTATAGAGTTGTGCACCTGAAACCTGAATAATTTTATTAACCAATGTCACCCCAATAAATTCAATAAAAAATTTCAAATGTGTAGAGGAGGCTCAAAGTACTTTGTATTAATATGAAAGATAGAGACCAACGTTGCTACCCAAAAGGCAGAATTTTCTGTGCAAACAATGACAAGAAAATTATCCACTAAAACAAAACAATAATGAAAATCAATAAAAATCATTGGAGAAAAATAACAGAATAAAAAATCTCCAAAATTTAATATTCTAATGTGCAGTATACAATCCAAAATTATGTGACATACAAAAAACACAAAAAAACTGACAAGAAAATAGAACACAGTTTCAAGAAAAAAAGAAAATCAATCAATTCTAAATTCAAGATGAACCACATTGGAACTAAAAGACAAGAATTTAACTTATTTTTTTATTTTTTAAATTTATCTTTATTATTGAAATTATTACAGATATCCTTTTTTCCCCCCAATGACCCCCTACTCTCCACTTCCACCCTCCCCCAGACCTTCACCACACTATTGTCTGTGTCCATGGGTTATGCATATATGCATATTTGTTCTTTGGTTAATCTCTTTCTGCCACCATCCTTCCCTCTGAGATTCATCAGTCTGTTGCATTAGGGTGACATTGCTTAATAAAATTATACAGGTTTTAGGTATCTACTTATATGAAAACCCTGGGTGGTGTAATATCACGACCGGTCTGGCGACCAAGCAGAAGGAAGTCAGTCCTGCAGGGGTTGTCTTGGAAACAGCTGAACCCTCTCTTGAGCTATTTCCTGGTGCTGTTTCCAGTGAGGGCGGGGTTTGAGGCAGGAACCCGCCCTCAGGGCATAGAGGCATATCTTTATAAAGTGTGCTGTGCCAGCACCGCCAAGGGTGAACATGAGTGGGGGCAGCTGAAAGGCTTAGAAAAGACAGACAAGAAAATGAAAGCAGGGTCTTGGTGGGATGCTGCTTCTCTGAGAGACAGCGACCATGCCCACAGTCATGTCTTTATTTTATAGCAGTAATGCCACAAGGCAAAGTAAGGGCATGACCAAGTTGTTTACAACATTCTCCTGGGTTTCAATCCTACTCAACTACATGCACCTGAACTCTATCAAGCCTACATCACTCAGGCATGTGGGGCCACGTGTTCGGACCATAGGTTCAAGCTTACAACTATAGCTGTTGGCTATAATTGTGCTGGGAGGGCCCTGCCCTCCAAGCTGGAACTTGCACGTGGCAATGAGAGGACTGTGCCCTCTCATCAGTCCAAAGCTTGAACCTGTCCAAACACTGTAGCAGCTACCCACAATAAAATTTTAATCTACTTATATAAAAACCCTGGGTGTAACATCATGGTCAGAAGTGCGTCCAACCGGAAGGAAATCAGTCCTGCAGTGGTCGTCTTGGAAATGGCTGCGCCCTCCCCTAGCTGTTTCTGGGAGGATGAGGTTCAGGCAGGAACCAGCCCTCAGGGACAGGTTTCAGGCAGGAATCCACCCTCGGAGCAAAGCATGGAAGTGAAATGATTTGTAATGGATCTATTATTGAAGCTTACTTTGGAAATACTATATCTATAGATCAGTGGTTCTCAACCTTGGCTGCACATTAGAATCACCTGGGAATCTTGTTAAAATCCTGATTTCTGGGCCCCATCCTCCGGAAATTCTGTTTCCTTGTTACTAATGTTGTGGCCCCAGCCCATAACAAAGAAACAATTTCCGGAGGATGAGGCCCAGGAGTCAGGATTTTAAAAAGATTCCCAGGTGATTCTAATGTGCAGCCAAGGTTGAGAACCACTGCTATAGATAATATTAACATATATCTAAATGTCCAATTCTTTGTCTAAAAAATGAGCATGTTCAAAAATTAAATGAAGAAAATTTGGATATACTTGATGGAGATTTTCACACATATTTGAGTGATGATTCTTCCATTGATTCCACAGATGATGCTGAAAAGGAAAATTTTCCCATCGAATTTCTTAATAGTATTACTCCTTCGGGAATGCCATGTTATAAATTAAAATTGAAAGTGGGTGCAATCATCATGCTATTGAGAAGTCTCAATAGTAAATGGGGTCTTTGTAATGGTATCAGGTTTATTAAAAAATTACGACCTAACATTATCAAAGCTGAAGTATTAACAGGATCTGCAGAGGGAGAGGCTGTTCTGATTCCAAGAATTAATTTGTCCCCATCTGACACTGGCCTCCCATTTAAATTGATTCGACGACGGTTTCCCGTGATGCCAGCATTTGTGATGACTATTAATAAATCACAAGGACAAACTCTAGACAAAGTAGGCATATTCCTACCTGAACCCGTTTTTGCACATGGTCAGTTATATGTTGCTTTCTCTCGAGTTTGAAGAGCATGTGATGTTACAGTTAAAGTTCTAAGTACTTCATCACAAGGGAAATTAGTCAAGCACTCTGAAAGTGTTTTCACTCTTAATGTGGTGTATAGGGAGATATTAGAATAAGTTTAATCACTTGATCAGTCATTGTTTGCATCACTGTTGTTTTTATATCATTTTTTTTGTTTTTATATCATGCCTCTGTTGTTATATCCTTTTGTTACTGTTTATTTATTAATAAATTTATATATTATTTTCATATATATTTTAATAATTTCCTTTCATCTCTCACACTTCTATTATAGAGAAAGGGCAAACAGCAATATTAAAATATCTCTGCTAATTAATTCCATTTAAAAAATATATATTTTATTGATTTTTTACAGAGAGGAAGGGAGAGGGAAAGAGAGTTAGAAACATCGATGAGAGAGAATCATCGATCAGCTGCCTCCTGCACACTCTCCACTGGGGATGTGCCCACAACCAAGGTACATGCCCTTTACCAGAATTGAACCTGGGACCCTTGAGTCCACATGCTGATGCTCAATCCACTGAGCCAAACAGGTTAGGGCAATTAATTCCCTTTTAATGTGCATGAATTTTGTGCACCGGGCTACTAGTCTGTATATATAAAATCCCAGCAACTGGAATGGCGGCACAACCAGAACAACGGGTGGTTATGACATGCACTATGGCAGCCAACCACCCTGATCCCGCCCCAACTGGCCCCCCTCAGGCCAGTCCGGCCCCTGATCTGCCCCAAACACCTTAATTGGGGGCAGGACCAGCCAACCAACCATCTGTGGCCTCTCCCCCAAGCCAGCCATAGCCCTTCCCCCTGCCATCCCAGCCCGATGGGTCCCCATTGAGGTGGGCTGGCCAGATCCCACTCATGCACGAATTTGTGCACTGGGCCTCTAGTACAATTCTATAATATATCATCTGTATATTGTATTACTTGGGGTGGTAAATATACAGACAATTTTCAAAATAATATGATGGAGGTGCTAGCTAAAGTTAGGGTGGTAATGATATTGCAGCATATAAATGCATAAATTTTGTAAACCTTAACGTTATTTGTGAATTGTATCTCGATAAAAATGTATTATTCAAAATTTACAAGACTAAACATAAAACATTTAAAAAATAGCCCTGACTGGTTTGGCTCAGTGGATAGAGTGTCGGCCTGCGGACTGAAAGGTCCCAGGTTCGATTCTGGCCAAGGGCATGTACCTTGGTTGCGAGCACATCCCCAGTAGGAGGTGTGCAAGAGGCAGCTGATCGATGTTTCTCTCTCATCGATGTTTCTAACTCTCTATCCCTCTCTCTTCCACTCTGTGAAAAATCAATAAAAATATTTTTTTTTAAAAAAAAAAATAAAGTGGCTATTATAACTATCTCAATAAAGTAAAAGAAAACATGCTTTTGATACATGAAACTATCAGCAGAAATATAGAAGCAAAAAGTAAAAATCAAATAAAATGCTAGATATGCAAAATATTCTAAAATTCTCTACATTATAAGTTTCTTACTGATTATTATCCACTTCATTTAATATAGTTCTATCTTAATCAGCAGTTCACTACACTGAAAGATCTTTAAAGACAAGGACCAAGTCTTACTCATATTTGAGTCTGTATAACACTTTTTATAATGCCTGGCATATAGAAATGCTAAATACATCTCTGTCATTAATTTATTTAATTGACATAAAAAACTGAAAGTTTCTAAAATAATATACTAAAGTAAAGGTGCTTAGCATGCACACCACCCAAAGTCAAATAATCTTCTGTCACCATACATTTGGCCCTCTTGTAAAATACACATCATGTTTCACAGAAATGTATTCTTGAAACTTATATGATCTTATTAACCAATGTCACCCCATTAAATTTAAATAAATGAATAAAAATAAATTAAAAAGAAAAGATGCTTATCATTGTCCTCTTCTCAAAATAGCTTGTCATCCTTTATTTTAGAGAGATTTGATAAAAAGAATCAAGCAATTAAATTATAATAGCCATATATAGTTCATATTTTATAACTAGAGGCCTGGTGCACAAAAATCTGTGCACTGGAGGGCGGCGGGGTCCCTCAGCCCAGCTTGCCCCCTATCACAGATTGGGAGCCCTCAGGGGATGTCCTACTCCCTGCTCTCTGCTCCCCTTGGGGAGCAGACCTAAGCCAGAGTCTGGCCTTCCTTTGTGGGAGGTGACCGGGCTGATCAGGGGAAGGCACCAGCCCCATCACCCTGCTGCTGCAGCCACTGCCAGTCACCGCAGCCACCAAGGTGTTTTCATCAACACAGACTCCAGTCCTTTTACCATGAAAAAACGACAACTTTCTTTAGGCATTTTCAAGATGTGCCTTTCATAAGATATGACATTTCTTTCTTTCTTTTTTTTATCCTCACCTGAGGATATGTTTCCATTGATTTTTAGAGAATGTGGAAGAGAAAGGGAAAGACAGAGAGAAACATCAAAGTGAGAGGAACACTTTGATTGGTTGCCTCCTGCATGAGCCCTGACCTGGGCCCAGGCCAGGGAGGAGCCTGCAACCTAGGTACATGCTCTTAGTCAGAATTGAACCCAGACCCAGCAGTGGGGAGGCTGAGGCATTATCCACTGAGCAAAACCAGCTAGGACAGGATATGACATTTCTTAACCCTCCAGCAGCGGATCTTCCTTTTTTTCTCCAGGAGTGTGGTAAAAAACCCTAGATCACCTTATTGGATTATTATTACCCAAGTTACTAAGAATATTACCAGTGGCATACAGGGAGCTTAGCCAATGAGCGGTCAGAAAAGGTGTTTCCTCTGTAGTTCACACCAATTGCCAGCTTGGCCCCTGCCCAGGCCTAATGCCTCTGGCCAAGTCATTAGCCCTGGGAAGGGGACCTCCAGCTCCCACAATTGTGGGTTCAGCCCCTGCTCCCCACCATCACCAGCTCCCTCCCTGCTCCCCGCAATTGCTGGCTCTGCCCCTGCACAAGCCTAACACCTCTGGCCAAGGCCTTAGGCCTAGGCAGGGGACCCTCAGCTCCCATCATCACCGGCTCTGCCCCTGCTACCCTCAATCGCTGGAACCCCCCCTGCCCACACCTAAAGCCTCTGGCCGGGGCATTAGCCCTGGGCAGGGGACCCACAGCTCTCTGCAATCTCTTGCTCCGCCCCTGCCCAGGCCTAACGCCTGTGGCGGAGGCATTAGGCCTGGGCAGGGGACCCCCAACTCCCCACAATCACCGACTCTGCCCCTGCTCCCCATGATCGTTGGCTCCGCCCCTTCCCAGGCCTAATGCCTCTGGCCAAGTCATTAGGCTTGGGCAGGGGACCCCCAGCTCCCTTAATTGATGGCTCCACCCATGCCCAGGCCTAATGCCTCTCACCGAGGCATTAGGCCTGGGCAGGGGACCCCCAGCTCCCACCATTGCTGGCTCCGCCCCTGCTACCTGCTATCTCTGGCACCACCCCTGCCCAGACCTAATGCCTCTGACTGAGGCGTTAGGCCTGGGCAGGGGACCCCCAGCACCCCACAATAGCGGGCTCCTCTCCTGCTCCCCACCATCGCTGGATGCCCCTCCTGCTCCCCACCATCCCGGCTCCGCCCATGCCCAGGCCTAACGCTTCTGACCAAGGCGTCAGGCCTGGGCAGGGGACCTCTCAGCTCTGATTGCAGGCTCCGATAGCCGATAGCCGCTGGGCACCTACGTATGCAAATTAACCACCATCTTTGTTGGCAGTTAATTTGCATATCATGCTGATTAGCCAATGGGAGGTGTAGCAAAGGTACGGTCAATTACCCTGTTTGTCTATTATTAGATAGGATATTGAAAAATGTAGTACATTAAACCAGACACAAAACTGAGTACTGGCTTATTTTTCTTATTTATAAAAGGGGACCATGTAGAATTTTCACTGTGCCAATTCTGAGTTGATCATTAATTTATTGTTTATACTTATGTGCATACATATCCACTATTACAACTGATTCAAACTAAATTTTAAAATTATTTTTAACAATGTTTCCTTTTAGAGTTGTACATAATAAGAGTTGACCTTTTTTGGTAACATTTGCTTTCTTTATGAACAGGTAGGTAGCAAAATATGAGACCTAATCCACTACTACAAACTTTAATAGATTGATATTTCACATGTTCAGAATCAAAAATTCTTACTGTATTTGGAAGAGGGGTTGGCAAGAATCAAGAAATAAAGTCCTTTCATTGCCAGAACTTTATATGTTAGGTATAGCATAATATGAGTAATATTCACATATCCTTGGATAATCCTCTTATGTTTCACTTTTAAATTTGATTAGGTTTGCCTGACCAGTGTTGTTCAATGGTTGAGTGTCGACTTTTGAAGCAAGAGGTAATAGTTCAATTCCTGGGCAGGGCACAGGCCTGGGGTGTGGGCTTAATCCCCAATGGGGGCATGCAGGAGGTAACCAATCAATGGTTCTCTCTCATCATTGATGTTTCTATCTGTCTCCCTCTCCCTTCCTCTCTGAAATCAATAAAAAAAAAATTGATTAGGTTTAATAATTTCAAAGTCAAGGTTAGATTCAATTACATAATCCAAACCACTTTTAAAACTAATATGCTACTAAATCAGGGTCAATAGGCAGAGTGAACAAAATGATAACATTTTCCAACTTCCTAATTCTATAACCTTCACTACTTTATGAGTTTTATTAGTATGTTCTCTATAAAATATACATTCTCTAAAAAAGTAATTCACTTTAAGTGGTATACCCTACATATAATTTTATGAATATACAAGTCACAGAACTAAAGGAAATAAAATAACTACAACTTACTCCTTGACAATGAAGGTAGTCAACTGTTTTAGTTATCACAAACAGTACATCACTAGCTTCCCGTTCCGAGAAACATTTTTGTTTGAGAATACGGTCAAGTAGTTCTCCTCCTTTCATCAAATCCGTAACAAGGTAAACATATCTACCATCATCATAAACCTAAAAAAGAACACATTTTAAAAATGTTATTATTTATAATTATAATTCTGAAATGTTTAAATTACATTTACTTTGCTTTTATAGTGAACCTCTAGTGTTAAAAATATATTTTTTATTGCCAATATAGTAGTGAAGATTAAATTGGCTAAACAGTCCCTGAGATCATGTTAAACATATAATTTTATTAACTTTTCAGGTAGTACGTTACACTTCATCAAAGGATATAAATGAAAAAATACAACTCTGTACCTCTCAAATGGCATCTATCTCAATTGCTTTTACTGTATTATAGACACTTCTCTTCCCTACTAATAGTAAGGCTCCTTTTGACAGTAAATGTATTATTAGTTTTTAATATCCTCCCCACAGTCCATTATCTGACATGGTGTCTTAAATGTTTGTTGAATTCAAATACTATACCAAAGAAAATAAATTGAAAAAATAAGTGTACCCTTTCATTCAGGCTTTGTGACATAGATAGATTAGATAGATAGATAGACAGACAGACAGACAGACAGATAGATAGATAGATGTAAACTACTATTTAAAAGCTATGAGGGTGTGTGTCCCTCAGCCTGGCCTGCACCCTCACCAATCTGGGACCCTCCGGGGATGTCCAAGACTGTTGTAGGATTGGGCCTAAACTGGCAGTCGGATATCCCTCTCGGGATCGGGGACCACTGACTCCTAACCGCTCACCTTCCCGCCTGCCTAATCACCCCTAACCACTCTGCCTGCTGGCCTGATTGCCCCCAGTTGCCCCCCACTGCTGGCCTGCTCGTCCCCAACTGCCCCCCGGCCAGCCTGCTCACCCCCAACTGCCCACTCGTACCCTCGCAGGTAGCAGGTGCTGATTAGGGGAGGAGGGCATGATTGTTTCCTGGGACTGTAGCTATGGAAGCTTTGCAGAGGGTTCCGAAGGCTTTGGAGGGGCAGGCTCTGGCCAGAAGCCCTGTAGCGGTGGTTGTCCCTGGAGGTGTTGGTGGGGGGAAGGGAGTTAAGGGGGCTCTAGCCGGGCACTGAGGCCAAAGGGGGAGTAACTGTCAAACCTTCTTGCTTGGCGCCATTCTTTACATTGTACATGACTGTTTCACAGCTGTATCTGCTCAGGGCAGGGCTCCAATCTCCTGAAGCCGGGTAGGGGATGGGCCAGGGCAGAGCCAGGTGGGCTAGGAGGGTGGGTTTAGCTGCGCCCCCAGCAGGTTCAGCACACATCAGCTGCAGAGACCTGCTGCTGCTGTCCGGTGGAAGGGTCTGACCCTGGAGGGCAGCTCAGGCCTCCCTCCACCTGGGTCTGGAGTTGTAGGGAGGAGAGTGTGCCCAGCTCCAGTGGAGGGGGCCTGGCAGCAGTGGGCCATGGGCCCCGTGTGCCTCGGGAGCGCTGATGGGTGGTCGCTGGCATGCTATTGTGGGCGCCCCTGGCGGAGGTGGCAGGGGAAGAGATCGGGAGTCGGAGATGCAGGCTGCAGCTACTCCAAAGACTGGGTCTTCTCCCTGGCTGGTCAGCCTCCCGTCCCCCGGGGGTGTGGGCCTGGGTTAGGGTGTCCATGCAGGGAGATTGGAAGAGCTCCCCGAGGCCGCTTCCTCTTCCTTCTTAGCAGTCTGGGCTCCTGTCAGGCACTCTTATCAGACCCCCAGGAACTTAGCCCCACCACCCACCCCCTGCTGCGCATGCATCAATATGCTAATTGGCCATTACTAGGACACCATAACGGCAATTAGCATATTATAGATATTAATCAAAATGCATATCATATTATCCAAAACAAACTGATCTAGGTAATAGCCAATCTGTCTGCCTTCTCTAAAGAGAAAAGAGCATTATTTTCTTTTCTTTAATATATTTTATTGATTTTCACAGAGAGGAAGGGAGAGGGATAGAGAGTTAGAAACATTGATGAGAGAGAAGCATCTATCAGCTGCCTCCTGACACCCCCTACTGGGGATGTGCCTGCAACCAAGGTACATACCCTTGACCGGAATCGAACCTGGGACTCTTCAGTCCCCAGGCCAATGCTCTATCCAGTGAGCCAAACTGGCTAGGGCGAGAGCAGTATTTTCTTATGTGAAAATACTGTGTTTGTTGACACATGAAAGGGAAGCACTGCCCAGCAGAACTACCCCGGAGGCATGGCAGTAAGAACTGCCTCTACTAATCTCCACACAGGAGATGGGTTCGTGCCAAGTCTGGTTTTTCTTTGTGCCCAGATCTCAAACAGATGCAGGTTCCCTCACTGACAAGGCTGGAGCCCAAGTACTTGAAGGCACTTGGTCTCCTAGGGGATAAGGCGATTGTGGGTTGTGTAGCATTTAAAACATCTATTTTTTTTTTAAGTAGCACAGATTTTTATTGTCAAAACAAGTAAGATATATGAGCATAAGAAAAAACACCAATAAATTAATTGTTTTCATCATTTTAGACTCTGGGGCCTCTCTATAGAAAAGTCAGCTCAGCTTACTATGTAGACACCATCTTTCCGAAGTACGACTAGCAGGGATTTGATACAATATTCAGGACAATGACCAAACATGTCCATAGCAAGGATAAATAAATAGGTGCTTTCCCTGGTTCCTTCCTCAGTAACCTCTATTTTTATACAAGATATGAGGCTTGTTTTAGGAAAAATGATTGCCAGAAAAATATTTTCATCCTTCTACCTCTAAGAAAAACATCAAGCTCTGGTGACACTTGTTTCATATGAACATCCAGAATATAATCTATGTATAGTTACCACCATCTTTACTTTTAAAAAGCTTGACATCCATTTATATATACCAAAGCAGTAGGTTGAATATTTTCCCTTAAATGGTTTTCCACCAAAATGCAATGAACTTAATCTTATTGTAAAGTGCAACAAAGGATATGCAATGCTTGTGTTTGTTGACACATGAAAGGGAAGCACTGCCCAGCAGAACTACCCCGGAGGCATGGCAGTAAGAACTGCCTCTACTAATCTCCACACAGGAGATGGGTTCCTGCCAAGTCTGGTTTTTCTTTGTGCCCAGATCTCAAACAGATGCAGGTTCCCTCACTGACAAGGCTGGAGCCCAAGGCACCAGCAGTAGAGAGGGCCAGAGACTAGTCAGTGAGCACCTCTACACCATGACTTCCCATCAAGAAGCCTTGTTTTGGGAACAACACAAATGTTACTTACCTCATAAGCAATGATCAAGGTCTTGTCTAGGCTAAATGATGAAACAAATTGATGAGGCCTCTATACATTACGGCTAAGATTATTTAGTCTAACTTTAAATTGAAGCTATATACAATGGCTTCTCCCACACAAGGGTAAGCTTTGCACAAGGGCAAGTTTCTCAAAAAACAATGATACCTCCAGTTCTAGGCTCAGTTTAAAAGGTTTTTTTGGTTTTTGTTTTTTTTTTTGTTGTTGTTTTTTTTTTTACAAAAAAAACCCAACCTTTCCTATGTCAGATCAGGGTAATAGAGAAGTGGGGGCAAGTCACCCTCTATCCAGAGTCACTGGAAGAGAAAGCTATAGAAGCTGTTGAATGTGAGCATATCCTATTCTTGGATTTAAGATTATAGACCCATGGTGGTTGTTTCTTCCTTTCCATCAGTGGGATATCCATCTGGGCAGCTTTAAGGCTGTTGGATCTTTGACCATTAGGGTGGCCTGCACGTGGGTAAGTAGCATTGGAGAAGGTTTCTTGGCTCTTCTGTAGGGCTGGGTGCCAAAACCTCCCAAATTAGACTTCTGGAGGGATCTTGGTCCAAAGAGGCTCCATTTATCTGTCTAGTTTCTGTCTTTATCCCCACTTCCAGAACCCATGGTGTTAGGATTTGGGCCAGATAAGACTATGGAAGAGCCAGAAGAGAGCAAACCTCCAGGCTACTGCTCAGCAGAAGAGTGAGGGTTGCTGCTGGGGGTGGACTGGGCTGAGGCTGGCTGCTTCTCTTCTCTCATTATCTCTCCACTCTGTAGTTTTAGTTTGTGGAGTGCTTCTGCCACTTGAAGGTACTTGGTCTCCTAGGGGATAAGGCGATTGTGGGTTGTGTAGCCAGCATCTCTCTCTACCCTGCCTGTTGCTCAAAATGTTGAATGGTCTCCTGGGTCTGTTTTGTGATTAGAGAATTCATGAGACACAGGTGGCTTTAGCCTTCATCATTGGGACCTAGTCCATACTGTCAATAGCCAATGGGAGGGTCATGGTGGGGAAGGACACACTGGCCTCACCTTCCTCCACCAGGCACAGTCTCAAAATCATTGAAAGGCTCGGATCCAGGTGCTTTTTCTATATAGATTTTAGAGCTAAGTCCCTGACACCAGAGTGAAATGATGTGATAATTACACTTACAGATATTAATGAGGAACATTGCCCAAATCCTGAAAATTAGCTAAGTTGGTTGGAAAGAGTTCATACATTCCAGATGTTCTGTTTCACTGTTGCAGAACTGTCTGCAGCCTGAGCTCTGGAACGAAAGAGGCTGTGAGGACCCATGTCTCTAGAGGTTGCGGTGAATTAGGGACCCAAGCCATGGTATATTTGTGTTGTGTCAGCTGCAATCCTAAAGGCTTTGCGCACTGGCCAGGGGGCGTAAACTCAGTAACATCTATTAATAGGACATATGTTCATTTTACAAAACTATAGAGTAATACAATTTCACTTAAAAAAAAAACAATCCACAGTGCAACAAGCCATTTCTGAAGAGTTAAGAAAATAAAATGTAGAATGTGGCAGATTCCCAATGTCTGTATTTATAGTATCACAGAATAATAAATGTTGCTGGTTGTAATGTTAACTACTTAACTAGCCAGAATATATTCAAGTAATCAGGACATTCTTTTTTTGTTTGTTTGTTTACATTTTTATTGATTTCAGAGAGGAAGGGAGAGGGAGAGAGAGATAGAAACATCAATGATGAGAGAGAATCATTGATTGATTGCCTCCTGCACGCCCCTTACTGGGGATCGAGCCCACAGCCCAGGCATGTGACCTTGATCGGAATCGAACCTGGGACCCTTCAGTATGCAAGCTGACACTCTATCCACTGAGCCAAACTAGCTAGGACAGGACATTCTTATTTATCAATAATCATAGTTCCTTTCTGATGTTCTACACAAAGAGTAAGAATACAGAATAATGGGGGGGGGGGATAATTGAAGTAGCAAATGTAAGAATCTTGAGATTGTGCTGCATGACAGCAAATATACCATAGACATGAAAAGCTTCAAAAAAATAAAGTTTTACATATCTCTCCTTTTCATATGTAAAACTTTAGACAATAAAATAAATAAATAAATAAATAAAAATTAAAAAAGAAAGAAAATAAAGTGCCAAGTCATAACTTCATTAGCTTAGATTTTGAATTAGCTTAGATTTTAAATACCTACATCTTTTAATGTGATAATGTTTGGGTGTTGTCCATAGCGCATCAAAATTTCAATTTCTTCTGAGGGGTCTCTCTTACTTTTGTCAATAACCTAAGAAATAAATAAGACAAATCTCAGAGGAAAAGAAATTATGTTCTTTGTCTAAAAATTAATGGTATATTTTCAATTTGATTATAATTTTGAGCAAATGCTTAAAACTTAAGAATGATGCTTGCCCCATATTATACTTTAACAGTTAAAAATGTCCTATAACTACAACAATAATAAAAAGACCATTTTCTTTCACATTATAGTCCATGTAATTAAAACTACATTAGCTCATAATGTGATCCAAATATAACAGTAATTGTTACAATTACTCAATGTTAACATAGTACCTTAAAATAAAACTATTCAAAAGCAAGACATTCATGGAATGCAATGCTTCTACAAAATAAAGTCTTGGAAAGAGATTCAAAATGAAAATATTAAGTCTTTAGAGGTTTTTCTCATTTTTTCTTTGCAATCTCCACTAGCCCCACTGAAAAATGTCCATTAGTTAAGTTACATATATAACCCCAAAAAAGGTAGGTTCAGGGACAATACCTTCACTGCAAATTCCATGTTGGTAACTGTATGTATGCATCGTTTGCAAACAGAATAGGAGCCAACACCAATATCTTCTTTCAACTCATATACCTCACCAAATTGTGCAGCATTTCCATTTATCTGTGTGTTTTTTTAAAAAAATACTGAGAATAATGAAATATTTTCACATTTTTATCTTCTCTTCAAAATTTATACAGGTTGGGGCAAAAGTAGGTTTATAGTTGTATGTATGGAAAATAATCTATAATAATAAAACCATAATATGCAAATTGACCAAATGACCGAACAGCAGAATGACCATCTAGACGACCTTCTGGATGGAGGCAGCTGGGGCAGGGAAGGCGGGAGGCGGTTGGGAGGCAGCCGGGGCTGGGAGGCCTTGAGGAAGCCAACTGTGATGGCCTACCCTTTCACAAATTTTGTGCATTGGGCCTCTAGTACAATAATCTATCTATGTAATAGAGGAATACGCAAATTAGCCGGGATGCCATAACATCACGACCGAACAGCAGGGACCTGAGGTTGCATGGTACCTGGCTGGGGCAATGGACCTCAGGCCACAGCCCCTGCCCAGTGGGACTTGACGGGGGACCTCAGGCCACGCCCCCCACCCAGCAGGGTTTGACGGGTACCTCAGGCCACTCCCCTTGCCCAGCGAGGCTTGACAGGGGACCTCAGGCCATGCCCCCTACCCTGGTGCTGGGCCAGGGGACCTGAGGCTGTGCCCCCTGACAGGTGGGGCTTGATGGGGGACCTGAGACTATGCCCCCCACCTGACACTGGGCCAGGGGACCTCGGGCCATGACCCCCACCCTGCGAGGCTTGATGGGGACCTCAGGCCATGCCCTCCACCCCAGTGCTGGGCCAGGGGACCTGAGGCTGTGCCCCCTGCCCAGTGGGGCTTGATGGGGAACCTGAGACTGTGCCCACCACCTGACGCTGGGCTGGGGGACATGAGGCTGCGCCTCTCGCACAGAGGGTTTTGACGGGGGTGGGGCTGGCCGGTTCTGGGTCTTCCGTGTTTTTGAAGCTCATGTGGGTGGTGGGCGGGGACTTGACTCTAAGTCCCGTGGCGCACCTCAGACTCTGACAGGAGGGGGATTTTCATATACATTTTACTAATTTTCTTTCATCTCTGACCCTTCTATTATAGAGAAAGTGCAAATAGAAATATTAAAATATTTCCTCTAATTAATTCCCTTTTAATGTGCATGAATTTTGTTCACCGGGCCACTAGTAAATAAATAATAATACAAGAATAAACTCTATGTTTTTCATACTCACAACTGTAAGCATACCTTTTCACCAACCTCTATTCATCCTAAATCTTTAAAAAATCATGGATAATCCATTATAGAATTTTTATCAGTATGTATAAATGGCTTAACCAGATCTGAACTGATCCTAAATTATAGGCTTTCTAGATACCCAAAGACAACACAATAAATAAACTAGCTTACATACCACCATTACATTTTTTTGCCAAAAGAGATTACATAAGTATAATTAAATGTTACTATTATCTGCTTTATTTAAAAACATATGGAAACATCTTTAATTCATTATTATACACAGAAATAAATGAAGTTAAATTATTATAAATTAATTAAAAATAACTGAAGGAAATAATTATCCCTAAACTAAATAATCTAATTAAGTGGAATTTACCTGAACAATTGGTAATACATCTGCACTTGTGATAGGGGTGATTTTATATTCTTCTGCAATAGAAGTTGAAACAAAGCTGAATCCTTTGAAGAGTTGATGAGCATTAGCACTGGCTGGCAAACCAGGAGAATCTAATATCCAAATAATTATATTTAATTAGAATTATACAGATTTCTGTAATATAAAATGTCAGCATTTCTTTGAATATAAAATAATGAAACCACAAAAAACATTAAATGTTACCATCAGACATACTATATTATTTATTTGATTTATTGTATATTATCTGTCTCCCCACACTACAAAGCAAACTACATGTGGATTATAACTTTTGTCACTTCGTTCACTGCTGCCTCCTCACTGGTGAGGACATTTGTAGGTATTAAACATTTGTTGAGTTAATGTATAAAACAGATTCCATCAAAAGTAAACCTCATTAAATTCTAAACTGTAAGAGTCAGAGTGATATATCTCATGTCTTATCTCCTATCCCTGACCCGCTAATACATTATCATGAAAAAGACTTTTAAAACAAAACAAAGAAACCTTTTATCCTTCACTCTAGTCCCTTCTTCTCTGATAAATATTTCCCATTTAAAAGATGTACTTTAAAGGTGGGTGCCCAAGCAAAGCTATATGTGGAATCCACATTTTCATGAGACAAACCAACCCTTTGAAAAGATATAATTCATTTAGTTTTTACTTAAGAAGCAAGTTTACTTTTTAAGCATCTAATTGAATAAAAGTCCTGTGTTACACATGAATATGCATTACCTTTGGGTGTTTTTGTAGTAAATTCAGGATCAAAACAAAAAGTATCATCTGGTTTTCCAGAAGCAGGTTTGAAAGGAGGTTGAACTTCTCTTTTATATAATTTCTAGAAGCAACAGAATAACACAAAAACATAGTAACACATTAAAAATCATTATACTTTGTAAGGGAAACCAGAACATAATACAAAAGAATCACAATTTCATAAATGGAATTTCAACTAGCTTCAGATACCTGTTAATTAAATCCTAAAATATTTGAGAAATAATGTACAGAATCAAGTGACACCTGGAAACACATTAGTGATGCCACACATTGCATTTACAAAGAATAATGATGTTGGATTTTGGATATCAAATATTGTCTTCAATTTTTGCTGGTAAAATAATCATACAGAATATGTTGCAATGTTAACATGGAGAAATAACTAACACTAAAATATTTCAAAATTAATAATTAAACTATTTTCAATAACTATTTACTTCACCTAAATATTTTGTTTCATTTAAAATATGCATTAAAGCTTCTGCAGAGCAAAAGAAACCATCTACAAAACAACAAGAGAACATGGGAGAACATATTTGCCAATGTTATCTCTGATAAGGGTTTAACCTCCAAAATTTATAAGGAACTCATACAACTTAAAAAGAGGATAAACAATCCAATAAAAAAAAATGGGCAAAAGACCTAAATAGACACTTTTCGAAAATGGACATACAGAAGGCCAAGAGACAGAAAACATGCTCGAAGTCACTAATCATCCAAAAGATGCAAATAAAAATGACAATAAGGTATCATCTCACACCTGTTAGAATGGCTATCATCAACAAATCAACAAAGGATAAGTGCTGGCAAAAATGCAGAGAAAAAGGAACTCTTGTGCACTGCTGGTGGAAATGCAGATTGGTGCAGTCACTGTGGAGAACAGTATGGAGTTTCCTCAAAAAAATTAAAAATGGAACTCCCATTTGACCCAGTAATCCCACTTCTAGGAATATATCCCCCCAAAAACAGAAACACCAATAAGAAAGGACATATGCACCCCTATGTTCATAGCAGCACAATTCACCATAGCTAAGATTTGGAAACAGCCTAAGTGCCCATCAGCAGATGAGCGGATTAAAAAACGGTGGTACATCTACACAATGGAATACTACACTGCGGTAAAAAGAAGGAACTCTTACCATCTGCAACAACATGGATGGACATGGAGTGCATTATGCTAAGCAAAATAAGCCAGTTGGAGAAAGATAAATATCACATGATCTCATTCATTTGTTGAATATAATGAACAACATAAACTGATGAATAAAAATAGATCCAGAGACAGAGAAGCATGGAACAGACTGTCAAACCTCAGATGGAGGGCAAGGAGGGTGGGAGGGGAGGGGTAAGAGATCAACAAAAGGACTTGTATGCATGCATATAAGTATAAACAATGAACCCAGACAGCAGGGGCATGAGGGTTTGTGCTGGGGGGGTGGGAGTGGGCAGAGAGAGGTTAATCGGTGAAAAAGGAGACATATGTAATACTTTCAACAATAAAGAATTTTTAAAAAATATGCATTAAAGTTATCATCTAGGGTTCTTATTATAGAAATCCAAAATTTAACCTTGCCATACCATTTAAGTTCCTAAAATTGATATATTAATGAAAGATATATAAAATTTTGCAATATATGAACATCTAATGTTCTGGGAAAATCTACATTGTTTTAAAAGCTCACAGACCTGCCCTAACTGGTTTGGCTCAGCGGATGCAGTGTTGGCCTGTGGACTTGAGGGTCCCAGGTTCGATTCTGGTCAAGGGCATGTACCTTGGTTGCGGGCACATCCCCAGTGGGGAGTGTGCAGGAGGCAGCTGATCGGTGTTTCTCTCTCATTGATGTTTCTAACTCTCTATCCCTCTCCCTTCCTCTCTGTAAAAAATCAATAAAATATATTTTTTAAAAAAGCTCACAGACCCACACAGTAGTAGAAAATTAATAAAATATTATGTAATTTTATTTTCATTTTTTATTAAATTTAATGGGATGATATTGATCAGCATGAACATATAGGTTTCAGGTGTGGGTTTCTATTGTTATAAGATCTGTATATTGCACCTTGTACCCATTACCCAAAGTCAAATTTTCTCCTGTCTCCAGATATTACGACACCCTTCCCCTCCCAACACCTTCCCTCTGGCAACCACCACACTGCTATTTGTGTTCACAAGTTTCAGTTTTATATCCCACACATTAGTGAAATCATATGGGTCTTAGCTTTTTGTGACTGACATTTCACTTAGCACGGTATTCTCAAGTCCATCCATGTTGTTCTTTCTTATGGCTGTGTATATGTACCACATCTTCTTTATTCAGTCCCCATATTCCAGGACACTTTGGTTGTTTCTAATGTCTTGGCAACCATGAATATTGCTGCAATGAACATAGGGTTCATATGTCTTTGCACAAATATGATTTCGAGTTTTTTGGGCATATACCCATCAGAGAGAACATTGGGTCATATGGTAGCTCAATTCTCATTTTTTTGAGCATTCACCAGAGTGCTTTCCATAGTGGATGTACCAGGTTACATTCCCATCAGAAGTGAATGAGTGTTCACTTTTCTCCACAACCTCTCCAACACTTGTTATTGCTTGTATTATTCAAAAAGGCCACTCAAACAGGTGTGAGGTGGTATCTCATTGTAGTTTTGATTTGTATTTCCCTAATTGCCAGTGAGGTTGAACATCTTTTAATATATCTATTGGCTGTTTGTATGTCTTCTTGGAAGATTTTTTTTATAGCTACTCTGCTCATTTTTTGTTTGGGTTGTTTATTTGATGTTGAGTCTTATGAGTTCTTCATATGTTTTAGAAATGAAAACCTTGTTGGAGCTACTATTTGCAAATATCATATCCTATCTGGTTGGCTGCCTGTTTGTTTTGTTGTTGTCAGTTTTTGTTGTTGTTGTTGGTGGTGGTGGTGGTATTGTTTTTGTGCTGTGCAGTAGCTTTTTAGTTTGATATAGTCCCATTCATTTATTTTTGCCTTTACTTCCCTTGCCTTTGGGGTCAAGTTCATAAAATGTCCTCTAAAACCCAGGTCCACAAATTTGGTACCTAAATTTTCTTTGATGTAACTTATTGTATCAGATCTTATATTTAGGTCTTTGATCCATTTTTAATTAACTTTTGTACATGGGGACAAAATGTAATCCAGTTTCAATCATTTACATGTGGCTTTCAAGTTTTTCCAGCATAATTTATTTACTCCATTGTGTGTTCCTGGCTCCTTTGTCGAAAATTATCTGTCCATATACATGCGGATTTGTAGCTGGGCTCTTTATTCTGTTTCATTGATCTGTTTGTCTATTTCTCTGCCAATACCATGCTGTTTTGATTATTGTAGCTCCGTAGTATAATTTGAAGACAGGTAGCATGATACCTCCCGCTTTGTTTTTTCTCAGGATTGCTTTGTCTATTCGGGGTCTTTTGTGGTCTGATGATTTCTCCTTCTATGTCTTTAAAAACTGACATTCTTATTTTGATGGGGTTGCATTAAATCTGTATATTGCTTTGGGAAATATGGGATGAACTATGTTGGTTCATCCAATCTATGAACAAGGAATATTTTCCCATTTGTTGTATTTTTTTTCAATCTCTTTTAATTATGCTTTGTAATTTTTAGTATGTAGGTCTTTCACACTCTTAAGTTTATTCTTAGGAATTTTTTTTTGTTTTGGTTGCAATTGCAAAATAAATTATTTTTTATTGTCTTTTTCTGATGTTTTATTGTTAGTATACAAGAAGGCAATGGATTTTTGCATATTGATTTTGAATCTTGCAACTTGACTGTATCTGTTTATTGTTTCTAATCATTTTTTGGTAGAGCCTTTAGAGATTTCTATATACATCAGGCCTGCAAAAAGTGACAGTTTTATTTCTTCCCTATTTGGATGCCTTTTATTTCTTTCTCTTGCCTTATTGTTGTGGTTAGAACATCAAGCACTATGTTGAATAAGAGTGGTGACAGTGGACATCTTGTCTTTTTCCTGATCTTAGGGGAAAAGCTTTCAGTTTTTCAGCACTGAGTATGATATTAGCTGAGCGTTTATCACATATGTCCTTAATTATGTTGAGGTACTTTCTTTCTATTCCAATTTTATTGAATGTTTTCATCATAAATAATGTTGTATATTATCAAATGCTTATTTTGAAGCTATTGATAAGATCATATGAGTTTTATCCTTCCTTTTCTTAATGTGGTTCAGTACATTGATTTATTTGCATATGTTGAACCATTCTTGTGCCCCTGGCATGAAACCCAGCTGATCGTATTATTTTTTGATGTACTGTTATATTTGATTTAATAGTATTTTGTTTAGGATTTTTGCATCTGTATTCAACAGAGATACTGGTCTGTGATTTTCTTTTTCTGTGTGTTATCTTTACTAGGATTTGGTTTCAGGGTTATATTGTTCTCATAGAATGTGTTAGGAAGAATTGCCTCCTCTTTAATTTTTTGAAAGAATTTGAGGATAGGTTTCAAATCTTTGAATGTTTGGTAGAATTCACTGGTGAAGCAATCTGGTCTTGGATTTTTAAAAAATATATTTTATTGATTTTTTACAGAGAGGAAGGGAAAGGGATAGAGAGTTAGAAACATCGATGAGAGAGAAACATCAATCAGCTGCCTCCTGCACACCCCCTACTGGGGATGTGCCCGCAACCAAGGTACATGCCCTTGACCAGAATCGAACCTGGGACCCCTGAGTCTGCAGGCTGATGCTCTATCCACTGAGCAAAACCAGTTAGGGCTGGACTTTTGTTTTTTGATGGGTTTTTGATGGTTGTTTCCATTTCCCCACTAATGATCAGTCTATTTAGATTTTCCAATTCTTCAAGATTTAGACTAGGAATCCTATCTAATAAAGAGGGAATATGCTAATTGACCCTCACACCGTCAAAAAGATGGCAACACCCACAGCCAATAAGGAGGGGATATGCTAATTGACTTCCCTGCTATCAAAGATGGCAGCTCCCACAGCCAATAAGGGAATATGCTAATTCACTGTTCCACCCTGAAAGATGGTGGCGCCCACAGCCAATAAGGAGGGACTATGATAATTGACTGCCCCCCCCAAAGATGGGATGTGCCCACAGCCACAAGATGGCAGTGCCCAGTCCCCTCAGCCCCACCAGGGTGGCAGGTGCACAGCAAGCCACTCCGCATGCTTACCTCTGGAGACCCCCAGTCCCCTCAGCCCCCCAGCCACCCAGGGCCGGCCTGAGGCACAGGCAAGCCTAGGATGGTGGCTGCCCAGCCACTCAGGGCCACCCAAAGCTCAGGTAACCCGGGCCAGCCAAGGCTTGCGCTACCGGCAGTGGCAGCAGCAGAGGTGTGATGGTCCGTCGCCTTCCCCTGATCGCTGGGTCGCCTCCTACCCCTGAGGGCTCCCAGACTGTGAGAGGGGTCAGGCCGAGCTGAGGGACGCCCCTCCAGTGCATGAATTTTCATGCACAGGGCCTCTAATGTTATATAATTCTAGCAACTTATCCATTTCCTCTAGGATATTTAATTTGATGGCATATAGTCTTTCATAATATTCTAGTATGATCCTTTGTATATCTGTGATATCTCTGTTGACTTCTCTCTCACTTCTGATTTTGTTTATATGGGTCTTTTCCTTTATTTTCCTTTGTGAGGCTAACCAGGGGTTTGTTAATTTTTATTAGTCTTTTCAAAGAACCAGGTTGTTCTTTGTTTATTAATTTTTTGTATAGTTTTTCTTTTCTCTATACTGTTAAATTCTGCTCAATTTTTTATTATTCCCTTTCTTCTGCTGACTTTAGGTTGCTTTTGTTCTTCTTTTGTTAGTTCTTTAAGCTGTGATGTTAGATTATTTACTTGGGATTTCTCTTGTTTCTTGAGATAGGCCTATAATGATATAATCTTCTTTCTTATTATTGCTTTTGCTGCATCCCAGAAATTTTGATATGTTATATTCTTATTCTCATTTTTATTTATATATATTTTTATCTCATCTTTTATTTCTTCTTTGATCCAGTCATTTTTTAATAGTATGTTGTTTAATATCCACAGATTTTGGGGTTTCTTTACTTCCTTTTTGCAGTTGATTTCTAATTTCAGGGCATCATGATTAGATAACATGCTTAGCCCTAGCTGGTTTGGTTCAGTGGATAGAGCGTCGGCCTGCAGACTGAAAGGTCCCAGGTTCAATTCCAGTAAAGGGCATGTACCTGGGTTGCGGGCACATACACAGTAAGAGGTGTGCAGGAGGAAGCCGATTGATTTTTCTCTCTCATCGATGTTCCTAACTCTCTATCCCTCTCGATTCCTCTCTGTAAAAAATCAATAAAATATATATTTTTTAAAAAGAGAATATGCTTAGTATGATTTCAAGCCTCTTGAATTTGTTGATGCTAGTTATGTGACCCAACACATGGTCTATCCTTGAGAATACTCCATGTGCACTTAGGAATGTATAATCTGATATCCTGAGATGAAAGGTTGAGTTAATGTCAACTATGTCCATTTGGTCTAGTGTTTCATTTAAGGCCAATATTTCTTTATTGATTTTCTGTTTGGTTGATCTGTCTAGAGCTATCAATGGAGTGTTAAGGTCCCCACCTATGATTTTGTTTGGATCTGTTTCTCCCTATAGTTCTGTGAGTAGCTGTTTTATATATTTCGGTGGTCCTTGGTTGGATGCATATCTATATTATAAAAGGCCTGTGGCTGTAATGCCATAATGACCACAGAATCAGTCACCCAGAGGTGCATTGATGAGTCTCGTGGCACTGCAGGTCTGGGGTCCCACCTCATGCGGCAGGTCTGGTGTCTGGGGTCCCATCTCGCATGGCAGATCTGGGGTCTGGGGTCTGGTCCCACCTCGTGCTGTGGGTCTGGGGTCTGGGGTCCCACCTCATGCGGTGGGTCTGGGGTCTCACACGATTTCGGCTCACATGGTGTGGCCCATAGGCTCTGATTGCAGCAAGGCTGGTGGCCAGCAGGCAGGCAGGACAGTGGGCAGGTGGGCGTGGCGAGGCACGTGGCTGCACGATTTCGTGTACTGGGCTTCTAGTATGTTAAGGAATGTTATTTTTTCTTCATGTAGTATTCCCTTTATCATTATAAAGTGTCCACCTTTGTCTCTTGTTATCTTGAAATCGATTTTGTCACATATACATATGGCTATAGCTGCTTTTCTATAGATTTTATTTGCTTGGAGAATCATTTTCCACCTTTTTACTTTGAACCTACCTTTGTCTTTGCAGCTTAGATGTGTCTCTTATAGGCATCATATGATTGGATTTTGTTTTATTTATCCACTCTGCTATTCTGTGTCTCTTTCTTGGTGAATTTATACTATTTATTTTACCGTTAGGGTAATTACTGACATATGAGAATGTCTAATAACCATTTTATCTTTTGTTTTCTGGTAGCTCTGTTCCTTCATTGGTTCTTTTCCTTTGTGTTTCTGTCTGTGTGTTTTTGTTTGGTGGTATTCCATACTTCTTTCCCCTGTTTCCAAATTTTTTAAAGCTCTGTCCTGTTTTGGGAATTTTGTGTGTGGTTACCATTAGGTTTCTAAAAAGTAAAGTTTCATATATACCTTAGTTTGTTTTTTTAAGTGCATCTCATCTTCATGTTCCTATGCCAGCTTAGACTTTTACCCCCTCCCCTTTTATGTTTTTGTTCTCACAAATTATGCCTGTTTATGCTCTAAGTTTTTGGTGATCTTACTCATAGTGTTGTGATCTTACATTCTTTGTTTCAGGTACAATAAAGCCCTTGAGCATTGCCTGCAATGGATGTTTTCTGGTGATAAAATTCCTCAATTTCTGTATGTCTAGAACATCTTTGTTTCTCTTTCATATTCTAAGGAAAATTTTGCTGAATATATTATTTGTGGCCAGTAATTTCTCTCTTTCTGACTTGTGCCTATTTGCTCCCACTCTCTTCTGACTTGTATAGTTTCTGCTGAGAAGTCTGATGAAATTCTGATGGGTTTTCCTTTGTAAGTCCCTTCCTTCTTTTCCCTGGCTGCTTTGAAAATTTGTCACTGGTCAATAATTTTTCACAATTTTAATATGAAGAGCGCTGGAGAGGACCTCTTTGGATTGAGGTAACTAGGTGCTCTATTTGCTTCTTGGATTCAAGGATCTAGTTCTTTCCATAGGTTTGGGAAGTTATCATCCACTATTTGTTTGAATAGACTCTCTGTTATTGCCAACTCCCTCTCTTCCTCCACTGAAATGCCTATTATTCTAATGTTGCTTTTTCTGATGGTGCAAGATAGTTCTTGTAGACCTCTTTCATTTTTCTTTATGCTCAGGTCTCTCTTTTCTTCCCTATGAGTCATTTCTAGATTCTTCTCTTCGATATCACTAATTATTTCCTCCATCTGGTTGGCTCTGTTTTCTATGCTCAGTAGTTTACTCTTAAATTCATTAATTAATGCTTCATTTCCAGGATTTCTCATTGGTTCTGTTTTAAAGTTTCAATCCCATTGGTCAAGTACTTGTTTTGTTCATTGATTTGTTTTCTGAGGGCATTAAATTCCTGTCTATTTGCTCACATCCTATTGAGTATTTTCTGAACTGCAATCTTGAAAACTGGCATTTATATCACATCTTTCCATGTGTCCCGGTTTGCTTTTGGGAGATTTTTCATTTTCTTTCTGATCATCCTTGTTATCATGATTATTCAGGGTATTTGCTGTTCTCTTTGCCTAGTCATTTATATCTGTCCATATTAATGGCGGACAATAACTTCCTCTGAAGAGGCTTTTCTACTATTTTCCAGTAGATTGTGCTGAATTGCAAGAATTTTTAGCTCTGTGATCTCCTAGTCTTGACCCAGGGTTTCCTTAAGACTGTACAGCTGTAAAGCTTGGAGGGTGGGCTTTGTTTTGTCTTCAACATAATGGCAAACCCTGTTCTCCCTGGAGTCCTGCCCCAAGAACCCCACCTGGGGATCATTACAGAGGGAAACAGCAGTTCTGCTGAAATAGATCTTGGTTTACAGATAATGTGATCCTTGACCCAAATCCAAGAGCAAGGGGAGGAGAATTTGGGGAGTCCAAATGGCCGCAGTGCTCTGTGATTCTATTTCTTTGTCAGAAACACCACTGTTCTGCCCAACATTAGAGGGTTACAGAACAGAACCCAGTGCTCTGTTAGGCATCTCCTCGCTGCTCTGCCTGTTGGACTGCACCCTGCAATTCTCTGTTCCTCCAGGCCACAGGCAGCGCCTGCAACCACTGGGTTCCTCCCCTCTCCAGGATACACTGCAAGCTCCCCACTGCAGGGCTGTATCTGTGCTTTCCTCCCTTCTCATATCCCAGTTTATTCCCGGTTGCCCACCTTTAGATGTTTCTATGTGCAGGTCTCTCAAGCAGGCCTCTGTGTTGCGCAGGGAATTCTTTGTTGAATTATAATTGGTTTACTTGTTGTAATTTCACTGGAAGAGGCCAAGGGGATCTCTCACACTTCCATTTCTCTATGTCCACAATTTTCATTTATATTTACATAAACATTCCAGTCTTTTTTATTTAAATTAAGACCAAGGAATATTAACTGTTTAGATATAAAAACGATGGAGCCCGGGCGGTGTTGCTCAATGGTTGAGCATCAACCTATAGATCAGGAGGTTTCCTTTCCATTCCCAGTAAGGACACATGCCTGGGTTGCTGGTTCGATGTCCAGTAGGGGGCATGCATGAGGCAGTCAATCAATGATTCTCTCTAATCACTGATGTTTCTAACTCTCCCTCTCTCTTCTTCCCTGAATACAATAAACATGAAAAAAAGAATGATGGAAAATAAAAATTTCCAGTTTCTCTAGGTATAAAAAAAAAGGAAGAATAGAGAAGCATTACAAAAAAAAAAAATTACAAGGAGTTACAAGACACCAAAAGAGGCATGCAACAGATATATGAAAAGGAACTCATATGTACTATGTAATTGAGTGGTGATTTAGGGAATTAATACTAATGACTTCCACAAAAAATAAAAATAGCCTTCTAAAACATGTTTCATATGCCAGATGTAACAATGATTTAATCAGTTAATAGTGGCCCTCTGTATATGCCTTAGAATTTAAGAGATTTTTTTTCTTTTGAAAAATATTTCAATACCAATAATAGAACTAGAAAATAAAAAAAACACCTATGATTATTGATAGTATATAAAATACATAAAGCAATTTGTAAAACAGACAACAAAATGGGTTTTTCTAAGAAAAAAATATTAGTTTAAGAGTTGCACCTTTAGCCCTAACCGGTTTGGCTCAGTGGATAGAGCGTCGGCCTGTGGACTCAAGGGTCCCAGGTTCGATTCCGGTCAAGGGCATGTACCTTGGTTGCGGGCACATCCCCAGTGGGGAGTGTGCAGGAGGCAGCTGATCGATGTTTCTCTCTCATCGATGTTTCTAACTCTCTATCCCTCTCCATTCCTCTCTGTAAAAAATCAATAAAATATATTTTTAAAAAAAGAGTTGCACCTTTAAAAAATTCTTTCTAAGACTAAGAAATTTGCATGTTTCTATTTTCATGTTCTTTCAAAATTTAGTGAAATATCTGTACAAAAACATTCACTTATTAAGAAATGTAATTTTTCCTAACACATGACAAAGAACCAATTGAAATTAAATAACATCTTAGATTCTTTAGAATTAATTTTCTATAAGAACTGTTCTATCATTCATCCATTTTCCCCTTTCTCTTCCTCCTCTACATTCTCCAACCTAGAATAGGGGAGAATTTATTTTACCTGTTAGCACATACTTAACAGGTAAAATAAATAAGAAACAAAAACTTACTAAATATCATCCCCACATTTACTGGTTTCAGGTCATTTTACTTAAAGCGGTAGCATATCATAACAATTATCTTGAACTATAAGATGTGTGGATGAATTTGGAACAACACAGATGGATACTGAGGGTTATACTAAATGAAATAAGTCAGGTGGTAAAGGACAAAACCTTATGATTTCATTCATAACTGAAATATTAAAAAATGAACAAAACAAGTTCATACATACAAACAACCAATTAGGGGTTACCAGAAGGAAAGTGGGTGGAGGGGGAAATGGGTAAAGGGGTTTAATTATATGGTGACAGATGGAATCTAGACTTTTGATGGTGAGAATGCTATAGTGTATACCAATATCAAATTATAATGTTGCATACCTGAAACTTATGTTATTAACCAATGTTGCCCCAATAAAAATAATCCCATACTAGTAAAACAAATGAATTTAGTTAACCAGCAAAGTCAATATGTTACAATTTACTCTTCAGCGTTTGCTCATATTAAAGTTACTCAGTAACAAAGTTTCTAGTGAACTTACATTCCAGTCAATATTTGCAAAAAAATGATGTCTTTTGATTTCCTCAACTCCTTCTGAACCTATAAAAACAGAAAGACTTTTTACTGGTGTAATTTTTTAAAATCTTTATACCTGGCTTTTAAGCTGTGATCTATAAAGAGCAATACACACACTTTATCGATTCCTTGTAGTGAAAGGTTTAAGACATCTCATATGATCTTTTATTATAATTGCTTCTTTCAATTTAATGTGAAAAAATTGAAGCACAAAGAACAAAATGAAATACTGAAATCCTTCCAAATAGAATCAAAATCCTGTTTAATACAATTTTGAATTTAGGTACATTTTCTTCATAGTTGAACCTATGACCTCATATCTATAGGTCAAAATAAAAGTACAACATAATAAAGTGATATTGAAATTTTAACATAAGGTCATAAATAGGATAGATGAAAGGATTACATCTGGGCCCAGGGTAAGGCTACCTGAAAGTGGCCAAGTAATAAGTTATGGAAACATAATATTTACATTTAATAATATTGGAAGGACAAAACAATTATCTTCAAATATCAAAAAAGATTACCTATACAATTCTGTGAACTATTTCAAAAAATGAATGCATATGATATATAATTATATATATTAAACAGAATGTTGAATAACTAGACCACTCTATTTTTAAATCATAGACGTACAGAATTTACTGGAATCATTGCATATACAAAATGCAAAGTTCTAGGGATAAATAGATAGCAGCAGTAAAAGAACTTAAGTCAGAAAACATAAAGTTATAATTATCATCCCAAAGCCTGCAATATATTGATACAAAAGCTAAGAAAATAAGCAATACCCAATCTATTTGCTGGATTCCTTTTGAATAACATCCTTAGAAGACTTTGTGCTTCAGCACTAAGAAACTGAGGCATTCCAAGTTTTGCTCTGGAAAAGAAGATTTTAGAAAATTTCATTAAAATCTAGCCACACTTCTAAATTTAAAAATTTCAAAAATAATTTTAAAGAATGTTTTCACAGTGGTAAATAATGTCCCCCATAGCATAGGAGAAGGGAATAAGACAGTGTGGAAAATGTTATTTTGTGTCAATTTAAATCCACAAGTTTCTCAAAACTGAAAGCAAGAGCACCCATTTATGCTAAAAACTCTCAGCAGAGTGGGAATAGAGGAAACATACCACATATAATGAAGGCCATAAAGAACTAACCCACAGCCAACATCATACACAATGGGCAAAAACTACAAGCATTTCCTTTAAGATTGGGGACTAGACAGATGTCTGCTTTTAGCACTCTTATTCAACATAGCAGTGGAATTCCCAGTCATAGCAATCACACAAGTAAAATAAATAAATGGCTTCTAAATTGGAAAGAAGTAAAACTGTCCTTATTTGCAGATGACATGATACTGTATATAGAAAACCCTAAATACACCACCAGAAAACTACTAGAACTGATAAATGAATTCAGTAAAGTAGCAGGACACAAAATAAATATTGAGAAATCAGTGGCATTTTTATGCACCCAAAAGGAACTATGAGAAAGGAAAACTAAGAAAACAATCCCATTTACAATTGCTTCAAAAAGAATAAAATACTTAAAAATTAACTTAACCAAGGATGTAAAAGACCTGTACTCCGAAAATTATAAGACACTGGAGAAAGAAATTGAAGAAGATACAAATAAGTGGGAACATATACCGTGTTAATGGATAGAAAGGATGACTATCATTAAAATGTTCATGTTACCCAAAGCAATCTACAGATTGAATACAATTCCTATTAAGATACCAATAGCGTATTTAACAGAACTAGAACAAATATCCCAAAAATTTATATGGAATCATAAAAGTCCCCAAATAGCAACAGTGAGTGATCTTGAGAAAGAAGAACGAAGTTGTACGAATCATACTACCTGATATCAACTATATTACAAGGCCATAGTAATCAAAATAGCATGGTACTGGCATAAAAAGAGACATCTATCACATGATCTCACACATAAGTGGAAATCTAAAGAACAAAATAAACTGATGAACAAAATAGATCCAGAGACATAAATGCATGGAACAGAGTGTTGAATCTGAGGGAAGATGGGAGTGGGTGGGTGGGAAGGGATTAACCAAAAAACTCATATGCATACATGTATAACCCATGGACACAGACAATAGTACTAGTAAGGTAAAGGCCTGGGGCAGGGGGCAGGTGCAGGCTAGAAGGAATCAATGGGGAAAAAAGGGACATCTGTAATACTTTCAATAATAAAGATAAATTTTTAAAAAATAAGAAATAAAAACAGCATAAAACAATGGAACCAAATTGACAGCTCAGAAATAAATCCACAGCCGAAACTGGTTTGGCTCAGTGGATAGAGCATCGGCCTGTGGACTCAAGGGTCCCAGGTTCAATTCCGGTCAAGGGGATGTACCTTGGTTGTGGGCACATCCCCAGTAGGAGATGTGCAGGAGGCAGCTGATCGATGTTTTTCTCTCATCAATGTTTCTAACTATCTCCCTTCCTCTCTGCAAAAATCAATAAAATATATTAAAAAAAAGAAATAAATCCACACCTTTATGATTAATTCATATTTGACAAATGAGATAAAAGCATACAATAGGCTTAAGATAGTCTATTAAACAAGTGGTGCCTGGAAAATTAGAAGATATATGTAAAAAAATGAAACTATACCACTTTATTACATCACACACAAGAGTAAACTCAAAATGGACTAAAGACTTAAATGTTAGCTCAGCTGGCATGGCTCAGTGGTTGAACATCGACCTATGAACCAGGAAACCAGGAGGTTGTGGTTGGATTCCTAGTCAGGGCATATGCCTCTGTTGCAGGCTCAGTCCCCAGTGTGGAGTGTGCGGGAGACAGCAGATCAGTGATTCTCTCTCATCATTGATGTTTCTATCTCTCTCTCCTCCCTTCCTCTCTGATATCAATAAAAAATATTTATTTTTTTTAAAAAACTTAAATGTTAGACTTGAAACCCTAAAAATCCTAGAAGAAAACACAGGCAGTAAAATCTTGTACATTTCTCATAGCGATATTTTTTTCTGATATATATCCTTGGGCAAGGGAAACAAAAGAAAAAAATAAACCAATGAGACTACATCAAACTAAAAAGTTTTTGCACAGGAAAGAAAACCATCCGCAAAATGAAAAGACAACACACTGAACTTATTTGCTGATACATCTGCTAAGGCTTTAATATCCAACATTTATAGTGAACTTACAAAACGCAAAATCAAAAAACAAACAACACAAAACAATACAATTAGAAAATGGGTGGAGGAACTGAATAGCCACTTTGTCAAAGAGGACATACAGATGGCCAATAGACATATGAAAAGATACTCAATGTCACTGATCATCAGAGAAATGAAAATTAAAACCAAAAAGGGATATCATATCGTACCTGTTTGAATGGCTATCATCAACAAATCAACAAACAAGTGTTGCTAAGGATGTGGAGAAAAGGGAACCCTGGTGAACTGTTGGTGTGAATGCAGATTGGTGCAGCCACTGTGTAAAGCTGTACGTAGTAAACTCAAAAAATTAAAAATGGAACTGCCCTATGACCAATTGATTCCACTTTCTGGGAATTTAGCTGAAGACACCCAAAACACAAATTTGAAAAAAAAATGTGCACCCCTATGTTCACTGCAGTATTATTTACAATAGCCAAGATTTGGAAGCAGCCCACGTGTTCATCAGCAGATGAGTAGATAAAACAGCTATGGAATATTACTCGGTCATAAAAAATGAAAAGGGAAATCTTATCTTTTGGGACAGTATGGATGGACCTAGAGAGCATTATGTTGTGAAATCAGTCAGAGCAAGACAAGTATGTATGATTTTGCTCATATGTGGAACCTAGTGAACAAAGTGCACTAATGAGCAAAATAGAGACAGACTCATAGAGAGCAGGCTGACAGTGTGGGGCAGGGCTTGGCGTGGTGGTGAAGAGATTGAGTGAAAAAGAAAAAAGACTGGAAAAACTAATGGACACTGACAACAGTGTGGTGATTGTGGGAGGGGTGGGGTGGAGGTAGAAGAGCATATAAGGGGGATAAATGGTGATAGAAAAAAATAATAAAATAAAGAAAAAACTGAAAGCAAGAAATTCTTCCCATAAGAAAATAACGTAGTGCTTACACTTACTTTAATATCATATTCATGGTCTCATTTCTGTCTTTACCTTGAAATGGCAGTGTACCAGTAAGCATTTCAAACTAAAACAAACAAAAACCAAACAATCAATTTAGCACAAGTTAGAGACTTGTAATACGTGATCATCAAATCATACAGGATCTGCATGACAGTACATCAAAATAGGAGCAAAAGAACTAAGTCACTTAAGGAAGTATACTTCTGGTACCCTACTATATATAACTCAATTGGTAGATGACTTGTAGCAAATGAAACCAACCAATTTGTCTCAGTCCTGTTGGATTTGGTTAAGTTACCAAAGAAATTTGGAAATAAACACATTGTAGAAACAAATATATGCTTTTAAAGAAAGCAATTGAACTGACAAAGGAAAGTAAAAATAAGCATAAAACCATTTCAAATTCATAAATGATCAAGAAAGATTTAACCATTCTTGCCCTGGCTGGTGTTTTTAGTGGTTAGAGCATCAGCCCATGCACCAAAGGGTCCGGGATTTGATTCCTGGTTAAGGCCACATACCTAGGTTGTAGATTCCATCCCTGGCCTCAGTTGGGGAGCATTTGGAAGATAACCAATTGATGTGTCGCTCTCAACTCTCTCTCTCTCTCTCTCTCTCTCTCTCTCTCTCTCTCTCTCTCTCTCTCTTTCTCTCTCTCTCTCCCCCTCCCTCCCTCCCTCCCTCCCTTCTACTATCTCTAAAAGGCAATGGGAAAAAATCCTCTGGTGAGAATTAACAAAAAATGTTTTAACCAATCTCTTTCCCCTCACTTCTCTAAAAACATAAACCAAGAGAGAGAGAGAGAGAGAGAGAGAGAGAGAGAGAGAGAGAGAGAGAGAGAGAGAGAGAAAAAAGAATACACACACACACACACACAGGAATAGTTTTTAAAAAAGAAAAACACTGACACAGTTGCACATATCATAAGGAAACATTTTCCCTAAGAGATTTAATTGCAATGCACACAACTAGAAAATTAATTATGCTATAAAAATACTATGTCTACAAATAAAGATCATCATGGTTCATTAAAATGTTTTATATACCTAATACTAAAATCTTAAACAGATTCAATAATGGCTTTAGCCTCAGTCCTCTGTTCTTTTATGAACTACAACCTTAGTTATTAGCTTATCCATTCATTCTCTCCTATACCCTCATGACTCTCAAATCTTATCCAGCCTCAATCTCTCTCAAGCCTCAGTTTTGCCTCCCATATTGATAGTAAAGGTTCTCAACTGGAAACTGAAGAGGTAGCAATGGGAATCAAAAAAGAGAAAAAAAGAAAGCAATTGTGGTATAAGGGGATCATCTCTCTCAAGCTCCAGTCCCCCACCCCCAAAACTTTGAAATGTCTTTAACAAGCCCTGGAAAGGTAGCTAAGTGGATTAGAGCATGGTCCCAATACGCCAAGGTTGTTGGTTATATCACTGGTATAACCACCCAATGAATGAATAAATAAGTAGAACAGCAAACAGATCTTGTTCTCTCTCCCTCTTTAACTCCCTGTCTCTGTCCCCTTGGGAGTTTGACTGTGAGACTGGGAGTTCAATCACTGGCTATGATGTGCACCGACCACGAGGGGGTGGCACAGAACATGGTGGGTGACCAGGGGAGGTGGTAGGGCACTGAGAGAGTGAGGGAAGGAGGAGGTGGGGAGGCAGGGAGGCAGGGAGGCAGGAGGAACCATGAGGTGGCAGCGGGAGGCAAGGCAGGGAGGCAGGGAGGTGGAGAACCTGATTGGCCCTGATTGCTGGCCAGGCCTAGGGACGCTACCGGTGCACGAATTTCATGCACCGGACCTCTAGTATTCTATAATCTTACAATTGTCTTGTAAGGAGACCTTGTTGATTTTCCTATTTCTAGATTCCTCCATTTACAATCTACTTATATAATTCTGTCCAGGCTCATCTTCTAAACATTCATGTTTCCTATAATTACCATCCTATTTAAGAATCTGCAAAAGTTTCCTGCTACAAAGAGAATTGCATGCAAATGCTTAAGGTTTATAGCCTCATTTCCTCCACTCTCACCCACATTCTTCAATACTACTCTAGTCAACAGGTTCTCCTTGCTAATATGATCACAATATTATCCTTGGCACACAGCTATTTACATTTTATCCATATTTCAGGGCTTAGTTTAAGTTCTCACCTCCAATTTTCCTATGTCAACTTATATTAATTTTATCCTGAATTCCTAAGGTACTTTTGGGCAATTTATTTAGCTACTCCAATTGTTTCCCAATTGGACTGTATGCATTCTTAGGTCATGGAAAATGCCAAATAATGCACTTATAGTCTGTTCCCACACAACTGCTTTCCCTAAATGCCAGTTTTTTAAAGGGTACTTAATATACTGATGTGTCATATTGAGTGTTATGCAGTGATAAATAGGCAAAATGTATTATTAAGCTTCAAAAGCAAACTATTTAATTCAATAGCCATTCATATATCATCCTAATTAACACTGCAAGTTATATGCTAAATCTTATACCAAATTAGTTAATCAGGATGTCAGCTGTAGTAGGTATTGAGGAAGACAAAGAGTAGTATAGCACATGGTTGCTCTCCTCAAAAAGTTTATAATTTTTCTAGGGACATGCTTGAAACAATCCAATCTACGTATATAAAAACCCTGGGTGGTGTTCATCATGACCAGAACCTCCACGACCAAGGGGAAGGAAGTCAGTCCTGCAGGGGTTGTCTTGGCAATGGCTGTGCCCTCCCCCGAGCTGTTTCCTGGAGCTGTTTCCTGTAAGGGTGGGGTTTGAGGCAGGAACCCGCTCTGGGAGTGTGGAGGCATATCTTTCTAAAGTGTGCCGTGCCAGCACAGCCAAGGGTGAACCTGAGTGGGGGCGGCTAAAAGGCTTAGAAAAGACAGACAAGAGAATGAAAGCCAGGTCTCAGTGGGAAGCTGCTTCTCTGAGACAGCAACCATGCCCACAGCTGTGCCTTTATTTTATAGCAGATGCTACCAGGCAAAGTAAGGGCGTGACCAAGATGTTTAAAACATTCTCCTGGGTTTTAATCCTACTCAACTACATGCACCTGAACTCTATCAAGCCTACATCACTCAGGCACATGGGGCTACGTGTTCGGACCATAGGTTCAAGCTTACAACTACAGCTATTGGCTATAATTGTGCTGGGAAGGCCCTGCCCTCCAAGCTGGGACTTGCACATGGCAATGAGAGGACTGTGACCTCTCATCAGTCCAAGGCTTGAACCTGTCCAAAACACTGTAGCAGCTCCCCACAATGAAGGTTTAATACTGTTTCTTTGTTACTAATGTTGTGGCCCCAGCCCATAACAAAGAAACAATTTCTGAAGGATGAGGCCCAGGAATCAGGATTTTTAAAAGATTCCCAGGTGATTCTAATGTGCAGCCAAGGTTGAGAACCACTGCTATAGATAATATTAAAAATATATCCAAATGTGCAATTCTTTGTCCAAAAAATGAGCATGTTCAAAAATTAAATGAAGAAAATTTGGAATACTCGATGGAGATTTTCACACATATTTGAGTGATGATTCCATTGATTCCACAGATGATGCTGAAAAGGAAAATTTTTCCATCGAATTTCTTAATAGTATTACTCTTTCGGGAATGCCATGTCATAAATTAAAATTGAAAGTGGGTGCAATCATCATGCTATTGAGAAATCTCAATAGTAAATGGGGTCTTTGTAATGGTACCAGATTTATTATCAAAAGATTACGACCTAACATTATCAAAGCTGAAGTATTAACAGGATCTGCAGAGGGAGAGGCTGTTCTGATTCCAAGAATTAATTTGTCCCCATCTGACACTGGCCTCCCATTTAAATTGATTCGACGACGGTTTCCCGTGATGCCAGCATTTGTGATGACTATTAATAAATCACAAGGACAAACTCTAGACAAAGTAGGCATATTCCTACCAGAACCCGTTTTTGCACATGGTCAGTTATATGTTGCTTTCTCTCGAGTTTGAAGAGGATGTGATGTTACAGTTAAAGTTCTAAGTACTTCATCACAAGGGAAATTAGTCAAGCACTCTAAAAGTGTTTTCACCCTTAATGTGGTGTATAGGGAGATATTAGAATAAGTTTAATCACTTGATCAGTCATTGTTGGCATCACTTTTGTTTTTATATCATGATTTTGTTGTTTTCATATCATGTTTTTGTCATTTTTATATCATGCCTCTGTTGTTGTTATATCCTTTTGTTGCTGTTTAGTTATTAATAAATTTATGTATTATTTTCATATACATTTTACTAATTTCCTTTCATCTCTCACACTTCTGTTATAGAGAAAGGGCAAATAGCAATATTAAAATATCTCTGCTAATTAATTCCCTTTTTAAAAAAATATATATTGTATTGATTTTTTACAGGGAGGAAGGGACAGGGATAGAGAGTTAGAAATATCAATGAGCTGCCTCCTGCACACTCCCCACTGGGGATGTGCCCGCAACCAAGGTACATGCCCTTGACCAGAATCGAACCTGGGACCCTTGAGTCTGCAGGCCGATGCTCTATCCACTGAGCCAAACCGGTTAGGGCAATTATTTCCCTTTTAATGTGCATGAATTTCATGCACCGGACTACTAGTATAATAAAAGGGTAATATGCAAATTGACCCTAACAGCAGATCCACTGGGAATGACTGGTCGCTATGACACTGACCACCAGGGGGCAGACGCTCAATGCAGGAGATGCCCCCTGGTGGTCAGTGCGCTCCCATAGCAGGAGCTCTGCTCAGCCATACGACAAGCTGATGGCTGCCAGCAGAGTGGTGGTGGCGGGAGCCTCTCCTGCCTCCTCAGCAGTGCTAAGGATGCCTGACTGCAGCTTAGGCCTGCTCCCCACTGGAAAGTGGACATCCCCCGAGGGCTCCTGGGCTGCCAGAGGGATGTCTGCCTGTCAGCTTAGGCCCAATCCCCCAGGGAACAGGCCTAAGACAGCAGGTGGACATCCCCCGAGGGGTCCCGGAATGTGAGAAGGCACAGGCTGGGCTGAGGAACACCTCCCACCCCGAGTGCACAAATTTTTGTGCACTGGGTCTCTAGTTTGACTATAAGAAAATATATGGTAAGGTATTAAATACTGTAATAACTAAAATGCCATATGATTACTAAACATAGTATTCTGAAATCTAAAAACTGGTATACTTTTTATATTTTTATTATAGTTAAAATACATTCTTAAATTAGTTTCAGATATATCACATAATGATAAACATTTATATACCTTAAAAGTAAACATCTATCATTGTACAAAGTTATTCTGATATTATTGACATTCCCTATGTTGTATGTGTAATAACACACTCATGACTTATTTTTGGTAGTTCTTAATCCCCTTCACCTTTTTCACCCATCCACCACCAACCTCCCCTCAGGTAACCACCAGCTTGTTTTCTGTATCTGCCAATGAACAAAAAGGACTGGAAAGGATTTAGAGAAAAGGGAACCCTAGTGCATTGTTGATCACACTGCAGACTTATGCAACCAATGTAGAAAAGAGTATGGAGTTTCCTCCAAAAATTAAAAATGGAACTGCCTTTTGACACAGCAATCCCACTTCTGGGACTATATCCTAAGAATCTCAAAACACCAAGAAGAAAGAATATATGCACCCCTATGATTATTGCAGCATTATTTCCAACTAGAGGCCCAGTGCACAAAAATTTGTGCATTTGGGGTGAAGGGGGGGGGGTCCCTCAGCCTGGCCTGTGCCCTCTCGCAGTCTGGGACCCCTCGGGAGATAACGACCTGCTGGCTTAGGCCTGCTCCCGAGTGGCAGAGGGCAGGCCCAATCCCTAGGTGCAGCCCCTGGTCAGGCTCAGGGCCGGGCCGATTGGGGAGTTGGGGCGCCGCCCCCTTTCACACTCAAGGCAGGGTCGATGGGGAGGTTGCGGTGCCACCCCCTGTCACTCACAGAGCAGGGCCCATAAGGGGGGTTGGGGCTCCTTACCCTGTCATGCACAGAGCAGGGTCGATCAGGGGGTTAGGGAGCTCCCCCCTGTCACGCACAGAGCAGGGTCAATCATGGGGGTTGGGGAGCTCCCCCCGTATCAGGCACAGAGCAGGGCTGATCAGGAGGTTGGGGCACCTTCCCCTGTCATGAACAGAGCAGGTCCGATAGGGAGGTTGTGGCCCTGCCCCCTGTCACACACAGAGCCACAGGGTGATCAGGGGGTTTGGGCGCTGCCCCCTGTCACGCTGATCCTGGTGCCGGGAGGCACATTACCTTTTTACTATATAGGTTAGAGGCCTGGTGCATGGGTGGGGCTGGTTGGTTTTCCCTGAAGGGTGTCCTGGATCAGGGTGGGGGTCCCCACTGGGGTGCCTGGCCAGTCTGGGTGAGGTGCTGAGGGCTGAAGCTCCCAACTGCTCCTTTTTTTCTTTTTTTTTTTATTCTGAGCCAGCTTTAGCTCTGGCTCCAGCTCTGAGGCCTCTGCTGCTGAAAGCAGGTATCTGGTTTGTTTGGGTTCTATAATCCAAACAATGTATAACTCAAGCTCTGAGATCCCAGCTCGCTGAAAGCAGGTTTCTGGGGTTTTGTTTAGCTTCTATATTTGTTACAATGTTTCAAACTGCAGGCTCAGAGGCCGGCAAGGCAGGCGGGGAACGTTGGAGTCCTCCATCACTGAAGCAAACAAGCCTCATGTTAGTTTCAAGCTGCCTGGCTGCCGGCCGCCATCTTGGCTGGCAGTTAATTTGCATATCTCGCTGATTAGCCAATGGGAAGGGTAGCGGTCGTACGCCAATTACCATGTTTCTATTTTATTAGTTAGGATAGCCAAGATCTGGAAACAGCCCAAGTGCCATCAGCAGATGAGTGGATAATAAAGCTGTGGTACATTTACACAATGGAATGCTACATGGCTATAAAAAGAAGGAACTCTAAGTCTTTCCAATAGCATGGAGGAACCTGGAGAGTATTATGCTAGACAAAATAAACCAGTCAGAGAAAGACAAATACCCTTTGGAATCTAATGAAAAAAATAAACTGACAAACAAAATGGAACCAGAATCATAGATACATGGAACAGTCTGGTTGGTGCCTGTGAAGAGAGGGGGAGGGTGACTGGATAAAGAAGGTAAAGGGATTAGCTAAATAATATATATGCACACTCCATAGACACAGACAATAGGATGATGAAGGCCAAGGGAGGGGGAGGCACAGATGGGTGGAGGTGGGCAAAGTGAGGGAGTATAGGGCACCTGCAATTATGTGAATATTAAAATTTTTTAAATAAATAAATAAATATTACTAAATTGAAAAAAAGAAATCAGAACACCAAAATCCTAATTCATATTGTATAACAGCTAGCCAAACACAACTTTTTAAATGATAATCATGAATTATTAGAACTCTATTCTCACCTGAAATCTCACAAATTTTAAATTAAAATTCTATATTTTTTTTGTATTAAAAATGGATAGATAATAAATTAAAGTTCTAAGCAGTATTAACTTTATATTAGCAGAATTTTTTAAAATAGCACTACTTACCATAAGTACACCATATGACCACCAATCAGCACTCTGGGAATGACCTCTCCTATTTACTACTTCAGGAGCCATATACTCCACCGTACCACAAAATGAGTAGGCCTTTTTTTCTTGATCTACTGATTCTTTGCTGAGTCCAAAATCTGTAATAACATTGTTACACAAAAAAATATATCTGAAGATCTTCAGAAAATAGAAAATACCAAAAGAAACAAAATTATGTATTTAAACCTTAAAATTATTCATGTATGGACTGTAATTACTCTTAAGCTATGATACAAATAATGGAAAATAGGCTGTATTTAATAATAAGAGCATTTAAAGATTTCTCAGTTACATATCATCTCAAAACATATTTTCATGTCTATACTTGAATATCATTCAACAATTTTGAGACAACAATAATTAAAGCAAAGCTGTCATAGTGTTTAAAATATAAGGCAAAAAAGAGGTAATAACAAACTTTTTAAAATTTTGAAAACGTTTATTTTGCTTTGGCTTTGGTGTCTTTCCATTTTTGTTTAATGCCTTCAAAGACCTAAAGGTATCAATACATAAAAAATAATCTTATTTCTATGTATTAGCAATGAAAAATTAGAAGTTGAAATTTTAAAAGTACCATTTATAATACTGCCAAAACAAAACAAAACAAAACAAAAACACACCCTTGAAATTCACGGGTCTAAGTATACAAAGTATATGCAAATCTGTACAATGAAAACTTGAAACATTGATGAAAGAAAACAAAGTAGATCTAAGTATATGGAGAGATATACTATGTGTATGGCTTGGAAGAATCAATTCTGTTAAAGATGTCAATTCCCCCAAAACTGATCTAAAGATTCAATTAAACTTTAATAAAATTCTTAGCAAGATTTATTTTCTAGAAATCAACAAGTTGAATTTAAAATTTATATTAAAAGACAATAGAATAGCCAAACAATTTTGAAAAAGAATAACAAATTCAAAGGACTTACATTAACTAACTTCCGTACTTATTATAAACCTACAGTAATCAAGACAGTGTGGTATTGAAGAAAAGCTAGACATATAGATATAAATAAATGAACAGGACAGCATCCAAGAATAGACTGACACATACAGTCAGTTCTGCTATAATGTTTGTTTTATAAATGCAAATTTTATCCAATGGAATTGATACATTAGGAAGCAATTTGAGGATAACACAAATTTGAATCTCAAATTTCATGTGCAATTTTGTTTGCAAGAAGCCCTAGATAAAACACTAAAAAAATTGCACCTAGCTGATCCAAGCCAAGTAGAAATACATACATACACACACCACAAACATCTACCAACTATTTCAGCTCATCATGTATGTTATGAGCCATTCTGTTGACCTGTAGTGCTACACTTTCCTCTCAATTCCAGATAATCTACCCTCCACTATTTTATAATAATGTACAAACTACAAACTTTCTTACATTAATTCTACAAGCAAATTTAAGGATTTTTCAAGTTAAGGTAGCATGTTTTTTGTAGTATTTATGTAACCTTAATAATTTAGAACATGTAAAACAATGCTATCATTTTTGTTCATTTCCTATATTTCTCAAATGTGTCACTGGTTATTTAGATTACTGCTAAGCCTCTAACCCCATTTTTGCCATAAGCCCTATTCTTTTTATTATGCAATAATGCATAATACAATAATTTTTAAGATCACAGGTGTTGCATTATAATGAAACTGGCTATATATTGTGGATTGATTTCTGACAAAGGCTTAAAAGCAATTCATGAAGAAATGTCAGTCTTTTCAACAAATGGTGCCAGAACAATAGGGTATTGATGTAAAAATATATCCTCAAACTATACATAAACATTAATTCAAAATGAGTCACAGAACTAAATGTGAAATGTAAAACTTAAAGTTGTAAAATTTCCAGAAGTAATATAAGAGAAAATATTTGTGCTCTTGGATTCGGAAAGAATTTCTTAGATACAACATCAAAAGTATAATTTGTAAGAGAAAAATGTTGAAAACTGAACTTCATGGAAATAAAAAACTGATTTTCAAAGTTACCATTCAGTACGTGTAAAAGAAGCTATACATTGAGAGAAAACATTTACAAATCACATATCTGATAAATGACTTGTACTTCAGAGTATATTAAAACACTCAGAAATTCAATAATAAGAAAAAAAATTTTAAATAGAAGATCTGAACAGACACATATACAAAGACATAAATACATAAGAAGATGATTAATATCATTAGTTATTAGGGAAATGCAAGTTAAACCACAATGAGATACTACTACATGCCCATTAGTACAGCTAAAATAAAAAATGCTGGAAGTAACAATAATGGGCATATACAAAGCAACTGGAGCTCTCATACATTGCTAATGGGTATGCAAAATAGTACAGACACTTTGGAAAACATTTTGGAGGTTTCTCATTAAGGGAAACTTAAACTTACCACATGACGAAGCAATCCCACTTCTTTGGTATTTACTCAAGTGAAATAAATGCTAATGTTCACTTAAAACTTGTACATAAATATTTATGGTGGCTTTATCCCTTACTGATGAATTAAACAGGAAATAACCCAAATGCCCCTGGATTGGGGATCAAACAAACCATGGCACCATTATAAAATAGAACACTACTTAGCAATTTTTTAAAAAATTATTGATACATGCAACAATAAGGATGAATGTCAAATTTACTACACAAGCCGAAACCGGTTTGGCTCAGTGGATAGAGCGTCAGCCTGCGGACTGAAAGGTCCCAGGTTCGATTCCGGTCAAGGGCATGTACCTGGGTTGCAGGCACATCCCCGGTGGGGGATGTGCAGGAGGCGGCTGGTCGATGTTTCTCTCTCATCGATGTTTCTGACTCTCTATCTCTCTCCCTTCCTCTCTGTAAAAAATCAATAAAATATATTTTAAAAAAAATTTTACTACACAAAGTAAATGAAGCCAAACTCAAAAGATTATATATGCTAAAGTCTATTTACATTGTGGAAAAGGCAAGCATAGGGCCAGATAGCAGATTGGTCATTGTGTATGGGTAAAGAGAGGACTATATAATAAAAGGCTAATATGCAAGTCAACCGAACTGTAGAACGACCAGTCGCTATGATGCGCATTGACCACCAGGGGGCAGATGCTGAATGCAGGAGCTGCCTCTGGTGGTCAGTGCACTTCCACAGGGGGAGCGCTGCTCAGCCAGAAGCCGGGCTCACGGCTGGAAAGTGCAGCAGCAGTGGCGGGAGCCTTTCCTGCCTTCGTAGCAGCACTAAGGATGTCCAACTGATGGCTTAGGCCTGCTCCCCAGGCCTAAGCCAGCAGTCTGCCATCCCCCGAGGGCTCCTGGACTGTAGGAGGGTGAAGGCCAGGCTGAGGGAGCGCCCCCCACCATGCAATGGGCCTCTAGATAACTTATAATGGGGAAATTTGGAAGATAATGATGGAACTTTTAATATCTTGATAATGGTGATGGTTTTAAGATTGTATGCATTTGTCAAAGCTTGCAAAACTATATGTGAAAGAGTAATTTTTCTTAAACTCTGTATTTTGAGACTACTTCAAATTTATTGCAGTTATATGGAATACTACAGACATCCTGTTTACCCTTCACCCAGTTTCTCCCATGGTGACATCTTATAAAAACTATATTATAATATCCCAATATTGACAATGATGCTAACAAGATGCAGAATAATTCCATCACTATAAGGATCCAAATAGTAAGTTTTACTCTGTGTAGGTTATATCTTTATTCTATAAATAAAGAAAGCTATAAGCCCAAATTGTTTTATAAATAAAATATCAACATTAATACTTAATTTTCAAGGCCCTAGAAAACTGATTTTCTAATCATGCTCAATATTTTCATTGAAGTGAAATAAGCCAGTCAGTGAAAGATAAATACCACATGATGTCACTCATTTGTGGAATATAAAGAACATTATAAACTGATGAACAAAAAATAGATACAGAGGCAAAGAAGCATCGAACAGACTGTCAAATTACAGCGGGAAGGCAGGGGAGGGTTGGTGAGGCGGTAAGAGATCAACCAAAGGACTTGTATGCATGCATATAAGCATAACCAATGGACGCAAGATACTGGGTGAAGGCATGTGCCAGGGGGTAGGTGAGGTCAATGGGGAAAAAAGGAGACATATGTACTACTATTTGTAATACTTTAAAAATAAAATAAAATTTAAAAAAAAGTTAAGAAAAGAAAAATAACTATTTTTTGTATAATAACTAAATATATTATGATATTCAGTTTATTTAAAAATATTTTCAATGTCCTATAATGTTATTTTTCTATATTTTGAGACTTTAAACTCTACACAACCAATTTAAAACGTAAATGTAATTAAAGTTCATTTTCAAGTTCAGTTCAGCTGAATATGACAATCCTGTAGAGAAGAACATTGACATTGTTGGACATCTCAGAGAGAAGAAAGGGAAGATAATTTTCTTATCCTTGATTACTTTTCAGAGATTTATGCCACTTCTCAGAGATTGTTTGTGGTACTATTTCTGAAAAAAATGATATTTAACACTAGAATTTGCTCAGCAATGAACTGAACTTTTATTTTACAATATTATGGGTTAGCTACAAGATTTTAAAAATATATATTAATCAGTGGTTTTTCCAAGTCACTAATTTGAAATAAAAATAAAGTGTAGAGCCGAAACCGGTTTGGCTCAGTGGATAGAGCGTCAGCCTGTGGACTGAGAGGTCCCGGGTTCGATTCCGGTCAAGGGCATGTACCTGGGTTGCGGGCACATCCCCGGTGGGGGATGTGCAAGAGGCAGCTGATCGATGTTTCTCTCTCATCGATGTTTCTAACTCTCTCTATCTCTCTCCCTTCCTCTCTGTGAAAAATCAATAAAATATATTTTAAAAAATAAAAAAATAAAAAAAATAAATAAAGTGTAGAAATCAGCTAAATCAAGGTTTTTTGGTTGTGGGGGCCATGGGGAAGTATATTTGTGCAACTATAAATGACTGTTTAATTAGACTAAATTTTAAAAGCACACCCAGAACAAAACAACTTAATGAGTATGTATTATTAGTAAAGGTAATCTCAGTGATTAATTTGCAAATAACAATAAAAATACTTAAAGTTATTTTCTTACTATATATTTTCTCTTAAATATTCAGCTAAATCACAATGTGATTTAAATTTCTGACACTGTATAGATTCTTTTGAAGCATCCATCTTATATAAAAACTGATGTTTGAAATTTCACCCTGACAGTATGGCTTCTGTAAATGCTTGCTTGCTTAAATAATAAGAAAAATAAGACTACTCCCATTCCAGAGAGGCCTTAAACTATGCCCCAGACAGAGTTGTCAGTGCTGACACCAGGCCAGGTCTTGAGATATGGTCTCATGGCCCCTTCCCAGCATGCAGGCCATCTTTCTCAGAAGGCCTGGAATTCTCATTCCACATTTGGGAGACAAAGGACTGGAAAAAGTATAAATAAAGGGAGTTTCTTCAATGTTGGGGGGCCCAGAATTTGAAAGACACATTTTTCTCTGGGCCTGCACAGAATTTAATAATAAAATGTAACTCCCTTTCTCTAAGCTTGGCTTGTTTTTTCTCCGGTCTTCTGCAACAGTTTCCATTTTATATAGAAATTACTCCTGGATTATGCCCCTCAGAAACATATAACTGCAACCACAGACAGTTAAAATAAATTGTGTGTTCAATTTATAATTTGTAATGGCATATTATGAGTAAACATTTTTTATAAACTAGTGAAGTCATATTATACAGTTTTTATACACAGTAGTGGGGGTATTAGATAAAAAATTAAGACATGAAGACATTATATATAATATACAAGCAAATATGCAAGTATGTTTGGGGTATCCACTCTCATTATACTTCAGTACTTCTGCTATACAAGCATAATCTTAGTATGAGGTAAATCAAGGCCAAAGCACAGTCATATCATGGAACCTTTCTACAGTCCACTGACATTCAGAGCAACCTGTTAAACATTAGGTTCATTCTTGTATCTGAAGTAATTTTAAAGTGTACTTGTAAAAATAAGGTATTGCCCTCTACTAAGATTATTCTGGGGAAACTCAGAATGCTGATGAAGGCCCTACTTAGATGAGACACTCCAAAATCACTACAGCCCACTGCTATTATTGAAAAATAGTTATTAATCTGGTACTTTTGACTATAGTATTCAAAATAGAAAGAAAGAAATATAAAGAGAATGAAGGAAAGAGGAAATGAAGGAGGGAACACCCATAGAAGGTAAGAAAGCAAGAAAGGAAAGGAAGAAAAAGAAGACAAGAAAGAGAAAGAAAGGAATACATAATGGGAAATTGAAGAATAAAAAGTATTCTTAAGGAAGTAAGAAGATGGCAGCAGAATAGGCAGACGTGTCCCAAGGTTTGTCCCAGAGCAAACAGAATGAGCGGCTGAAACAAATAACACCCACCCCGAATTGGTGAAGGAGACTCAGCTGGTGAGACAGTTTGCAGCCGGGAAGGGCAGAGTTCCCCTGGAAAGGTAAAAAACAGAGATCTGGGCAGGAAAGTTTGCCAGATCTCTGAGCCCAGAGGGTCAGAGGGAAACCTAGCGGCACCCAGCCTCGTCCCTTGGGACAGGCACAGCCTCTGACTGAGGAAAGGAGATCCGCAGGACTGTTGGCGCTGGGGGATTTGAGATCTGGGTGCCATAATTACGAAAGACTGAACCCAGAGGGGACAGCCTGAAGCGCTGACCAGACCATGCAGTGCTGGTAAGAGAGGAGCTCACAGAGACTCAGTCTTCCCCGTTTCTGCGGCTGGTGTTTTGTTTTTTTGTTGCTGTTTTTTTTGTTTGTTTGTTTATTTTTTTCTTTTCACTGAACCCTGTTCATAGGACATTTTGGATACAGACACTCACCCATGCTGAGGAGCGGGAGAAGGTGTGGACGAGTGGAATCTGGGGAGAGGCTGGGGAGAGAAGGGGGTCCAGGAGAGGTGGCAGCAAGTTGAGTGCTGAGTCACGCCTGAGCCCAGGACTTGGGCAGCCATTTTCTCCTGAGGATATAACCCCTCCCTCCAGTCCCCAGGCAAGGAATACATCCACACCCAGATTCCACCCTGAATGGTACAAAGGATTAAAATAATCTGATTATTCCCTGACTGGTTTGGCTCAGTGGATAGAGCGTCGGCCTGTGGACCGAACCGAAGGGTCCCTGGTTCGATTCCAGTCAAGGGCATGTACCTTGGTTGTGGGCACATCCCCAGTAGGGGGTGTGCAGGAGGCAGCTGATGGATGTTTCTCTCTCATCGATGTTTCTAACTTTCCATCCCTCTCCCTTCCTCTTTGTAAAAAATCAATAAAAATATTTTTTAAAAATATATATTAAAAAAAAATAAAAAAATAATAAAATAATCTGATTAGTCCCTGGGAGTTAACAGGTTCTGGTCTATAGAGGGGCCTTCAGTGCCAGAAACAGGAAAAAAAAAATCACAGACATTCCAGAAAACTGGGATCTTAAGCCAGCCAAAGGAATGACATTTCAATTTTTCATTTTTATTTTTTTATTATTATTTCGCTAGTTCTTTTTTTATTTTCTCTTTGTTTTCCTTTTTTTTTTGTTTGCTGCTCTTTTTTTTGCTTTTTTTCTTTGTTTTCCTTTTTTGTTTGTTGCTTTATTTTCTACTTCTTTTCACATTATTTTTTCATCATTCAATTTTATTTTATTTTTACTTGTTATTTTCTATTTTATACAATTTTTTAAATCAATTTTTTGTAAATATATTATTTTGTTCCCCTTCTGTCTCTTCTTATCTACTCATCCCTTTTCTACTTCCTCTATACTGAAGTGAGGTCCTCCCCATATTTATCTAATTCTTAACCTTATTTCCTGTATATCATCTCAGCCTCTACAGATTCTGCCCCCACCCTCCCTCTTTACTGGGTGTTTGGCGTTTGTATTTGTTTGGTTTATCTATTGGTTCTGTGGTGTTCTCTCTCTCTCTCTCTCTTTCTCTCTCTCTCTCTCTCTCTCTCTCTCTCTCTCTCTCTATATATATATATATATATATATATATATATATATATATATTGGTGTCGTGAGTACATTCTTGCCTTGTTCCCTTTGGGTCATGTCTTGTTAAGGTGAATTTTATCCTGTCTGGCTAAACTGCTAGAGAGCAAGCCACATAACCAGACACCTGGAGAGGAACCTTCATTAACGAACAGGTCAATTACACCCTAGACCCAGCTACAGAGGTAGGAAGAAGGTGCCAGTGAGGGTGCAAAAAAGGAGTGTGTGGTTGTGTGTGTGTGTGTGTGTGTGTGTGTGTGTGTGTGTGTGAATGAGGCACAGTTAGACCCCGCAGGACCTTCGGGGGCAGGCTAACCGGGCTAGCCTAACTAGGCATCCTCTGCTACCATTGCAAACAGGACCAGGAGGCCAGCTCCTCTTCAGAGGCCTCGCCTTTTCAAAGGGGAGAGCTGATGCAACTGAAAGCCCAGCCTCACATCCACCCAGGATGCCCTCAGGTAACACCTGGGACTCTACAGCCACCCCTGCCAGGGACCTGCTACCTCAGCTGTGTTTCCACGGTCACTGAGTCTCCAGCCACCCTGGGCGCAGGTTCCTGTGAGTTCTGAAGCACGCTCCCCTCTGACCAGCCCAACGCTTTAGTCCAGGGCCCTGCAACCACGTGAGCAGCATGCTCATGTGGCCTGCCCCTGTCCAAGGAGCAGCAGCTGTGTGAGTGGCCCGCTCCCCCTGTCCGAGGAGCAGCAACCATGCGAGCAGCCCAACACCTCCGATGAGGAGCAGCAGCATGAGCAGCCTGCCTACATCTGAGGAGCGGCAGCCCTGCACAGCCAGCCCCCATCCGAGGTGCAGCAGCTGCGCACAGCCTGCACCCTGCACCAGTCCGAGGAACAGCAGCTGCACAGGCATCTTGCCCTCATTCAAGCAGCAGCAGCCGCACGAGCAGCCTGCCCCCATCCGAGGAGCAGCAGTTTTGCGAGCGGCCTGTCCCCATTCGAGGAGCAGCAGCAGCCCACCCTGGTCCGAGGAGCAGCAGCCACACGAGCAGACCGAGCATGTCTGAGAAGCGGCAGCCCTGCACAGCACGCACCGGTCCGAGGAGCAGAGCCACACAGAGCCTGCACCTGTCCGACGAGCAGCAGTAGGGTAAGTGGCCCGTCCCCATCCGAGGAGGAGCAGCTGCACAAGCAGCCCACCCCTATCCAAGGAGCAGCAGCCTTGCAATCAACCTGTCCAAGTCCAAGGAGCAGTAGCCCCAAAAGCAGCCCACCACATCAGAGGAACAACAGCTGTGTGCATCCAGCCCCCATCCAAGGAACAGCAGACACGTGAGAAGTCCACCCCAGTTCAAGGAGTAGCAGCTGTGTGTGTAGCCCACCCCCATCCAAGGAACAGCAGCCTCATGATCAGCGCACCCTCTGTCTGAGGAACAGCAGCTGAGTGAGAAGCCTCCCCCCACCAGCCAGAGGAGCCACCACGGCTGTGAACAGCACCCACCAGAGGAGCTGCTGCCAACTGAGGAGCAACTGCTACCACAACCACCCGAGGAGCAACCGCAGCCCGAGGAGCCACTGACACCCAAGGAACATCCCCTGAATAACTCAACATCTAGATCTGTCAGTGAGATCAAACATGGGTAGACAAAGAGGCCCCCAAAGGAAAGAAAAAGAGGACTCGCCAGAAAAGCAGCTAAGTAAAACAGAGGCATGCAACATGTCAGAAAAAAAAAATTCAGAATAAGGGTCCCAGAGTGCATAAACCAGATGGATGGAGGAAAAAATCAACAACTTATGCAAGAAGCAAGAAGAAATGGATGAAAAAATTCAATAACTGATGTAAGAATCAAGAAGAAATGAAGAGTGATATAGCTGCAATAAAAAACACCATGGAAAGTTTCAACAGTAGACTAGGAGAAGCGGAGGACCGAATTAGCGAATGAAAAGACAGGGAAACAAAACACACACAAACTGAACTGCAATTGGAGAAAAAAATTAAAAGACAGGAGGAGAGACTAAAGGAGCTACGGGACAACATGAAACAAAGCAACATACGAATAATAGGGGTGTCAGAACAACAGGAAGAGGAACAAGGGTTAGAAAACCTATTTGAAGAAATAATGTCAGAAAACTTCCCTGAGGTGGGGAAGAAAAAAGTCTCACAAGTACAGAGAGTCCCAAAAAAGATGAACCCAAAAAAAGACCCACAGCAAGACACATCATAATTACCATGGCAAATGTTCAGGAAAAAGAGAGAATCTTAAAGGCTGCAAGAGAGAGACGGAAAGTTACATATAAGGGATCTCCAATTAGATTATCAAATGATTTCTCAACAGAAACACATCAGGCCAGAAAAGACTAGAGGGTAATTGACAAAGTGATGCAAATCAAGGGACTGAATCTAAGAATACTCTATCCAGCAAGGCTATCATTCAAAATAGAAGGGGAAATAAGAATCTTCACAGACAAAAAAGGCTAAGGGAATTTATCACCACCAAGCCAGCAATGCAAGAAATGCTAAAGGGACTGGTGTAAAAAGAAGAAATAAAAAGCTAAGAAAGAAAACAGGCACAAAAAATAGAAATGGCTACAAACAAGTACCTTTCAATAGTAACTTTAAACGTAAATGGACTAAATGCTCGAATAAAAAGACATCGAGTGGCTGAATGGATAAGAAAACATGACCCATATATTTGCTGTCTACAAGAGACCCACCTCAGAATAAGGGACTCACACAAACTGAAAGTGAAGGGATGGAAAAATATCTTTCAGGCAAATGGAAATGGAAAAAAAAAAATCTGGGGTAGCAATACTTAGATCAGACAAAATAGACCTCAAAGTGAAGGCCATAACAAGAGATAAGGAAGGCCACTTCATAATACTAAAGGGATCGATACAACAAGAGGATATAACCCTGAGAAACATATATGCACTCAATACAGGAGCACCCAAATACATAAAAAACTCCTGGAAGATATCAAGGGAGAGATTGACAACAATACAATTATAGTAGGGAACTTTAATACACCATTGACATCACTGGATAAATCCTCTAGACCAGTGGTCGGCAAACTCATTAGTCAACAGAGCCAAATATCAACAGTACAATGATTGAAATTTCTTTGAGACCAAATTTTTAAAACTTAAACTATATAGGTAGGTACATTGTTATTAACTTAATTAGGGCACTCCTAAGGCTTAAGAAGAGCCACACTCAAGGGGCCAAAGGGCTGCATGTGGCTCGCGAGCCGCAGTTTGCCGACCGCAGCTCTAGTAAAAAAATCAGCAAAGAAACAGCAATCCTAAATGACTCACTAGATCAGATGGAATTAATTGCATCTTCAGAATATTTCACCCCAAAGCCACGGAATATACGTTCTTCTCAAGTGCACATGGGACATTTTCAAAAATAGACCACATGTTGGGTCACAAGCAAAGTCTCCCCAAATTCAAGAAGATTGAAATCATATCAAGCATCTTCTCAGACCACAATGGCATAATATTAGAAAATAACTAGAATAAAAACAACCCAAAACACTCAAACACTTGGAAGCTGAATAGCATGTTATTACATATTGATTGGGTTACCAATGAGATCAAAGAAGAAATTAAAAACATCCTGGAAACTAATGACAATGAAAACAAAACAATCCAAAATCTATGGGACACAGTGAAAGCAGTCCTGAGAAGGAAGTTTATAGCTCTACAGGCCTACCTCAAAAAACAAGAAAAAATGGTAGTAAATCATCTAACTCTACATATCAAAGAATTAGAAAGAGAGCAACAAGAAAAGCCAAGAGTGAGCAGAAAGAAGGAGATAATAAAGATTAGAGCAGAAATAAATGACATAGAGACCAAAAAATCAATACATAAAATCAATGAAACCAAGAGCTGGTTCTTTGAAAGGATAAACAACATTCATGAACCTCTCACCAAGAAGCAGAGAGAGGACCCAAATAAACAAAATCAGAAATGATAGAGGTGAAATAACAACAGACCCCACAGAAATACAAATGATTGTTAAAAAACTACTATGAACAACTCTACTCCAACAAACTAAACAACCTGGAGGAAATGGATATATTCCCAGGAAAATACAACCTTCCAAAACTCAATCAGGAAGAATCTAAAAATCTCAATAGGCAAATAACTATGGAAGAAATTGAAGCAGTCACCAAAAAGCTTCCATCAAACAAAAGCCCAAGGCCAGACGGCTTCACAGGGGAGTTTTAACAAACATTCAAGGAAGAACTAAAACCTATTCTCCTCAAACTATTCGAAAAAATTCAAGAGGAAGGAACACTTCCAAGCTCATTCTATGATGCCAGCATCACCCTAATACCAAAACCAGATAAAGACAACACAATGAAAGAGAATTACAGGCCAGTATCCCTCATGAACATAGATGCCAAAATCATCAACAAAATCTTAGCATATCGCATCCAGCAGTACCTCAGAAAGATCATACACCATGATCAAGTAGGATTTATCCCAGGGATGCAAGGATGGTACAATATCCGCAAATCAATAAACGTGATACATCACATAAACAAATTGAAAGAAAAGAAACCACATAGTCATATCAATTGATGCAGAAAAAGCATTTGACAAAATCCAACGCCCATTTTTGATAAAAACTCTCAGCATGATGGCAATAGAAGGATCATACCTCAACATAATAAAAGCCATATATGAAAAACCCACAGCCAACATCATACTCAATGGACAAAAACTAAAACCATTTCCCTTAAGAACAGGAACAAGACAGGCATGCCCACTCTCACCACTGCTGTTCAACATAGTACTGGAAGTATTAGCCATTGCAATTAGACAAGAAGAAGAAACAAAAGGCATCTAAATTGGAAAAGAAGAAGTAAAACTGTCCTTATTCTCAGATGACATGATATTGTACACAAAAAACTCTAAAGATTCCATCAAAAACATATTAGACTTAATAAATGAATTCGGAAATGTAGCAGGATACAAAATTAATGCCAAGAAACTTATGGCATTTCTATACACCAATAACGAACTTACAGAAAGAAAGACTAAAAAAGCAATCCCATTTACCATCGCACCAAAAAAATCAGGATACCTAGGAATAAACTTAACTAAAGAGATAAAAGACCTCTACTCAGAAAACTACAGGACATTGAAAAAAGAGATAGAGGAAGACATAAACAGACGGAAGAACATACCATGTTCTTGGATTGGTAGAATCGACATCATTAAAATGTCCATACTACCCAAAGCCATCTATAAATTCAACACACTTCCCATTAAAATACCAATGGAATTTTTCACAGACATAGAACGAACTCTCCAAAAATTTATCTGGAATAAAAAACGACCCTGAATAGCTGCAGCAATCCTGAGAAAGAAGAACAAAGTAGGTGGGATCTCAATACTAGATATAAAGCTGTATTACAAAGCCACTGTTCTCAAAACTGCCTGGTACTGGCACAAGAACGGACATATAGATCAATGGAATAGAATAGAGAGCCCAGAAATTGACCTGAATCAATATGCTCAATTAATATTTGACAAAGGAGGCAAGAACATACAATGGAGTCAAGACAGTGTCTTCAATAAATGGTGTTGGGAAAATTGGACAGATACATGCAAAAAAATGAAACTAGACCACCAAATTACACCATACACAAAAATAAACTCAAAATGGATAAAGGACTTAAATGTAAGACGGGAAACCCTAAAAAAAACTAGAGGAATCCAAAGGCAACAAAATCTCAGATATATGCCGAAGCAATTTCTTCACCGATACAGTTCCCTAGGCATTGGAAACTAAAAGTAAATAAACAAAGGGGACTACATCAAAATAAAAAGCTTCTGAACAACAAAAGAAACCATCAACAAAACAACAAGAAAGCCCACTGCGTGGCTTTGGAAAACATATTTGCCAATGTCATATCTGATAAGGGCCTAATCTCCAAAATTTATAGGGAACTCATACAACTTAACAAAAGGAAGATAAACAATCCAATCAAAAGATGGGCAAAGGTTCTAAATAGACACCTTTCAAAAGAGGACATTCAGAAAGCCAAGAGACATGTGAAAACATGCTTAAAGTCACTAATCATCCGAGAGATTCAAATCAAAACAACAATGAGGTACCATTTCACACCTGTCAGAATGGCTATTATCAACAAATCAACAAACGACAAGTGCTGGAGAGGATGTGGAGAAAAAGGAACACTCATGCACAGCTGGTGGGAATGTAGACTGGTGCAGCCACTATGGAAGACAGTATGGAGTTTCCTCAAAAAGTTTAAAATGGAACTCCCATTTGACGCAGTGATCCCACTTCTAGGAATATATCCCAAGAAAATAGAAACACCAATCAGAAAGGATATATGCACCCCTATGTTCATAGCAGCACAATTCACCATAGCTAAGATCTGCAAACAGCCTAAGTGCCCATCAGCAGATGAATGGATTAGAAAACTGTGGTACATCTACACGATGGAATACTATGCTGCTGTAAAAAAGAAGGAATTCTTACCATTTGCAACAGCATGGATGGAACTGGAGACCATTATGCGAAGTGAAATAAGCCAGTCAATGAAAGAAAAATACCACATGATCTCACTCATTTATGGATAATTAAGACCATTATAAACTGATGAGCAAAAATAGATACAGAGGCAGAGCAACATTGAACAAACTGTTAAACTCCAGCGGGAAGGCCTGGGAGGGTTTGGGGGGAGGGGTAAGAGATCAACCAAAGGACTTGTATGCATGCATATAAGCATAACCAATGGACACAAGACACTGGGGGGTATGGGAGGCTATGGGAAGGTCAAGGGGTGAAAAAAAAAGGAGACATATATAATACTCTTTGTAATTCTTTAAGCAATAAAACAATAAAAAAAGAGAAAGAAATGATATGGTTGATAAAATTATCCTACCTGAGAAATGAATCATATTTGCTATATAAAAAAAGTATTCTTAAAATACTTGCTGTGAATGGTCACACTTTAACCAATATTATTGGAATATTGAGAGGTTAAATCTGTAAGTTTATTACTCATTACAAAACTCTGAATTAGGATATAATCATAAAACAGTATAAATTATCTAAGGTGTATTATTGCTCACATTTTAAAGATACTCAGTTAAAATTTTAAGTACACATATATGGGAATTTTTCAAGATGGCTGCAGAATAGGTGGAAGGTACACTCACCTCTTTCCAGTGCCAAACCAGATTTACAGCTAAATTACAGAGCAATCAACCCAAATAACAAAAATGAAGGTCAGCTGAACAGGAATATTATATCCAAGGATTAATAAAAGAAGCTACATAGAGACTGGTAAGAAGGGCAAAGATAGAGAGGACTGTCCCCTGCACCCATGATGGTAGCTGAGAAGCTGAAGGGAAAGCTGCAAAAGTCCCCCATGAGGAGCATGGGCTTTCAACTCCATGATGAGCCCCCCCAACCCAGAGCATCAAGACTTGGTGAAAAAAAAAGCCTGCATAACATTTAGAGGTAAAAATTAGTGGGGATTCTGTCTGCAGGGAATAGAGGGTCTCCTAGAATGCTAACACACAGGAGCTGGTTCTCTGGCACTTACCTGGGGCTCTGGTAGAGGGAAGGTGACTCAGGGCATACATCCATCACAAAGAGAAAAGCTGGGTGACACAGCCCCAAAGAGAGATCTGAAAGGTCCACTAATAAGGTCTCGGTCCTGAGTCAACATCCCACACCACTCTCAGGTACCATCTTTCCAGGGTTAGGCACTCTTATTTTTACACAGCTTGGGGGAGTGCACTAACAGTTCTCCACTTACTGGTGATACCACTCTGCCAAGCTTGAGTCTGGCAGAAAGTCCTGTTGGCTGCAACCAACAGGGACATTGGTGGGTCTTTCTCTGGAGAAACTACAGGCAGACACTCAGACAGACACTGAACTGTAGGGCTTAGGAACTGTGGCCAGTCTTCCTTTCCAACCTGTAGGCTCAGCCAGCACCACCCCTAACAGGAGACAGTTTTGTTCTATCTTCCCAAGTCCAGATGGCTGCAACCTGCTGATCTCAATTCCACTGGGGAAGGAAGGGCCACCAAGAGTTGGGACATTTGGAGCACATCTCCCTCAGAGGCTCCAGTCTGGGGCTCAAGTGGGTGAAGCTTGCCCTGCTCCAGCAGGCTTGGCTGGCACCTCCCCTAATGGAAGAATATCTTGAACTGGTTCCCAAGTCCCAGTGGCTCCATCCTGCTGAGTTCAATTCCATGGGGGGAAGAGAATTCCAGTGAGAACTGGGACCTTTAAAGAATGTCTCACTCACAGCCCTCACCTGGGTCTCTAACAGCAGCTCTAGAACAAAGGAGAGGCGAGAAACTTGCCTGTCTCCCACAGGGTTAACCAGTAACACCCCAAAGGAAGACTGCCTTGATCTGTTTTCACAGATCTCAATGGACCCACTCTACTGATCTCAGCTCAGTGGGAGGAAGGGAATGCTGCTCAAAGATGGGACTTCTGGAGTGGGTCTCCCTCACAGGCTCCAATCCAGAGTTCAAGTGGGCAGGCTGTGCAACTAAGGGGAGGCATGGAGCTTGACCCTGCTCCTGCAAGATCACTCAGAGCCACCTCCAATAGAGGACAGTTTCTATTTGTTTTCCCAAGTTCCAGTGGCCCTACCCTGCTCATCTTGCTCCTGTAGTGGGGATAGCTGGCTGATCCCAACCTGAATTGATGGTGCACTCCTATTGGGGGAGCTAGAGTTAGAGACTCTATCAGAGACTCAGTGGTATGGCTCTGAAGAAAGGACCACATTCTCTCCACTGAGAGGCTGACCATACTATCCCCAAGTAGAGGACCCTACTAACACTATACTCCATACCCAGTCATCCAGCCCTACATGAACAAATGGAAGAATATAACATGTTCATGGATTGGTAGAATCAACATCATTAAAATGTCCATACTACCCAAAGCAATCTATAGATTCAATATGCCATTAAAATACCAATGGCATATTTCACAGACCTAAAACAAACTCTCCAAAAATTCATTTGGAATAAAAAATGACCCCAAATAACCGCAGAAATCCTGAGAAAGAAGAACAAAGTTGGAGGGATCACAATACCAGATATCAAGCTATATTACAAACCCACCATTCTCAAAACTGCCTGGTACTGGCACAAGAACAGACAGACTAATGGGACAGAACAGATAACCCAGAAATCGACCCAAGCCATTATGCTCAATTAATATTTGACAAAGGAGGCAAGAGCATACAATGAAGTCAAGACAATATCTTCAATAAATGGTCTTGGGAAAATTCTACACAGCAAAAGAAACCATCAACAACACAACAAGAAAGCCCACTGAGAATGTATTTTCCAATGTTATACCAGAGGGTGTAATCTCCAAAATGTATAGGGAACTCATACATTTTAACAAAAGGAAGATAAACAATCCAATCAAAAAATGGGCAAAGGACCTAAATAGACACTTTTCAAAAGTGGACACATATAAGACCAAGAGACATATGAAAACATGCTCAAAGTCACTAATCATCTGAGAGATGCAAATCAAAATGACAATGAGGTACTATCTCACACCTGTCAGAATGGCTATCATCAACAAATCAACAAACAACAAGTGTTGGCAAGGATGTGGAGAAAAAGTAACTCTCATGCACTGCTGGTGGGAACGCAGACTGGTGCAGCCGCTGGGGAGAACAGTATGGAGTTTCCTCAAAACAATGAAAATGGAACTCCCATTTGACCCAGTGATCCCACTTCTAGGAATATATCCCAAGAAATCAGAAACACCAATCAGAAAGGACACATGAACCCCTATGTTCATAGCAGCACAATTTACAATAGCTAAGATTTGGAAACAGCCTAAGTTCCCATTAACAGATGAGTGGATTAAAAAACTGGGTACATCAACATAATGTAATACTACACTGATGTAAAAAAGAAAGAACTTTTAACATTCACAACAGCATGGATGGCCTTGGAGAGCATTATGCTCAGTGAAAAAAGCCAGTTGCAGAAAGATAAATATCACATGAGCTCCTTCATTTGAGGAATATGATGAACAACAAAAACTGATGAACAAAAATAGATCCAGAGACATAGAAGCATGGAACAGACCATCAAACCTCAGAGGGAAGGAAGGAGAGGGTGTGTGTGTGTGGGGGGGAGGTATGGAGGGGGTAAGAGGTCAACCAGAGGACTTACATGCATGCATATGAGCATAACCAATGGACATAGATATTAAGGGGGTGAGGACATGTGCTACATGGTGAGAGTGGCCGGAGAGAGGTCTAAAGGGGGAAAAGGAGACATATGTAATACTATAAACAATAAAGAATAATAATAATAAAAGAACAGGCATATAGAGCAATGGAATAGAACAGAGAGCTCAGAAATAAACCCACACCTTTATGGTCAACTAATATTTGACGAATAAGGTAAACACATACAATGAGGTAATGATAGTCTCTTTCATATATGGTGTTGGGAAAATTGGACATATACATTCAAAATAATGAAACTAGACCACCATCTTATACCATACACAAGAATAAATCCAAATGCATTAGAAACTTAAATGTAAATATTGAAATCATAAAAATCCTAGAAGAAATATAGGCAGTTAAATCTCAGATATTTCGAGGAGCAACTAAGATGGCGGCATAGGTAAACACCGGGAATTCGCCGCCTCTCACAACAATTGAAAATTACCGCAAAGGACTGAGCAAACATCATCCAGAACAACAGGAAGGCTGGCTGAGTGTAAATTCCACAACTAGAAGGAAAGAAAAGCACGCTGAGAGCCAGAGGCGCTGCGGAGGTGAAGTGCAGAGGTACGGCGGCTCGCGCGCGTGGAAAGGGGGTGGTGCCTGAGGACGCGGCTGTCTTTTTGAATCACCAACTCCCGACTGCTCTGAACTCCGGTTCCGGGAAGTCTCTGGGGACCCAGGTCTCATACGGGGAGAAGCTGGTCTGTCCGGCAGCGAGCGAACTTGAGGGCGGCTTTCACTCAGAGGTGCTTGCAGCCCTTACCGGAACACTGAGACGCGCGACTCCGGGCGGAGAATCGGCCATGGCTGCTTTCTCCGCCCTCTGACTCCCTGAGACCCCGCCCCACCCAGGCTGCGGCAGAGGCTTTTGCATGTGAATGTACCTAACTGCAGCCGAACCAGGCAGACCTGGAACTTCCAAGAGAAGGCCCAAGGCCCCGCAGCGGCTTGCATTGCTTCACAGCTGAGCCTCTTCGTGGCTCCTGCTGTGTGGCCTCAGGCAGAGGCTGAATTAGCACCTCCTTAGAACCAGGAGCCACTGTACCCAGTGGTCAGAGGGGGTCCATCCAGATTGCAACTCCTCAGATCCATAAGGGACGCACTCGGGGAGCAGACTCAGTGAGCACCAAAGCCCCACTGAAGCAAGTCTTGCCCCAGAAGGGTGTCTTCAGCACAGAAGTTCTCCCACTTTAGACACAGCTGATTCTCACAGCCAATTGGCCTGGAGGTCAATTCCTCCCAGCGATTCTACAACAACCAAGGCACCAAGAGTGCACCAAGAGTGTCCACCCCAGGTAACTGGGGAGGCTGAGCTACTGGGCCCTACAGGACACCTGGCGCACAGGGCCACTCTATCAACACAGGGAAGCTGCCAAAATGCGGAGACAAAGAAACAGGTCACAAATGGCAGAAATGGAGGAAAGCAAACGATTGGATATAGAGTTTAAGGCCACGGTTATAAGGTTTTTCAAGAATTTTATGGAAACCGCTGATAAATTTAATGAATCCCTCAATAAGTATAGGGAGACCATGGAGGACATGAAAAAGGACCAACTAGAAATTAAGCATACACTGACTGAAATAAAGAATAATTTACAGAGATCCAGCAGCAGAAAAGAGGATCCCAAGAATCAAGTCAAAGATTTGAAATACAAAGAAACAAAAAATACCCAACCGAAAAAGAAAAAAGAAAAGAGATTCCAAAAATATGAAGATAGTGTAAGGATCCTCTGGGACAACTTCAAGCGTACCAACATCAGAATTATAGGGGTACCAGAAGGAGAGAGAGGGCAAGATATTGAAAACCTTTTTGAAGAAATAATGACAGAAAACTTCCCCTACCTGGTGAAAGAAATGGACTTACAAGTCCAGGAAGCGCAGAGAACCCCAAACAAAAGGAATCCAAGGAGGACCACACCAAGACACATCATAATTAAAATGCCAAGAGCAAAAGATAAAGAGAGAATCTTAAAAGCAGCAAGAGAAAGACAGTCAGTTACCTACAAGGGAGTACCCATACGACTGTCAGCTGATTTCTCAACAGAAACCATGCAGGCCAGAAGAGACTGGCAAGAAATATTCAAAGTGATGAATAGCAAGAACCTGCAACCAAGATTACTTTATCCAGCAAAGCTATCATTCAGAATAGAAGGTCAGATAAAGAGCTTCACGGATAAGAAAAAGCTAAAGGAGTTCATCACCACCAAACCAGCATTATATGAAATGCTGAAAGGTATTCTTTAAGAAGAGGAAGAAGAAAAAGGAACTCTTACCATTTGCCACAGCAGGGATGGAACTTGAGAGCGGATAAATACCACAGGATCTCACTCATTTGTGGAATATAATGAACAACATAAGCTGATGAACAAGGACTGATCCAGAGACGGAGAGGCATTGATTGGACTGTCGGGACTTGGAGGGAAGGTAGGGGAGGGTGGGGGTAAGGGGGAAAGATCAACCAAAGGACTTATATGCAAGCATATAGGCCTAATCAATGGACATGGACAACGGGGGGGTGAGGGCATGAGCGGGGGTGGGAGGGGTGGGGGGTAGAGGGCAACGTGGGGACAAGGACACATATGTAATATCTTAATCAATAAATAAATATTAAAAAAAAATCTCAGATATTTCTAGAAGCAGTATTTTTGCAGGTATATCTTCTAGGGCAAGGGAAACAAATAAAAAACATGAAACTATATCAAACTAAAAAGTTTTTTCACAGCAAAAAATCCCATCACCAATCGTGTGGTGATTGCAATGGGGAGGTGAGATGGAAGGAGGTGGATAAGAATATAGTGAGTATAAACATTGATGGACAGAGACTTGACTTGGGATGGTGAACACACAAAACAGTGTACAGATGAAGTGTCATAGAATTGTGCCCCTGAAATCAGTATAATTTTGTTAACCAGTGTCACCACAATAAATTCAATTTAAAGGAAAAGAATGAAAAGATAATTTGAAAATCAAGAGTGATGGGCTAGGGAAGAGAGCTGCCAGCTAATGAATATCTAACTTCTTAACCCATAATGCTATTTAATAATACTCCATCCCATTTAGAAATAAAATATATTGTAATTATTTATTTTAAAAGTGAAAAGATAACCCACTGAATGGGAGAACATATTCACCAATGATACATCTGATAAGTGGTTAATATCCAAGATATATAAAGAACTTATAAAACTCAATACAAAAAACACACACACACACACACACACACACACAAACAATTTTGTTAAAAGATGGGCAAAGATCCAAATGACACTTTTCTCCCAAGAGAACATAGAGATGGCCAATAGACATGAAAATGTGCTAAAGTAACTAGTTATCACAGAGATACTAATTAAAACCACAATGAGATATCACCTCATGCTATTCAGAATGTCTATCATAAATAAATCAACAAACATCAAGTGCTGGTAAGGATGTAGAGAAAATGAAACCTTCATGCATGGTTGATAGAAATGCAGACTGGTGCAAGCACTGTAAAAAACAATATGGAGTTTCCTCAAAAAATTAAAAATGGAACTGCCTTTTAAGCCAGAATTTCCACTGGATATGTATCTGAAGAGACCCGAGACCCTTATTTGGAAAAATATTTGTACTCCCAGTTCATTGAAGTTTTATTTGCAGCAGCTCTGGAAACAGCTGAAGTATCCATCAGTACATGAGTGAATAACAAAGTTGTGGTAATTTACCACAATGGAATACTACTGGGCCATAAAACAGAAGGAACTCTTATTCTTTCTGACAGCATGGATGAACCTGGAGAATATTCTGCTAAGTAAAATAAGCCAGTCAGAGAATGACAAATGCCATATGATTTCATTTATATGTGGAAGCTAATGAACTAACTAACAAAATATAAATAGAAACATGAACTAACAAACAAAATATAAGTAGACACAGATACATAGAACAGACTGTCAGCTGTCAGAGAAGAGGAGTTTGGCTAGGATTAAACAAAATTTATTATACATATATAAAAAATAAAACACATAGACTCATTCAGCAGTATGTGATCGCCAAAGGGAAAGGGAGTAGGAGGAGGTAAAAGAGGGAAAAGGGGGAATAGAAGTGGTAAATTAGAAAGAGACTTTACTTTGGGCGATGGGTATGCAGATGATGTTTTGCTGAGTTTACACTTGAAACCTGTATGGTTTTATCCAATGTTAAACCAATATTATATATATATATATATATATATATATATATATATATATATATATATATATATATATATATATAATCACATTTTCTTCCTGTTAAAAGCCTTGTGTCCATTGCTTATAAATTAATATTGATTCTAACTAATCTTCCCTCCTCATGCAGTTTAAGTCCAAAGGTGCAAAACCAAAATTTACTTCATAAGTCTAAACATAAAACAACTTGAAATAATTATTCACCCAATTAACCTTAATGTAGAAGAGAGATATAGGTATGATTTATTCTACTTTTTTCCTACCTTTCTTTCTCATCCCTGAAAAATAGATATAATTTATTAAGAAAAAATGAAAATAATCCTATATAATAAAAGGCTAATATGCAAATTGTCCCCTTGGGAGTTCGACCGACCAGGAGTTTGACCAATCGCTATGATGTGTGCTGACATCCAGGGGGGTGCTGTGGAACAAAGGAAGGCCCAGCCAGCAGCTGGCAGCCGGGAGAAGGAAGGCCCCAATTGGCCCTGATCGCCAGCTAGTCCTAAGTACTCTACCCGTGCACAAATTTTGTGCACCAGGCCTCTAGTTAAATTACCATTAGTTTTTCAAGTAAAGTTAGAGTACTACAACACAAAAATTGCATATTATATAAAATAAAACTCAAATCTCACCTCTTCATATTTTACTTTCCTTTTCCTTTCAATACTTTTAAATCTACTTTGCTTATTTTATATATGAACTAGAGGCCCAGTGCACAAAAATTTGTGCACTCGGGGTGAACGGGGGGGTCCCTCAGCCCGGCCTGTGCCTTCTCGCAGTCTGGGACCCCTCGGGAGATAACGACCTGCTGGCTTAGGCCTGCTCCCGGGTGGCAGAGGGCAGGCCCAGTCCCTAGGTGCAGCCCCTGGTCGGGCTCAGAGCAGGGCCAATTGGGGAGTTGGGATGCTGCCCCATGTCATGCACAGAGCAGGGCGGATCAGGGGGTTGGGGTGCCGCCCCCGTCACACTCAAGGCAGGGTCGATGGGGAGGTTGCGGCGCCACCCCGTCACGCACAGAGCAGGGCCAATCAGGGGGTTGGGGTGCTGCCCCGTCACACACAGAGCAGGGTCGATCAGGGGTTGGGGAGCTCCCCCCTGTCACGCACAGAGCAGGGCCCATCAGGGGGTTGGGGAGCTCCCCCTGTCACGGACAGAGTAGGGCCGATAGGGGAGTTGGGGCACCGCTCCCTGTCACACACAGAGCAGGACGGATCAGGGGGTTGGGGTGCCGCACCCTGTCACACTCAGGGCAGGGCCGATGGGGATGTTATGGCTCTACCCTGTCACACACAGAGCAGGGCCTGTGGGGGGGGGGGGTTGGGGCGCTGCACCCTGTCACACACAGAGCAGGGCCCATCAGGGGGTTGGGGAGCTCCCCCCTATCAGGCACAGAGCAGGGCTGATCAGGGGGTTTGGGCGCTGCCCCCTATCACGCTGATCCTGCTGCCGGGAGGCCTCTTGGCTCCGCTGATCCCAGTGCTAGGAGGCATATTACCCTTTTACTATATAGGATAGAGTCCTGGTGCACGGGTGGGGGCCAGCTGGTTTGCCCTGAAGGGTGTCCTGGATCAGGGTGGGGGTCCCCACTGGGATGCCTGGTCAGCCTGGATGAGGGGATGATGGCTGTTTGCAGCTGGTCACACATCCTTCAGAGTGGGGGTCCCCACTGGGGTGCCTGGCCAGCCTGGGTGAGGGGCTGAGGGCTGTTTGCAGCTGGTCACACATCCTTCAGGGTGGGGGTCCCCACTGGGGTGCCTGGCCAGCCTGAGTGAGGGGATGATGGCTATTTGCAGCTGGTCACACATGCTTCAGGGTGGGGGTCCCCACTGGGATGCCTGGCCAGTCTGGGTGAGGGGCTGAGGGCTGTTTTCAGGCTGGCGGGTGACTGAAGCTCCCAACCGCTCCTTTTTTTCTTTTTTCTTTTTTTATTCTGGCCCAGCTTTAGCTCTGAGGCTCGGCTCCAGCTATGAGACTTCCGCTGCTGAAAGTAGGTTTCTGGCCTTTTTTTACCTTCTGTATTTGAAACAATGTTGCGATCCTGCTGGCTGAAGCCCAGCCCGACTAAAGCAGGTTTCTGGGGTTTTATTTAACTTCTATATTTGTAACATAGTTGCTTAGAGTTGCAGCTCAGAGGCCTGCAGTGGCAGGCGGGGAACGTTGGAGTCCTCTGTCACTGAAGCAAGCAAGCCTCATGTTCGCTTTAAGCTTCCTGGCTGCCGGCCACCATCTTGGCTAGCAGTTAATTTGCATATCACCCTGATTAGCCAATGGGAAGGGTAGTGGTCGTATGCTAATTACCATGTTTCTCTTTTATTAGATAGGATAAGAAAATAAGGCTATGAATCAATAAGATTCACTAAACATTATCTGAACTTTATCACATTTGCTTGCATTTTCAAGTTAACAGCTTCATACTTTATCTTTACAATGAAGGGGTATACTTAGGAGTTTTAAAGCAACTTACCTTTAAAGTGTACTGGTCCAAAATTCCCTGTAAAGACCACATCTTTATTTTATCTGTTTTAATATTCTGATAATTAAATACAGAATTTACTCTCTAATTAAAACATAAGTAACCTTTTGAGATTGGCTCACTCAGCAAAATGCCCTGTGTTCATCCAAGTTGCTTTATATATCACAAATTCTTTCCTTTTTATAGCTGGGTAGTAGTATTCCATTGCATGGATGTATGTTTTCTCATTCACAGTTTAAATGACATTTAGGACATTTCTAGTCTTTGACTATTACAAATAGAGCTGCTATGAAAATTCATGTGTAGGTTTTTGTGTGCACATGCGCTTTTATTACTCTAGGACAAATGCCCAGAAGTGTGACCACTATATAATTCTATTTATATCATATTTTCAAAATAACAAAATTAGACATGTAGAAAAGATAACTGGTTGTCAGTAATTAGAGGAAAGGAAGGAAGGGTGTAACAATAAATGGACAGCACAAGAGAGTTCTCTTTGTGTTTGTAGGATAGTTTTGCATATTGATTGTCCTGGTGGTATTCAACTCTATATATGTGATAAAATGTCACAAAGATGAACAAAAAAATATATGCAAAACTAGTAAAATCTAAGTAAAGCATATAGTCTAGTTACTTATAATGTACCAATTTCCTGTGTTTGATAATGCAATGCAGCTTTGTAAGATGTCACCACTGAGGGATGCTGGGTACACAGGACCTCTTGGTACTATTTTTGCAACTCACTATAGATCTAGAGTTATTTCAAGATAAAATGTTTTTAAAATGGTATGATAAGGATATTTTGTGCCTAAGAAGCCTGTGAGGATTAGCACATTGTATAAATTCTTCAATATTAAAAATAAAATATGCCATGTTTTGTAAATAAAAAACAAAATTAACCTTGGATTATAAACACTTGGTTTAAAAGTTTATAATTCACTGTTTTCCAAATGTGATAACCACTTATGATAACTTTTCAATCTAGACTAAAACTAAGATAATGTGCTTTTACCTAGAAAACCAAATGTCATTTCTGAATTAGGGCAGCAACTCTATTGTATAATTTTTGGTATTATAATTAGACCGTATTCAGAGCTATTTTATCTAACCTTCAAGTTAATTTTTGTACACAAAAGAGAAGAAAAAATGCAAATTAAATCAAGAAAAAGGAAAGAAAGTTAACAGGCTTAGTTAAATATTAAAATAATGAAAAATATAAAACAAGCTTAGGGTAGAATAAGAAAATTTGCATACCTGTTAACTTGATATGTCCTATTTCATCAAGCAAAATGCTGTAAATAAAAACTTACATTCAATAAAATGGAATAAAATAGCTTATATAAAACATTTCATAAAAAATCTTCACAAAATTAAAATAGGTCAGTGTCTCTTTGAAATACTAGAAATAAATGATTAATTGAAAATCAATGGGCTTTTCTTGTTATCCAACAACAAATAGAGAAAGAAAATGACATGAATTTTGCCCAAAGTAACTTCGATCAGTTACTTATACCAAGAAATGCCCCCACCCCTCTAGATCATTTATATTTCTGAAGATCTTAATGAGTACTCTATCATTTTAATCATAGAATGTATACACATTCATTTCTCCTATTGGACTCCCATTTTAAAATAAATTATTCTTGAAATATTTCTGGATTTGTATGTTAGAGCAGTACAAGGAGGCCAAATCATTTCTAATCGGATTCCATCCATTTCTTTAACCAACATGTTTTTTAATAATGCATTCATTTTTTTAAAATCACAAGCCATGTGGTTCCAATACACTTTAATTTTTATTCAATTTTTAAGTTTAGCAAATCAACTTTTCCTAAACAATACTTTATATGAGTTTCTATCATTTTCTTTAAAAATTTGGTAAATATAAATTTTAAGTAACAACAGAAAATCTTTAGAAACACCTTAAAATAATTAAAGCAGTATTTTGCATCTCCTTGTAATCATTGTGCCCAGGAAGTTCAAAGCTATACAAATCCTTGCACTATTAAGAGTCATAAGCTTGTGTCACTTAGAAAACATCCTTGGTCAAAGTATTGGAATCCAGTTCATATCAGGAAATGAGTGGGATTCAGAATACCCTGAGCACCAATTTCCAAACTAATATCACGATTTTTATAAACATATTAGTTGACTTTTTGCTCCACTAGTTTCCCTTTTTATCTTATTTACATTTAAAGTCATGTTTGCAGTTATGGGTCTTTGATAACTGAAGATCACAGGCAAGCCACACATAGTTTTAAACTTTTATAATTGTGTTTATACCACATGGTCTAGTGTCCTATTATTGATTATTCAAGGGTCTTTGGTCATTGGTGGTAGCAAGACTTAATAGCCTTTAGCCAGTGGTGCCACAGTCAGATTTCACTGTAATATCTAAAGGGTCAAGTAGTGTTTTTGTACCACTATCATTTCAAATTTGGGTATTCTGCCATGGAGCAATCTGTACTGGGCTGAAACTTGACATATGTAATACTCAACTTTAAGGTTTATCTCTGCTTGGTAGCTTCTTAGAATAATGAGAGCTGTAATGTTGACTCTTGTGTTCTTAGAATTTAAATGGCATAGCTTTCTAAATGATTTTGTCCAAGTTTAACAGTCCATTGTAGGAGCTTTGTGACTTTAATTTCAGTGTTTTTGTTTTGCTAAAAAATATACCAGTTTCCAGTAAAGCATCATATTTTTATTCACTACTAAATGAGAATGCATTGGTACAAACACTATCACATGAATAAATAAAAATGAATAATTGGAAAAAAATCAATGGGTATCTTATGAACATTACTTTCTATAAGTTTCATATAACTGAAATTCATACATATTTTCATATAATCTTTAAATAAAAGATGTAGTGGAGAAAAAAGTCATTATATAACACTGGTAATAGAGATATGTAAGGAGAATATAACTGTACTTTTCTGGCTTCAGGTCTCTATACACAATTCCTAATCGGTGCAGATGATCCAAAGCAAGCGCTAGTTCTGCAAGGTAGAATTTCACATCTTCCTCTGTAAACAGAACCTAAAATAAAACAATAATTTACCATTTTATCATTTTTCAATATTGTATTTTCAAAAATTTACTTCTTTAAAAACCAGTAAACAGACAAATCTAGAAAAAAGGAAATATGAGAAACAGATGGAATTAACTACTTTTAAGAATCTTCTTCAATATTAGCTATTGAAATATAAATATTCCTAAAAGGTATTTTGTAATTTGTATATCTTCTTAAACTGAATGCACTATATAGGATTTACCCTTTATTTTAATATGATTATCATTTTTAGTACTCTACTACAATATTGTAAAACCTACTGGATGTTAAAAGTATACGGGATATTTTGGTTTAGCATTAGCAATTCCACTATTTCTATTTTTTTCTTTCACTGTCTATTACATCTCAGATTTTTCTCTTTGAGCAGCTCTACTAACTCAAAGTTTCTAATATACCAACACAAAGTATTAAATTAGTAACTCATTTTAAACAAAATCCTAAACTAAATCTCTGTCCTAAGGGATAGTTCCAGGCCTCTTCTGCTAATAAAGTACATGAGTTTAATGGCACTGTGTTCCTCAATCATTTTATGCCTGGGAATAGAACTTCTAGGATGATGTGAAAAGAACACTGGACTTGGAACCAGAATTAAGAGTATAATGTTTGACATGGCACTTAGCCCTCTGGCCTTCAATTTCTAAACGTAAAATAAGGATAATAATATCTGTTTATCTAATAAGGCTGTTGTGTCAATTTAGTTTACATGGGTGAAAAAAAAAACTTCATAAATTGTAAAATGCTATGTGTGTAAAATGCTGTGTAAGGTATTATGATTATAGATTTATGTCTACACTCATAAGTGAGTGTTAATTTACACACAGAATTAGGTGCTACTCAATCATTAGATGTAATTTTTAAGATTTATCAAGGGCTTCCAATTGGCAAAAAAACAAACTTGTCTAGAAATTTTAATTTTCATTGGTTATTTGGATTACTAGGAAAGGGTAAATTTTGAATGAAGTATCATAAAGATTTTTTAACTGGCTTGCCCATTTAGAGTTATGGCCACAGAATTACACAATGCAGACTCAGTTTACTGGTAAAATTGCAAAGAATGAGCAGCTAAAGATAAATTTTGATACTCTACTTACTTTTAAAAATGATTTATAGAAAAAGATTGTTCATTAAGTTTCAAGAGAGTCCATTTGACATAATGGCAAGAGTATGATAACATCATTCCCATTTGATATTTCATTAAGAATAAAAATACTGCCCTGACCAGTTTGGCTCAGTGGATAGAGTGTCAGCCTGCAGACTGAAGGGTCCCAGGTTCGATTCCGGTCAAGAGCATGTACCTTGGTTGCGGGCACATCCCCAGTAGGGAGTGTGCAGGAGGCAGCTGATCAATGTTTCTCTCTCATGGATGTTTCTAACTCTCTATCCCTCTCCCTTCCTCTCTGTAAAAAATCAATAAAATATATTTTAAGAATAAAAATACTTGATATTTTAACTTCTGAGGAAGGCTAATAAAAATGTTCACTGAAACTTAACGTATAAGAAAACCCTAAACAAAAATCTTGCAAACTCTAAATTAAAGAAACTATGCCTAGGTTATAGTTTTTGACAAGCATATTATCTTGTTATAAAATTTTCTCTGTAGAAAGCCTCAGGATAGATGCAAATAAACTTGACTAAGTAGAAATTACTTCCATTCACTTGACATTCATTAGGTTATTACAATCTTCCAAGCAATGCTATGAGGTAGGTATGATCATCCCCTTACATTTGGAGAAAAAATCAGTGATGAAACAGCTTGCCAGAATAACACAGTAGGCCCAGGATTTGAACTCAGGAATACTTCTCCCTAAGAACTTCCCCTTCTCCATAAGCCGCTTCTGCCATATGCTGTGTTACAACTAATATTTTTAAAGTTTTAAGTCCCTTAATATTAATACTTTTCTATTCATTAATCATTCTATCAAAAGTACACTGAAAATGAAAGTAATCTAATACCCTGGTCCCTGAGGTAACCATTGCTAGTCTTTTGTTGTTTGATAATCAAATCATTCAGGTATGTATGTATATATGTGTTTTAACACATTTGAGATCATACTAATACACACACAGTATTTAATAGCCTTCTTTTCTCCTATTTATTATATCATAAGCATTGTCCCATATCTTTAAAACTTATTTATAAAGAAGTTTCAGTACTGCTATAAAATCAACATACTAATTTACCGAAATGTTCATTTAGGTTATTTCCAGCTTTTCACTATTTTAAATAATTATTCAACATGCATATATTTTTATATTTATGATTATTTCTCCAATATGAGTTCCTGAGCAATAAAACAAGAAATATTGGGTTAAGGAGAAGAAATAGTATAATTTTCTTGACATACTCAAAAATTATTTTGTAAAAAGGTTACAATAATTCCCACTCCCATCAGCAGTTTATAAAAGTATTTGTCTTATCACATACATGATAGCACTAAATATTGCCCCTTTAAAAATATTTTCTAATTTGATATAAATGACATAAATTCCTTTAATTTAAATTTTTATTGTTAGGCTATACATTTTCTTCATGTCTAGTGGCCTATTGTTTTAAAGAATTGTAAGTAATGCTTTTGCCTATTTCCCAGTATGGACTTACTGTTTTTTCAATAAGTATAAGCTTGTTAAATATTAAAAATGTCAGTTCTCCATTATATTACTTGTTAGTATTTTCCCCAATTTGTGCTGGTTTTTGATGTTCAATAATTCACAATTTTATGTAGTCAAATTTACATAATCATTTTTGTGTGATTTTGCTTCATTATTTTAATGATTAAAGAGATCTCCATTCAATAGTCAACTACACATTTAGCTGCATCTTCATTTAGAATAATTGTTTTCCCAGATTTAGCACTTTAACATAAGTAAAATTTATCTTCGGGTAAAGATGACATTTTAAAATGATTTGTTTTCTGTAATATGTAACCAATTTCTCATATACTGTTTACTGAACAACAAATATCTTTGTCTTTAACTTCTGATAATTTTTCTAACATAATATATGTTAAGTCATATATACCAGAATATTCCTTGGCTATCCAGAATGTGTCTAGTCTTGTTTTGATAATATGTTTTGCTTATAGCAGCAGCTTTATAAAGTTTTAAGAGGTAGAGCAAGAAAATGGTATTCTTTATTTTAAAAATGTCTTGGTATTTTTCATCTGCTTGCTTCTCCAAATAACCTGGAAAAATCATTCTGTCAATATCAAACAAACAAAAATTTCTATTGGTGGATTTATTGGGAATTTCTTAAGCTGATAAATTAATTCTGGAAGAATTGGCAACTTTACCATTATCAGTCACTCATCCCAATATATTTTCTTTATATTAGCAAAGTAGAGAATGACTTAAGAGTTTTTTGTATTTGTGTGCATGTGTATTTTAGAGAAGAGATATTTGAGGAGGTACCATCCTTTTAAAATATGCATGAGGCACATTATAAAATTCTAGAAATATAATTTTAAAGTATTTTTCTAAGGCATAGATAAAAATCCATATTTTGGATAATATAACAGTCTTTGTGCATACAAGTGAAGTATAACCAATAAAAAAACTCTTTATTAATAGGCTGTGTATAGACGTAACCATTAAGTCATTTTTCAAAGCCCGTTCAATGCATATACTAATTTATTGTTTTTTGGGAAATGCATTTAAAATGCTTGCTCTTACCTAATATTCCAGACTTAGGAATCAAAACTTACTGACTGCATCACTGTGCTAGTATGGGTTTAGATAGTCCCACATCGAGAATGGAGGTCTGAAGAGTTTAAAAAAAAATTAGAAATGACTACAAGAATTCTCATACACATTCTTGACACTTCTACAATCTAACTCAAGAAATCATACATACTTGAGCCTTGTTATACTGTTTGTCCCTCTATGTCTTGGGATCAGCTTTTAACAAGGTCCAATAAAGACCCTCCTTGGAAGGGGGTTCTATACAGACTCTACCATATTCTGAATTCTGTTCTATAGTAAACAATATACCAAGATCACAATCTATATTCATGCATGGTATAATCTGCACTGGAGGGAGACATATATAAGCCAGAGACCTTAGCCAATTAAGAACTGGCTAGCATCCCAGAAGCACACTGTTCCTTTTTCATAGCAACTTTCCAAACTCTGGGATTCAACAGTAGCTCCTCCACACGCAACATTTTAATTCTGCACGTGAGATGTTGAGTCACAGTCACCCAATTAAAGTGCTACCTCCAGACTACCACTTTAAGACAAAATGAAGTAGACAAGGACAGGATTTACTCTCCCACCTGAAACCAGTAAAGCACAGAACAAAATATATGAAAAGACACTTTTCAAGACATTAAACATCAGGCAACAAAAGGACAGTGAATACTGAGAGATGAGAAACAAATGAGATAATCCCTACAACTCTCCTAGCTTACTACCTGGAAAGAGTTTTCAAGCAGCAGTGTAGGTACAGCTAAGTCAGGCAGAGTCTGGAAGACTCCCTGAGTTGATGAGACAAAGCAGAGTCTGGGAAGAAAAGAGGGGTAAAATTCACAAGATAGAGCAAAGAAGGAAAAGTTGCAGACAAGAATTGAGTTATATGTATGACCTTCCTCAACTATTCAGCAGAGAAATACTCAACACATGTGAGTGAAGAAACTATCCTGATCCAGGAAAAGAACCAATGAAAGAATTAGAGAAACTGATCCATGGAGCTCAAACAAGGCCAGGAAGAATTCCTGTTACCTCTGGCCAGAGCAGAAAACCTTATAATTCAGAGGTTATTAGATAAGCAAGTGGGTTTTGCATTAAAATAGAGGAAAATTAACCCGGAATTAAATGCACCTCTGATCCAGTTTAACAACCAGAATTAAACTAGCTACACATTCTTGAACAAAGCTAAATAATATTTATAAGAATACAAAAATATCCATCACTTAATAAGGTAAATTTCTGAATGTCTGTCATCCAATAAAAAAAATTGCCAATTATGAATATGAAGAAAATATCTGAGCTCAGGAAATAAACAACCCTAAAGGATTAAGTGAAATAATATGCAGAACCTACAAATGACCAGGAAAGGGACTGTTCCTACCAGTAGGAGTGAAAAACTTAATAATTCACATGGTGTTATTTAGAGTACTAAGAAGTCATGATTCAGTATTGGAAGAAAACAATCCTAGATTAAATTCTGCTCTGGTCCCACATAACAAAGATAAAAATAAGACTTAAAAGGTTAACTGCATCAAAGAACAAAGCTGGATACTACTCATAAGAAAACATAAGTATTTAGAGTAAAAGAAAACTAAATTTATAATGTCTGCCATCCAATATTAAATTGCCATGCAGTTTCACTGCCATTGAAGCAAAAAAGAAGAAGCAACAGATAATACCTAAATAAATAGCTGTGTTGCAATAAAACTTTATTTTTTTAAAATTGGCCATTTAGCAAGAGACAATAAATACCTGACTCCTGAGTTAATTACAATATCCCTGACTTGCGTGGCTAAGTTGGTTGGAGCTTCTTCCTGTGCAGCAAAAGGTGGGGGGTTCGATTCACAGTCAGGGCACATACCAAGGTTGCAGGTTTGATCCCTAGTCAGGAAACATGTGAGAAACAACCAACTGATGTTTCTTTCTCACGTTATTGTCTCTCTGTCTCTGTCTCTCTCTCCCTTCTTCTATCTAAAATCAAATTTTACAAAAAGATTTATACTACAAACCCTAAAGCAGCCCCTAAAATAAAACAAGTAGTGTAGATAAAAAGTCAACCACAGAAAAAGCAAATAAAATTGTGAAAGTTCTTGATCTTTAACAATTGAAACATGAACTTCAGCAAGAGACAAAAACAAAACCGCACAGTTATAATAGTCTAATAGCAATTATACTGCACAATTCAGTGATTGTAAAGTTACCTGTAACAAGCAATGTTTGTCTCCTATTTTGATACCTCTTAAACTTATGCCTCTGTGTGTTTTTGCATTTTTACTGAATGTAAACATCTGTTACATTTTTGGTTAAGATAATTTAAAAGTACCATTTATTATTATCATTTCTACTAATGCATTGGTGAAACCAATAAAGAATCTGCATTAAAAAAATTGCGGAGTAAGGTGGGAAAATAAGGGGGGTGTGAAGAACAGATGGGGCCAACCAAAAAAAAAAACAAAAAAAAAAAACCAAAAAACACACGCCACAAAACCAATACCTATAGAACTTTAAAAAAAAGAGAGAGAGATAGATAGAAGAAGATATAACCAAGTGAAAGAATACACCATGTTCATGGATTGGTAGAATTAACATAATTCAAATGTCCATACTACTCAAAGCAATCTATAAATTCAATGTATTCCCTATTAAAATGCCAATGACATGTTTCACAGATCTAGAACAAATACTCTAAAAATTTATATGGAAATAAAAAAGAACCCAAGTACCTGCAGCAATCTTGAGAAAGAAGGGCAAAGTCGGAGGGTTCACAATACTATCAAGCTAGCCTACAAAGCCTTTATAAATAAGATAGCCTGGTACTGGCACAAGAACAGGCATATAGATCAATGGAAGAGAACAGAAAACCCAGAAATCGACCCAAGACATTATGCTCAAAGAATGTTTGACAAAGGATGCAAGACAGTCTCTTCAATAATTGGTGTTGGGAAAATCGAACAAGTACATACAAAAAAAAAATGAAACTAGACCACCAGCTTACAACATACACAAGAATAAACTAACAATGAATAAAAGACTTATATGTATATCATGAAACCATAAAAATTTGGAAGAAAATATAAGCAGCAAAATATTAGACATCTCAAATAGAATTTTCACTGATGTGATGATTAGGGCAAGAGAAACAAAGGAAAATATAAACAAATTGACTGCATCAAAATAAAAAGCTGCACAAGAATATAAACCAGCATCAAAATGAAAAAGAAGCCCTAGCCGGTTTGGCTCAGTGGATGGAGCGTTGGCCTGTGGACTGAAGGGTCCCAGGTTCGATTCCGGTCAAGGGCATGTACCTTGGTTGCGGGCACATCCTCAGTGGGGAGTGTGCAGGAGGCAGCTGATCGATGTTTCTCTCTCATCGATGTTTCTAACTCTCTATCTCTATCCTTTCCTCTCTGTAGAAAGTCAATAAAATATATTAAAAAAATGAAAAAGAAACGCAGTGTATGGGAGATATTTACCAATGATACATCTGATAAGGGGTTAATTTCCAAAATATATAAAGTACTCATACAACTCAACCAAAGAAAGACAAACAATCCAATTAAAAAATGGGCCAATGACGTAAATAGACACTTCTCTAAAGAGGACATACAAATTGCCAATAAACATTTTAAAATGCTCAACATTACTAATCATCAGAGAGAGGCAAATTAAAAGGACAATGAGGTACCACCTAACACCTGCCAGAATGGCTACCATCAATAAATCAAAAAACAGCAAGTGCTGGGGAGGATGTGGAGAAAAAGAAACCTTCATACACTGCCAGTGGGAATACAGTCTAGTGCAGCCACTATGGAAAACAATGTGGAGTTTCCTCAAAAAATAAAAAATGGAACTGCCATCTGACCCAGTGATCCCACTTCTAGGAATATATCCTGAGAAGCCTGAAACACCAATAAGAAAGGATACATGTACCTCTATGTTCATAGCAACATTATTTATAACTAGAGGCCTGGTGCCCTAAATTCATGTACTCAGGGGTAGGGGGGCCTTCAGCCCAGCCTGCACCCTCTCGCAGTCTGGGAACCCTCAGGGGATGTCTGACTGCCGGGCCTCAGACATTCTTAGTGCTACTGAGGAGGCAGAAGAGTCTCCCACCACCACCGCTGTACTGCCAGTTGTGAACCTGGTTCAGGGCTTCTGGCTGAGTGGCGCTCCCCCTGTGGGAGCGCACTGACCACCAGGAGGAAGATCCTGCATTGAGCGTCTGCCCCCTGGTGGTCAGTGTGCATCATAGTGACTGGTCGTTCCGCCATGTGGTCGATTTGCATATTAGCCTTTTATTATATAGGATAGCTAAGATCTGGAAACAGCCCAAGTGCCCATCAGTAGATGAGTGAATAAAAAAGCTGTGTTACATTTACACAATGTAATATGATGCAGCAGTAAAAAAGGAGGATCTCTTACCCTTTGAGACAGCATGGATGAACATGAAGGGTATTATGCTAAAATCAGTGACATAAAGACAAGTATCACATGATCTCATTCATTTGTGGAATCTAATGAACAAAATAAACTGCTGAACAAATAGACCAGAGACATAGAAGCATGGAACAGACGGTTGAATCTCAGGGCAAAGGCGGGGGTGAGTGGGTGGGTGGGAAGGGATCAATCAAAGAACTATTATGCATATATGAATAACCCATAGACACAGATAATAGGGTGGGGGGGCCTGGGGAAAGGGCTGGAGGTGGGCCATAAGGGGTCAATGAGAACAATAAAGGGACATATGTACTAGTAATATTTTCAACAATATTTTTTTTAACAATAAAGATTTTTTTAAAAATGTACAGAACAAATAGGCAAGATTTTAGGAAGATCATTAAGTAGATTTAATACCATTATCAACCGCTTGATCTGATGATATCTATAGAACTTTCCTTACACATTAGCAGAATAAACATTCTTCTCAAGTGCAGATGGAACATTTACAAAGATACACCACATTCTGGAACATAAAACAGTTTTTAAGTGAATTTAAAATACTTCAAATCATAAGCCATACAAAGTATGCTTTATGCCCACAATAAAATTAAATTTAAAGTCAATAATGTAGTTATCTGAAAAATGTCTAAATATTTGTAAATTAAATAACATACTTCTAAATGCCCCATGAATCAAAGAAGAAATAAAAAGAAATTAGAAAGTATGTGAAGTGAAAGAAAAGAAAAACACATAGCAAAATTTGTGAGATGATGTTAAAGCATTATTTAGAGGGAAATTTATAACACTATACACATATATTAGAAAAGAAGAAAGGTCTCACATCAATAACTTCACTCTCCATCTTAAAAAAACACACAAAAAACAGAAAACCTAGTGAAACACAAAGAACAATGAAAACTAAATGAATAAAGATTAAAGTGGAAAACAATGAAATGGAAAACAATAGAAATACAATAGAGAAATCAATAAAACCAGAATCTGTTCGCTTCTCTGAGAACAATAGAATTGATAAACCTCTAGCAAGGCTAAGCAGGATGAAAAAGAGAGAAGACAAAATACCAACATCAGGAATAATGATACCAACATAACTAATGATTCCAGGACTCATAGAGAGAATACTAAGAGAATATTATAAAGAACTTCATGCCAATGAATTAGAGGAAATTTCTTTTTTTATATGTTTATTGATTTCAGAGAGGAAGGATGAGGGAGAGATAGAAACATCAATGATGAAAATCATTGATTGGCTACCTCCTGCACACCCCCCACTAAGTATAGAGCCCACAATTGGGCATATGCCTTGACCTGGAACCAAACTGTGACCTCTTGGTCAATCCTCAACCACTGATCCACACTGGCCGGGCAACAAATTTCTTAAAAGATACGATATACCAAAGCTCATTCAAAAAGAAAGGTAAAATAAAAAGCCCCAATACATTTAATATGTAGTTCAATACCTTACTATTAAAACACACACACACACACACACCCCAAAAAACAAACAAACAAACAAAAACAGGCTCAGATAGTTGAATATTTATGAATCATTCAATGACAATTTTATATTGATCTGATCCAGAAATTTGAAGAGTAAATAACAACTGTCTCTATATAACCAGAATTGATCTGACATCAAAACTAGATATAGATACAAAAAAACTACAGTCAAATATTCCTCATGCAAACAGTTTACAAAAATTAACAAAATAAAAAAATAACAAATTTTTAGCAAATATCATTCAATAATCTGCAAAAAGGGTAATACAATGTGACTATGTGGTGATCATTCACAGATGCAAAGTTGCTTCAATATTTGACGATCAGTCAATATAATTAACTATACTAAATATTAAAAATATTAAAAACATAAGAGGATATCAATAACTGCAGAAAAACAACGTGATAAAATCTAACATACATTCCTGATAAAAACGCTCAACAAACTAGTAACAGAAGAGAACTTTCTCATCCTGATTTAAAAAAAAAATGTAAAAAGACTTACACTTAAATAAATGAAATTGAGATTACAAAACAATAAAAAAAATCATCAAAACAATAAATTGGTTCTTGAATTATTAAAAAACAACAACAGATAAATCTTTAGCCACACCCATGAAGAAAAAAAGAGAGTGGGTTCAAATTCAAAAAATCAGAAATGAAAGAGGAGTGACAACTGATATCACAGAAATAAAAAAAAAAGTAGTTAGGGAATACTATAAACAATTACACACACACAAATTGGATGACCTAGAACAAATAGATGAATTCATAGAAACATAATTTTTCACGATTTAATCATGAAGAAACCGAAAATCTGAACAAACTAATTACTGTAAATAAAACTGAATCAGTAATTTAAAAAAAAACTCCCAACAAATAAAACTCCAGGCCAGATGGCTTCAATGGTAAATTCTACCAAGCATTCAAAGAAGAATTAATACCTATACTTCTCAAAAAATTAAAGAAGAAGGAATGCTTGACAACTCATTCTACAAGGCCAGCATTACTCTGATTACAAAATCACTACAAAAAAATTACAGGCCAATATCCCTAATAAACATTAATGCAAAAACCACAACAAAGTATTAGCAAATCAAATTCAGTAATACACTGAGAATATAACATATCATGATCAAGTAGGATTTATTCTAAAAGTTCACTATATATAAATAATGAATGATTAGAAAGAAAAAAAAATTGAGACAACAACCTCATTGCCAATTGCACCAAAAAGAATAAAATACCTAGAAATAAATTTAACCAAGGAGATAAAGACTTGTACTCTGAAAACTATAAGACACTGACAAAAGCAACAGAAGAAGACACAAAGATATGGAAGGATATACCATGTTCATGGATTGGAACAATTATTATCATTAAGATGTTCAGACCTCCTAAAACTCTCTGCAGATTCAATGCAATCCCTAACCAAATATTTATGACATTTTTCACATAAGTAAAACAAATAATCCAAAACTTTTATGGAACAACAAAAGACTTTGAATAGTAAATGCAATCTTGAGCAAGAAGATCAAAGTTAGAGGTATGATGGCCACAAACTATATTATAAAGTTGTAGTAATCAAAACAGTATGGTACTGACACAAATACAGACACATAGATAAATGGAACAGAAAAGAGAGCCCAGAAATAAACCCACACTTATGTTGTCAATTTATCTACAACAAAGAAGGTGAGAATATACAACAGGGAAATGACAGTCTCTTTAATAAATAATATTGGAAAAACTAGACAGATACATGCAAACAACTAAACCAGAAATAGTTCTTACACCATACACAGAAATAAACTCAAAATAGGTAAAGACTTAACTATAAAAATTCAAAGCATAAAATCCCAGAAGAAAATATAAGCAATAAACATTATTAATCATCAAAACCATAATGAGATATCACCTCAACCCATCAGAATAGCTATTATAAAAAAAATTAAGGAACAACAAATGATGGCAAGAATGTGAAGAAAATAGAACTACCTTATGACTCAGCAATTCCACTTGGCTATTTATCCAAAGAAAATGAAAATAATAATTCAAAATGATTTATACACTCTTATGTTCACTGCAGCACTGTTTATAATAGTATAGATATGGAAGCAGCCTACGTGTCCACTGATATGTGAAAGGATAAAGATATAGTACACACTGGTATATACAATGGAATATTACTTCATAAGAAACAATGAAATTTTGTCCTAATTGGCACCATGATTAGAAGTAGAGATTATTATGTTAAGTGAAATAAGTCAGAAGAGAAAGACAAATAATGTATGATTTTACCTATATGTGGAATCTAAAACAAAACTAAACAAATAAACAAACAAAATTAAAGATAAACTACTATATGGAGAGAACAAACTGATGGTTGCCTAAGGGGAGAAGGGAGGAGGATTGTGCTAAAAAGGGGAAGGGGATAAAGAAGTACAAACTTCCAGATATAAGTAACAGGGATGTAATGTCCAGCATATGGAATAGTCAATAATATAACTCTATATGATGACTGTTGACGATTGGCTTTAGTATGGTGATCATTTTTAAGGCATATAAATGTTGAATTACTATGTTGTACACATGAAACTAATATAATATTGTAAGTCAATTTTGATTAAAATAAATTTAAAAAATAAAAATACCTATCTTAACTCTGTACTATAGTAAAATTATGATTTCCACCTAAGATCAGGAATAAAACAAGAATGTCTCCCCTTACCAACTGTATTTGACACTGAATTGGAAGGTTAACTCAGTTCAACAAAGACAAATAAAAGAAATAAATATGTCCATAATTTAAAAGAATAAGTAAAAGTCCTTCTTTGCAAATTACAAATAGAAAATTCTATGGAATATACAATGAGCTCCTAGATGTAATAAGTGAGTTTAGATTGTGGGGTACATGTTCAATAAAATAAAATCAATCATATTTCAATTCAATTTGAAAATGGAGTAAGAAAGCAATTCCATTTACAATGGCATTGTAAAAAGGAAATACTTAAAGTTTGACAAAAGGTGTATAAGACTTGTATATAAAACACAATAAGACACTGCAGAGAAAATTAAGGAAGAGTCAAATCAATGGAGATAGATACCATGTTCATGATTTGGAAGACTCAATATTGTAAAAATGTAAAATATCTGCAAATTGATTTATAGATTCAATGCAATGCCAATCAAAATCTAATAATATTTTATTGTGCAAAGTGAAAAGTTAATTTTTTAAAATTGATATGGAAATACAAAGGACCTAGAAAGGGCAAAATGACTCTGAGAAAGAAAAACATAGCTCAAGAATTTATACTACATGATTTCTAACATATTATAAAGGTACAGTGATCAAAAGTGTGGAAATGTGTTTTGATTAGGGAAAGGGCAGAGGATAGACTGGATTTCTACCTAGGGAAGACAGATTGAAGGTTGGGTGGGGACTCAGCAAGGCGTATTACTGAAAAAGTGAATGAAGAAGAGATATTTCAAATGTCCTCATGTTGACCAGTTTGCTGCTTAGATAAATTTCAAGAATCTGCTTAACTTAAAAGACAAACAAAAACCTGTGAGAAGATCCAAGAAAGTGGAGGCATATTTGGAAGCTACACTCACCCTCCTTCCAAAACCAAATTGGAATTACAACTAAATATAGAGCAATCAGCCTATATAACCAACTGAAGACTAGCTGAAGAGAAGTATTATAACCAAAGTTTTAAAGAAGAAGCCATATTGAGACTGGTAGGAAGGGCAGAGACATGAAAAGGGCTGGCTCTGCTCCTGTGAGGGCAGCTGAGGTTCATGAGGGATACCTCAATGTAAAGGTTCCCACTGAAAAGTGTGGGGTCTCAACTCCAAGCCAGGATCCCCAGCCTAGAGCACCAGAGCTTGGAAGAAGCACCCACATAACATCTGACTGTGAAAATCAGTGGGGATTCTGTCCACCAGGGAGAGATAGAAGTCTACTAGAGAAACCACTGGCCTTTTAAAGGGCCAATGCACAAATTCTCATTTGCAGCCATATGCCCTGGGCTCCTGCAGAGGAAGGGCTGAACAGACTAGAGTCCTGTAAGGAAAGCTGAAGGAACAGTGTCCAAAATATCTGTGCTGAGTCACTCTCCCACATTGCAGATGCCATCTTTCTTGGGGGGGGCACTCTCCTCCTTACAAAATCACCTGGAAGAATGCAATAGCCTCGCACTCTTGACTTCCTTTAGACCAATTCTGTGGAACTTGTGCCCTGATAATAAGTCAGCTGCCTGGATCTGAGTGCAGAGGTCTGGGCAAACTCAGGGGATTTCAGTGACTGAGTTGTGTGGCTTTGGGTGGGGAACATTCCTCCTACCTTCCTGCAAAACTGACTGACACCTCCTGATTACTAGAGATCCTCTAGTCCCACTCTCCTGGATTCCAGTGGCCCCACCCTTCTGTCTCCTGCTGGTTCTACCCTGCTGAGGTCTGGGCAGAATCCAGGACAAATTGTGCTGTGTGACTCTGGGAGAGGGGCCACTACCCCCACCTTCCCCAAGCACGACTGGCAACTCCCATTCACAGAAGACTCACTAGCCCCATCCTTCAAAATCTTGGCAGCCCTGCTCTGCTGAGATCTAGTTTCTGGCAGAATCTGGGACAGATTGAGTTGTGTAGTGCTAGGACAGGGGCCATTTTTACCTGGCACGCTCAACCATTGCAGAGCCATCCCTTCACATGGCAAAATCTCATTCTCTTTGGGCCTGATGAGTCTGCTGGCCTCACTCTGATAACTCTCTGAGACCCCGCCCCACCACAAAAGTGTGTGAGCACACAGCTAGTGGAAGCTATACTTGGCATGCCCTGGGGCATTTGCTGAGGGACCTCAGACCTAGCACTGGCACCGAGTTTGAAGCTATATCAGTCAAGTGAACACAATGTGCCCCTACTTGGTGACTCAATGAGAAACTATATCAAGCAACTCAAGTACCTCCAGACCCTCTTTCAGGGTCTGAGCCTAACAGGAAGCAGGCAGGCAGAGGCAGGTGAAGGTAGATCTTGAGGTACCTTGGTACTTTAGCTGAACTACCCCTGGCCTGGTGCTGGTAAAACCAAACTTGGTAGGCAGCAGCTTGGTCCTTACCATGCACATACAGGTGGAACAGAGGAAGCCACAAACAGTGGATCACTTCGTAGCTCAAAAAAGGTTACTCAGATTCATTTGTGAGCTCCCCAAAGACAGACAGAAGCCACCTGCTCTCCTTTTTTTGTTTGTTTTGTTTTGTTTCTAACTTTGACTAATATAGTGATAGAAATATAGATCCACATGTTCATTATTCAATTGATGGTAACAAGAGAACCAGCTATAGAAAAGCATGATTTAGAAAAACAGTTTTGGTACAACCTTAGGAGGAAGGAAGATGGCGGCGATATAGGCAGACGCGTCCCAGGTCGTCTCCCGGAGCAAATGGAGTAAGCAGCTGAAACTAATAACACCCACCCCAAATTGGCGAAACTACTCAGCTGGTGAGACGGTCTGCAGCCAGGAAGGGCAGAGCTCCCCTGGAAAGGTAAAAAACCAGGGATCTGGGCAGGAAAGTTTGCCAGACCTCTGAGCCCAGAGGGATAGAGGCAGACCGCGCGGCAGACAGCCACGTCCCTTGGGACAGGCACAGCCCCTGACTGGGGAAAGGAGATCCGCAGGATTCCTGGCGCCGCCGGGGGATTTGAGAGCTGGGTTCTGTGATCACGGAGGACTGATCCTAAAGGGGGCAGCCTGAAGAGCTGACCAGAGCATGCAGTGCCGGTAATAGAAGAGCTTGTAAGAAAGTCAACCTTCCCCGTTTCCGTGGCCAGTGTTTGCTTATTTATTTTCACTGAATCCTGTTCATAAGACATCTCGGATACAGACACTCACCTGTGCTGAAGAGAGGGAGAAGATGCGAGTGGAATCTGGGGAGAGACTGAGGAGAGAGGGGGGGCCGGGAGAGGTGGCAGCGAATTGAGTGCTGAGACACCCCTGGGCCCAGGATCGGGGCAGGCATTCTCTCCGGAGGGTGGGACTCCCCTACCTAGCCCCCAGGCAAGGAGCACAGCCATACCCAGATTCCACCTTGAACGAGATCAAGGATTAAAATAATCTGATCAGTCCCTGGGAGTTAACAGGATCTGGCCTATAGAGGGATTTTCAATCCCAGCAATAGAGAAGCCATATAGCCTCAGAGGCCAACCCCAGAACACTGCCACCCAGAGGCTGAGCCACAAACTGATTCTTTGCTAAACACAAAATAAGGCAGTCTGGGAAACAAATATGGCCTGCTTTAAAATAAGGACTGTGGTTTACAACACAGAGGAACAGGGTATCACAGGGAAATTCAACACTCTCCTGAATACCTGGCAGGACTAAGGCGAGCCAGACTGACGAGTAGAAGAACCGAAGGACCTTCACTACTGCAATTTTTTTTTTCTTTTTTCACCTTTTAACTAAGAAACCAATTCTTTTTTTCTTCTCTTTCCATCACCTGATTTTACCCTTTTAATTACTTCATTCTTACTTTTAACCAGTATTATTACTGCTACCATTTTACCATTTTTTAAAGTGCCATTTTATTTTCTCTTTATTTTATTTTGGGATTAGTGTTCTCCATTCTATTTTCATCATTCCTTTAGCAACAATTTTCCCTACCTCAATTTTACCTCTATGCTAAAACCCTCTCCCTCACTTTTCCCCTTTTGTTGTCCTGTTTCTCTTATCCTATTCCTGCTTTAGATTGTCCCCACTCCTTCTGTTTACCTCCTGTCAAAATTTGACCCTACTTATATATCCTATTTCCAATCCACTGCTCTAAATCTTTATACACATACCCCTTATCTTTCTTCACTATCCAAAAATTTTTTTTCTTTTTTCTTGTTTTATCTTTCTATTGTTTTGTTGCTGTTTGCTTGATTGTTGAGTATATTGTTTTGTTGTTGTTGTTGCTTGTTTTTTTGTGTGTGTCTGTGTGTGTGTGTGTGTGTGTGTGTGTGTGTTTTAGGACTTGTTGTGAGGCTGTTTTGCTTTTTCTTTTTATTTTTTTCTGCTGGTTTTTCCCCTCCCTCCACCGATCCCCCCCGATTATTTTTGTGCTTCTGTTTTCCCTTGCCTCTCTTGATATTATTGGTTGTTTCTAGTTTGCATTCATCTCCAGGGAGCTGTTGCTGGAATTTGTTGAGATTAGTGGCGGTTCTATAGGAGTTTTCTCCTCATATTAATAGTCTCTTCCCCTCTTCCACTTCATTCTCTCTTTTTGCTCTTTTTTTTGTCCTTTTCTATTCTCTCTTTTATTTCCCCCCCTCCTTTTCCCCAATATCATTTTTGTACTCCTTTTTTTTGGTCCCAACTTTTCTTTTCTTTTTTCTCTTTTATCTTTTTCTCTTCTTTCTTCCTTATTCCCTAATTCTCTTAATTAGGGTGTTCACCTTTATTTGGGGTTATTAATATCGTGAATATATGTGTGTTTAGTGCCTGGTACCTGGTGCCTTGTTGTGTTGTATTTTGTGCCTTTAAATCAACGCAGCAGATCCAAGCAACAGCAGCCACCTGAGCACCACACCCTCTGTCTGAGGAACAGCAGCTGTACATGAAACCTCCCCCCACCAGCCAGAAGAGCCACCACAGCTGTGAACAGCACCCACCAGAGGAGCTGCTGCCAACTGAGGAGCAGCTGCTACCACAACCGCCCGAAGAGCAACCACAGCCCAAGGAGTCACTGCCACCCAGGGAGCAGCCACTGAATGACTCAAGGTCTAGATATGTCAGTGAGATCAAACATGGGTAGACAAAGAAACCCCCAAAGGAAAGAAAAAGAGGACTCGCCAGAAAAGCATCTAAATGATACAGAGGCATGCAACATGACAAAAAAAGAATTCAGAATAAGGGTCCTAGAGTGCATAAACCGGACGGAGGAAAAAGTCAACAACTTATGCAAGAAGCTAGAAGAAACAGATGAAAAAGTCAACTACCTATGCAAGAAGCAAGAAGAAACAGATGAAAAAATCAATAACATATGGAAGAAGCTAGAAGAAACAGATGAAAAAATCAACAACTTAAGTAAGACCCAAAAAGAAATGAAGAGTGATATAGCGGCAATAAAAAACACCATTGAAAGTGTCAATAGTAGACTAGGAGAAGCGGAGGACCGAATTAGTGAATTAGAAGACAAGGAAGCAAAACACACCCAAAATGTACTGCAATTGGAGAAAAAAATTAAAAGACAGGAAGAGAGCCTAAGGGAGCTTTGGGACAACATGAAACAAAACAACATACAAATAATAGGGGTGCCGGAACAACAGACAGATGAACACGGATTAGAAAACCTACTCGAAGAAATAATATCAGAAAACTTCCCTGAGGTGGGGAAGAAAAAATTCACACAAGCCCAGAGAGTCCCAAACAAGGTGAACCCGAAAAGACCCACACCAAGACACATCATAATTACCATGGCAAATGTTCAGGACAAAGAGAGAATCTTACAGGCTGCAAGAGAGAGACGGAAAGTTACATACAAGGGATCTCCCATTAGATTATCAAATGATTTCTCAACAGAAACACATCAGGCCTGAAAACAATGGACAGAAATTTACAAAGTGATGCAAAGCACAGGACTGAATCCAAGAATACGCTATCCAGCAAGGCTATCATTCAAACTTGAAGGGGAAATAAGAAGCTTCACAGACAAAAAAAGGCTAAGTGTGTTTATCACCACCAAGCCAGCAATGCAAGAAATGCTAAAGGGACTGGTGTAAAAAGAAGAAATAAAAAGCTCAGAAAGGAAACAGCCACATGAAAAAAGAAATGGCTACAAACAAGTACCTTTCAATAATAACTTTAAATGTAAATGGACTAAATGCTCCAACCAAAAGACATCGAGTGGCTGAATGGATAAAAAAACATGACCCATACATCTGCTGTCTACAAGAGACCCACCTCATTAGAAGGAACTCACACAGACTGAAAGTGAAGGGATGGAAAAATGTCTTTCAGGCAAATGGAAAGGAAAAGGAAGCTGGGGTAGCAATCAATACTTATATCGGAAAAAATAGACCTCAAAGTAAAGGCCATAACAAGAGATAAGGAAGGCCACTTCATAATACTAAAGGGACCAATACAACAAGAAGATATAACTCTGGTAAACATATATGCACCCAATGCAGGAGCACCCAAATTCATAAAAAACTCCTGGAAGATATCAAAGGAGAGATTGACAACAATACAATCATAGTAGGGGACTTTAATACACCACTGATATCACTGGATAAGTCCTCTAGACAAACAATCAGCAAAAAAAAACAGCATTCCTAAATGACTCACTAGATCAGATGGACTTATTAGACATCTTCAGAACACTTCACCCCAAAGCCACGGAATATACATTCCACTCTGATGCTCATGGGACATATTCAAAAATAGACCACATATTGGGTCACAAGCAAAGTATCCCCAAATTCAAGAAGATTGAAATCATAAAAAGCATCTTCTCAGACCAAGATGGCATAATATTAGAAATAAACTACAATAAAAACAACCCCAAATACTCAAACACTTGGAAGCTGAATAGCATGTTATTAAATATTGATTGGGTTAACAATGAGATCAAAGAAGAAATCAAAAACATCCTGGAAACTAATGACAATGAAAACACAACAATCCAAAACCTATGTGACACAATGAAAGCAGTCCTGAGAGGGAAGTTTATAGCTCTACAGGCCTATCTCAACAAACAAGAAAAAATGGTAGTAAATCACCTAACTCTACAACTCAAAGAATTAGAAAGACAGCAACAAGAAAACCCCAGAGTGAGCAGAAGGAAGGAGATAATAAAGATTAGAGCAGAAATAAATGACATAGAGACCAAAAAAACAATACAGAAAATCAATGAAACCAAGAGCTGGTTCTTTGAAAGGATAAACAAGATTGACAAACCTCTAGCCAGACTCACCAAGAAGCAAAGAGAGAGGACCCAAATACACAAAATCAGAAACGATAGAAGCGAAATTACAACAGACCCCACAGAAATACAAATGATTGTTAAAAAATACTTTGGACAGCTCTACTCCAACAAACTAGACAACCTGGAGGAAATGGACAAATTCCTAGAAAAATATAACATTCCAAAAACTCAATCAGGAAGAATCCAAAAATCTCAATAGGCCAATAACTATGGAAGAAATTGAAGCAGTCATCAAAAAGCTTCCAGCAAACAAAAGCCCAGGACCAGATGGCTTCACAGGGGAGTTTTACCAAACATTCAAGGAAGAACTAAAACCTATCCTCCTCAGACTACTACAAAAAATTCAAGAGGAAGGAACACTTCCAAGCTCATTCTATGAAGCCAGCATCACCCTAATACCAAAACCAGGTAACGACAACACAATGAAAGCGAATTACAGGCCAATATCCCTCATGAACATAGATGCCAAAATCCTCAACAAAATCGTAGCAAATCGGATCCAGCAGTACATCAGAAAGATCATACACCATGACCAAGTAGGATTTATCCCAGGGATGCAAGGAGGGTACAATATCCTCAAATCTATAAACGTGATTCATCACATAAACAAATTGAAAGAAAAAAAACACATGGTCATATCAATTGATGCAGAAAAAGCATTTGACAAAATCCAACACCCATTTTTGATAAAAACTCTCAGCAAGGCAGGAGGAGAGGGATCATACCTCAACATAATAAAAGCCATATATGACAGGCCCACAGCCAACATCATACTCAATGGACAAAAACTAACACCATTTCCCCTAAGAACAGGAACAAGACAGGGTTGCCCACTCTCACCACTCCTGTTCAACATAGTACTGGAAGTATTAGCCATCGCAGTGAGGCAAGAAGAAGAAATAAAAGGCATCCAAATTGGAAAAGAGGAAGTAAAACTGTCCTTATTTGCAGATGACATGATATTATACATACAAAACCCTAGAGACTCCATCAAAAAGCTACTAGACTTAATACATGAATTTGGCAATGTAGCAGGATACAAAATTAACCCCAAGAAATCTGAGGCATTTCTATGCACCAATAGTGAACTTTCAGAAAGAGAGATTATAAAAACAATCCCATTCACCATGGCACCAAAAAAATTAAGCTACCTAGGAATAACCTTAACAAAAGAGGTAAAAGACCTCTACTCAGAATACTAAAGGACGTTGAAAAAAGAGATAGAGGAAGACATAAACAGATGGAAGAACATACCATGTTCATGGATTGGTAGAATCAACATCATTAAAATGTCTGTACTACCCAAAGCAATCTATAAATTCAATGCACTTCCCATTAAAATACCAACGGCATACTTCACAGATCAAGAACGAACTCTCCAAAAATTCATCTGGAATAAAAAAAGACCCCGAATAGCTGCAGTGATCCTGAAAAAGAACAAAGTAGGTGGGATCTCAATACCAGATATCAAGCTGTATTACAAAGCCACTGTACTCAAAACTGCCTGGTACTGGCACAAGAACAGGCATCTAGATCAATGGAATAGAATAGAGAGCCCAGAAATCGACCCGAACCAATATGCTCAATTAATATTTGACAAAGGAGGCAAGAACATACAATGGAGCCAAGATAGTCTCTTCAATAAATGGTGTTGGGAAAATTGGACAGATATATGCAAGAAAATGAAACTAGATCACCAACTTACCCTATACACAAAAATAAACTCAAAATGGATAAAGGACTTAAATGTACGACAGGAAACCATAAAAATTCTAGAAGAAGCCAAAGGTAACAAAATCTCAGACATATGCCAAAGCAATTTCTTCACTGATACAGCTCCTAGGGCACTTGAAACTAAAGAGAAAATGAACAAATGGGACTACATCAAAATAAAAAGCTTCTGCACAGCAAAAGAAAGCATCAACAAAACAACGAGAAAACCCACTGCGTGGGAAAACATATTTGCCAATGTCATATCTGATAAGGGCCTAATCTCCAAAATTTATGGGGAACTATACAACTTAACAAAAGGAAGATAAACAATCTAATCAAAAAATGGGCAAAGGACTTAAATAGACACCTTTCAAAAGAGGACATTCAGAAAGCCAACAGACATATGAAAACATGCTCAAAGTCACTAATCATCCGAGAGATGCAAATCAAAACAACAATGAGGTACCATCTCACACCTGTCAGATTGGCTATCATCAACAAATCAACAAACGACAAGTGCTGGAGAGGATGTGGAGAAGAAGGAACGCTCGTGCACTGCTGGTGGGAATGCAGACTGGTGCAGCCACTATGGAAGACAGTATGGAGTTTCCTCAAAAAACTAAAAATGGAACTCCCATTTGACCCTGTGATCCCACTTCTAGGAATATATCCCAAGAAACCAGAAACAACAATCAGAAAGGATATATGCACCCATATGTTCATAGCAGCACAATTCACCATAGCTAGAATCTGGAAACAGCCTAAGTGCCCATCAGTAGATGAATGGATTAGAAAACAGTGGTACATCTACACGATGGAATACTATGCTGCTGTAAAAAAGAAGGAACTCTTACCATTTGCAACGGCATGGATGGAACTGGAGAGCATTATGCTAAGTGAAATAAGCCAGTCAATGAAGGAAAAATACCACATGATCTCACTCATTCATGGATAATAGAGACCATTATAAACTTTTGAACTATAATAGATACAGAGGCAGAGCAGCCTCAAACTGAATGTCAAACTGTAGCGGGAAGGCCGGGGAGGGGTGGCGGGTAGGAGGGAGGGGTGTAAGAGATCAACCAAAGGACTTGTATGCATGCATGTAAGCATAACCAATGGACATAAGACACTGGCGGGTAGGGGAGGCCAGGGGATTGTCAAGGGCGTGGCAAAAAAAGGGACACATATGTAATACCCTTTGTAAGACTGTAAGCAATAAAAAAAGAGAAAAACAGTATCTTTTAATGATTCTTTAAGAATTCTATTTATTTATATGTTTTGTAGGTTTTAATATTTTTAAGTGTTGCCATTCTAAATAGAACATGTATAAATTTAAATCATATAGATTTTGACTTATATTCTTCTTACCTATAAGAAACTCTAATTTTTGCTCTTCTTTCTTTGGGTTCTTTATAAGCAATAAATATCCCAAGATATATCACCTACACTTGGTTTTCATCCAAGTGTAGGTGATATATCTTGGGATATATATAATGTAAAATATTATATGGTTACCGAATTTATCAAACATTTTGTATACTTTATAAAATTGTTTACTTAATTAGAAATGGGTCATTTAAAATAATGCATCAGTGGGCCATTGGTTTGCTAAATTAATTACTATTACAAGAAAAGTGACTACATATTATTTGTTGTAACATAAGACTGCTGCTTTGAGAAACCACCTACAGTTTTAATCTTGAATACCTATTCCTTATTTCTCCATTTTAGTTTTAAAAGTGTCATGTAGTGCCAGAGTCCATTCATTGTCTTCACTAGCTGAGTTTAGACAGAGACCCCCAAAAGCTAGTAACCTTTGAAGTCCTAGCAAAGGTCAGGATTGTGCACCACCCAGTTAATCTAGGAACCACCCAGTTAATTTAGGTAATGGTAGTTGAAGCATCATCCCCACCTTAGTTCACTTAATTCCTTAGATACTTGTGTAGATCCTTGTTGATTATTGTTGATCAGATACTCTGCCTATTCCTGGAAATTGTCTACTGATGAGCTAATCAGATACTCTGTATATTCCTGGAAATTGTCTGCTGATCTGTGTGTCATTGAAACCTCCTTACCCTAAGGGCTACTCCAGATCAATAAAAGATTGGAGCGGCCTGAGCATCGGTGGAAGTCCTTCGGGACTTGCCCGCCTGGTCCCCCAATAGTGCAAAATTTAAAAAAAAAAGGTTACTCAGGGCGAGTAACAAGTAGCATCTGACATTGGCCTGCTCCAAAATTTTTCCCAAGAGGCCCCAGAACCAACAAACCCAGTGACCAGCTACAAACAACATCAGAGAATGATCCAATTAGCTTCACAAGAAGCGTATCCCAAAGGAGATCTCAGCAGGAACCAGAACTTGCTGAGGTCAATTTTTCTTTGTGTGATCAGCACATACACAGCAGCTCATACACTGTGGTCCGGGTTGGTCTTCATAGCCAATCAAGGCTCAGTTATAAAAGAAGGGCTCATACAATCCACACAAGTGATATTCCTGGAGCAACCAGCTCAGATGATCAATGTGACTGTACCCCTGGGTAGCAAAGAACTCCTACTACATAAGGCCACCCTACCAAGACTGGGAGTCATAGACATCTACTTAAAACAAACACAAGAAGCAGCCAAAATGGGGACACAAAGAAACATGACCTAAATAAAAGAACAGGGCTCCAAAAAGAAGTGCTAAATGAAATGGTGGCAAGCTATTTAAGGGATATACAGTTCAAAATTATGATTATAAAAATGCTCAAGGAACTTAGTGAGAACTACATGAAAAATTATCCCCAAAGCAATCTATAGATTTAGCTCAATTCCTATCAAGACACCAATGATGTATTTGACAAAACTAGAATGAATTTTCCAAAATTTTATAAGGGACCTCAAAAGACCTTGAATAGCCACAGCAATCTTGAGAATGAAGAACAAATTTGGAGGAATCATGCTACCTACTATCAAATTATACTACAAGGCCACAGTAATCAAAACAGCATGGCACTGGCATAAAAACACGTATGTAGATCAAAGAAACCCAATAGAGAGTACAGAATTAAAACCATGCCTTTATGGTCAAATACTATTTGACAAAGGAGGCCAGAAAATACAGTGGGGTAAAGAAAGTCTATTCAATAAATGATGTTGGAAAAATTGGACGGATACATTTAAAAAAAGAAACTAAATTAGCTTCGTATACCACACAGAAGTATAAACTCAAAATGGATTGAAGACTTAACTGTAAGATTCAAAACCATAAAAATTCTAGAAAAATACAGGCAGTAAAAAATCAAACATAACTCATAGCATTATTTTTGCCACTATATCTCCCCATGCAAGGGAAAGAAAGAAAAATAATGGTACTACATCAAACTAAAAAGCTTCTGCATAACAAAAGAACCCACCAATAAAATGAAAAGGAAATCCACTGAATGGAAAAATATATGTGCCAATGATACATCTGATAACAGGTTAATTTCCAAAAAATATCATGAACTTATACAAGCCAACATCAGGAAGACAAAGAATCCAATTAAAAATGGTCAAAGGACCTAAACATAGACTTCTCCAAAGAGGACATAGAGATAGTCAATAGATATCTGAAAAGTTGCTCGACATCACTAATCATCATAGAGATGCAAACTAAAACCACAATGAGATATCACCTTACACCTATCAGAATGCCTATCATCAATATAACAACAAAAAAACAAATTTTGGTAAGGATGATTAAAGGGAACCCTTGTGCACACTTGGTGAGAATACAGATTGGTGCAGCCACTGTAGAAAACAGTATGGGGTTAAAAATGGAACTGATTTATGACCCACAATTACACTTCTTGGAATATATCCATAGAAACATAAAACACTAACTCGAAAGAATATCTGTGCCCATATCTCCATTGCAGCAAAATTTATAATAGATAAGATCTGGAAACAGCCCAAGTGCCCACCAGTAGATGAGTGGATAAAAGAAAATGGTACATTTTCACAATGGAATACCATCTGGTCATAAAAAAGAAAGAAATCTTATCTTTTGTAATAGTATGCATGGACCTAAAGGGTATTATGCTAAGTGAAATAAGCCAGTCAGAGAAAGACAAGCACCATATGATTTCACTCATATGTGGAATGGAATTAACAAAATAAACTGCTGAACAAAATAGATGCAGAGACATAGAAGCATGGAACAGACTGTCTAATCTCAGAGGGAAGGTGGTGGGTGGGAAGGTGAATGGGTGGTTGGGAAAAGATCAACCAAAGAACTTGTATGGATATGTGAAAAACCTATGGACACAGACAATAGGGTTGTGAAGGCCCAGGGCAGGAAGTGGGCTAGAAGGGGTCAATGGGGGGAAAAAGGGGATCATCTGTAATACTTTCAACAAAAAACAGATTAAAAAAAAGAAAGAAACAGATTCACAGATAGAGAACAGACTGAGAGATGTCAGAGATTAGGGATTTTGGGGAACTGTGTGAAAAAGATAAAGGGATCAAGGAAAAAAAACTTATAGACACAGACAACAGTATGGTGATAAGCAGAAAGAAAATATGTGGGGGAAGTTAAAAGAAAGTAAAGGGGGAATAAATGGTGATGGAAATAGACTTGATTTGGGGTGGTGCACACACAATATAAAATACAGATGATATATTATACAAGTGTACACTTGAAAATATAATTTTATTAACTAATGTCACCATGACTGAGGAGCAGCAGCCCCATGGAGCCCAACCCAGTCCAAGGAGCATCAGCGGCGCAAGGAACCCGCCCCTCTCTGAGGAGCAGCAGCAGCCGCACACAACCCATACCCATCTGAGGAGTAGCAGCAGCGTGAGCAGTTCACCAACGTCTGCAGAGCAGCCCGCCCTATTCGAGGAGCAGAAGCTGTGCAAGTGGCCCCACCTCATCCAAGGAGTGGCAGCCGCACGAGCAGCCCACCCCTGTCCAAGGAGCAGCAGCCTTGTGATCAGCCCACCCCTGTCCAGGGGCAGCAGCTGCATGAGCAGCCTCCCCTGACCAGCCAGAGGAGCCATCACTGCTGTGAACAGTGCCCACCAGAGGAGCTGCCACCAACTGAGGAGCAGAAACTGCCACAACCACCCAAGGAGCAGCCGTCACCCAAGGAGCCACTGCCACCCAAGGAGCAGCCACTGCATGACTCTACATCTAGATCCATCCATGAGAATAAAAATGGGTAGACAAAGAGACCCCCAAAGGAAAGAAAAGGAAGAATCACCAGAAAAGCATCTAAGTGACACACAGGCATGCAATATGTCAGAAAAAGACTTCAGATTAAGGGTCATACAGTTCTAAAATGGATCGATGAAAAATCAACAACTTATGTAACAATCAAGAAGAAATAAAGAGTGACATGGCTGCAATAAAAATCACCGTGGAAAGTTTCAACAATAGATAAGGAGAAGTGGAGGACCAAATTAGTGAATTAGAAGACAAGGAAGCAAAACACACACAAATTGAACTGCAATTAGAGAAAAAACATTAAAAGGCTGGATAAGAGCCTAAGGGAGCTTTGGGACAACATGAAACGAAGCAACATATGAATAATAGGGGTGAGAGAATGACAGGAAGAAGAACAAGGATTAGAAAACCTATTTGAAGAAATAATGTCAGAAAAATTCCCTGATTTGGAGGAAAAAAAGTCACACAAGCACAGAGAGTCCCAAACAAGATGAACCCGAAAAGAACCACACCAAGACACATCATAATTACGATGGCAAGTGTTAATGACAAAGAGAGAATTTAAAGGCTGCAAGAGAGACACGAAGTTACACACAAGAAATTTCCAATTATATTATCAAATAATTTCTCAACAGAAACACATCAGGACAGAAAAGAATGGAAGGAAATTTACAAAGTGATGCAAAGCAAGAGACTCAATTCAAGAATACTCTATCCAGCAAGGCTATCATTCAAAATTGAAGAAGAAATAAGGAGCTTTACAGACAAAAAAAGACTAAGGGTGTTTATCACTACCAAGCCAGCAATATCAGAAATGGTAAAGGGACTGGTGTATAAAGAAGAAATAAAAAGCTAAGAAAGAAAACAGGCACAAAAAATAAAAATGGCTACAAACAAGTAACTATCAATAATAACTTTAAACATAAACAGACTAAATGCTCCAATCAAAAGACATCAAGTGGCTGAATGGATAAGAAAAACATGACCCATATGTATGCTGTCTACAAGAGACCCACATCAGAACAAGGGACTCAAACAGACTGAAATTGAAGGAATGGAAAAATATCTTTCTGGCCAATGAAAATGAAAACACAAAAAAAGCTGGGGTAGCAATACTTATATCTGACAAAATAGAGCCATTGTAAAGGCCATAACACGAGATAAGGAAGGCCATTTCATAATGCTAAAGGGATCGATACAACAAGAGGATATAACCCTGATAAACATATATGCACCCAATGCAGGAACACCCAAATACATAAAATACAAACAAACAAACAAAAAACTCCTGGAAGATATCAAGGGAGAGATTGACAAGAATGCAATCATAGTAGGGCACTTTAATACATCACTGAAGTCACAGGATAAATCCTCAGGACAAAAAATCAGAAAAGAAACAGCAATCCTAAATGACTCACTAGATCAGATGGACTTAATTGACATCTTCCGAACATTTCACCCCAAAGCCACGGAATATATGTTCTTCTCAAGTGCACATGGGACATTTTCAAAGATAGACCACATATTTGGTCACAGGCAATGTCTCTCTAAATTCAAGAAGATTGAAATCATATCAACTGTATTCTCAGACCACAATGGTATAATATTAGAAATAAATTAAAATAAAAGCAATAAAAAAAATCAAACACTTGAAAGCTGAATAGCATGGTATTAAACAAAGATTGGGTCACCAAAGAGATCAAAGAAGAAATTAAAAACATTCTGGAAACAAATGACAATGAAAACACAAAAATCCCAAACCTATGGGACACAGTAAAACCAGCACTGACAGGGAAGTTTATAACTCTACAGGCCTACCTCAGAAAACAATAAAAAATGGTAGAAATCATTTAACTCTACAACTTAAATAATTAGAAAGACAGCAACAGGAAAAGCCCAGAGTGAGCAGAAGGAAGGAGATAATAAAGATCAGAGCAGAAATAAATGACATCGACACACACACACACACACACACACACACACACACACACACACAAAAGAACATTGCAAAAGATCAATTAAACCTAGGGCTGGTTCTTTTGAAACGCTAAACAAGATTGATGAACCTCGAGCCAGGCTCACCAAGAAGCAAAGAGAGAGGACCCAAATACACAAAATCAGAAATAAAAGAGGCGAAATAACAACAGACCCCACAGAAATACAAAGGATTGTTAAAAAATACTATGAACAGCCCTATTCGAACAAACTGGACAACCTGGAGGAAATGGACATATTCCTAGAAAAGTACAACCTTCCCAAACTCAATCAGGAAGAATCCAAAATCTCAATAGGCCAATAACTATGTAAGAAATTGAAGCAGTCATCACAAAGCTTCTAGCAAACAAAAGCCCAGGGCATGACGTCTTCACAGGGGAGTTTTACCAAACATTTAAGGAAAAACTAAAACCTATCCTCCTCAGACTAATACAAAAAATTCGAGAGGAAGGAAAACTTCCAAGCTCTTTCTATAAAGCCAGGATTACCCTAATACCAAAACCAGATAAAGACAACACAAAGAAAGGTAATTACAGGCCAATATCCCTCATGAACATAGATGCCAAAAAACTCAACAGAAATTCTAGCAAATCAGATCCAGCATTACATCAGAAAGATCATACACCATGACCATGGACGATTTATCTCGAGGATACTACAATGGTACAATATCCCCAAATCAATAAACGTGTTACATCACATAAACAAATTGTGAGATAAAAATCACATAGTCATATCAATTGATGCAGAAAAAGCATTTGACAAAATCCAACACCCTTTCTTCATAAAAGCTCTTAGCAAGGTTGGAATAGAAGAATCATTCCTCAATATAATAAAAGCCATTTATGACAAACCCACAGCCAACATCATACTCAATGGGAGAAAACTAAAAAGTTTTTCCTATGATTAGGAACAAGACAGGGATGCCCGCTCTCACCACTCCTGTTCAACATAGTACTGGAAGTACTAGCCATTGCGATCAGAAAGAAGAAGAAATAAAACAACAATGAGGTACCACCTCACATCTGTCAGAATGGCTATCATCAACAAATCAACAAATGACAAGTGCTGGAAAGGATGCATATAAAAAGGAACCCTCCTTCACTGCTGGTGGGAATGCAGACTGGTGCAGCCATTGTGGAAAACAGTATGGCGTTTCCTCAAAAATTTTAAAATGAAACTGCCATTTGATCCAGTAATCCCACTTCTAGGAATATATCCCAAGAAAACAGAAACACCAATCAGAAAGGATATATGCACCTCTACGTTCATAGCAGCACAATTTACAATAGCCGAGATTTGGAAACAGCCTAAATGCCCATCAACAGATGAGTGGATTAAAAAACTGTGGTACATCTACATAATGGAATACTACACTGCTATAAAAAAGAAGAAATTCTTACCATTTGCAGCAGCATGGATGGAACTGGAGAGCATTATGCTAAGTGAAATAAGTCAGGAAGAGAAAGAAAAACAACACATGATCTCACTCATTTATGGATAATAAAGAATATTATAACCAGATGAACAAAAAGATAGACACAGTGGGGCCTTGACTTACGAGTTTAATTTGTTCTGACACTGAGCTCATTAAGGAGCTCGTTAAGAAGCTCGTTAACTCAAATTATTCTATCAACTCAATGCAAAAAATCGGCCCAGAGACAGCTGGTATCTCAAAAAACTCATTAGTCGGGACACTTGTAAGTCAAAGCCCCACTGTACAGAGGCAGAGAAGCATGGAACAGACTATCAAATTACAGTGGGAAGACTGGGGAGTGTTGGGGAGGGGAGGTAAGTGTTCAACAAAAGGACTTGTATGCATGCATATAAGCATAACCAATGGACACAAGACACTGGGGGGGGGGTGAGGGCATGTACCGGGGGTAGGGGAGGCCGGGGGAAGGTCAATGGAGGAAAAGAAAAAGGAGACATATGTACTACTATCTGTAATACTTTAAACAATAAAATTAAATTAAATTAAAAAAATAAAAAATAAAGTAATAAAGTAAAATGAAATAGGCATCCAAATTGGAAGAGAAGAAGGGAAACTGTCCTTATTCACAGATGACATGGTACTGTACAAAGAAAACCCTGAAAACTCCATCACAAATTATTAGACTTAATAAATAAATTCAGCAATGTGGCAGGATACAAAATTAACACCAATAAATCTATGGAATTTCTATACACCAATAGTGAACTTACAAAAAGAGAGACTAAAAAACAATCCCATTTACCATCGCACCCAAAAAATTAAGATACTTAGGAATAAACTTAACTAAGGAGATAAAAGACTTGTACTCAGAAAACTATAGGACACTGAAAAGAGATAGAGGACGACATAAACAGATGGAAGAACATACAATGTTCATGCATTGGTAGAATCAACATAATTAAAATGTCCATACTAACCAAAGCTATCTATAGATTCAATGCACTCCCCCTTAAAATACTAATGGCGTATTTCACAGACCTAGAACGAACTCTCCAAAAATTCATCTGGAATAAAAAAAGACCCCGAATAACTGCAGCAATCCTGAGAAAGAAGAAAAAAGTAGGCGGGATCACAATACCAGATATCAAGCTGTATTACAAAGCCACTGTTCTCAAAACTGCTTGGTACTGGCACAAGAACAGACATATAGATCAATGGAATAGAATATAGAACCCACAAATAGACCCAAAACACTATGCTCAATTAATATTCGACAAAGGAGGCAAGAGCATAGAATGGAGTCAAGACAGTCTCTTCAGCCCTAGCTGGTTTGGCTCAGCAGATAGTGCTCCGGCTTCCGGACTGAAGGGTCCCAGGTTCAATTCCAGTCAAGGGTATGTACCTGCGTTGTGGGCACATCCCCAGTAGGGGGCGTGCAAGAGGCAGCTGAATCAATTTTCTCTCATCGATGTTCCTAACTCTCTATCCCCCTCCCTCTCCCTTCCTCTCTGTAAAAAAATCAATAAAATATATTTTAAAAAAAGACAGTCTCTTCAATAAATGGGGTTTGGAAAATTGGACGTTTACATACAAAAGGAAACTAGGCCACCAACTTACACCATTCACAAAAATAAACCCAAAATGGATAAAGGACTTAAACATAAAATGGGAAACCATAAAAATACTAGAGGAATCCACAGACAGCAAAATCTCAGACATATGCCAAAGCATTTTCTTCACCAATAAAACTCCTAGGACAATGGAAACTAAACAGAAAATAAACAAAAAGGACTATATCAAAATAAATTTTTTGCACAGCAAAATAAACCATCAACAAAACAACAAGAAAGCCTACTGCATAGGAGAACATATTTGACAATGTTATCACCGATAAGGGTCTAATCTCCAACATTTACAAGGAATTCATACAACTTAACAAAAGGAATATAAACAACCCAATCAAAAAATGGACAACGGACCTAAGTAGATACTTTTTGAAAGAAGACATAAGGAAGGCCAGAGACATATTAAAACATGATCAAAGTCACTAATCATCTGAGAGATGCAAATCAAAACGACAATGCAGTATCATCTCACACCAGTCAGAATGGCTATCATCAACAAATCAACAAAGGACAAGTGCTGGAGAGGATGTGGAGAAAAAGGAACCCTCGTGCACTACTGGTGGGAATGCAGACTGGTGCAGCCACTGTGGAGAACAGAATGGAGTTTCCTAAAAATACTAAAAATGGAACTCCCATTTGAGCCAGTGATCTCACTTCTAGGAATAGATCCCAAGAAACCAGAAACACCATTCAGAAAGAATACATGCACCACTGTGTTCATATCGGCACCATTTACAATAGCTAAGATTTGGAAACAGCCTAAGTGCCCATCAGCAGATGAGTGCATTAAAAAACTGTGGTACATCTACACAATGGAATACTACACTGCATTAAAAAATAAGGAATTCTTACCATTTGCAGTAGCAAGGATGGAACTAGAGAACATTATGCTAAGCAAAATAAGCCAATCAGATAAAGAGAAATATCACATGATCTCACTCATTTATGGAATATAATGAAAAACATAAACTGATGAACAAAAACAGATCCAGAGACAGAGAAGCATCAATCAGATGGTCAAACCTCAGAGGGAAGGTAGGGGAGGGTTGGGGTAAGGGAAAGAGATCAACCAAAGGAATTGTATGCATGCATGTAAGCCTAACCAATGGACACAGACAACAGGGGGTGAGGGCATGAGTGGGGGAATGGAGGGGCAATGGGGTGATAAGGACACATATGTAATACCTTAAAAAACAAAAAAAAATGAAAAAAGTATAATTGGCATAAAGATAGTCAAATAGATCAGTGGAATAGAATAATACCTTCTATTATTATGTCTAGATATATACCTTCATTTTTTTGGGTCAATTGATTTGCAAGAAAAATTCAAGGTAATTTTGTGAAGAAAACAGTGTTCTCCAATGATGATGCTAGAACAAGGGACATTTCAATACAGGGTGTGGCAAAAGTAGATTTACAGTTATGAGTACGCAAAATACAGAGTTAATCCTTGTATTATTATTTAATAACTAGAGGCCTGGTGCACAAAAATATGTGCACTCAGGGGTGGGGGGTCCCTCAGCCCAGCTTGTGTCCTCTTGCAGTCTCGGACCCCTCAGGGGATGACCACCTGCTGGCTTAGCCCTGCTCCCCGGGGGATTGGGCCTAAGCTGGCAGTCAGACATCCCTCTGGAAGCCCAGGAGCCCTCGGGGGATGTCCACTTGCTAGTGGGGAGCAGGCCTAAGCTGCAGTCGGACATCCTTAGTGCTGCTATGGAGGCAGGAGAGGCTCCCACCACCACCGCTGTATTGGCAGCCATCAGCCTGGCTTGTGGCTGAGCAGAGATCCCCCTGTGGGAGCGCACTGACCACCAGGGGGCAGCTCCTGCATTGAGCATCTGCCTCCTGGTGGCCAGTGTGTGTCATAGTGAGCAGTCACTCCCAGTCATTCTGCTGTTAGGGTCAATTTGCATATTACACTTTTATTATATAGGATAGAAGCCTGGTGCATGGGTGGGGGCTGGCTGGTTTGCCTTGAAGGGTGTTCTGGATCAGGGTGGGGGTCCCGCTGGGGTGCCTGTCCAGCCTGGATGAGGGGCTGAGGGCCGTTTTTAGGCTGGCCACACCCCCTTCAGGGTGGGGGGTCCTGCTGGGGTGCCTGGCCAGTCTGGGTGAGGGGCTGATGGCTGTTTGCAAGCTGGCCACGTCCCCTAGCCACCCAAGCTCCCAGTGGAGGCTGGCTGGAGCAGGTATCTGGGATTTATTTATCTTCCATAATTGAAACTTTGTAGCCTTGCATGGAGTTCAGGGCCGGTCAGGGCAGGTGGGAAGCTTGGCTTCCTCCATCGCCTGGGCAACCACATCTCCTGCTTGCTCCAGCTCTGTGGCTTCTGGCCACAATCTTGGTTGGGTTAATTTGCATATAGTCACTCTGATTGGCTGGTGGGCATGGCTTGGGGGCATAACGGAGGTATGGTCAATTTGCATTTTTCTCTTTTACTAGTTAAGATTATTGTGTTATTTTCCATATGAACAACTATAAACCTACTTTTGCCCCACCCTATATCAATAAGACACTTGAACTACAACAAATATATCTATCACCACATACTAAAATGAACTCAAAATGGATTATAAATTTAAATATAAAACCTAAAACTAAAAAAGTTCTAGAAAACATAGGAGAAAAACATTTATGGCCTGAGATTACACAAATATCCCTTAAATAGGACACCAAAACATAATTTATTTAAAAACTCAAAATGCCTAAAGGACTTAAACGTAAGACGGGAAACCATAAAAATCCTAAAAGAATCCATAGGCTGCAAAATATCAGACATATGTTGTAGCAATATCTTTACCAATATAGCTCCAAGGTCAATGGAAACTAAGTAGAAAATAAACAAATGGGACTACATCAAAATAAAAGGCTTCTGCACAGCAAAAGAAACCATCAACAAAATAACAAGAAAACCCACTGTATGGGAGAATATATTTACCAATGTTATCTCCAATAAGGGTTTAATCTCCAAAATGTATAGGGAACTCATACATTTTAACAACAAGAAGTTAAACAACCCAATCAAAAAAAAAATGGGCAAAGGACCTAAATAGACACTTTTCAAAAGAGGACATATCGAAAACCAAAAGACATATGTAAACATTCTCAAAGTCACTAATCATCTGAGAGATACAAATCAAAACAACAATGAGGTACCATCTCACACCTGTCAGAATGGCTATCATCAACAAATCAACAAAGGACAAGTGCTGGAGAGAATGTGGAGAAAAAGGAACCCTCATGCACTGCTGGTGGGAATGCAGACTGGTACAGCCACTGTGGAGAACAGTATGGAGTTTCCTCAAAAAATGAAAGATGGATCTCTCCTTTGACCCAGTAATCCCACTTCTAGGAATATATTCCAAGAAACCAGAAACACCAATCAGAAAGGACGTATGCACCCCTATGTTCATAGCAGCACAATTTGCAATAGCTAAGAATTGGAAACAGCCTAAGTGCCCATCAGCAGATGAGTCGATTTAAAAACTGTGGGACATCTACATAATGGAATACTACACTGCTGTAAAAAGAAGGAACTCTTACCATTTGCAACAGCATAGATGGAACTGGAGAGCATTATGCTAAGCAAAATAAGCCAGTTGGAGAAAGATAAATATCATATGATCTCACTCATTTGTGGAATATAATGAGCAACATAAACTGATGAACAAAAATAGAGCCAGAGTCATAGAAGCACCGAAAAGACCGTCCAATCTAAGTGGGAAGGCAGGTGAGGGGGTGGGGTAAGAGATCAACTGAAGGACTTGTATGCATGCATATGAGCATAACCAATGGACACAGACAGTAGCAGGGGAGGGCATGTGCTGGGGAGTGGGAAAGGCTGGGAAGGGATAAATGGGTGAAAAAAGAGACTACATAATACTTTAAACAATAAAAATTTTAAATTTTAAAAAGTGTATAAAAAAACTTCATCATAATAAAGAACTGCTTTTAGAAAGGTACTGTTAGCAGAAGTGATTAATTTTGATGAAGTTTTATTTATATACTTTTTAAAATTTAAATTATTTAGTGTTTAAAGTATTACATAAGTCTCCTTTTTCACCCACTGACTTCTCCTCAGCCTCTCCCACCCCCAGCACATGCCCTCACCCCCTACTGTCTGTTTGTGTATGTTCTTTTGTTTAATGAGCTATAACACAATAAATATTTATTGAATAAAAAATATATTTGAAATAAAAAAGATACTGTTAAAGAGAATAAAAGGACAAACTATAGACCAGAAGAAAACATTTGGAAACAACCTATATGATAAAAGACTTACCATCCAAAATATATGAAGATTCTCAAAACTCAGTAAGAAACAACCCATTTTAAAAAAATGGGCCAAAGATTTGAACAGACATTTTATTAAAGAGAATATATAGATGTCAAATAAGTGCATGAAGAGATGACTGACATCATTAATCTTCAAGGTAATAAAATTCAAAACCACAATAAGGTACCAGTACACACTTATGAGATGTCCAAAATTAAAACAAGACTGGCCATACCAAGTGTTGACAAAGATGTAGAGCGACTGAAACTTTCATATTCTGCTGGTTGGAATGTAAAAATTATATAACCACTTTGGAAACGTTTAAGTGTCTTTAAAATAATTAAAAACATATACCTACTATATAACCCAATCATGGTCGGGGAGAAAGAGGAATGATAATCAGAGCATGAAGGACTTTTAGGACAATGAAACTATTCTGTATGAGACTACAATGGTAGACATGTGTCATTATACTTTTATCCAAACCCATAGAATGTACAACACCAACTATAAACCCTAATGTAAACTACAAAAGAAAAATAAAATATACAATCCAGTCATTATACTCTAGGTATTTAAGCATGAAAAATGAAAATATTTGTCCATACAATCATTTGTATGTGAATGTTTTAGCAGTTTTATTAGCAATATCCAAAAACTGCAAACACAAACATCCATCAAGTGAATGAATAAACAAATCGTGGTATATCCATAAAGTGGAATACTCAAAACAATAACATGAATAAAGTATAGGTACATGTAACAACATGGATGAATTTCAAAATAATTCTGCTGAGATAAGTCAGACAGAAAATAACTATAGAATTCCATTTATATAATGTCCTAAAACATGCAAACCAAACAGTAACAGAAAGCATTCAGTAGGGGTGGGACAGGATGGAAACTTTACAAAGGGGTACAAGAAAACTGTTGGGGTGATGGAAAAGCTAATTATTTTGATTGTGATGATGGTTTCAGGGGTATATACAAATGTCAAAATTTATGAAAGTGTGTGCTTTAATATATGCAGTTTATTGTATGTAATTTACACCTCCATAAAACTGTTTTAAACATAAATATATTAAACACTACTCCCAGAGGCACTTTGGTAGCTTCTGTAGCCAAAGACCTAGGTGTGGCCTTATATGCTTCATCCAGTTATTTAAATTGATCTTGTGCCTAAGAGAATAATAAGTAGCACATTGAGATAATCTAAATGACATAGGCAGATAGAAAATGCGATTAATTGGCATATTCACTAAATGCTATGCAATGAAACAAATATCATTTAATATTTCTATAGGAAAAAGAAACAAAAATTATTTTTCTTAGTTTTGTTTCAAGAAAACATGTAAAGATTTACAAACAGATACCTCTTTGGATAATCTTGTGAAGACATCTCCTCCTCTGAGAAAATCCAGTATTAAATACAGCTTCCCTTCAGTCTGAAAGGCTAATTTAAAAATAGAATATAGTAATATAGCAATATTAAAGGCTTAAAAATCTTAGTATACTTTTAAATTAATATGTAAGTTTAGAATTTTATCACTGAAAACTATATACCAATTAAGCATTTACTCACATGCTCCATTATTGAATCACATTATATCAAATTTAAACCTGGTGTTGAAATAACTATAAAACCCTTCCAAGAACATAATCAATCTTGCATGTGGCTTTACACAGAAACTTCTACTACCCTCATTTTCCCGATTTTTGAACATCATGTTATACTACAAGTGTCTGAACTCTGCATCCCCACCTATTGAAAATCTACTAATTCTTTCAAGCTCAACCAAAATGCCACCTCTATCCTCTATTAAGGATTTCCCCCTTTTCTCATTTCCTACAGCACCCTTATACTTCCCCATCACCTTTACTTGCTACTACTTTTGAGATTGCATGGTACTTTATTAATGTCTCTCTTATGGTAGTTACTCCATTTGAGTTGTGTAATTAATTTATTTCATTTAATGATGTCTGTATTCTTTATAGGTTATAAATTTCTTGAAAGCAGAAATTGCTTCACCTTTAGAGCTCACTACATCTAATACAGTGTTTTGTACACAACTGGTATTTACTGATTAAACTAATCTAATGACATCCAGGAGATTAAAGGAAATCTTTAGATACTACCATTTTCATTCCATTGGGGTAACAAGGAGTGAAAGAATAATTTCTTGAACATTATTTATAGATATAGTTGGGTATATATTTTAATATAGTATTTGTCAACATTACCTAAGAATAAAATAAATACCTGATACTTTTTTAAATTTCAAAAATTGAAAATGGACATAGTAGTCTATATTGGGGATTTAATGATGTATATACCTTTGAATTTCCCATGGAAGTTAAACTCAACAATATCATGCATACATTAAATTAGCAATGGAGCCATGATTCAATCTCAGAACTGTCTGATTTAAAATTCATGTTCTTTCTATAACATCTACTACTTCTCACTGCTATTCTTTTCCCCCTAAATATAAGAAAAAATAACTCAAATACACTAACAAAATTACATTACTATCTTAAATAGAACCAGGAAATAAGATAAATATGCTCATTGTGAACATGTACGGGAGCACAAACACTATAATGTTTTGAATAAATTATCACAGAATTTTATAGCCTAATATTACATGAGGTAAAGCCTAGTAGGATAAAGAAATATTGTCAGACAAATAAGCAGAAGACACTATCTTGTTTACTTAGACAAGTTAATCAACAAATATAAGAAATACAACTAGAAGCTATTGATTCTTACTTCAGATAAATACTTTTCATATAGCTGGATATATTAAATTAGTTTGAAGTATTTACTTCTTATTATATTATTATCTGAAAAGAAATCCTGTTTTATGTCACTAGATAATCAATGAATCAAACCTTTATTGAAGCTTAAATTGTGGTACAGAAATACATTTCAACTCATTGAATTCCAACACTACCATGAAGAGAGAAATTATGGCACCAAAACTGTCCCTCTATCACAACATACTAGGATTAATTTAAATTACTATAGTTTTCATTTTTCTAGGTTTTGTTTCATTCAAATTTGTGCAATATTTCAACAATATAAATTTCAAATCTATTAGAAAAAAGATTAGACCTCAAGCCAACACACGTCATCAAATATACTGGAATACTGTTCAAGAACAAAATCCACTTTGAGCTTTGGTCCTCAAAACAATGCCAAACATTAGGTACTGTGTGCTAATTACAGAATCAAACTGGTCTATTAATTGAAAGTTTCTTCAATGAAATTTTTTATCAAGAACATGATTAAAATAAAATTCAAAAGTGTTCCAACCACTTGATTTCAAACCAAGTAGATTTTATATTTAGAAACACTAGAAAAAAATGTTTTGTTTATAAATATGTAAGGAATGAAAATAACACTGCATCAAGCCACACAAAAAAAATTAAATATTTTTGAGGACAAAAATATAAAATTTAGTCAACTTTGTTGTTTTCTAGGCTGCTTAAATATCACAGTATTTGCAAATACAGCTAAAAATGCAACTCTTGAAAGCTGTATTTCTAGTAATTTCTCACTGACCATTTTAGAATTCTGCATGTTGTTCTATGGATAGCATTCTGCTTCACTGTGTGTGTCTGGTCATTCACTTGATCCTCAGATACCATGGTGAAAGAAACACCACCAATAAGAGGAACACAAAGTCAGAACATCCAGCACACGCATCATAAAGGCACAGAACTTCAAGTCACAAGATGACAAAGACATTGGTGCCGGTTGAACTAAAGTTTATGGTGTATTATTGATGGAATTTAGTGGAAATGGCTACTAAAATGGAAAATAAGGTGAGTGATCTGATTTGACTTACTGAATCCAGCACAATCTTTATCTGAAATCTCCTTGCTAATATAGTTAGTGATAATTTTTTTTTATATTACTACTTAGCAAGTTAGTAAAGACATGGTACTTATGAAAAGTTAATCTTATTTACTGAAGAGTACAGAATGGCATACAGTTCCCATATAGTTCTGCCAGTATATTCTAATATTAATCTATGTGTTTTTCTTGCTAATCAACACTTGAAATTTATTTGGTCACTATCTTCTAAAAGAGCCAATGCCAATTTTTAAAAAGCCAAACTCCCTTGACCTTAAAAGAAAATTAAGTCTAGGGTCCATTCCTTTTCCCCCTCTAGGGTATAAGATTGGTATAAACCCAGTGTAACAGTGTATTGCTTTATTGAGTTGGGGTTGGGAGGGGAGACAACATGGTGAGGAACAAAATCAATTAAAGGAATAGAAGCTCAGGAAGCAATAATGTTAAAATAGTAATACACAAAATGGTTAACTGAAATCACTTTGTTAAGAGGACTCAACTCATGGAAGACAAACTTTAATTGCTATTGCAAAAAAATCTGTAGGAAGTAGAAATTGGTTTCAACAACAATGGTAGAGAATACGTTCTAGAAATTGGAGGTAACTAGATGTAATAACCTGGCAGCAATTTAATAGAACAGCCCCAGTTGCTAGGCTGAGGCTAACACCTAGGGAAGATAAAAGCATTGTCTGTAGGGAATTTTGGATGAAAACTAGAGAAATATTACACTGTATATAAACCAAATTGAATTGTCACAAGTGTTGTAAAGTCTCATATAGTAAATTTTTGTCTACATGCACTTCAATTTCATAGGAAGAGCATCATAGAATACCAAAACACAGAAGAGAGCATTCATGTAAGATATCTAACTCCTTTGTATAATAATGCATACAACTTAAAATAATTATATCTAGGGCTTTCTACAGATTACATACCATAATGCAACTTGACAATAAATGGATGATTTACTTCCACCAGTATATCCCTCTCCATCTTTGTGCGAACTCTGTCTCGAACTAAAAATTACAGATAGTTAGAATATATTACTATTGTAAATAATTTCCATAGAAATTCCATCAAACAAAAATGTAAAAATATAAAACATAACTTTATAAGTTCCTAAATTTGCAGTCTATATATGTCTAAACAGTAATTACCATATACTCAGAAAGCAAATAAATTCAGTTTACATCTCAAGGTGGGTTAAAGTGACATAAACAGGTATTTGGTTAATACACATTTTTATGTATTAGTTATTAATTTTTCAAATGAGTTTATTGATTAAAACTGAGCATGGTGCTTTCTGATCAGAGCCTAGAAGATGGTGTATGTAAGTGTATGCAGGCAGTTGTGCTTTCTCAATATGTAATAGCAACACAGATGGAACAGAAAATAAATAAAAGAATATAGTTTAATAAAATAAGTTCTTTTTATGAAATGTGTTACTTTTTATGCCACTACATTTTTATCATGGTATACTCTCACTAAATTAAGATATATACAAATATCAAACCTAGAAATATAAATTACAGCTAAATTAAAAAAACTAAGACAAAAAAGTCAAGAACCATATGATTTCAATCATAGGTGGGATGGAAAACTGAAATTAACACATTAACAAATGAGAAAAACAAAGAAACAAAAACGCATAGACATAGACAACAGTATGTTAACTATCAGAGGGAAGGGGATAAGGGAGTAGTAAAGGAAAATGGAAGGGAAATGGGGTCGAATACATGGTAACTGAAGAAAATCTGATTTTGGGTGGTAGGCACACAATGCAATATGAAGATGATGTATCATAGAAATGTATACTTGAAACCTATAAAAATTTATTAACCAATGTCACCCCAATAAGTTTAATTAAAAAAATAAAAAAGAAAACTAAATCTACTCAACTTATACAAGCAATACACAGCATATTTCTTAAAATGAGCTTTACCAAATTCTTTTTAAATAAGCTTTCTAATTTTCTACCTTTCAAAGAAGCTTTTTTTAACACCTTCATTGCATAGAGTTGCCCAGCATCAGGGCCCGTCTTCTTTCTAACAAGAAAAACCTAATGGGGGGGGGAAAAAAGTAAAATTAACTTTCAAGCAATTTTTGCTATACATACACATTAGCATACTCATATGCCCTTGCATTTATTATTTCATAAAGATAACATTCCTATAAATTATAGGCTCTTACTTAATACTTTCTCACTTTCATTCATTTAGTAAATCACGCTCTCATACACACTACTGTGAAAAGAAAATTTAAAGAATATATGATATGGTTATGGTTATGGACTTTGAGAAGATTTTATGTAAAAGACAGCAAAAATATCAAAACAATTTGAGCTAATGGAGCTCCTTTTAAGACCCAAGATCCTTTCTGCTACCTTAATAAAGAGCAACCTATGTGATGACTATTAATTTGATACCTTCATTTCTACTTCCTTATTGGTCCATTTTAGAAGTTACCAGGAATTTTAATTTCTAATAAGAAATCAGGTGCAATTCTTAACTGTGTGCCTGGTAAAAGAATCATGATGGCAAATTACCTCAATAAACAAATGAAAGTTAAACTCTTTAAAGTTGCCAATCAAGCTTAAATAATATATCATATTTGTAAACTAACATTATGACTCATTAAAAGCTAAATTTTGAAAAGCCAGTTATAAAGATAAATGTAAATGGGTTTCAGTTTTATAAGTGTTATTAGTAAAATTCAGCTTTAAAAAATAATTAGCAAAACCTGCTTACTGTCTCAACATGCCATCTCCAATTCTAGCATGTTCTATTTAAGTGCTGCTTAAATTGAAAATGTGATCAAGTAACTAATTTGTTGACATTAAAATTGCAGATGGGAGAGATGTTGAGTAATTTTTGTCTTGCCTATTTCCCAAGGTACAGGTCAAAACCTTTTATGGCAGATCTTTTATTTGTAACTAGTGGCCTGGTGTAAAAAATTCATGCACGGGGAGGGGTGTGTGTGTTCCCTAAGCCCAGCCTGCACCCTCTCCAATCGGGGACCCCTTAGGGGATGTCTGACCGCCAACTGTGGGATCAGGCCTAAACCAGCAGTTGGAAATCTCTCTGAGACTGCTGGCTCCTAACTGCTCACCTGCCTGCCTGCCTGATCACCCCTAACTGCCTCTGCCTGCCTGCTTTATTGCCCCTAACCCCTCTGCCTGCCTGATTGCCCCTAACCTCTCTGCCTGCCTGATCGCCTCTAACTCCTCAGCCTGCCTGCCTGATTGCCTCTGCCTGCCTGCCTGATCGCCCCTAACTGCCCTTCCCTGCTGGTCTGATCGCCCCTAACTTCCTCTGCCTGCCTGATTGCCCCTAACTTCCTCTGCCTGCCTGATTGCCCCTAACTGCTCTCCCTTGCTGGCCTGATCACCCCTAACTGCCTCTGCCTGCCTGATGTCCCCTAACTGCCCTCTGCCAGTCTTATCTCACCCCCAACTGCCCTTTCTTGCTGGCCTGATCTCACCCCCAACTGCTCTCCCCTGCCGGCCTAATCTTACCCCCAACTGCCTTCCCCTGCCAGCCTGATTGCCCCTAACTGCCTCTGCCTGCCTGATTGCCCCTAACTGCCTTCCCCTGCCAGCCTGATTGCCCCTAACTGCCTCTGCCTGCCTGATTGCCCCTAAATGCTCCTCCCTGCCAGCCTGATCACCCCTAACTGCCTCTGCCTGCCTGATTGCCCCTAAATGCTCCTCCCTGCCAGCCTGATCACCCCTAACTGCCTCTGCCTCAGCCCCCACCACCATGGCTTTGTTTGGAAGAAAGTCAGATGTCTGGAAGATGGCCCATTGAGCCAGTCTAATTAGCATATTACCCTTTTATTAGTATAGATATAGATACATTATATAGGATAGGATGGGGGAGAAAAGCCTTTTTCAGCAGGAGGAGATGCTCTTGGCAGACAAAAATACATAATCCCTATATCTGGACTGATAGCCAGCCATATGCACTATACTGGCAAACCAGTCATTAAAAAATTGAACCGCTTTCTTACACCTTACACCAAACAGCTGTTGCCCTTAAAACCCCTCCTCAACCCCACCTTAGATATTGCCTTCACAGTTCATCCAGATTAAGTTCTGATTGGTCGGTTTCTAAGCAAGTCAGCATCAAAAGCTCTGCCTCCTAGCAGCCATCTTGTGAGGGTGTGAGGGTGTGAGGGTTAATTTGCATATTACTGCTTTATTATATAGGATTATATATCAGCCAAATCAGGGTTGAGGGGAGGTTTTTCACTTCATGGAATTTCTGCTTTCTTCTATCCTGAAAGTAAGGCTTTTATTTCAGACCTAAACTCAAGGACCATTTAAGGTTTAGCATTTTCATAGTCATGCAGGGTGATGCTTCTCATACTTTCTGTGTAGATAAATCAGTATTTTTTTTCCCTTTCCTCCAACCCACTGTAGATCGTACTTTTATGAAATATATAGAAAACTTAAATGTCATACAAAATATAATCCCATTTTAAACTAATAGATTCCACACATAAAATTACTCTGTTAAATTTCTGTGAAAGTTTCTAAATGCTTAACTCTCAGATTTTTAACATGTCACATAGTGAACCAGTAACAAAGAGTTCATACCACATTGGAGGAGACTATTCAAGAGGATCCACAAGCTAACAAAGGCTTGGTTTTTTGAAACATAAAACTATCTTGCACTAAAAAGAGTTTAGGAGTTTCTGCCAAAACCGGTTTGGCTCAGTGGAAAGAGCGTCAGCCTGCGGACTGAAAGGTCCTAGGTTCGATTCCGGTCAAGGGCATGTACCTAGGTTGCGGGCATATCCCCAGTAGGAGATGTGCAGGAGGCAGCTGATCGATGTTTCTCTCTCATCGATGTTTCTAACTCTCTATCTCTCTCCCTTCCTCTCTGTAAAAAATCAATAAAATATATTTTTAAAAAAATAAAAAAAATAAAAAGAGTTTAGGAGTTTAACCAAATTAAAAAAAAATGTTTGCATTATCACCATAAATATTTTTGTATTCAAAGAGCTAACAAATTAAAACTGTTACCATCTCTTACTTCCTTGTCTAAAATCTAGCCTGAACTTCAACATGATTTCCCCCAAACATAGAAGCCTGAGAAAGTGTGTATCTTTCCACAGAAGATTATGGTGACTTCATTCCAAGGAGTTATTTTTACTGGATTTGATCTTGAAAAGGATATTCTTAAAAGTCCATAATTTTCACTGATAAAAATGGTAATCATTTGGCAAAGAGTGTTAACTTTAACATACATATAGTCTGCCCTCACTGATTTTTATAAAATAGAAGCAATAAAAATAATTTCTTATAAATGAACAGTGCTAAGTCTCACTGTTTAATTGCAAAATAATATCATTCAACCTGGGTTATACAGAAGGCACACACGAACTACATTATCATGGTGTTCTCAATGTCATATAACACTTATTGATCAAGTTCAAGAAGCTCAGACCCCAGATGCATATTTTCTCATCTGTTTCTTTTTTCTCCAAGTTTGCAGTTGTTGGGAAACAAATGGGATTTTATATTATTAGTATAGCTGATTAAAGGGTCAGTCTTTATCAATTTTTTAAGCAGTAGATTAAAGGATTGCCAACACACACACACACACACACACACACACACACACACACACACACACACCTTCAAAGCTAAGCAAATGGCATTAACTCTAATAACCAGACTCAAAGATTTCACTCAATTTTACTGACAAGGGCAAATAAATGAAGATAACCAAACAGTTCCCTTTTTTTCTAATCAATATTATGTGACAAAAACGATGAAAACAAAGGAGTCGAGTCATTTTGTGAGTATGATTCCACCACAAGTGGAACTATCTTTAACAAATTCTTCCAGGAAAGCAGTTCTCAATTTTTTTGTTCTCTGGAATCCTTAACAGTGTTAAAAATTATTGAAGACTTCAAAGAGATTTTGTTTTTGTGAGTTATATCTATTGATATATATTGTATTGAAAATTAAAACAGAAAAAAAATTACTTATTGATTCATTAAGGATAATAAATCTGTTACATGTGAATATAAATATTTTATAAAAGACAGCTATATTTTTCAAAAAACTGAAAAAGTGACACTGATTTATATTTTCACAAGACTCTAATATCAGGCTTAGCAGAAGACAAGTTGGATTATCATATCTGCTTCTACATTCAATCTGTTGCAATTAAGTTGTTTTGCTTGAAGTATATCAAGAAAACTCAGACCTCACACAAATATGTATTTGGAAAAGGGAATATTTTAATAGCCTGTTCATATAGTTTTGGTTATTTTTCCTTGAAACAATAATTTGACAAGTGGCAGTTTCTTAAAGATTAGTGCAATGGAGAATCTGAAGCCATATCAAATACTAGTAATTGTCCATATTCTGTCAAGTAATAACCCACTGATCTACCTTACACTTTAAATGGATTTGTACTCATGCCTAATTTGAAAATATCATGTGAGTTTTGCAGATCTTCCAAATGTTAACAGTAATCTCATCAGAAAAAAATATATTGTATTAAGAAGATACCAAGCTTATGATAGCAAATTAAAATTTTCTACAATTCTAATTTATTGCTTCCAAACTCAAAAAATTCTGTCAGTTGTTTCCCATGAAATACAGGCTTACTCCATTTCATTTTTGATAAATCACTAGCAGATGCCCAAGTTTAAGGAATCATAGTTTGTTCATCATTCTGTCAAGTAAAAATGTTTCATTTTAAAAAGAAGCTAGTTCAGCTCAAAACTAAAAAAAAAAAAAAAAAAAAAAAAAAAATCACACAATTGCTCTCTTGACGCAGCCATCATCTTTTGGTATGCAAGTAAGTGCCATATGTGTACTTCTCATTTCATCACACAATATTAAAAAGAGGTGTACTCAATTATTGATATTTGATAAATTTAATGATTGCTAACACCTCACCAAAGGCATTCTTAAGTAAAACTTGCATATTTTTTTTAAAGCTGAAAGTGTATGAAGAATACAATGACTTCTGACATGGTTTGGTGTCACTGCTTTATTGTGCCAAGGTGGAAGAAGTTTTACAAATAATATCTGAGTATTATTATAAAACTAGAGGCCCGATGCACAAAATTCATGCAAGAGTAGGCCTTCGCAGACGCAGATGCCTGTGCCCTTGCAGCCCCGGCTGCCTTGGCCCTCACAGCCCTGGCTTTGTCCAGAAGGTCGTCTGGAAGGGCATCCAGATGGTTGTTCCGCTGTTTGGCCATTTGGTTGATTTGCATATTACGCTTCTATAATTATAGATACTTTTGCCCTGAGGACATCTGAAGGCATCTTAAAGATACCCAGTGGTAGACAGACGACACTGAGCACCAGTTTTGTAGAACACAGCCTCTAATAGGGTTGAAAAGAATGGAGTATAGAAGGCAAAAAGAGGCAGGGAAGGAAGACAGAAAAAGATAGCCCAGACTTTCAAGAAGACACTTGTATAAAACAACTGTTTTTCCCCTAGCTCTTCTAATAGTCACTAGTATTCCAATATGGCATATAAGAGAAGCCATCATTCACAGCCTAGAGATTTAACTTTTTGTTTGTTCATCGCCTGATTTGTTCTTTGCAGGTCTTATGGGTGACGTTCTTAGCAAAAGAAAAGTTGTCACTCAGCTCTCTTCCCCATAATCAAATACAGAAGTTAGTTCAGCTTCAAACTACTGAATCCAAAATATATACCTATCCTGACCACAGAGGTTTATTTTCACTCATTCTAATCCAATTATTATAAACTGTCCAAAAGACCAATAAGTGAGTGAGTTACTCCAATATATTTTTCTCTTGGTGATAGGGACTTTTATACTTTCCGTTAAGAATTAATTAGTGTTTGTTAAAGAGAATTGAAAAATCATCCAGATTTAACATTGGTTAAAGACAAAGGACCAACTTCAAGGAATTTTAAGATGTAAATATGTATTTTTTAAAAAAACTAGTTTTGGATAGTCAATCAATTACTTCAGAAGACAAGGGTTTAATATTCTCAAAAATTCATTTTGAGTCCTATAGTTGAAGGCTTTACTACCAATGAAAGCAAAAAAAAAATTATAACCCACAGATGTTAAAATGTATGCTTTGTATATATATATGCTCTGTTAAGTAAAGGCTAATCTGAAAATTTCAAACATGTATTCATGTGCATAATTTGATGTGTTTTAAAATAATTAATGTAAATTATTTGTTATACTACATTTCAATCCATACATTAATGATAACTAATGCATTATAGTTGGTGTGTTTAGTACAGAATTTTATATTCATATTTCGTAATGATAATCTGTGCTTCTTTAAAGTACAATTGTACAACTGACTATAGTAGGGTTTTCCCCTATTAAATGGACTATAAAGATATTTAATGTTTCAAAGCTTTGTATAGTCTAAAATTCCTTTTTCTGCATTTTAACAATGAACTTTTGCATAAAAACTTAAATAAGGCTGCATCCCAAAATTTCTTGGAATTGCTCCCACACTTTTCTGATTCATAGCCTTGGCCAAATTCCTAAATAGGTTCAGCATATAACAAGTCACACCCACACAATGCCTACACAAATGATGCAATACTGACAAGAAAACATGTTCACATGCTAGGAAGAAAAAAATAAGCTACTACCTTAATATTTCTTTGGTTGATGAACTGTGTAAATATCACAATTCAGTATTTTAGTATTAGGGATTTTAAAAAGTCTTCTATGATATTCTTGTTAAAGCAAAGTTCCTGCACATACAAAGCTGAGTGTTTCCTGAATTTCATAATTACATTGAGAATTTGTCAGCATGCTGCTATATTTAATGTGAAGATGCTATAAGACATTTCATTATGCTATACTGCATTCTCCTTTACAAAGGCCATGAGAAAAACTTCTCTGGTCTGTTTGATCTGTTCTATGTTGAAGATACTGTCAAATAATCATATAATTAAATTTATCAGCTTCTTTATAATGGTTGCCAGAAAATTTAAATCTTCATTTTTGTCCCACTTCTAAATGTGTAGGCCCTTATGCCATGCATTTATGAACAACAGAACACATTCCTGGCTTCACCTAATATCTCCTGCTCTACTTTTTGGATTCCATCATCTCTTCTACTTATTTTAATTTTATGTTTTTACAATTCATCTATGAAATTGTTAAATGCTTTCTGGAAAAAAAAAGCTGGATATAAGTACACATATAAATAAACATATACATCAAATGACAAAACAATCTATTTGTATAAAAACCCTGGGTGTAACGCATCATGTCCAAGGCTCGACCAACCAGAAGGAAGCAGTCCTGCAGGGGCCGCCTTGTGCTGGGGTCCAACCCCAGCAGGTCCAGGGGTTCCCAAAGGTGTGAACGGAGTCGGTGAAGAAGGAATGACACAGAGACAGCGTTCAGTTGATCAGCAGCCTAGCCAGGATCTCTAGCCAAGTTCTGGTCAGGATCTCCAGCGAAGTTCTGGTTCAGTTCTCTCACTAGGTTCTCCAGCCAGGTTCTCCAGGTTCTCCAGCCAGGTTCTGTCTAGGTTCTCCAGCCAAGTTCTGTAGCAGGTTCTGTCCAGGATCTTTTGCCATGTTCTCTCGCTAGGTTCTGTGTCTAGGTTCTGTGTCTGTTGTCTTGTTAGATCTGTATTTATACCAGTTGAGTCCAATCCTATCAATTTCTATTTCAAAGGTTAGGGTGTTTCTTATCTCCATTCCAGGGAGTAACGATTATGTAGCTTAAGCGTCATTGTTCGTAGTTAAAGTGATTAACTACCCGCCTGGCACTTAGTTAAGGGGTTTTATTCCCTCCCTAACTTCAGGGGAAAATCCTTACCTGGAAAAACAACCTTTCTCGGAGAGGTGACCTTGGTTAAAACACATAGCGCCAAGAAGGTGAGCAAACATATTAAGAACAGTATGCCATATACGCCAGGTCCCTTGAAACATATGCTGTGCAGATGTTTCTTCCCTGCAGCGACTGTGTCAAGCAGCAAGGATGGACCGGCTCCCAGCAGCCTTGGCAACAGCTGCGCCCTCCCCCAGCTGTTTCCCGTGAGGGCGAGGTTTCAGGCAGGAATCCGCCTTCAGAGCATGGACGCACTGAGTCCTGGGTTGCCCTGCCAAGGGCTGCGCCCTTCCCGAGCTGTTTCCCATGAGGGCGAGGTTTAAGACAGGAAACAGCCCTCGGAGCATGGAGGCATATCTTTGTAAAGTTTTAATATATTATATTAGAGGTCGTGGTGGTACTGTTTCACCCACAGCATCAACACGAATTGCTGCAAATTTACTTCTCGGTGGAAGAACCTTTCATTCCCAATATAAATTATCAATTCCATTAAATGAAACTTCAATTTCTAGACTCAATATAAACAGTGAAGTTGCTAAAACTATTAAAAAGGCCCAACTTCTCATTATTGATGAATGCACCATGGCATCTAGTCATGTTATAAATGCCATAGACAGATTACTAAGAGAAATTATGAATTTGAATGTTGTATTTGATGGGAAAGTTCTCCTTCTCAGAGGGGATTTTCGACAATGTCTCAGTATTGTACCACATGCTATGCGATCGGCCATACTACAAACGAGTTTAAAGTACTGTAATGTTTGGGGATGTTTCAGAAAGTTATCTCTTACAACAAATATGAGATTAGAGGATTCTGCTTATAGTGAATAGTTAGTAAAACTTGGAGATGGCAAACTTGATAGCAGTTTTCATTTAGGAATGGATATTATTGAAATCCCCTGTGAAATGATTTGTAATGGATCTATTATTGAAGCTACCTTTGGAAATTCTATATCTATAAATAATATTAAAAATATATCTAAACATACAATTCTTTGTCCAAAAAAAATGAGCATGTTCAAAAATTAAATGAAGAAATTTGGATATACTAGATGGAGATTTTCACACATATTTGAGTGATGATTCTTTCACTGATTCCACAGATGATACTGAAAAGGAAAATTTTCCCATTGAATTTCTTAATAGTATTACTCCTTTGGGAATGATGTGCCATAAGTTAAATTGAAAGTGGGTGCAATCACCATGCTATAGAGAAATCTGAATAGTAAATGGGGTCTCTGTAATGGCACTAGATTTATTATCAAAAGATTATGACCTAACATTATTGAAGCTGAAGTATTAACAGGATCTGCAGAGGGAGAGGTTGTTCTGATTCCAAGAATTGATTTGTCCCCATCTAACACTGGCCTCCCATTTAAATTAATTCTATGACAGTTTCCCGTGATGCCAGCATTTGTGATGACTATTAATAAATCACAAGGACAAACTCCAGACCAGTGGTTCTCAACCTTACTAATGCCGCGACCCTTTAATACAGTTCCTCATGTTGTGGTGACCCCCAATTTCATTGTTACAAATTGAACATAATTAAAACATAGTGATTAATCACAAAAACAATATGTAATTATATGTGTGTTTTCCAATGGTCTTAGGCGACCTCTGTGAAAGGGTCATTCGACCCCCAAAGGGTTGAGAACCGCTGCTCTAAACAGAGTAGGTATATTCCTACCTGAACCCGTTTTCACACATGGTCAGCTATATGTTGCTTTCTCTCAAGCTTGAAGAGCATGTGACGTTAAAGTTAAAGTTCTAAATACTTCATCACAAGGAAAATTAGTCAAGCACTCTGAAAGTGTTTTCACTCTTAATGTGGTGTACAGGGAGATATTAGAATAAGTTTAATAACTTTATCAGTATTGTTTGCATCACTGTTGTTTTTATATCATGTTTTTGTTGTTTTCCTATCATGTTTTTGTTGTTTTTATATCATGCCTCTTTGTTGTTATATCCTTTTGTTACTGTTTATAAATTTATATATTATTTTCATATACATTTTATTAATTTCCTTTCATCTCTCACACTTCTATTATAGAGAAAGGGCAAATACCAATATTAAGATATTTCCGCTAATTAATTCCCTTTTAATGTGCACAAATTTCATGCACTGGGCCACTAGTCTATCTATATAAAAGCCTAAGTGATCATCATAACCAAACAGATGACCAAACAGACTGTGTGGGGCAACCAGGCCAGCAGGGGAGTTAGTGAGGGGCTACCAAATGACTGAGCAGCAGGCTGTGTGGGGTAACCAGACCGGCAGGAGGGGCAGTTGGGGGAAACCAGGCTGGTGGCGGGGGGGCAGGTGGGGGCAATCAGACCTGCAGGCAGAGGCAGTTAGGGGTGATCAGGCTGGTGGGGGGGGGCAGTTAGGGGTGATCAGGCATTCAGGTAGGTGAGAGGTTAGGAGCCAGCGGTTCAGGATTGTGAGAGGGATTCCTGATTGCCAGTTTAGGCCTGATCCCGGGGATTGGGCCTAAACCTGCAGTTGGACATCCTTTGAGGGGTCCTGGATTGGAGAGGGTGCAGGCTGGGCTGAGGGGGCCCTCCCCCACCAAGTGCAAGAATTTTGTGCACCGGGCCTCTAGTATAGTATAATGACTTGAAATCATGAAATGTTTGCCTGGTATGATTTTATTTAAATTTATATTTAATCACTTATACAATCAGGATATGAAAGAACTTTATCTCTGTTTTCTAAAATTAATATCATAAAAATGTAATGCAAAATAATTAAATGAATATTATATTTAAAAAATGAAATAAAACTGTGCAAAATGAACATACCTACTCTACAGGTCAATTCTATAAACACCCCCCCTCCCCCGCCGACACACACACACACACACACACACACACACACACACACATTCTATTAAAAGCTCTTTCTAGTTTTACTCTTGCCAGAACAACTATTCAAGTCCTATTTCCTTGTCTTCACATATCTCTTGTACCAATTCACTGCTAAACTACAACCCAGCTTAATTTGTCTTTTTTGTGTTCTGGAAATGTTTCTCTATATTTTAAATGTTATATTAATATCACATAGATATTGGGATATTTTAAGACAATATCTATTTTATATTCACTAATACTGCTTTTGCAACTCTTAGGCACATGCTGAATGTTCAATAAGTGTCTTTCTTTTAAAATGTTTCAGAATATGATAAATCACCACTGCTCAATGGCTTTACTTTTTTTCTTTGAAATTAAATCTCAGACACTTTCAAATTAGGAATTTCTCATTATCTTTCTCCCTTAAATTATTGTTGTTGTTGTTGTTTTCCTAAAGGCTGTTAGTGCATGTATGCAATGATTTTCATGTATTAGATACTAGGTGCACAAAAGTCAGGAACCAGACCTACATATTTCTTTTCCAAAAATCATATGCCATCGAGTATTCAATAAATAATTTTAGTAATGAGTTTCACAGATAATCTTTCTCAATTTTTATTTCTCTCTTAAAATATAAGATTCTTGAAAGGAAGGATTTTGACTTAATTCACATATCCCTCAGTATCTACCCTTGCTATACTTTACACACATACTGCTTTAGGAGATGATAGATGAATTCATGCATTTATACATGAATTGATACATACATTCTGACTTCTATGATAGAGCTAAGGAATATAGATTAAGTCAGAAGTAGAGAGCAAGTTGTGATCATGTTAGCCTGTAAACAGGAAAACGTCAACCTTTTTTTTTAAGAAAAATTAAACTACCTTGATTTAGGCAGCTAATAAATACCACGATATATCTTGCCCTAGAAAAATGAGTGAGCCCAGAGCATTTGAAACCTGTTATTATATGGGAAGTATAAATAAATGGGACTAAAAGTACAACAGAAATAAAATTAGTAAAATTAGTAAGTTATCTTTGTGTGCATCCTTTGACAAATCTAGAAAAGACACACTTAACAGATGTCTAGCTATGTGTACACTTTTTTTTGCTGAATGTTTAGAAGAGAAGCAAATGTGGAAAACAGCATTCATTACCTTTCCAAAGGATCCCTGACCAAGAACCTTGAGCAACTCAAACTGTGCAGGGTCTGCTTTCTCATATCCTTCCTTAACATGATGTGTAATAGGAATTTCTTTAACTCCTTCATCCTGTAAAAAGAAAATACAAATAATATTCATATCCAGTTGCAACATATTATGATAAGCTTAGAGTCAGGAAACATACCAGAAATAATTTAATACCCAACTCCTTCAATCTAGCATATACTTTTCTGGGCTACTGGTATCCCCAATTCCCTGTTTTCTAACACATAGAGCTTCATCACTATCACCAGCCCCATTATATAATTTCATGTAAATAAAAGCATATACCTGTTCTTGTGCCAGTACTAGGCTGCTTTGAGTACAGTGGTTTTGTAGTATAACTTGATATCTGGTATTGTGTCCCCCCAACTTCATTATTCTTTCTCAAGATTGCTGCAGCTATTTGGGGTCTTTTTCTATTCCGTATAAATATTTGGAATATTTGTTCTAGGTCTGTGAAATAAGCTGTTGGTATTTTAATAGGAATTGCATTGAATCTATAGATTTTTTGGTAGTATGGCCATTTTAATGATGTTGATTCTATCAATCCATGTACACGGTATATTCTTCCACTTGCATATATCTTCCTCTATCTCTTTTTTCAAAATCCTGTATTTTTCCCGAATACAAGTCTTTTGCCTCCTTGGTTAAGTTTATTCCTAAGTATCTTAACTATTTTGTTGCAATAGTAAATTGGGTTGTTTGTTTAGTTTCCCTTTCTGAGAGTTCATTATTGGTGTATAAAAATGCCATAAATTTCTGGGACAATAGGGTGGTCAAGGCCTGGACAGGGCGGTGGGGGAGAGGGCAATGGGGGGAAAAGGGGTCATATGTAATACTTTAAACAATAAAGATTTAATTTTTAAAAAGCATATAAAATCTATGCTTCAACTTTCCCTTCAAACTAAGTACAAGGAAAATATAAACAAAGTGTCTTAAGATGCTCACCATAATGTGACTCATGAGGTGGATGCAAAGAAAGTCAAGAGATAAATATATTTTTGTAAACTGTGGAGCATGGGAAATAAATGTGAACCTCCAGCTTCTCTTGAATAGTATTTCACTATTCCCTTTTAATTAGTCAGTGATATATAAATATTTAAGTGTAAAACTAGTCACATCATTAAAAAAGAAACTGGCATAGACACACAATCTGCAAAGCCCAAACAAATGTTTCCAGGCCATAGCCCTATTTTTATTAAAATGTTATATATAAGTTATATGCCAGATTTCCTAACACTTAGATAAAGCAGAAAGGAAACTACCCAGAGAGTGTTTCTTCTCTTCGATGTAGGACTCTACTCAGCTGTGAAGACTACACTCAAGTGAGCTGCAATGCTAGTCCCTAGAGAGACACAGTAGCTAGGATGAAGAAAAAAAAATCCTCAGATGTATTACATATCACAAAACAAGAGCTGAGATATATTATCCAACATTCTCACTCTATAAAGGAGAAAACTGAGATTTAGAGTTTAAGGTCACATGACTAATTTATCACAATGCCTACATGTCTCAATAGCCTTGCATTACAGGATTGGGACAAAAGTAAGTTACAATTTTTCCATATGGAAATTAATACAATAATTAATAAATAATAATACAAGAATAAACTCTGTGTTTCACATACAGATATAAAACTACTTTTGCACAATACTGTACCATGTTTTTAATAGAAGTTATTGGGGTATCAGCATGGATGAACCTGGAGATACTATGCTAAGTGAAATAAGCCAGGAAGAGATAGACAAATACCACATGATTTTAGTTATATGTGGAATCTAATGAATAAAATAAACAAAATAAAAGGAGACTCATAGATACAGAGATCAGATTGACAGCTGTCAGAGGGAATGGGGTTGGGGAGCTAGGTGAAATAAGTGAAGAGATTAAGCAAGAAAAAAATATATATATGTAACACATAAACACAGACAACAGTGTGGTGATAGTCATGGGGTGGGGAGTAGGTAGAGGTGGGCAAAGGGCAAGCAAATGGGTATAGAAAGAAACTTAGCTTGGGACAATGGGTGCAGATGCAGTGTGCAGATGATGTTTTACTGACTTGTATATTTGAAACCTGTATGTTTTTGTGAACAAATGTTATCAATCTGTACTATATTAATTGTGTCCATGATGGCAAGAATGTTAATAAATTTACCCATTAATTAATGGACAAACCAATAGGGGCTCTGGCCAAATTGAGTAAGAGTTTAGTCTCAAGTAAGCTATGTTTCAAAACAGCTAAAATTACTTGTGTCACATAGGTAGACAGACATTCATTCTCTCAAGAGAGGCATCTAGGCAGAGAAATTTTAGCTTTAAAGTATTAAGAACCAGTCAGAAATGAAAAATCACCTCTAAAATGATGACTGTGGATGTTTTTCATATATCAAAATAGCATTTCACTGGCCCTTTTAAGTAGCTAGGAGAGTGATTTTCCCCTTTTGAATAAGTCTTTTTTTTTTTAAGTGAAGAATCTATTTTGATCTCACCTTTTATTTCTTCTTTGACCCAACCATTTTTTTTTTAGTAGTATGGTCTATAATCTCCACATATTTGTTTGTTTTTTTACTTTCTTTTTGCCACTGATTTCTAATGTTAAAGCATTGTGTTTGAGAACATGCTTTTTATGATCTCAATCTTCTTAAATTTGTTGAGACAAGTTTACTGACCCAATATATGGTCTAACCTTGAGAGTGTTCCACGTGCACTGGAGAAGAATGTATAATCTGATGTTCTGAGATGAAAGGCTCTGTAAACGTCAATTATGTCCACTTGGACCAATGTGTCATTTAAATCCAATATTTCTTTATTGATTTTCTGTTTGGATGGTCTATCTAGAGCTGTCAATGGGGTATGTAGATCCCCAATTATGACTGTGTTTTTGTCTGATTATCCCTTTAGTTCTGTGAGTAGTTGCTTTATACATATAGATGCTCCATGATTAGATACATATATATTAAGAAGTGCTATGTCTTCTTAATGTATTTTCATCTTTATCATTACAAAATATCATCTTTGTTTCTTGTTACCTTTGTTATTTTGAAATCTGTTTTATGAGATATGAGTATGGTTACACCTGCTTTCCTGTGGATGCCATTTGCTTGTAGAATCATTTTCTACCCTTTGACTTTAAGACTAACTTAGTTTTTTGTTTGTTTGTTTTTCACCTTAGATGTGTTTCCCAAAGGCAGCATATGGTTCAGTTTTGGTTTTTTATCCAATCTGTTACTCTGTGCAATTTTATTGAACTTAGTCCATTTACATTTAGGGTAATTATTCATGTACTAGAGGCCCGGTGCATGAAATTCTTGCACTCAGGGTGGGGTCCCCCCAGCCAGGCCTGCACCCTCTCTCAGTCCCAGAGCCCTTTGGGGATGTCTGACTGACAGCTTAGGCCCGCTCCCCATGGGACATCCTTAGTGCTCCCACCACCGCCACTGCACTTGCCAGGCTTCTGGCTGAGCAGAACTCCCCCTGTAGGAGCTCACTGACTACTAGGGGGACATGAGAGATACATGTCAAGAATACCGTCTAAAATTATAAGCATAGGACTTAAAATAATAGTAAATCAGTTTTTTAAGGTACATTTTCAGGTAAATGTAACATTTACATATCTGAGTAATATAGATATAAATCAATTTAGAGACAACATATTGTTGTCTTTGTGCTAATGGAATCAATCAAAAATCTAATAGTTAAATGAATCTTCTTTTGAAATTCCTAAAATATTGGTAGTATTAAAAATATTTATTTTATTTCCAGGCATAACCACCATTCCATACAAACTTTAAAAGTACATGTAAGTGGACAATAAACTAACAAAATAGAATACATCTATTTTAGTTTGAATAACATAAATAATTAACTCGTACCAGTCATCTACTAAAGAAAAATCTTAACATATTTTTTCTAACATAGACATTGTTGGGAACAATAGAGGACCAGGTGGTAAAATATGATATCAGATATCTTTCATTAGTGACCTATTACTTAGTACTTCCCAAATTGAAGGCTGTCTTGAGAAGTGGAATGATTCCTCATAACAACTCTTTAACATATTAAAATTATATTAATAATAATTCAGCCTTGCTAATTGTGTGATAGATATACATGTAATTTTGGAGGCATTTTATTTAATTTTTCTTGTTTTAACTGAAGAAAAAAGAGCAAATGACCATGAAAGTCTAAAGCTACAAAAATTGATATGGAGGGAACTGGTTGTCTAAATTAGTCAATTGCAAAACATTAGGCCTCATATGCAATAACTGAAGTTCAAATTTAAAAAACACTTTTTAAAGAATCTATACATCATAAAACAGTTTCTATAATCCTCTATTATTTAAAACAAAGACAACCACAAAAACACATAGCTTCCAGAATTACATTTGAATAAACAACCACAATCAAAGCAATCCTATATATGAAAACATGAGACAAAGGAATTATAAAATTATATGGTTAGTGTTTCTTAGAACCCATTTCATTTAACTGTCACAAGTACCTGACACAGTGAAAGTATTGTTTTATTTTAATTTTTCAATTACAGTTTATATTCAATATTATTTTTATAAGTTTCAGGTGTACAGGTAGTGGTTAGACAATCATATACTTTAAAAAGTAGTCCCCCTAATATTTCAAGTGTCTACCTTAAATGTACATAGTTATTACAATATTATTGACTATATTCCCTATGCTATACTTTACATGACTGTGACTATTTTGCAACTACCAATTTGTATTTCTTAATCCTTTCATATTTTTACCCAGCCCCCAACTCCTCACCTTGGCCACCATCAGTCTAATCTCTGTCTCTATTACTCAGTTTCTATTTTTTTCATTTATTTGCTCTTCAGATTCCAGTCATAAGTGAAATCATATGGTATTTTTCTTACTCTTTCTAACTTATTTCACTTGGTATAATAATCTCTAGGTCCATCCATGCTGTCCCAAATGGTAAGATTTCATTTTTTTTATGCCTGAGTATTATTCCATTGTATATATCTACCACAGCTTTTATGGAAAACAGTATGGACGCTTATCAGAAAATTAAAAATGGAACTGCCTTATGACCCAGGGATTACACTTTTGGGTATATACCTGAAGAAACCCAAAACACTAATTCAAAAGTACAGCGAAAGAACAATGTTGTAAGTTTAGATAACTCAGGCCACAAACTAAATCAAAACTTGACACCCCTTTTTAGCAACTGAAGGTGATTGCCTAATGTAAATCATATTAGCATCTAGCATGATGCTTTTAGTTTTACAATTAAAATTGTACTTCCTGATTCATATTTTATTAAAATTAGACAGGCAAATATTTAACAATAACCTTATGATTATGTATATGTGTTCATGTTGGTTACACATGTGTGTGTATATATATATATATATATATATATATATATATATATATATATACGCATGTACATGTTTTTTCCTTCATACTGTGGTGTGGGACATGGTATTTCTCTGTTAATTTATTAATATTGACACACATCCTTCCCAACTACCTTTTGCATTTCCTTACACTCTAATCTTTTATAAACTAGCAACATAATTATTACTATGACTTTTAGTGCATACGATCTATATATAAAGCTCTAGATAATAAATATTTATCTAGAAAGAAAAATACGACATGATCTCACTCATTTGTGGAATATAATGAATAACATAAACTGATGAACAAAAATAGATCCAGATACAGAGAAGCATCGAACAGACCCTCAAACCTCAGAAGGAAGGCAAAGGAGGATGAGAGGGTGGGTAAGAGATCAACCAAATTACTTGTATGCATGCATATAAGCATAACCAATGGAAACAGATAGTAGGGGGGTAAGGGAATATGCTGGGGGGCAGAAGCACACAAGGAGAGGTCATTGAGGGGAAAAAGAGACATATGTAATACTTTCAACAATAAAGTATTTTTAAATACTATATCTGAGGTTCCTTCCAGTTTTAAAAAAACTATAATTCTACAAAAGTATCCACAAAAATGAAAATTGTAAAATAACAACATAAACAGAGATGGCTACCTTAGTCAGACCCTCCCTAAAATCTTAAGATCACTCTTCTGTAAATCTATATCTTGTAACATGAGAGACTAGTACATAGGCCTTGCATAGAATAGCCTAATAGTTATGCATTCTTTAAAACTAGTGAGGAATTTCCAAAATAATGTAGATATAATCCTTTTTGAAAGCTAGCAATAAATTTTAAATGACCTCAGGTTTTCCTTGTAGTTAAATATTTCCATATTACATCTCCTTTCTACCCTCAAGTTGAATACAATCTTATTTAGTTTTTATTTTTCACTTTTTGTTGTATTTCCCTTATGTAAGTATAGTTAGTATATGATATCATATTAGTTTCAGGTGTACAATATAATGAATCGATTTTTATACACCTTACAATGTGATCACCACCTCCCTGAATTTAGTAATCAGCTGTCACAGTACAAAGCTATCACAATATTACTGTATTATATTACCTTCAACTTTTTTGCCCATCTTCCTACTCATTCCCCTTTGGCAACCATCAGTTTGATCTGTTTCTATGAGTCTGTTTTTGTTTTGTTTGTTCATTTGTTTTGTTTCTTTAGAGTCCACAGATGAGTGAAAATGTAATTCAGAGAATTATGTATTTTAGTAATGTAGTTACTCATATACTAGCAAGTAAAAATTTCACCCATTACACTCAAAATTTCATGGCATGTAAATTATACCACAATAAAGGTGTCTTAAAAATTCATGTGTACCCTGGCCAGTATGGTACTGTTAGTTGGGCATCACCCCATACACCAAAAGGTGGCGGGTTTGATTCCTGATCAGGGCACATGCCCAGATTGAGGTCTCAATCTTCGGTAGGTGATGTGCAGGAAGCAGTTGATCAATGTTTCTCTCTCACATCGATATGTCTCTATCTCCCTTCCTCTCCTTCCTCTCTCTCTAAAAAATAAAAATTTCATGTACAAGAGTTTCTGACAGGAAAATGTGTCTTATATTTTGGCCTGCTATTATTTTGTTAATAATTGGATTTGTTTATTATTAATGTATCTGAATAAACTTTAATTGACAAAAGATTTTCTCTTTTCCCATTATTCTTTCCTTTAATTCTAAAATGTAGCTTAGTAAGTTAACATGAGTACTCACTTGGCAAGAATCTGCTTCTCCCTCTTCCATTGGCTCATCAACCATTTTAAGATGATTTACCTGCAAAATATTGTTCAAAAACTTAAGTTCAAGGGTACTAGAACAAGACTAATAATTTTAAAAAATCTAACCTTAGGCATTTCCCTTCACAAGCAAACAAGATCCACACTTACTGAAACACAAAAGGACAAAGGACACATAGAAGGTAATTAGAAAAGAAGCATTATTAATATAGTTTCCATATAGTCATTGAGAATACTTGAATTTCAGTGCTATATGTTTCATTTCATAGTGGTTAGAGCTTTGTTATGATGAATGAAGATAAACTAAACATATGACATATACACTCATTAAAACAGTCCCCAACCAAATATTTATGAGATGGGGTAAAATGCCACAGAAGAAATTTATGGTGTGAATATATTCAAAGCAAGTTTGGATGGGAATAGTTTTAATTAATTACACTGCTGTGAATCCCTTCCCTTTAATTCAACTTTATTAAAATCCGAGTTACTCTATAGAAGAATAAACTGTAGAAGTAAAATGTAAGTGGCCATGGGAAAATTATTTTAACATACAAAGCACAGTAGTTAATAATATTTACTCTTCAAACATTACTTCAAGAAAGAGTAAGTGTAGAGGGCTAAGATCAAAAGTCCTCAAACACTAGCCCATGGGCCAAACGTGGCCCGCTGTTTTATAAATGAAATTTTACTGGAACACAGACACATCCATTTGTTTCCATATTATCTATGGCTGCTTTCTCAATGCAACAGCAGAGTTGAACAATTGACAGAGCCTTATGCATGCAAAGCCTAAAATATTGACTATTCGACACTTTACAGAAAAAGTCTACCAACCACCAATCTAAGATGTTTGAAAATTAAGCAACAGGAAGATGATCTAGAAAAAAATAATTTTCACTAATTTCTATTTATGAGTCCACAGAAAAGTAAAAAATAAAAATAGTAAAGTAAAGTACATAACCTTTGGTGACAGCCACGATGGAATAAACCTATCTTGCCTATGATTATAAACTGAAGCCTTTAGACAAAACACAAAAGGGATCTACCTAAGTACTCTGAAAATTAAACAATAACAAGCAGTTTAAGGAGGGAGACCAAAATTTGAAGAATAACAGCAGTGTAGTGAGTTTCCTGGGTTTATTTCCACCTTTATCTCCTGACTTTGATCCAAAGAGAGACTGATTCACAACACTCTACAGTGAGAATGAGCAAAATTTTCAAGAGAAGTTCCACTTTCTGAACAGAAGACTATGGAAAGATACACTTTTGAGCAGGTGAGCATAAGAATCCCAATTTTTCTTTTTTCCCATTTTTCTTTTGACTCCCAGCCCTGCTCCAAGGCAAGCCCCAATCAAGAGAAGACCTATATATTTCTAGTCAGAGGAACCAAAAAAAAGAGGCCCATATAATAAGAAAAGTATGAAGGTAATCACTGTTATTGTTTTATCCTCTCTTTCACTTCAGTCCAAGGGTATCCCCAAAAGTTCAGAGTTGTGTGACAGCATGAGAGGCTAAGACCCTTAGAGAAACTCACATTTCTGGTCAGAGGAACAATGATAAAGGACCCATGGTAGCTGGAGAATCCATAGAAGAAATTATGGGGAGATTAAAATAGGAGGAGGAGATCCCCTAATTATATGTATGAACACAGAAGTCCTAGTTCCAACAACTGTATGGTTATATAAATTGTGTTTCATTAAAGCTGATTTTAAAAAATGAATGAGTTTCCAAAATGTGGTGAAATATATAAATTTACAGTTTAAAGAAGCTCAATGAACACCAAGAAGAATATAATCAAAGAAAGCCACCCCAAGACATTTCTTAATAAACTCTAAACCAAAAGGAAAAAGAGGAAAAATATTGAAATCAGTGAGAGGAAAAACAACATGTTACATAAATATCAAATTAAGTAACTACAGATTTCTCATGAGAAGTCATGGAGGTTAGAAAACCATGTCAGAATATTTACCTGAGATAAATATAAATTTATGTTAACACAAAAAACTATACATGAATGTGAATAGCAGCTACGTTCATAAATATCAAAAACTGGAAACATTCCAGATGTCTTTCAACTGGTAAGTAGATAAATAGAAAACCATTCATCAATTAAAAGGAAAGGACTATTGATGCTTGTAACAAAATGGATAAATCTTAAATGCATCACAGTAGTGCAGTGAGTTTCCTGAGTTTATTTTCCACCTTTATATCCTGACTTTGATCCAAAGAGAAACTGATATTTCTTAAATATTGTAAGAAAACAAATACATGACACTGAAAAATTCAAAACTATAGGGAAAATTTTCACATCAATGATTTCTAGGGGAAGGGGGTAAAAGAAGGAGAATACTATTCAGCAATTAAAAGAAATGATCTATTGATACATTTAACAACATAGATGAATCTCAAATACATTATTATAAATAAAAATAAAATAGTCTGAAAAGACCACATACTCTATGATTCCACTTATATGTCATTTTGGAAAAGGTAAAATTATAAACTATGGAGAAGGGATTAGCAGTTGCCAAAGGTTAGGCCTTGGGGTATGGCTATACTACAAAGATGCAGCAATGGGAATTTGGTAGGGACTATTCTGTATCTTTTTTTTTCTTTTTTATATAATTTCTCTTTATTGATTAAGGTATTACATATGTGTCCTTATTCCCACTTTGCCCCCCCCACCTCCCACTCATGCCCTCACCCCCCTAGTATCTGTTTCCATTGGTTAGACGTATATGCATGCATACAAGTCCTTTGGTTGATCTCTCCCCCTCATCCCCACCCTCCCTTAACTTCCTTCTGAGGTTGATGGTCTGATGGATCAATGCTTCTCTGTCTCTGGATCTGTTTTTGTTCATCACTTTATGTTGTTCATTATATATTCTGTATCTCGATTATGTGTTGTTGACATAACTCTAGGCATTTGTCTAACATCAGAACCATACATGAAAAAGAGTGAATTCACTATACTAGTAAGTTTTAACATAAATGAATTAAGAAGTAAATTACGGTACCCAGCATTATTTATTTGACTAGCATATTTCTTCTAAAAACTGAATGAGGACTAAATAAAGTCACCAATAATGTCTATTTTGCTAATTGATCCATCAGTCCTTATCTTACTTGATCTTGCTGTATCAAGCCAAAGTTGAACAATCTCTCCCATTTGAGTCTTTGGCTTCTGTGATAACATACTTTCATTTTCTTTTACTCTAATTTCTTTGCTCTTTTTAAATATCCTTAAAATATTTTAGATTCTCAGGAAATAGATTTTGGTCTCCTCATCTCATTCTACATTCTTTTTCCAGACAGCTAATTTATCAACATGACTCACATTTACTGAGATTTCTCTTCTGAGCTCTCAACTCATATATCCAACTGCCTAACTGACATTTACACTTGCTTATCTCACATGTCTCTCAGAAAATAACCAATACAAAAAGGAATTTGTTAACCCCTCAAACACACACACACACACACACACACACACACACACACACACACACACGAGCGCGCGCATATGCTTTCCTCCAGGGTTCCCAATTTCAATACATAGATAGCACCATCTACCAACTTACCTAAAAAGCACAGAGAGACTGAGGGATTAAAAAAAAACTGTGATGGATTTATCATTAACATATAGGAAAAGTACAATAAATAAAACAGTCCACAAACCAATATTAACATAGAATTCTGATCATTGAAATGTCACTACAAAATGACTCTCAGGAAGATACACAGAAAAATATAATACTTGTTTTCCTGTTACCTTAGTTACTGTTCACTGACCAATTTATCATAAACTGTGGGTTTGAAGGAATTAGAAATAAAATGAGTCTAAATGAGCCAAATAGGTCACTGTGTCCTAAAAATCATTTCAATCTACATAAATAGCCTTTAAAAACAGACATTCCATTAGTCCCACCTCGACTACATTTAACAAGGTACCAGATTGTCATCATAATACTCATTCCTATACAGGACCTCAGTATTCACTGATATTTACTAAAATATAAATAATTTTTACCTGTATGAAAACAAATTATTTTCAGAATTCTATGGGACATTAAACATTTATTTCAAAAGTAACATTTATAATTTGAATAGAAAAGCAGACATGCTGATTCCCCCAATTAAGTGCCAAATAGGGAAAAAGTATTTCCTATAGACGACTCTGGAAAGCTGATGAACAGTTATAAAGGTAGTAATAATTTACTCAGATACTCCAAAATCCAAGTTAACAGACTCTTCTGTTGAATAATTCTTTAAAATTATTTTCATCCTCTCAGGAAATAATGAAATAGATCACTTTAATAGTTTCTTGACAAATAGAAATACTGAAGTGTGTTGCTATACTCACCTGATCTCAGAAAATCACATGGGTCATCTCAAACCTGTCATTGTCTTACTACTAATGACAAAAGCAGCTCAATGCAGAAAAGTGAACTGAGAAAAATATATTTTCCTCTTATATCCTTAAAAATGGAGGTGGTGTGAAAAAATGAACATATTAAGTACATACAGTTTTATAAAAAAGTTGTTATCTGGCCACAATAACGCTATTAAGCATACACCTGTTCCTCTGTATTAAACTCAAGATCATTTAACAGAGCTCATAGCTTGGTGCTGAAAGATATACTGAAGAAGGAGGTGAAGAGATAAATAAGAACAAGGTACACAGTAAGTGAGAAGAAATATGGGTGACAAATTATTAACAAAACGTATATAAGACACAAACCCTCACAACAAACATTATAAACTTTCAAGCAGTCTCCAGGATCCCCAAATTCCACCTAGTAAACAAAAGCACTATATTTATAAAGACCCAAATGTTAGAAATGTTTAAGAAGTTCACATCTAGAGGAAAATTTCCCTCTCCAATGAGCTTCACAAGTTAGCCACTGACAGATATGGAAAGAAGAGTTCTTCTATTTTTTCACTTCTTTTAACTACAGCAAATTAGACCTAAACTTCCAGGTAGATTCACATCTGCCTAGAATAAAGGTTTATGTGCATACATTGAATTAAGCCCATGACAAAATGAAAGAATCCTCCCAGTTCACCAATAAAGCAGACAAATTGTAAAATGGGCCTGCACAATCCTAATCTCTTGCTGCTCATGCCCTTGCATAATCCTCATATCTTTGAGTGTGGACTGCACCTGTGTCTTGCTTCCAATAAACAAAATATTGAAAAGGGGATGGGATTTCATTTCTATGTTACCTTATATAACAAAAGCCTAATATGTTAATTGTCCAATCATCCAGTCATCTGTTCAACCAATCAAAGTGTAATATGTTAATTATATGCTAAGGCCGCTCAACGGCTTGCTATGATGTACACTGACTACCAGGGGGCAGATACTCTGACCAGTAGGTTAGCTTGCTGCTGGGGTCAGGCTGAATGGGACTGAGACAGACAGGCCGGACACACCTGGAGTCCTCCCGTGGTCCCTCCCTGGCTGGCCAACCTCCCATGTCCCTCCCCGACCCTGATCATGCACCGGTGGGGTCCCTTGGCCTGGCCTGTATGCTCTCACAATCCAGGACCCCTCAGGGGATGTCGGAGAGACACAGGCAAGGCCAAGGGACCCAACTGGTGCATGAATTCGTGCACCAGGCTTCTAGTGTTATATAAGACTCAAGAGACTCTCTTTACTGGCTTGATTGAAGTGGCTGAAGAATCCCACATGGCATGGCAGCCTCTAGGCATTGAGAGCAGCCTCCAATTAATATCCAGCAAGAAGCCAGGGTCCTCAACACTACAACCACAAGAAAAGGAATTCTTCCAAGGATCTGAGGAATTTTAGAAGTAGATTCTTATCCAGTCAGGCCTCCAGAAATGAATGTAGAAGAGCTGAAACTTTGATTACAGATTATGGCACCCTAGGAAGAATATCTAGTTGAGCAATGCCTGAAGTCTTGACTCATAATAACTGTGAAATAATAAATATATCTTAGTGTAAGCTGCTAAATGTTTTATAATTTGTTATGAAACAATGGGTAATTAATACAATCATTACTATTGAACAAAAGTGTGATTTTAAATTATCCTCTAAAATGAACTTTGTGAAAAAATTATAATTTAATACTTTTAGTATATATCTTTTCTTATTAAAATCATGTCTTTGTTCTCATTTGATAGACATAAAACGATAAATTTACATACCAGTAAATGAACTAGGAAAAGTAATCAAATAGAGCAAATTTTCTGTTAAATAAAGTATAATAGGACTACCCAATTAATTTTGGTTTTAATTAACTTAAGATTGAGCAGTTATATTTTCATCTTTTATCCTGCTTTCTGAAAAAATTCAATTACTAATTTAATAAGCACAGCATATAGAACATAATATAATGGTCCTTCAACAATCAGAGATATTGAGCTACCTTTTGGACATGAATTACCGACGATGCAGATTTGTTGGTATAAATTCAGCAGAAGATAAAGTATAAATTCAATGTACACTAATCTACAGCATATCCTGGGATTTGCTTTACAAATAATTCTACCACAGGTGAGGGCTTGGGAAACTGGAACCTTTATACACTGCTGTTGGCAATGTAAAATGTTACAACTGCTACCAAAAACAGTATGCCCATTTTCACCACTCTTATTCAGCATAGTTCTGGAAGTCTTATCCAGAGAAGTCAGGCAAGAAAAAGACATAAAAAGGCATCTAGATTGGAAATGAAGAAGTAAAACTATAACTCCTTGCAGATGACATGGTACTATATATAGAAAACCCTAACGTCTCCACCAAAAATAAAAATAAAAACTATTAGAAGCAATAAACAAGTAGTAAACTTTCAAGATACAAAATCAATGTACAAAAGTCCACTGTTTTCCTGTATGCTAACAATGAAAATTCAGAAAAAAAGAAATGAAAAAATCAATTCTTTTGGTAATTGCAACATCTACACTAATAAAAGAGAAACATGCAAAGTAACCATCACTCCACCACTCCACTACACCACAAGCCATGTCCACCAGCCAATCAGAAGCAAGTATGCAAATTAACCCAACTAAGATGGCAGTGGCCACAGAGCTAGAGTGAGCAGGAGGCTTGGGCTGCCCCTGGAGATGGAAGAAGCCAAACTTCCTGCCTGCCCTGGCCAGCCATGGGCTCTGCTCAAGGCTACAAAGTTTCAATTATAGAAGATAAATAAATCCCAGATACCTGCTTCCAGCCCTCCCTGGCCTCCGATCAAGGAGGCATGGAATAAAGAAAGGAGAGGCTGGGAGTTTGGGTTAGCGGGGGTGTGGCCAGCCTGAAAACGGCCATCAGTTCCTCACCCCAACTGGCCAGGCACCAAGCAGGACCCTCCCCACCCTGAAGGGGCTGTGTGCAGCCTGAAAATGGCCTTCAACCCCTCACCCAGGCTGGCCAAACCCCCATGGGGTGAGGGTCCCCACTGGGGGGCTTGGCCAGCCTGCAAACAGCCATCAGCCCTTCACCCAGGCTGGCCAGGCACCCCACTGGGACCCCCACCCTGATCCGGGACACCCTTCAGGGCAAACCAGCTGCCCCCCACCCATGCACCAGGCCTCTATGCTATCCTATATAATAAAATGGTAATATGCAAATTGACCCAACAGCAGAACGACCAGGAATGACTGGTCGCCATGATGTGCACTGACCGCCAGGGGGCAGACTCTCAATGCAGGAGCTGCCCCCTGGTGGTCAGTGCACTCCCACAGGTGGAGTTCCACTCAGCCACAAGCCAGGCTGACCTCAGTGATGCTGGCAGGAGCCTCTCCCACCTCCTCCGCAGTCTAAGCCGCAGTCAAACATCCCCTGAGGGCTCCCAGGCTGTCAGAGGGATGTCTGACTTCCAGCTTAGGCCCGATCCCCTGGGGAACAGGCCTAAGTCGGCAGGTGGACATCCCCTGAGGGGTCCCAGACTGTGAAAGGGCGCAGGCTGGGCTGAGGGACACCCCCCCCCCAAGTGCACGAATTTTTGTGCACTGGGCCTCTATTAAAGAATAAAATGCTTAGTAATACACTTAACAAAGGAGGTAAAAGACCTATATACAGAAAACAACGAAGTATTATTTAAAAAGATAGAAAGCCCTGGATGGTTTGACTCAGTGGATAAAGCGTCAGCCTGTGGACCAAAGGGTCCTGGGTTCAATTCTGGTCAAGAGCACATACCTTGGTTGCAGGTTCTTCCTCAGACCAGGCCCTGGTCAGGGTGCACGCAGGAGGCAACCAATCAATGTGTTTCTCTCACATCAATGTTTCTCTCTGTCTCTCCCCCTCTCTTCCACTCTCTCTAAAACACACAAAAAAAATCAATGGAAAGATATCCTCAAGTGAGAATAAGAAAGAGAGAGAGAGAGAGAGAGAGAGAGAGAGAGAGAGAGAGAGATACAGTGAAATGGAAAGATAATCCGTGTTCATGGATTGGAAGAATTATCATAGTAGATAATGATTTGATGCAATCCCCAATAAAATTCCAATGACAGTTTTTGAAGAAATAGAACAACAAAAAACCCATCAGATTTCTATGGAACCACAAAAGGCTCCTAATAGCCAAAGCAATCCTGCACAAAAAGAACAAAACCAGAGGTGTCATACAACCTGACTTCAAATTACATTACAGAGGACCATAATCAAAACAGTATGGTATCGACAGAAAAAACAACACACAGACTGATGGAGCAGAACTGAATGCCCAACAGAACCAAAGACATATAATGGAGAAAAGAAAGCCTCTTCAATAAATCATGCAGGGAAGATTGAAAAGCCACATATGAAAGACTGAAACTAGGTTATAGTCTGTCCCAATTATACAAGAATTAATTCAAAATGGATCAAAGACCTAAATATAAGATCTGAAACAATAAATTACATAGAAGAGAATACAGGTACTAAACTTATGGACCTTGGTCTTAGAGAAGATTATATAAATTTTACCCCAAAGGCAAGGGAAATAAAGGCAAAATAAATGAATTAGACTATATAAAACTAAATAGCTTCTGCTCAGAAAAGGAAACCACCAACAAAACAAAACAAACAAAAAAAACCCAACCAACCAAATGGGAAATATTTGCAAACAACAGCTCCAACAAATGGTTAACATCTAAAACATATAAAGAACTCATACAACTCAGCACCAAATAAGCAATCAAATTTAAAAAGGGGGCAGAGGACCAAAACAGACAACTTTCACAAGAAGACATACAAATGGCTAGTAGATATATGAAAAGAGGCTCAACTTCACTAGCAATTAGGAAATGCATATCAAAACTACAATGACGCACCATCCCATAATTGTTAGAATGGCTATTATCAAGACAAGTGTTGAAGGGGTTGTAGAGAAAAAGGAACCCTCATTCACTGCTGGTGGGAATGTAAACTGGTACAGCCACTATGGAAAACAGTATAGTGGGTCCTCAAAAAATCAAGAATAGAGTTACCATATGACCCAGCAATCCCTCTTCTGAGTATCTACCAGAAAAATTTGAAAACATTTAATAACAATGGTATATGAACCCCTATGTTCACTGCAGGACTATACCTGGTGACCAAGACATGGTGACAACCAAAGTACCCTTCGATAGAATATTGGATAAAGAAGTTGTGATACATATATACTATGGAATACTACTCAGCCATAAGAAGAGATGAAATACTGCCATTTGCAACAACATGGATGAATATTGAGAACAACATGCTAAGTGAAATAAGTCAGATGACAAAAGTCAAGAACCTCCCAACAAGTGCGGCTCACTGGTTGAGCATGGACACATGAACCAAGAGATCACTGGTTCAATTCCTAGTCAGGGCACATTCCAGGGTTGTGGGCATGATCCCTGGTAGGGGCATGCCTATAGATGATGTTTCTCTCCGATTGATGTTTCTATCTCTCTATCCCTCTCACTTCCTCTCTCTAAAGATCAATAAAAACATATTTTTTAAAAAAAGTCAAAAACCACGTGATTCCATTCATATGTGGGATATAAAACTAAAACTCGTAATCTCACAGCCACAGACAACATTATGATAGTTACCAGAAAGAAGGGGGTGTGGGAGTAGTAAAGAGAAAAGAGGATCAAATTTATGGTGACAGATTATTTGACGGTGGGTGTTGGGAACACAATGCAATATAGAGATTATGTATCATATACAAGTACATATACACTTGAAACCTATAGGATCTTAATAGCCAGTGTTACCCCAATAAATTTAATTAAAATTAATTAGATTTTTATATATACAAAAAGAGTATCATGTTGGCCTAGCAATAAAAAACAAACAAACTAAAATTATCTACTCAATGTGATTATAATTGTCACAGTACACAGAGAATATTGCTTCACTCAGAATATATTAATAATTTCCTAACACTCAAGCTGTAATTAATTTTAACTTATTTTTACTTCAATGTTTGTTGTATCCTTCTAAACTTAAAAAATAGGCCAACATAATAAATTCCAATTTTCCATGTTTTTTGAAATTAAGAACTTTATTGACAGAACTTATGAAATGCAACTCCCTGAAGGCAGGAAGAACAGTGCATTAGATTTTAAAAGCTGTTAATCTTAAGAGACTAATGAGTAAAAATAGTTAGTTCAGCCCAGCCAGCATGGCTCAGTGATTGAGTATTGACCTATGAAACAGGTCATGGTTCAATTCCCAGTCAGGGCACATGCCGGGTTGTGGGCTCAATCCCCATTGGGAGCATGCAGGAGGCAGCCAATTGATGATTCTCTCTCATCACTGATGCTTCTATCTCTCTCTCCCTCTTCCTTCCTCTCTGAAATTAATAAAAATATGTTTTAAGAAAAGAATACTTAGTTCAATTTTTAGAACTGGAATAATAGCTCAATCACTAACAATATTTTGAATGTGCCATACTGTTACAGGTATTTAATACAAAGAAAGTTAAGCACACTGCTTTTTTAGAACTGTAGAATCTAATATAAATACTAAAATAATTATGACTTTTATTGAATTTATTGAGGTGACATTGGTTAATAAAATTACATGGGTTTCAGGTGTACAATTCTATAATACAGCATCTGTATATAGTATTGTGTGTTCACTGCCCAAAATCAAGTCTCCTTCCATCATCAATTATCTTCCCTATGCCCCATTCTACCTCTCCCTCCCTATTTTATAATCCTCACTATAGGATATGCTCATGGATTTCAGAGAGAAGAGACTAAAGAGAGAGCAAGTGAGAGAGAGAAACATCGATGTGAAAGAACTCCTAATGGTTGCCTTCTATATTTGCCCAGACCAGGGATCAAACCCTCAACCTTTCGATATACAGGACTATGCTCCAACCAACTGAGCCACACAGGCTAGGGAAACCTCCACCTGTTTTTTGTTGTTTTCCTTTGTTTGTTGGTTGGTTTGTTTGTTTTTGCTTAACTTCCTTACCTTTTTCACCCAGACTTGCAAAGCTCCCCTACCCTGAAAGCTGTCAGTCTGTTCTGTATGTGTGTGTTTCTATTTTGTTTGTTAATTTACTTTGTTCATTACAGTCCACATGTGAGTGAAATAATATGGTACTTGCCTTTCTCTGACTGGCTTATTTCACTTAGCACAGTGCTCTCCAGTTCCATCCATGCTGTTACAAATGGTAAGATTTCCTTCTTTTGTAAGGCTGGGTAGTATTCCATTGTGTAAATGTAGCATTTTTTTTTTTTTATCCACTCATCTATTGATGGGCTCTCGGTCTGCTTCCAAATCTTATCAATTGTAAATAATGCTGTAATGAACATAGGGGTGCATCTATGCCTTCAAATTCATGTTTTGGGCTTCTTCTGATGTATTCCAAGAAGTGGAACTTCTGGGTCATAAGGTAGTTCCATTTTTAATTTTTTGAGGTAACTCCATACTGTTTGCCACAGTGGCTGCACCAATCTTAGTCCCACAAACAGTACACAAGTGTTCCCTTTTCTCCACATCCTTGCTAGCAATTACTGTTTGTTGATTTATTGATGATAGCCATTCTGACAGGCATGAGATGATATCACATTGTGGTTTTTGAATCTCTCTAATGATTAGTGGTATTGAACATCTTTTTAGATGTCTATAGGCCTTCTATGTCTTCTTGGAGAAGTGCCTATTCAGGACCTTTGCCCATTTTTTAATTAGAATGTGTGTTTTTCTCAGTGTTGAGTTGTATAAATTATTTTTTAAAATTTTATTTTATTGTTTAAAGTATTACAAATAGTAGTACATATGTCTCCTCTTTTTCTCCATTGACCTTCCCCCGGCCTCCCCTAACCTCCCCCCCCCCAGCACATGCCCTTGCCCTTTATATATTTTGGAAATGAGCCCCTTATCAGATATACTGTTCTCCCATTTAGTTGATTGTCTTTTTTAAAATATATATATATATATATATATATATATATATATATATATATATATATATATTATTGATTTTTTACAGAGAGGAAGGGAGAGGGATAGAGAGTTAGAAACATTGATGAGAGAGAAACATCGATCAGCTGCCTCCTGCACACTCCCTACTGGGGATGTGCCCACAACCAAGGTACATGCCCTTGACCATAATCGAACCTGGGACCATTGAGTCCGCAGGCTGACGCTCTATCCACTGATCCAAACCGGTTAGGGCTGATTGTCTTTTAATTTTGTTGATGGCTTCCTTTACTGTGCAAAAACTTTTTAACTTGATGTAGTCCAACTTGTTTATTTTTTCTTTTCTTCCCTTGCTCAAGGAGATGTCAGAAAAAATATTGCTATAAGAAACATCTGAGATTTTACTGCCTATGTTTTCTTCTAGGATTTTTATGGTTTCAAGTATATTATTTACATAATTAATCATTTTGAGTTTATTCTTGTGTATAGTGTAAGTTGGTGGTCTAGTTTCATTATTTTGCATTTATCTGTACAATTTTCCCAAAACCATTTGTTGAAGAGACCATCTTTATCCCACTGTATGTGTTTTCCTCCGTTTCAAATATACATTGACCATAAAGGCATGAGTTTATTTATAGGTTATCTATTCTGTTACATTGATCTGTATGTCTGTTTTTGTGCGGGTACCATGATGTTTTGATTACTATGGCTTTGTGCTATAGTTTAGGGCAAAGCATGACTCCTCCAACTTTGTTCTTTCTCAAGATTGCTGGAACTTCATAACATTTCTCTTTCCTTCAAGTGAAAGAGAAATGACTTTAAAGTTACAAAATTTATTCAAATGGATGGGCTTAACTGGGACCTCAGGCCATGCCCCCTGCCCTGGCCTGGGCTGGGGGACCTCAGGCCACGCTCCCTGCCTGGTGGGGCTTGATGGGGGACCTCAGGCTGTGCCGCCCACCCTGGAACCAGGCTGAGGGACCTGAGGGTGCTCCAGGGGACCTGAGGCTGTGCCCCTGCCCAGCGGGGCTTGACAAGGGTGGGGCTGACTGGGTCTGGATCTTGCCCAATGGGGGTGGGGCCGGCTGTGTCTGGGTCTCACCCAATTTTGACACACCGCAGGTGAGCGGGGACTTGACTCTGGGTCCCGTGGCGCACCCCAGACTGACAGGAGGAAGATTTTCATATACATTTTACTAATTTTCTTTCATCTCTGACACTTCTATTATAAAGAAAGGGCAAATAGCAATATTAAAATATTTCCTCTAATTAATCCCCTTTTATGTGCATGAATTTCATGCATCAGGCCACGCCACTAGTCCTATCTAATAAAAGAGAAACATGGTAATTGGCGTATGACTGCTACCCTTCCCATTGGCTAATCAGGGCAATATGCAAATTAACTGCCAGCCAACATGGCGGCTGGAAGCCAGGCAGCTTGAAACTAACATGAGGCTTGCTTGCTTCAGTGATGGAGGACTCCAACGTTCCCCGCCTGCCACTGCAGGCCTCTGAGCTGCAACTCTAAGCAACTATGTAACAAATATAGAAGCTAAACAAAACCCCAGAAACCTGCTTTAGTCCTGGGCTTCAGCCAGCAGGATCGCAACATTGTAAGCAAAAGCCAGAAACCTACTTTCAGCAGTGGAGGCCTAAGAGCTGGAGCCAAGCCTCAAAGCTAAAGCTGGCCCAGAATTAAAAAAAAGAAAAAAGAAAAAAAGGAGTGGTTGGGAGCTTCAGTCACCCCCAGCCTGAAAACAGCCCTCAGCCCCTCACCCAGACTGGCCAGGCACCCCAGTGGGGACCCCCACCCGGATCCAGGACACCCTTCAGGGAAAACCAGCCAGCCCCCACCCATGCACCAGGCCTCTACCCTATATAGTAAAACGGTAATATGCCTCCCAGCACCGGGATCAGTGGAGCCGCGAGGCCTCCTGGCACCGGGATCAGCGTGACAAGGGGCAGCCCCCAAACCCCCTGATTGCCTTGCGGCTCTGTGTGTGACAGGGGGCGGGGCCACAACCTCCCTATCCACCCTGCTCTGTTCATGACAGGGGAAGGCTCCCCAACCCCCTGATCAACCCTGCTCTGTGCCTGATAGGGGGGAGCTCCCCAACCCCCTGATGGCCCTGCAGCTCTGTGTGTGACAGGGTGCGGCGCCCCAACCCCTGATCGGCCCTGCTCTATGTGTGACAGGGTGCGGTGCCCCAACCGCCCCCCCATGGGCCCTGCGCTGTGTGTGATGGGGTAGAGCCATAACCTCCCCATCGGCCCTGCCCTGAGTGTGAGAGTGGCGGCGCCCCAACCCCCTGATTGGCCCTGCTCTGTGGGTGATAGAGGGCAGCGCCCCAACCCCCTGATTGGCCCTGCTCTGTGGGTGACAGGGGGCAGTGTCCCAACCCCCTGATTGGCCCTGCTCTGTGTGTGACAGGGGGTGGCGCTGCAACCTCCCCATCGACCCTGCCTTGAGTGTGACAGGGGACGGTGCCCCAACCCCCCAATCGGCCCTACCCTGAGCGTGACTGAGGGTGGCATCACAACCTCCCGATTGCCCTGCTCTGTGAATGACAGGGGGCGGCGCCCCAACTCCCCAATCGGCCCTGCTCTGAGCCTGACCAGGGGCTGCACCTAGGGATTGGGCCTGCCCTCTGCCACCCGGAAGCAGGCCTAAGCCAGCAGGTCGTTATCTCCCGAGACGTCCCAGACTGCTAGAGGGCACAGGCTGGGCTGAGGGACCCCCATCCCCCCCGAGTGCACAAATTTTTGTGCACTGGGCCTGTAGTCCTATCTAATAAAAGAAAAACATGGTAATTAGCGTACAACCACTACCCTTCCCATTGGCTAATCAGGGCGATATGCAAATTAACTGCCAGCCAAGATGGCGGCTAATTTGCATACCGCAGGCAGGGAGGGCCAGCTGGAGCTGCTGTCTGGCCCATGTGGCGCCTAAGCCCCAATGCCAGCCGGGACCCCAGTGTGCGGCCTTGAGTGGTGGGGGGCTTGGCGGCTCAAACAGCTGCCTAAACCACGCCCCCAGCCGGGACCCCTGTGTGTGGCCCTGGGCGGCCAGGGGCTTAGCTGCGGGAACAAGCCACCTAAACCATGCCCTCAGCCGCCCTGTGTGCGGCCCTGGGCTGCGGGGGACTTGGAGGCTAGAGCAGCTGCCTAAACCATGCCCCCAGCAGGGACCCCTGTGTGAGGCCCAGGGCGGGCGGGGCCTCCGCAGCTGCAGTGTTTGGACCCAGGTCCCCAGCCTGCCCTGGGCTCTGCTCAAGGAGGGCCTTGGGGCCTGGGGTTTACTAAACTTTACTGGAGCTGCTCCCCACACCCCAGCCCCTGCCCCAGAACCACACTGCCCGCTGCAAGGCTCCTGGCAGCTTCCTGACAGTTGGGCAGCAGGAGAGCTGAGTAGAGCTGGGCTGCAGGGAGCCAGGGAAGGGCTGGGCCAGGGGAGCCAAGCTCCCAGGGGTCTGAGGAGAGAGCCTGAAGGTAGATAAACCTTTGGCAAAGCCGCTGCCAGGAGCTGCGGCCATTGGGTCTGCAGGCGCCTGGACAGGCCTCCGCCTGATGGGTGATCCTGGGCAAGCGCCATGGCTTCGGGGAAGCGGTTGGCCAGGAGGCAGGCGGCCCAAGGGGCGCAGAGTGGCGCCAAGGTGGGGTGAACTGGAGGGGGCGCAGGCCTGGGCAGGGTGCTGGCGGGTGGGGATCTGCCTCGCCTGCAGAGAGTGAGGTTCTGTATTGGCCCCAATAGGCGGGAAACCAGAGGCGATGACTGCAGGCGTGGAAGGAAGCCCAGGTGGAGGGGTGCAGACTCGCAGCCCTGAGGCGGGGGTGGAGGGGCAGCACCACCTCAGTGGAGGAGCGCCCCACTGCTGGGTACCCCACTGCGGCGGTTTGGTGAAGCTCTCGGCGCTGACCAGGCCTCACCTCGGCCTGCACACTTGAGAGACCAGGACTCCTGCTCCGGCCTTGGCCCCAAAACAAGCCTGAGTCCGCCCCGCCCCCAGATCTTTCCCACCCCATGGGGGTGCACACCTGCACAGTGAGTGCAAGCCTACCACCTGCTCCCCAGAAGAGGGGCAGTAAAGAGTGGGGTGGGGGTGGGGGAGAGGAAAGAATGTGGAGCATCCATGATGAAGAGGTGCTGGAGAATGAGGCTTGGAAGCCTCACCAGGAGGTTTGTTCTGTTTGCCCTGTGGCTGTCCCTTAGGAAAGGCGGAGAGCCAGCTGTGAGGGCTCCTGCGCGTGGAGTCCAGTTCCATAGCCAACTGGAATTGGCCTGAGTTTCCTGCTCTGTAAAATGTGTTAAGCGTGTCCCAGTGCCTTCACTGAGCTTTGAGGGCCAATTGAGATACTATATAAAGAAAATGAGGGAAGATATGAGAAAGAAAAGGAAGGGCAAGTAACACAAAAGAAAGATTGAAAGGAACCTGTAAACCTATTGTCACTTAAATAGGGAATAGAGTCAACAGTGCTGTAATGATGGTATGAAGCCAGGTGGGTACTGGAAATATCAGGGAACACTTTGTAAAGTATATGGTTGTCTAACCACTATTCTGTAACTAATATAAGACCTGAAACTAATACAAAATAATATTGAATGTAAAGAAATGAAAATAGGAGTGAAATTTTTCTAAATGTAAAAGTTTAAATAAAGGCTGTAAAGGAAGAAAGGGGGAGAATAAAAATAGTGTTTTTCATTTTACCACTTTATTGTCTTTTAAGTATATGAAAAAGACAGTTGTCTTTATATGGTGTTTTTATGCTTTTCTAAGTCATTATCTAATTTGATGTTCAGGGCAATTTAAAGACAAGATAATTATTCCCTCCACTATTCAAAGAAAGGAAAGCTTGGTGCCTGGCCCCAATGATTCAATCGTCAATCCCTTATTGTAAAGCAGGGTTAGTGAAATTTTCTGTGAAGGGTTATATCTATACTAATAAAAGCCTTGGGGGTGATCTGGCCAGCAGGGGAGGGCAGTTGGGGATGATCAGGCCAGCAGGGGAGTAGTTAGGGGGAGATCAGGCTGGCAGGCTGAAGCAGTTAGGGGCAATCAGGCAGGCACGCAGGTGAGTGGTTAGGAGACAGCAGTCCAGGATTGTGAAAGGGATGTCCAACTGCTGGTTTAGACCCGATCCCAGCAGTCGGACATCCTGGGATCAGGCCTAAACCAGCAGTCAACATCCCCCAAAGGGTCCGAGATTGGAGAGGGTGCAGGCTGGGCTGAGGGACACCCTCCTCCCGTGCACGAATTTCGTGCACCGGGCCACTAGTCTATATATAAAAGCCTAAGCAACCATTTTGACAGAATGACCAAATGACCAGTCAACCAGTCGCTATGATGCGCACTGACCACCAGGGGGCAGACACTCAATGCAGGTGTTGTCCTGTGGTGGTCAGTGCACTCCCACAGCCGATCTCCCATGGCCCCTCCACCTGACCGGTTGGCCCCCATTGGCCCCTGCTGCTAAACCATTTATAGAGACCTGATTCTGGGTCAGCGTTTCATACGCTGCAGAGCAGCTCCCTTGTTGCGATCTACTGAAAGTCAGCCCTCAACACAAGGGTTTGTCTTGTTCCTGTCCTCTCCCTTCCCTGGGGGCCACCCACCCACCATGTTGGCAGTGAGGCAGCGAGGGAAGGAGGAGGGGAGGAAGCAGGAAACTGCATGGTGGCAGGGCGCTGAAGGCGGCATCGGCATCTGGAGTCCGTTCCTTTCACACCTTGCCCAGCAAGTGTCAACTCCTTTCCCAAACCTGCTGTGGCCTTCAGGCCTGGGCTGGGACAAGAAACCGGGGGTGGATGGCAGCAGACATGGCCCCTTTCTTGGGGGGGAGGAGGGCCAACTCCCTCCTCAGGGCGGGCAGCCAACTTCCCACAGTCCCTCCCCTGGCCGGCCAACCTGCCACAGTTCCTCCCCGACCCCTCCCCATGGCTGGCAGGGCCTGGTCACCTGATCTGGGCCTGCCAGCCAACCTCCCACTACGGTCCCTCTCCCAGCTGGCTAACCTCCCACGGTCCCTCCCCCCATGCACTAATTCATGCACTGGGCCTCTAGCAGTTTAAATAAAAGGACTAAATTAAGTCAGCCCTACGTTATCTAGCCAAGCCCATGTTTCCCAGGCACTGCGTCAGATAAGCTATTATTCATCTTTCTATCCAGGTTCTTGACAATCTCATGATGAAAACAGTAAGAATAAGACTAATTTCAAAATGTTACTACTATTGCTACAATAGCCACTTATATTTTCTACCATATATTATCTTACACCTCAGTAAGTTGGAGGTGAAATACAAAAATCAAACATTACTGGATTGAGAATTATCACTGGCAACTCAAAAGGTGATTTGTTAACTCAGATAACCAACCAATAGTAACCTCATTATTGTAATATCAGTGAAGCAAGTCCAAAGACATGAGACCTAAAGTCAAAGGCAATTCATTAGTAAAAATAAGTTTCCTTATCTATGTAGTAAAAATTCTTGTAGAAGAAAACTAAATAAAACAAAAAGGAACAAAGAGCAGCAAAAACACCGAAAATTGCTATCTCCCACAACCCCATAAAAATGACAACTAAAATAGTTGCAGCTGGTACTTATAGTCAATTGGCCTAGAGGTGAATTCTTCCTAGTGACACTAACAGCAATCAAGGCTCAACTACAAAAAGCCTGCACACAGCCCACACAGGTATGCACCTAGAGTTCCCAGCTCAGGTGAATGAGGAGGCTGAACAACTGGGCCCTACAGGATATCACTCTACCAATTCTAGGAGACATAGCAGCTCCACCTAATACATAGAAACAAACACAGGGAAGCAGCCAAAATGTAACCACAAACAAACATGTCACAAATGAAAGAACAGAAGAAATCTTCAGAAAAAAAACAAAACTAAATGAAATTGTAGCAAGAAAACTACTAGATATAGAGTTCAAGACAATGGGTATAAGGTTGCTCAAGGATCTTAGTGAGAACTTTGAGGGACTTAGTAAAACTTTCAAGGATCTTAGTGAGAATTTCAAAGACATGATAAAGGACCAGTTAAAAATTGAGTATTCACCAAATGAAATAAAGATTAATTTACAGGGATTCAACAGTAGAGTGGAGGATTCTGAGAATCAATCAACAATTTGGAATATGAGAAAGCAAAAAACACCCAAACAGAAGAACAAAAGAAAAAAGAATACAAAAATATGTAGAGAGTGCAAGGAGCCTACCAACATTTGCATTACGGGGGTGCCAGAAGGAGAAGAGAGAGAGCAAGATATTGAAAACCTTTTTGAAGAAATAATGACAGAACCGCCCACCACCCCCAACCTGGTGAAAAAAATAGATTATCAAGTCCAAGAAAAGCAGAGAGTCCCAAACAGGAGGAATTCAAAGAGGCCCACACCAAGACACACCATAATTAAAATGTCAAGGTTTAAAGTCAAAGAGAGAATCTGAAAAGCAGCAAGAGAAGCAGATGGTTACCTACAAGGAGTTCCCGTAAGACTATCAGATGATTTCTCAACAGAAACTTTGCAAGCCAGAAGGGAGTGGCAAGAAATATTCAAGATGATGAATAGCAAGAACTTACAACCAAGCTTACTCTACCCAGCAAAGCTACCACTTAGAATTGAAGGTCATATAAAAAGCTTCACAGACATTAAAATGTAAAGGATTCCATCATCACCAAATCAATATTACATGGAATATGAAAGGGCATACAAGAAGAAGAAGAAGAAGGAGGAGGAGGAGGAGGAGGAGGAGGAGGAGGAGGAGGAGGAGGAGGAGGAGGAGGAGGAGGAGGAGGAGAAGAAGAAGAAGAAGAAGAAGAAGAAGAAGAAGAAGAAGAAGAAGAAGAAGAAGAAGAAGAAGAAGAAGAAGAAGGAGAAGAAGGAGAAGGAAGAGGATGAGGAGGATAAAAATATTAATAGGGAAAAGAGAACAGGGTGGCTAGCAAGATGGGAGTGAGGGAGGGAGTGTGAGTGAGTAAGGGAGTGAAAGAGGAGTGTGCAGAGATGCATAGTGTATGTGTGTGGGAGTGAGGGACAGTTAAATCTCACAGAATCTTGGGGCCTGGCAGATCAGGTAGTGCTGGATAAAGAGTCCCTGTGACTGCCACATGAACCCTCCAGGCAGGTGTGCCTCTAGCACAGAAACCACAACATTTTGAAGGTGGAAACAGAGGTACTAGCCTCAACACCACCCAGAATTACAAAAAGAGCAACAAGAAAAGCCCAGAGTAAATAGAAGCAAGAAAATATAAAGATCAGAGCATAAATAAATGATATAGAGACCAAAATATACTAGATCAATAAAACAAAGAGCTGGTTCTTTGAAAGGATAAAGAAGATTGATGAACCTCTATCCAGACGCACCAAGAAACAAAGAGAGGACCCAAATTTAAAAAAAAATCAGAAACAAAAGAGATGAAGTAACAACTGACCCCACAGAAGTACAAAGGATCATAACAACATATATATATTGAACACCTCTATTCCAACAAACTGGTCAACCTTGATGAAATGGAAATATTTCTAGGAAAATACAATCTTCCAAAACTCAATCAGGAAGAATCAGAAAACCTGAATAGGCAGATAACTACTAATGAAATTGAAGGGGTAATAAAAATAAAAAGAAAAACTTCCAGCACACCAAAGCCCTTATCTGGATGGCTTCACAGGAGTGTTTTACCTAACATTCAAAAAAGAACTAAAACCTATCCTCCTCAAACTATTCCAGAAAATCTAAGAGGAAGGCCAGCAATACCATAATTCCCAAACTAGATAAATACTACAAAGTAAGAGAATTACAGGCTAATATCCATGATGAACAGAGATGCTAAAATCCTCAAGGAATGTTTGCAAGTAAGATCCAGCCACACACCATGACCCAGTGGGATTTATTCTGGGGATTCAAGACTGGTACAATATCTGCAAATCAATAAATGTGATGCAGCACATTAACAGATTGCAACACAAAAATCACATGATCAAATCAATTGATGCAGAAAAAAACATTAAATAAAATCCAACACCCATTTTTTATAAAAACTCTCAGCAAAGTGGGAATAGAGGAATCATACCTCAACATAATAAAAGCCTTATATAACAAACCTACACCCAACATCACACTCAATGAGCAAACACTAAAACCATTTCCACTAAGAATAGGAACAAGTCAGGGATGCCTATTTTCACCATTCCTGTTCGACATAGTTCTGGAAGTGCTAGCCATAACGATCAGACAAGATGAAGAAATAATAGACATTCAAATTAGAAAGGAGGAAGTAAAAGTGTCATTATTCACAGATGGCATGACATTGTACATAAAGAAGCCTAAAGACACCACCAAAAAAGTACTAGATTCAATAAATGAATTCAGCAACATAGCAGGATATAAAATTATCACCAAGAAATCTGTGGCATTTTTATACACCAATAATGAAATGTCAGAAAGAGAAACTAAAAAAAAAAAAATCATCTCATTTACCATTGCAACAACAACAACAAAAAGTTAAGATACTTAGGAATAAACTTAACCAAAGAAATAAAATACCTGTACTCAGAAAACTACAGAACATTGAGAAGAGAGATAGAGGAAGATATAAATGAGTGGGAGAATATACGGTATTCAAGCATTGGTAGAATCAACATCAGTAAAATGTCCATACTACCCAAAGCAATTTATAGATACAATGCAATAGCTATTAAAATACCAAAGGCATATTTCTTAGACTTAGCACAAATTCTCCAAAAGTGTATATGGAATAAAAAGACCCCGGATAACCTCAGCAATCTTGAGAAAGAAAAACAAAGTTCAAGGAATCACAATACCAGGTATCAAGTTATACTATAAAGCCACTGTACTCAAAACAGTATGATATTGGCAAAAAACAAACAAACAAACAAAAACACAGGCATATAGACCAAGGGAACAGTACAGACACTGCAGAAATCTAACCAAGCCATTATGCTCAATTAATATTTGACAAACGAAGCAAGAAAATACAATGGAGGCAAGACAGTCTCTTCACAATAATGGCATATGTAAAATTGGACAACAGGTAAATGCAACAAAATGCAACTAGACATCCAACTTACACCATGCAGGAAAATAAACTCAAAATGGATAAAAGACTTAAATGTAAGACTTAAAACCATAATAATCTTAGAAGAAACCATAGGTCGCAAAATCTCAGACATCGCTCCTAGCAAGATATTTACTGATCTCCTAGGAAAATGGAAACAAAAGAGAGAATAAAAAAATGGGACTACATCAAAATAAAAAGTTTCTGCACAGCAAAAGAAACCATCAACAAAAGAACAAGAAAGTCCACTGCATGGGAAAACATATTTGCCAATGATACATCCCATAAGGGGTTAATCTCCAAATTCTGTAGGGAATTCACACATCTTAACAAAAGGAAGATAAACTATCCAATCAAAAAATGCACAAAGGACTTAAATAGAAAGTGGACATACAGAATGCCAAGGGACATATGAAAACATGCTTAAAGTCACTAATAATCAGAGAGATGCAAATAAAAAATACAATGAGATACCATCTCATACCTGTCAGAATGGTTAGCATCAACAAATCGACAAACGACAAGTGCTGGCAAGGATGGGGATAAAGGAACCCTCATGCACTGCTGGTGGGAATGCAGACTGGTACAGCCACTGTGGCAAACAGTATAGAGTTTCCTCAAAAAGTTAAAAATGGAACTCCCATTTGACCCAATAATCCCACTTCTAGGGCTATATCCCAAGAAATCAGAAACACCAATCAGAAAGGACATATGCATCCCTATGTTCATACCGGCACAATTTACAATAGCTAAGATTTGGAAACAGCCTAAGTGCCCATCAGCAGATAAGCAGATTAAAAAACAGCTGTACATCTACACAATGGAATACTACGCTGCTGTAAAAAAGAAAGAACTGTTACCATTCACAACAGCATGGACAGCATTATGCTAAGTGAAATAAGCCAGTTGGAGAAAGATAAACATCACATGTTCTCACTCATTTGTGGAATATAAGGAACAACATAAATTGACAAGCAAAAATAGATCCAGAGATACAGAAGCATCGAACACCACCAAACTTCAGAGGGAAGGCAGGGGAGGGGGGTTAAGAGATCAACCAAAGGATTTGAATGAATGCATATAAGCATAACCAATGGACACAGACACTAGGGGGGTGAGGGCACATGCTGGGGTTGGGGGTGGCCGGGGAGAGGTCAATATGGGAAAAAGGAGACATATGTAATACTTTAAATAATAAAGAATTTTAAAAAATATCCCCCAAAAAAAGAAGGAAAAAATAAAAATGGAACTCCCATTTGGCCCAGTAATCTCACTTCTGCAAATATATCTCAAGAAACCAGAAACACCAATCAGAAAGAATATATGCACCCCTATGTTCATAGCAGCACAATTTACCATAGCTAAGATTTGGAAACAGCCTAAGTACCCGTCAGCAGATGAGTGGTTTAAAACACTGGCATATCTGCACAATGGAAAACTATGCTGCTGTAAAAAAAGAAGAACTCTTACCATTTGAAACAGCATGGATGAACATGGACAGCATTATGCTAAACAGAATCAGCCAGTCAGAGAAAGATAAGTATCACTTGTTCTGTCTTGTGTGAAATTTAATGAACAACACAAACTAATGAACACAAATAGATCCAGAGATAATAGAAGCATCAAACTGTCTGTCAAACCTCAGAGGGAAGGCAGGGGAGGGTGCATGGGTGGGAAGAGATCAACCAATGAACTTGTATGCATATATGCACAACCAATGAACACAGACAATAGGGTACTGAAGGTCTGGAATGTGAGGTGGAAGGGCTGGAAGAGGTTAATGGGGGGGAGTAAGGAGACATATGTAATACTTTCGACAACAATGATTAAGATATATGAAAAAATGGCAATAAATATATATCTATCAACAATTGAATCTTAAAATAATAAACTAATAAGGAATCTAATGAACAAAATAAACTGATGAATAAAATTAAAACATGAAACAGACTGACAAATCTCGAGGGAAGGGGAGAGGGAGGGTCGAGAAAGGTTAACCAAAGATCTTACATACATAGATGCATTGCCTATGGACAGAAACAATAGGGTGGTGAAGGCCGGGCAGGCGTGGCACCAAAACCATTTGGAGGGGGGCAATGGGGGTAAAAAGAAGTGGGGCATCTGTAATACTCTCAACAATGAAGATTATTTTTTAAAGCAAAAGGAACATATTCTCAAACACTATAATCCTCTGTGACTATCATAAATCAATGCCAGGAATAAGGGGAAATATGTAAAGCAAGAGTGAAGTACAAATTGAATTGCCACACATACTGAAGTTCCTCTCTCTCTCTCTCTCTCTCTCTCTCTCTCTCTCTCTCTCTCTCTCTATATATATATATATATATATATATATATATATATGATTTCAGAGAAGAAGGGAGAGGGAGAGAGAGATAGAAATATCAATGATGAGAGAGAATCATTGATCTGCTGCCTCCTGCATGCCCCCTACTGGGGTTCGAGTCCACAACCCAGGCATGTGCCCTTGACCAGAATCAAATACGGGACACTTCTGTCTGCAGGCCAACATTCTATCCAATGAGCCAAACCAGATAGGGCAGTGAAGCTCCACTCTTGATAATTAATTTGAATAGGAGGAATCATATTCATGTTTTTAAAAACTGTTAATGTTTAAAAAGCAAAGGACTGGAAAGGAGCTATCATTTAATCTGCAAGTAATGAATGCCACAGGAGTGTGGAATTTAAACATTAATATACCAAAAATAGAATTATAAAAAGTTTTCTACAACCATCATTCAGAACAGCCTGAAAGCTGAATGGAAGTCCTACAACTAGGGAATTAAAGAAGAAAGCACATTGAGACTGGTACGTGCAGCAGAACAGCCTGGTCTGACACCCACATGTGCTTTTTTTTTTTTTTTTTTTTTTTTGAATCAGGAAGGAGATTGTCTCTGTGGAGGCCACCAGTAAGAAGCAGAGGGTCCCAGCTGCACACCAGACCCCAGCCCAGGGTTCCAGAGCTGGGAAGAATAGTCCGGATAACTTTTGGGCTATGAAAACCAGTGAGGATTGTGGCTCTGTGACAGGGAGGCTGCTGGAGACACAAGCAATCTTTTTAAAGGGCCAGCGCATGAAGTTACTTGATCCCTCTAAGCTTCAGTGTGGGGCAGCTTTTGGAGACCCAGACACATACGGGGAAAAACAGCATTGTCTGGCATCAGGGCAGGAACTCAGGGGCAGCTTTTTCTCAGAGAGAGTTGCTCACAGGGGTCATAGTTACTGTGCTGGGACCTCCCCTATTGCAGAGCTGTCTAGCAGCCATATCTGAGTTTCTATCAGCATGACTCACACTGTTCACTCAGCCCTGAGACCCCGCCCCATCCACTTTTCAGCCCCACCCAAGCTTTTTGCTGCAGCTTTTGTATATGAATGGCCTGTCCTGCCTCAGGTTTCAGACTTTACTAACATCCCTCAAATAGGCTGCAACTCACATCAGCATGACCCAAACCTATCAACAAGAGGCCCAAAACCCTGCACTAGTACCAGCTTGTCTTCCTTCACAACTGGGCCTCACCTGGGCACTTCCTAGCTCAGTACAAATAGCAGCCATCTACAGATCTCTCTGTAGCTCCTAGTGGGTGGCCCCAGGCAGTGGCTGACTTTGCACCTCCTTGGAGGCCCTAGAACCAGTGCACCCAGTGTACATCTTCAGATCATACCATATTGCCATGCTACACATCCCTAGCAACATACTCAAGGGGAAAACTCAGTAAGTATCAAAGACCCACTTAAACAAGTCCTACTCCATAGGAGTGTCTCCTGCACAGCAGCTCTTCCACTATACTGGTAGTTGCAGCTGGTCCTTACAGCCAATAGGCCTAGAGATCAACTCCTCCCAGTGAAGCCAACACCAATCAAGACTCAACTACAAGATTGTGCACACAGCCTACACAGGGGCACATCTATAGTGCCCAACTCAGGTGACAGGGGAGGCTGGGCCACTGGCCCCTACAGGACACCTACTAAACAAAGCTACTAGGCCTAACCGGTTTGGTCAGTGGATAGAGCGCCAGCCTGCAGACTCAAGGGTTCCAGGTTCGATTTGGGTCAAGGGCATGTACCTTGGCTGCGGGTACATCCCCAGTAGGGGGTGTGCAGGAGGCAACTGATCGATGTTTCTCTCTCATCGATATTTCTAACTATCCCTCTCCCTTCCTCTCTGTAAAAAATCAATAAAATATTAAAAAATAAATAAATAAACAAAGCTACTCTAATGATTCCAAGAGACATTGCAGCTCTACCTAATACATAGAAACAAACACAGGGAAGCAGCCAAAATGTGAACACAAAGAAACATGTTACAAATTAAAGAAATGGAAGCAAGCAAACTACTGGATACAGAGTTCAAAAGAATGGTTATAAGGTTATTCAAGGATCTTAATTAGAGCTTCCAGGGACTCAAAGAGAGCTCCAAGGGATTTAGTGAGACTTTCAAAAATCTTAATGAGAATGTCAAAATTTTTTTAAAAAGACCAGTCAGAAATTAAGCACACACTAACTGAAATAAAGAATAATTTACAGGGATTCAACAGTAGAGTAGCGATTCCAAGAATCAAATCAACAATTTGGAATATGAGGAAGCAAAACACACCCAATCAGGAGAACAAAATGAAAAATAATCGAAAAATATGTAGAGGGTGTAAGGAGCTAATAGGACAACTTCTAATGTACCAACATTCGCATTAGGGGGGTGGGTGCCAGAAGGAGAAGAGAGAGAGTGAGCAAGATATTGAAAACCTATTTGAAGAAATAATGACAGAAAATTTCCCCTACCTGGTGAAAAAAATAGACTTACAAGTCCAGGAAGTGCAAAGAATCCCCATCAAGAGAAACTCGAAGAGGCCCACATCAAGACACATCATATTTAAAGGGTTAAAGACAGCAAGAGAAAAGCAGTTACCTATAAGGGAGCACCCATACGACTATCAGATGATTTCCCAACAGAAACTTTGCAGGCCAGAAGGAGTGGCAAGAAATATTCAAGGTGATGAATAGCAAGAACCTACAACCAAGCTTACTCTACTCAGCAAAGTTTTCATTTAGAATAGAGGGTCAGATAAAGAGCTTCACAGACAAGAAAAAACTACAGGATGCCATCACCACCAAACCAGTATTGCATGAAATATTGAAGGGTATTCTTTAAGAAGAGGAGGAAGAAGAACAAGAAGAACGAGAAGGAGGAGGAGGAGGAGGAGGAGGAGGAGGAGGAGAAAAAATATCAAAAATATGAATAAAATGGCAATAAATACATGTCTATCAACAATTGAATCTAAAAATCAAAATAAATGAACAAGAAATCTAATAAACAAAATAAACTGGTGAATAAAATAGAATCAGAGGCATGGAAATATGGAACAGACTGATGAATCTCAGAGGGGAGGGGAGAGGGGGTGCAGGAAGCGATTAACCAAAGATATTAACTGTGGACACAAACATAGGGGTGGTGAAGGCCTGGGATATGGCAGGGTGTGAACTAGGTGAAGTGGGGTAATGGCAGGGGGGGGAAAGAGGGACATCTGTAATACTCTCAACAATAAATATTTTTAAAAAGTTTTCTATAAGCCTATATTGTGTGTGTGTGTGTGTGTGTGTGTGTGTGTGTCATAATATACTACTACTAGAGGCCCAGTGCATGAAAATCCATGCACTGGGGGGAGGGGGGTGGTCTCTTAGCCTGGCCTATGCCCTCTCACAGTCCAGGAGTCCTCAGGGGATGTCCTACTGATGGCTTAGGCCTACTCCCTGCAGGGGGTGACCTGGCTGGCCATCACCCCACCACTGCCACCTGGTCTCCCTCTGCAGGAGGTGACCGGACAGGCAACCAGGGGATGGTGCCACCCCCATTACCCTGCCATTGCCACTGCCCGACCTCCCTCTGCGGGAGGTGACTGGACAGGGGATCAGGGGACGGCGCCACCCCCATCACCCTGCCACTGCAGGAGGCAACTAGATGGGCCAATCAGGGAACAGTGCTGGTCCTCCCCATTGCCCCTCCACCGTTGCTGGTCACCACCCCTCCCCCATCGCCGTTCCCTCCCTCTGCCCACTGGCATACACTTTGGCTGGCCTGGTGCTGCCTGCTCGCCTGCCCTGCCCCCCACCGACTGGTCATTCTGCTGTTCCATCGATTTGCATATTATGCTTTTATTATATAGGATCCTTTCAGGTATTTCCTTGTGACTATGGAAGAATCGATGGATATACAGCTAATTAGTTTTCAGGTAAAAAGGCAAAAACCTGGAACAGTAAGCAAATGAATCCTAACTAGTAATTATCACAATATCTTACACATACATAGGCATTTAATAATTATTAGCTGGATATATACATGCAGAATAATATTTAGAACTATTCAAAACCAATTTAAGTATCATCATGCTTAATGAACTTGTTCTACAGATGATCAGTTACCAGGAGATAAACTAAGCATATCAATATTATATACACATTAGATGGTATTTATGGAACATTTGGGTTTTTTAAACTTTGATTCAATGTCAGAAAATCAGCTCCTCATTATTATTCAGGTAGAAATGTGTTAACTCTACTTGGCTGAATTTAATGGTTTTCAATAGCTCCAAAATGTTGCCAATGCCAAGGCACTGGCCATCTGGTCAGCCTCCTATGAGTCAACATATGGTTTGAAAAGATTACTTGTAAAAGATACATGCAGTATGCATGGTACCAATGAATGCACACATATACTAGTATATGTTGTATACATAGATAACATTCTTTAGATATATTTATTTTCACTGTAATAGCCTTTTATAGATATCAGGTCCATGTAATTTCATTAAAATATTACCTTGGGGAATGTAGAATAAGTTTAAATTGTTCATTGAATAAGTACTTAGTTAAGAATACCTACATTTTATAATAATTTTGTAAAATTGTATTATTATTCTAAAACATTATATACAAAGCAAAATTTTCTTATTTACTTCTCAAAATAATTATAAACACATTAATTTCTATTTTATATATGAAGAAACTAAAGAACTTGATTTTACTTCTGCACTTGTCTCAGAAATCAATTGATCATATTTGTATGGATATATTTCTGGATTCCCAATTCTGTTCCATTGATCTATGTGTCTATCCTTCCATCAATTACTTGTAGTAACACAGTGAATATTAATGTCTTGTATAGAAAGTGATTTCTTGTACTTTAGTCTTCTTTTTCAAAAATGGTTTCAGATATTCTAGGTTTTGAATTTTAGAACAAAATTTTCTATGTCTACAAAAAACCTTGTTGAATTTTATTTTAGATGGCTACTGAATCAACACATACGATTTACTGATCTGGTATGGTTTCTAACATTGTCTAGTCCTTTCCTTATCTTCAATATTGTCATTATGGGGGAGACAACAATGTACATAGGAAAGAGATTCAAATTCAAATTCCTCTCACTGATTTGTATATCTCTGTTAAAGTGTCACAACATTTTCTTACCAAGCTGTATTAAACACTGAATAAAACTGAATGGATAATATGTGATCAATAAATGTCATATCTTTCTACCTTAAGTTTAGACACATTTAAGATGGAATGCGTCTTCAGGTAAAAAATTTATGCGAAGTGTTAAAATTCTATATTTCCTCTTAAAGTCTGTCCCCAACCACTTTATAGGAGAGGCAGATAGGTCTTATAGTAAGAATAATTATCCATGACCTTTAAAATTTTTGTTAGATATGTGATGAGATATTTTAATAAAAATGGAGTCACTATACCCTTACCTAGCTAGCAATAAGGTATGCAGATTGTATAACCTCTTAATTATAAGGCTAACTTATATAAAAATCAGCTAGGACCCCAAAATTTCACTTTTATCCTTATAAAAAAGCAAAATTTCAAAACTACACAGCAAGAGCATACAAGATAGCTCAAATACATCCTCTGCCTCAATAGTGTCTGAAAACAACAGATAAAACTGGAAAAAATTATAATTCACAGAAAATTTATTTTAAAGCTAACTGCTTAGGAACTAATATTGCTTTTTTTCCCTTGTTGGATAATAAGAACTATATGACTATTTATCTTTTTACATTGGCCTCGAGCTGTGATTCTGAATCTCTGGCTGTACATTATAATTTAGGGAATGATGCCCAGACCCCCAACAGGTAAGTTAATTATGAATCTTAGTAAGGCACTATCACAGAATTTTTTTAATTTGCAGATACATTTAATATACAGTTACAGTGATGAGAAATACCAGCCTGAGGAAATTTAAGGCCAACTACAATTGCAATCCAACTACATTTCAAATGTGTAGTATACCCTTAGAGCCTGCTTACCTGTGTTCTATTTCACCCTCCAAATCCATCCTCCATTTTTTCTATACACTTTCTAATTTATATTTTCCTTCTTTCAAATCAAAATAGTTTATTATAGGCATACCTCATTTTATTATGCTTTCTTTTATTGTACTTTGCAGATAATGTGTTTGTATTTTTGGTATTTTTTTTTGTGTGTGTTGTTGTGTTGTTGTTTTTTTTTTATTTACAAATTGAAGGTGTGTGGCAATAGTTCATCAAGAAAGTCTACACAAGCCATTTTCCAACAGCATTTGCTCATTTTCTGTCTCTGTGCTACATTTTGGTATTCTCACAATATTTCAAATATATTTTATTATTATTATACTAGTGGCCCGGTGCAAGCAATCATGCACATTGGAAGGAAATTTATTAGAAGAAATATTTTAATATTGCTATTCGCCCTTTCTCTATAATAGAAGTGTCAGAGATGAAAGAAAATTAGTAAAATGTATATGAAAACAATATATATATCCTATATAATAAAGAGGTACTATGCAAATTGACCATCACACCCTCGCACAAGATGGCTGCCCCCATGTGGTCACAAGATGGCCACCACAAGATAGCCAGCAGGAAAGGGCAGTTGGGGGTGACTGGGCTGGAAAGTGAGGGCAGTTGAGGGTGATTGGGCCAGCAGGGGAGGGCAGTTGGGGAGGACCATACCTGCAGGGGAGGGCAGTTGGGGGTGACTGGGCTGGCAGGGGAGGGCAGTTAGGGGCAATCGGGCCAGCAGGGGAGCAGTTAGGCATCAATCAGGCTGGCAGGTGAGTGGTTAGGGGGTGATCAGGCTGGCATTTAGAAGTGGTAAGATGCAATCAGGCAGTCAGGCAGGCGAGCGGTTGGGAGCCAGCAGTCCCAGATTGTGAGAGGGATGTCCCACAGGGATCGGGCATAAACTGGCAGTCAGATATCCCCTGAGGGGTCCCAGATTGGAGAGGATGCAAGCTGGGCTGAGGGATATCCCCCTCCAATGAATTTCATGCACCGGGCCTCTAGTTGATTAATAAATAAACAGTAGCAACATGATATAACAACAAAGACATGATATAAAAACAACAAAAACATGATATAAAAACAACATTGATAAAACAATGACTGATAAATTGATTGAACTTATTCCAATGTGCCAATAGTTGGTCTTCAGACTTATTCTGTTATATGTTGCTTTCTTTCAGCTTCAGAATCTCAAAAAAAAAAAAAAACCAACCAAATTCACAATCAACAATGACAGACTGAAACACATGCATGTTATTGGTGCCAGTGAGAACTTTATATGTATCACACATGTGCAAGTCAATGTTTATTTTTAAATTGGCAGTGCGCTTCATATGTACCTGCCATTTGTTCGGTCACTTAGCCACCCACTCACCACCCATTCCCCAGCCAATCTCCCTCTCCTCAGGCCTTCCTATTCCTGAGACACAACAATATTGAAATTAAGCCAATTAGTCACCCTACAATGGCATCTAAATGTACCAGTGAAAGGAATAGTCGCATGTCTCTCATTTAAATCAAACCTAGAAATTATTAAGCTTAGTGAATAAGGCATGTCAAAGCCTAGATAAGTCAAAAACTAAATCTCTTGAACCTAACATTTAGCCAAGTTGTAAATGAGATTTAATGAAAGAAGCCATCTCTACAACATTAAAATACAAGGTGAAGCATCAAGGGCTGATATAGAAGTTGCAGCAAGTTATCCAGAAGCTCTAAGATAATTAATAAAAGTGATACACTAAAAAACAGGTTTTCATTGTAGCTGAAATAGCTTTATATTGGAAGGAGATGCCATCTAGAAATTTCATAGGTAGAAAGAAGTCATGCCTGGCTTCAAAACTTCAAAGAACTAATTGACTCTCTTGTTAGGGTCTAATACTATTGATGACTTTAATTTGAAGCCAATGTTCATACTGAAAATCCTAGGGCCTTTCAGAATTATGCAAATCAACTCTGCCTGTGCTTTATAAATGAAACAAAGCCTGAATGACAGCACATCTGTTTACAACATAGTTTACTGAATAATTTAAGCCCACTGTTGAGCTCAGGAAAAAAAAAGATTCCTTTCAAAATATTACTGCTCATTGACAATGTACCTGCTCACCCTACGTAAAGCTCTGACAGAGATGTACAAGATTAATGTTGTTTCAAAAACAATTAAAATTTTTTAAAAAGATTAATGTTGTTTTCATGCCATTTAACAAAACATCCATTATGCAAACAATGCAACAAGGGGTAATTTTGACTTTTCAGTTGTATAATTTAAGAAATATATTCCGTAATGTGATAGCTGCCATAGTGATTCCTCTGATGGATGTGAGCAAAGCAAAGAATTCACCATTCTAGAATCCATTAAGAACATTAGTATTTCATGGAAAGATGTCAAAATATCAACATTAATAAGAGTTTGGAAGAAGCTGGTTCCAACCCTCATGTATGATTTTCAGAGCTTCAAGATTTCAGTGGAGGCACTAACTACGGATGTGGTGGAAATAGCAAGAGAACCAGAATTACAAGTAGAGCCTGAAAATGTGACTGAATTATTGCAATCTCATACTAACACTTTAGTGAATGAGGAGCTGCTTGTTATGAATGAGCAAAGAAAGTAGTTTCTTAATATGAAATATACTCCTGGTGAAGATTTTTTAAAGATTGTTGAAATGATAACAAAAGATATTACATAATCTTAATTGAAAAAGCAGTGACAGGGTTTGTGAGGATTGACTCCATTTTTTGGAAGCTGTACTGTTTGTAAAATGCTATCAAAGAGCATTGCATCCTACAAATAAATTGTTTGTAAATGGAAGTGTCAATTGATGTGGCAAACTTCATTGTTGTCTTATTTTAAGAAATTGCCACAGTCACTCAAACATTCAGCAACCACCAGGCAAGACCCTCCATCAGCAAAAAGATTATCATTCACTGATGGTAAGCATTTGTTAGTAATAAAGTATTTTTAATTAGGTTATGTACATTTTTAGATATAATTCTATTACACACTTAACAGATTAGAGTATAGTATAAACATAAGTTTTATATATACTGGAAAACTGAAAAATTCATATGACTTGCTTTATTGCAATAATTATTATGGTGGTATGGAACAAAATCAGCAAGATCTCCAAGATATGCTTGTATTTAATTGTATTTCTTATAAACCATCACAAATACTTTTTGAAATGAAATCATGTGTAAAACACATTCTCTCTCTCTCGCTCTCTCTCTCTCTCTCTCTCTCTCTCTCTCACACACACACACACACACACTCACTCACACAGCATGACATCAAATATACAGATAAAAATCAAGCAGAAAAATCATTTATATAGAATGCCTCCAGCATAATTCAGAAAACATTTATATTATCTACAAAAGCCAAATTAAGCTTAGCTCTACATCTACAAACAAACCAAAACTAAACAAAATACACAAAGAACAAAAACTATCAGCAAGAACATTAGATAGCCTTTGGAGATTACATGAATGTAAAAACATTGTATAGGAAATTCTAATAAAGTACGAAAATGCTGACCAGCCAACGTGGCTCAGCGATTGAGCATATATCTATGAACCAGGAGGTCATGGTTCGATTTTCAGTCATGGCATATGCCTGGGTTGCGGGTTCAATCCCCACTGGAAGGCATGCAGGAGGCAGCCAATCAATATATATATATATATATATTTTTTTTACATATATATGTAATTTAAATATATATGCAATTTTTTAAATTACTAAAAGGCTTGCCTCAAGATTCCAACTACCCACCAGATCATCAGAAATGTTGCTAGCCCTATCCAGTTTGGCTCAGTGGATAGAGCGTCAGCGGGGGACTAAAGGGTCCTGGATTTGATTCTGGTCAAGAGCACATGCCCATGTTGTGGGCTAGATCCCCAATATGGGGCGGGCAGGAGGCAGCTGATCAATGATTCTCTCTCATCACTGATGTTTCTATCTCTTTCCTCTCCTTTCGTCTCTGAAATCAATAAAAATATATTTTTTAAAAAGTTATTAAAATACCTTTTGGAGGTAGGAAATATCACATATTCATTACATACTTACATACATATATACACACATATAGATAGACACAAATAAAGATCTTAACACCTTTCATTCTAAAATTTCAGTCATGAGTCAGGCATAAACTCAGTATGGATAAAAAAGGGGCGATATACTAAATATTACAAGCTCAGGGGATGCCTACATGGTAGGTCTTACAAACTCAGAGACTAAAAGTAACCACATAGGATTGTTTGAACATATACATTTCTAAAAATGGGTCATGGCAAGTAGTCATGTCTGCCTGTAACTTTCTTGACAAAGGTAAATCTTTACCTTAAGCGAGCCTGTATATTACTTTTTGTATCTAATATGACATACCTTTATCAGAGTGGTGGTGAACACACAATTCAGTGTACAGATGATGTGTTGTAGAATTGTGCACCTGAAACCTGTATAATGTTGTTAATCAGTGTTATCCCAATAAATTCAATAAAAAATAAAAAGAAATGTTGCTAAAGACAAGTGACAGCATCCACCAAAATAGAAATTATAGGAAGGAAAAAAATCTCACATATCTTCCTGAAAACTATAGATGAGGAAAACTATGAGATGGATGGTATTAAAACAATATGGCCCAAGAAAGCAGCAGCACCAAGTCAGACCTTATTATGTAATGAGGTAATGATTAGCTCTTTTGATGAAGTAATCAAGGTAGCAAAATATAGAGGCCCTGCCCTGAAGGAACTGACCTAAATATTTCCAGACCAAACTAGTTTTAAAAAAGATAGTCTTGGAGGAACTGGGGAGGAACCAGTAAGGGGGAGGGGCCGATAGCACCATTTCTATTAGAAATAAACCAGGTGAAAGCATACAAGAAACAAAGATGCCCCTGTTCTCTTTTCCACATTACATAAAGAAGAACCAATCATTATTTCAGAACAAACCTCTGCACCCACAGGATGCTGACTATTTAAGGTGAATATAACTAAAACTAAATAAGCAAGAATTGTAAGCCCAAGGATCATTTAAAAAGCATAAAAAATGTTTTAGTTTATAATAGGTGCATCCACCATTGGTAGTAAAGATTTTAAGCATGCAAGTATGACCAAAAGTTTTTAGAGTGTTTTCCTCTTATTCAAGACAATATGAATGAGGGAATAATTTTAGTTTCTATCTTCCCTATTTATTTTTGTATTATTCCAGTGGTTAGCATAGACACTTATATTGGCAAGCGGGCATTAAATATCTGTTAAATTGATTAAGTCCTACTACAACACTCCTAATCTCAGTGGATTTTTATTCTTTCCTTTTAGTCACCAACATCTAGTCAGTTGCCAAACTCTATTTTTATTTTTGCAAAGTCTCTACCATCAGCCCTCTCCTTTCAACCCCTTCTGCCCTATTTCAAAAATCTATTACTGCTTCCACTGAGTAATACAATAGTCTCTTAGCTGGTATTCCCCATGCTGAAATGGACATATTAGTATAAAAATACAATCTTGCAAAACGCAATCACAAAGAATAAGAAAACTTGAATAAACTGATAACTACTGAGGAAATTAAAGCAGAATATATATATATCTTCTAGCAAACAAAAGCCCTGCTTCACAGGGGAATTTTACCAAACATTCAAAGAAGAACTAAAACCTATCCTCCTCAGACTATTTCAAAAAATTCAAGAGGAAGGAACACTTTCAAGCTCCTTCTATGAAACCAGCATTACTTTAATCCCAAAAACAGATAAAGACACTACAAAGATAATTACATATGATGAACATAAATGGTAAAATCCTCAACAATGTATTAGCAAATCAGATCCAGCAATGCATTAAAAAAATCATATACCATGACCAAGTGGGATTTATTCTGGGAATGCAAGGCTGGTACAATATTCATAAGTCAATAAATGTGATACATCACATAAATAAATTGAAGGACAGAAAATCACATGATTATATTAACTGATGCAGAAAAAGTATTCAACAAAATCTAACACCCATTTTTGATAAAAACTCTCAGCAAAGTGGGAATAGAGGGATTATACCTCAACATAATAAAGGCCATATATGACAAACCTACAGCCAACATCATATTCAATGCGCAAAAACTAAAAAAATTTTGCTTAACAACAGAAACAAGACAGAGATGTGTGTTTTACCACTATTATTTAACATAGTACTGTACGTCCTAGCCATAGTGATCAGATAAGAAAAAAGAAAAGACATCCAAATTGGAAAGAAGTAAAACTGGCATTATTCACAGATGACATGATAATGTACATAGAAAACCCTAAATATTCCATCAAAAACTACTAGATTTAAAAAATAAATTTGGCAACATAGCAGGATACAAAATTAACACCCAGAAATCAATGGCATTTTTATACAATAATGAACTGTCAGAAAGAGACACTAAAAAAAAAAAAAATCCCATTTACCATTGCAACAACAAAATAATTTACGATACTTAGGAATAAACTTAACCAATGAGATAAAAGACCTGTACTCAGAAAATTACAGGACATTGAAAAAATAGATAGAGAAAGATACAAACTAGTGGAAGAATATACCGTGTTCATGGATTGGTAGAATCAACATCAGTAAAATGTCCATACTACCCAAAACAATCTATAGATTCAGTGCAATCACTATTAAAATACTAATGGCATAACCCTAACCAATTTGGCTCAGTGGATAGAGCGTCAGCCTGTGGACTCAAGGGTCCCAGGTTCAATTCCGGTCAAGGGCATGTACCTTGGTTGCGGGCACATACCCAGTGGGGAGTGTGCAGGAGGCAGCTGATTGATCTTTCTCTCTCATCAATGTTTCTAACTCTCTATCCCTCTCCCTTCCTCTCTGTAAAAAATCAATAAAATATATATTTTTTTAAAATACTAATGGCATAGTTCACAGATCTGTAACAAACACTACAAAAATTTTTATGGAACCAAACAAGAAACCCGAATAGCCATAGCAATCTTGAGAAAGAAAAATAAAGTTCAAGGAATAACAATACCAGATATCAAGTTATACTACAAAGCCACTATATTCGAAACAGGCTGGTACTGGCACAAGAACAAGCATATAGATCAATGGAACAGAACAGAGAACCCAGAAATCGATCCAAGCCATAATGCTCAATTAATATTTGACAGTGAAGGCAAGAACACACAATGGAGTCAAGAGAGTCTCTTCAATAAATGATGTTGGAAAAATTGGACAGATACATGCGAAAAAAAAATGAAACAAGACCACCAATTTACACCATACAGAAGAATAAACTCAAAGTGGATAAAAGTCTTAAAAGTAAGTTGTGAAATCATAAAAATCTTAGAAGAAACTATAAACAGCAGAATCTCAGACATCTGTCATAGCAATATGTTTACCAATACATCTCCTAGGGCAGTGATGGCGAACCTTTTGAGCTTGGCGTGTCAGCATTTTGAAAAACTCTAACTTAACTCTGGTGCCGGGTCACATATAGAAATTTTTTGATATTTGCAACCAGAGTAAAACAAAGACATATTTTTTATATTTATTTTATATATTTAAATGTCATTTAACAAAGAAAAATCAACAAAAAAATGAGTTCGCGTGTCACCTCTGATACGCATGTCATAGGTTCGCCATCGCTGTCCTAGGGCAAAGGTAACTAAGGAGAAAATAAACAAACGGTACTACATTGAAATAAAAAGCTTCTGCACAGCAAAAGATAACATCAACAAAATGAAAATAGAGACCACTGCATGAAAGATCATATTTGCCAATGATACATCCAATGAGGGGATAATTTCCAAAATATACAAGGAAATCAGTTATACAACTTAACAAAAGGAAGACAAATAATCCAATTAAAAACTGGGCAAAGGACCTAAATAGACCCTTCTCCAAAGTGGACATACAGATGGCCAAGAGACATTTGAAAAATGTTCAAATTCACTGATCATCAGAGAGATGCAAATTAAAACCATATGAGGTATCACCTCACACCTGCCAGAATGGCTACCATCAACAAATCAACAAATGACAAGTGCTGGCAAGGATGTGTAGAAAAGGGAACCCTAGTACACCGCTGGTGGGAATACACACTGGTGCAGCCATTATGGAAGACAGTATGGAGTGTCCTCAAAAAATTAAATATAGAACTGCCATTTGACCCAGTGATCCCACTTCTGGGAAAATGTCCTAAGAAATCCGAAACACCAATCAGAAAAATTGTATGCAACCCTACATCCATAGCAATGCAATTTACAATAGCTAAGATCTGGAAACAGTCCAAGTGCCCATCAGTAGATGAGTAGATAAAAAAGCTGTGGTACAGCCAGTTCCAGTGTACCTCAGTGGTTGAGCATCGACGTATGAACCTTTTTTCCAGTAGCCAACAGAGCCCATATTTCCTTTTCAGGCCATTATCCACTTCTCACTGGAACCAAGCTAGTTCTTGTTTGAAACCTCCAACACATTTTTCCATAGAGAAATTCTACAGTGTTTAAGCTCGTCATCATTATACCTCTCCATTGTGCACTGGTCTGAAAATGTAACTACCCTTAATAATTTTTCCTGTGGGAAAACATGTTAAGTCTCAAACAACCAATTTTCACACTTTTGAATGATAATTCAAAGGTTAACAATGACCCATGAAACAAGACAGATAAAATATATTAGAAAAGACTCCATAATATATGATAGTGTATATAATCTTTAATTTTATCATGATTCAACACACACAGAAATTACTCCCTCTCACATTAAAATTAATACATTAAGTTTTATTTAAGAATGTCAACATATTTTCAAAATATGTATTTACAATGAATGCAACCTTAGTCCCCAAAGCTATCACAATTGAAGGCCGCAAAGTTCATGCTCAAAGATTAACATTTCTAAAGTCAACATCAACAAACATGTAATTAGAATAAATATAAATTCTCAAAGGAATGCCATTATAAACCATTAACAAAAACTTCTACTAAACACTAAGCAGGCCTGTTTATATGTAGCATTTAGTTTTCACCTAGAATATTTGAATTAACTCACTTGCAGGGTTAAATCTACACAATCATAACTGTTTTAGGCAAAGAATGTAGAAATACTATCTTCACCACATTACCTTCACCTTTCATTTTACTTCATGGGGATTAACAATTTCCACTGGAGTATTTTTCCAAATTGCTGAGGTAGAAAGACCCATTGTTAAATCTCTACTATATCTAAAACATACTGCAAACAATAAAAAACCATGTGTGGTAATTACAATAGAAAACACTTAAAATAAATATAAAGAAAGAAAACACTTATACAGTAAAAGTTAACAAAAAATAATAAAATAGTAGGCGTGTGAAAGGCTACCCAGCCCCCACCCCATCCTTATTCAAGTGGTCTTGTAAACCAGTCACCTGAGTCTATGTCAGTAGATTACATACATGAATAAAACAGTAATTCCTCTGCTCTTGAATAGTCTGGCAGAAAACTCTTGGAAGTATAAAACATCCCTACATTCCAAAAAGAAATGAACCCCTCTTCATTTGTCCTGTTCTTAATAGATGTAGACTATTAAATGTTTTTGGGAATTGCTTAATTCTGTAGTAAAATGTTCCCTATAAGTAGAGAGGACTCAACTTTAGACAACTGAATGTGTTTCTACTACATTCTTGTTAAATGTTACTCTGGCATGTAATTTTAACCCAGTTCAGTCGGAAATTTGAAAGGAAAAAAGAATGAGTTAGACAAGAGTCCAAAGTGTATTTTTAAGGATGGAATGATACTTAAAGACGTATTTGCACCTTGAGACACTGAGGATTTCAAGTCCTTTCTCAAAAGACCCTATTGGGAGTCAGTTTGGCATTCAAGTATTTTTAGAAGTCTATGGTGGCCTCTACTGTAGTACTAGGCTGTCAATCAATTAAGTTATCAGATCTGACTTTCTATCCCAAAAGTGTAGTTATTGTGCTTAAATGCTGCCAGCTTTTAATAGCAACAACAACAACAAACAAACAAACAATGAGAAAGCGAAGTACCTGTGCACATCTAAGTTCTCACTGCACAGCTGATCAAAGTTCAACCACAACAGTTTCAGAAGAGGAGCAGGAAGAGAGGAGAACCAAAATATTATGGTTAAATCTCGCTGTCTTACCAAAGATACATTATATAAGGGCTGGAGTTTACTATGTGTCTTTTATGGAACAATGGGGCGGCGTGGACAATTGTGAAAGGCAGAAAGAAGGGGTGGAGGAAAGGGGGCGGTGGAAAGAGGGGACCACAGAGGATGCAGTAGAACATCACCTGAATGTAGATTAAGAAATCTGGCGTCCAGTTAATCGACACTGGGGTTGTTACAAAAAAGACACAAGCCACACAGAAATGAAAAAAAAACAAGTAAGGCGCACTCATCCCTAGTTGCAAATGTCACCAATTACTTAGTCAACTTGGTGTTTTTGTTGCCCTGGGTTCCTAAAACACCCACGCTTCAACAGAAAGCTGAAGTTAGCAGCTGTCCCCCAAAGTGTTCCCAGCGAGTGCAGAGAGACTTGCGAACCCAGCGCGACACCTGGCTCATCCCCTAGTCCCACTGTAGATCACTAAGTGCAGAAACTTAGTCACAACTCCAGAGCAGCCAGCGAGGCAGGCACTCTCTCCACAACTGAGCCTGCCAGCTAGTAGTCCCTGCCCGCTCTGAGGGAAGGCACAGTTGGGACAGCGCTTGTTTAACCCTCCTGCAGCCTCCAGAGGGCTTGCTTGGGCACCCTGCTCCTCAGCCCCACGCCCCTTCTTTCTGGAGTCCCCGCCAGGACCCGGAGGGAAGGAGGAGGGTGGCTCCAGTCCCCCTCGGCCACCACACTAACCTCGCAGCTGCTCGCGCCGCCACCAAACACCTCCATGTCTTGATCCCAGGGCTCCTCCTGAGGAGCGAATGGTAGCATCACCCCTTCAGAAGCACAGGAACAGGAGCTGCCGACCACCGGCCCCGCTGTGCATCCTGTCTGTAGAGCTTTCCGGCCGCCGCCAGGACCTTCCAGCCCCGCCTGCAGCGACCGCTACTCTAGCCACTGGGTCCCTCCGAGGCTGGGAGCCAGAGGTCACCTCCGCCACAGGCTGCTGCTCCCCATAGAGAAGACAACTCCGCGCTGTCTCTCCTGGAGCTGCCGCTGGGCTCCGCTCACCACTGCCTCCGCCGCCGTGCCTGTCGCTTGGCGGTGACCCCCCGCCCCCACCCTGTTTCCCTGAGCACCCTCCCCGCTCCCAGCTCTGTCAATATGGCGGCAGCGGAGGCTTTACCTGTGCAGCGCCTGGACAACCCCCCCCACACACACACACACACACACACCCCACGGCGGCACGATAACGTCACCCGAACGTCAATGGAGATTCCCTAGCCTGGGGTGTAGGGGGTGTGGGAAAGAGGGGCGGGAGTGAGTTTGGAGGACCGCGTGGTGGGAGGTGGGACGGAAGGGAAGGGGGCGTGCTGGGCGGGGGAGGGAGGGAGGCCGGAGAGAAGTAGTAAAAGCCACTGCTAGCGCCAGGCTAAACCTGCCCACTCCACGGAGCATGCGCGGCACTGTTCACACATGCTCAGCAGGCCCTCTCAAGTCTACGAAGCAGCCTTGTGCAGGGAGGATTCCCCAAAAAGATGCAGAAACCTGGTGATCCTTCTGAACATTGGAGGAGTCAGTGTCAGGGAGGACTCAAGGAATATCTACTTGCAGGGCTCACAGAAGCAGGTGTCCTCTACACCGAACCACAATTTGAGTCCATTATACATTAGCCTCCAAGAAGCGGGAAGTAGGAAGAAAATGCTTTTAAAATAAATTAGTATATCTGTGGTCCCTAACTCCTCCCCTCCCACCCCCTCTCCCTTTGGTCCCTCTCAGTCTGTTTCTGCTGTTTGCATTCATAGCATTGATTACACACTGTTTCTAGTGCACACACACACACACACACACACACACACCACTTATTGGACCCTACTTGTTGCAATGAAGGTGGAATGTAAAGGGGTGAGCAAAAGGATTCTGGTTGTGAGTACGTGAAACACAGAGTTATTCTTGTATTATTATTTATTTATTATTGTATTATTTTCCATGTGAACAACTATAAACCTACTTTTGACCACCCCAATATAAAAGATAACCTTGCCCCTACCCGTCTTTACTGCTTTGCTACTCAAAGCCACACTGTACTAAATTCTAGAGACAATACTTAGATAAAGGAGATTCTCACACATGGTAGATGATCAAGATCCTTCTCAACAAAACACTTCAAAACCCAAAGTAGTTATTCTACCTTTGACACTTCAAAAAGACTTAAAAGACCAACTGTAACAGTGACTAAGCTAGCTCAGTACTTTGGAGAGGTTTTTTTGTTTGTTTGTTTGTTTGTTTGTTTTGTTTTTGTTTTTGTTTTTTTTAATATATTTTTTATTGATTAAGATATTACATATGTGTCCTTGTCCCCACGTTACCCTCTACCCCCCCACCCCCCCCCCCGCTCATGCCCTCACCCCCCCCCCGTTGTCCATGTCCATTGATTAGGCCTATATGCTTGCATATAAGTCCTTTGGTTGATCTTTCCCCCTTACCCCCACCCTCCCCTACCTTCCCTCCAAGTCCCGACAGTCCAATCAATGCCTCTCCGTCTCTGGATCAGTCCTTGTTCATCAGCTTATGTTGTTCATTATATTCCACAAATGAGTGAGATCATGTGGTATTTATCCGCTCTCCAGTTCCATCCATGCTGTGGCAAATGGTAAGAGTTCCTTTTCTTCTTCCTCTTCTTAAAGAATACCTTTCAGCATTTCATATAATGCTGGTTTGGTGGTGATGAACTCCTTTAGCTTTTTCTTATCCGTGAAGCTCTTTATCTGACCTTCTATTCTGAATGATAGCTTTGCTGGATAAAGTAATCTTGGTTGCAGGTTCTTGCTATTCATCACTTTGAATATTTCTTGCCACTCTCTTCTGGCCTGCATGGTTTCTGTTGAGAAATCAGCTGACAGTCGTATGGGTACTCCCTTGTAGGTAACTGACTGTCTTTCTCTTGCTGCTTTTAAGATTCTCTCTTTATCTTTTGCTCTTGGCATTTTAATTATGATGTGTCTTGGTGTGGTCCTCTTTGGATTCCTTTTGTTTGGGGTTCTCTGCGCTTCCTGGACTTGTAAGTCCATTTCTTTCACCAGGTAGGGGAAGTTTTCTGTCATTATTTCTTCAAAAAGGTTTTCAATATCTTGCCCTCTCTCTCCTTCTGGTACCCCTATAATTCTGATGTTGGTACGCTTGAAGTTGTCCCAGAGGTTCCTTACACTATCTTCATATTTTTGGAATCTCTTTTCTTTTTTCTTTTTCGGTTGGGTATTTTTTGTTTCTTTGTATTTCAAATCTTTGACTTGATTCTTGGGATCCTCTTGTCTGCTGCTGGATCTCTGTAAATTATTCTTTATTTCAGTCAGTGTATGCTTAATTTCTAGTTGGTCCTTTTTCATGTCCTCCATGGTCTCACTATACTTATTGAGGGATTCATTAAATTTATCGGCGGTTTCCATAAAATTCTTGAAAAACCTTATAAACGTGGCCTTGAACTCTATATCCAATCGTTTGCTTTCCTCCATTTCTGCCATTTGTGACCTGTTTCTTTGTCTCCGCATTTTGGCAGCTTCCCTGTGTTGATAGAGTGGCCCTGCGCGCCAGGTGTCCTGCAGGGCCCAGTAGCTCAGCCTCCCCAGTTACCTGGGGTGGACACTCTTGGTGCACTCTTGGTGCCTTGGTTGTTGTAGAATCACTGGGAGGAATTGGCCTCCAGGCCTATTGGCTGTGAGAATCAGCTGTGTCTAAAGTGGGAGAACTTCTGTGCTGAAGACACCCTTCTGGGGCAAGACTTGCTTCAGTGGGGCTTTGGTGCTCACTGAGTCTGCTCCCTGAGTGTGTCCCTTATGGATCTGAGGAGTTGCAGTCTGGATGGTCCCCCTCTGACCACTGGGTACAGTGGCTCCTGGATCTAAGGAGGTGCTAATTCAGCCTCTGCCTGAGGCCACACAGCAGGAGCCACGAAGAGGCTCAGCTGTGAAGCAATGCAAGCCACTGCGGGGCCTTGGGCCTTCTCTTGGAAGTTCCGGGTCTGCCTGGCTCGGCTGCAGTTAGGTACATTCACATGCAAAAGCCTCTGCCGCAGCCTGGGTGGGGCGGGGTCTCAGGGAATCCAAGGGCAGATCAAGGAGCTATGGCTGATTTTCCCCCGGAGTCGCGGGTCTCAGTGACCCGCTAATTGCTGCAAGCACCTCTGAGGGAAAGCCGCCTTCAAGTTCGCCCGCTGCCCGACAGACCAGCTTCTCCCCGTATGAGTCCTGGGTCCCCAGAGACTTCCCGGAACCGGAGTTCAGAGCAGTCGGGAGCTTGTGATTCAAAAAGACAGTCGCGTCCTCAGGTGCCACCCCCTTTCCTCGCGCGCGCGAGCCGCCGTACCTCTGCACTTCACCTCCGCAGCGCCTCTGGCTCTCAGCGTGCTTTTCTTTCCTTCTAGTTGTAGAATTTACACTCAGCCAGCCTTTCTGTTGTTCTGGATGATGTTTGCTCAGTCCTTTGCGGTAATTTTCAATTGTTGTGTGAGGCGACAATTTCCCGGTGTTTACCTATGCCGCCATCTTAGTTTCTCCCACCATCTTAGTTTCTCCGAGGTTTCTAATGTTGGGTGTACAACGCAGCATCTCCTACCCCCTACTATACCTAAGGCTATTGTGTTGTGCTACAGAAAAACAATGAACTATGCCCTCCATTTATTTCATCATAGAGCTTCCAGTGGACCACAAAGATTGGCTCACTGAATTGCAAACAAGAATCATTAATATTGCCCTCCCGACTACTCTCCTTAAAATCCCAGGGAAAGAGCTTTATGAATATGATTCTGTAAAAGTGAAAGCTTTGAAAATAGTGGGTGCATGAAGCATACAATGAAGATATGTGAGTGTGCATGCACGTGTGCATGAAGTTGTGTTTAGCTAAAAAGACAGTGTTTTTAACTAAGGCCAACGCTTTTGAGCACTGGATTGCATACCTTGTTGCCCATTCAAAGGCTTTGTTCTGCAATTCCACCCCCATCTCTTTCACAGCAATTATTTTCCTCCCTCTACTGGACTTCTCCCATCAGCAAAAACTATGCTGTTACTGACTTCAACTTGCTGGATCACACATTAGCATTTCATACAGTTCATGAATTCCTCTTTCTTGTTCATTTTTCTCCTACGTCATTGGTCATTTCTTCTTAGTGTCCTTTATTGGATCACTCCTCATCTTCCCAATCTCTAAAAGTTGTTAACTTCAGGGCTCGATCCTCCATCTCTATCTCCCCCAACATCCATATGGGATTTCTCCATATCCCATTCAGTTCCACCGCTTTAAATTCCATGTGTATGCTGAAGACTCTCAAATGTTATCTTCAACTACAAACTCATGAAATCAATACTCAAACATGCAACTTGACTATAGTACCTGGATATTAATAGGTATCTCAAACTTAACCTACTCAAAACTGAATTTTCAATTCGAGCCCAACAAACCCGTTCCCCAGACTTTGACAGGGAAATTAATGACCTCTACCATCCACCTAGTTTACTGCTCAAATTTCAATTCAAAGTCCTTCTACAACCATCTTTTCTAAAACACCACCCTCATAAGCATCTAGCCTCATCCTGCTTTTTCTTCATAACATCAATCAACATGTGGTTGTGATATATTTTTATTCCCCAAAGAACCTTGCATAAAGCCCAGAATGTCCATTTAATAAATAAACCACATCACGTAAATTAAGAAACTTATGGTGAATGTATTACTTTGCTTCTATACAAAATTTAACCTTTATATATATTCATTCATTCAACATTCTCTTTGACATATAAACATGCACACAACTTTCTCATTTAAAACAAGTAATCATTGCTCTAGCTGGTTTGGTTCAGTGGATAGAGCATCAGCCTTTGGACTGAAGGGTCCCGGGCTCAATCCCAGTCAAGGGCACATGCCTGGGTTGCGGGCTCGATCTTCATTAGAGGGCATGCAGGAAGCAGCCAACCAATGATTCTCTCTCATCATTGATATTTCTCTCTCCCTCTCACTTCCTCTCTGAAATCAATAAAAATATATTTTTAAAAAAGTAATCATTAAAACCCCTTCCTCAGTTCAATGGTTTTAATAGGCTCTTGTTTCTCAAATGTTTCAATCAGTTAACAAGTCTTTTTACTTTTATCTCAAACTGGAGGCCCAGTGCATGAATTCGTGTATGGGAGAGGGAGAGGAGAGACCACTGGAGGTTGGCTGGCCGGGGGGAGGGAGAGAGGGACCATGGGCGATCAGGGCCTGCTGGCAGGGGGAGAGGGGCAAGGGGAGGGGCCGCAGGAGGTTGTCCGTCATCCCAAGGTGGGAGCTGGCCCTGAGCCCCCCTGGGAAAGGAGCCGCATCTGCCACCACTCACCCCCAGTTCCCCATCCCAGCCCGGGCCCAAGGGCCCCAATGGGGTTGGGAGAGGAGGCAACAGTTGCTGGTGCAGTTCCCAGCCTCCCCCCTTCCTCCTTCCCTCACTGCCAAGCCACCACTGCAGCAGATGGGTGGCCCCTGGGGAATGGACAGGATGGGAGTGAGATAAACCCTTGTGTCGAGGGGTGACTTTCAATAGATTGTAGCGAGGGAGCTACTCTGATACGTATGAAACCCCAACCCAGAAGCAGATCTCTACAAATGGTTTAGCTGACAGTGGTTGGCAAACTGTGGCTTGCGAGACACATGCTGCTCTTTGGCCACTTGAATGTGGCTCTTTCACAAAATACTGACTTGTGCGCATGAGCCATGAAGTTTCAATCGCACTGTACGTGCGCACCAGCACATGGTATTTTGTGGAAGAGCCACACTCAAGGGGCCAAAGAGCCGCATGTGGCTCACAAGCCACAGTTTGCCGACCACTGGTTTAGCACCAGGGGCCAATGGGGGCCAGCTGGCCAGGAGGAGGGGCCACAGGAGGTTGGCTGTAAGAGTGCACTTACCACCAGGGGGCAGCTCCTGCATTGAGAGTCTGCCCCCTTGTGATCAGTGCATGGCATAGCGACTGGTCATTCCAGTCGTTTTGTTATGATGGTCACTTAGGCTTTTATATATATAGATCTTTGTTTTAAATGTCTGTTCCATCCCCATGGCCAATGTTTCAGTTCACCTCACACATTTCCTTGAAATAATGATACTAATAATACCTCTTACCTGGTCCTTCTGACCTTGATTTATACACACACTCTCTCTTTCCAATCCATCCTCCTCACTGTCAGCCCAGTGATCAAAATTCTTCAATGATTTTTCCATCATCTCCACTAAAACATCCAAACTCCTTAGCTCTGAATGAAAATGCTTTCACCATCTGGCATCTGACTGTCTTTCTAGCTTCACTTACCACCTCACATTCCAGCAAAACATATGCACATGTTATTGTCTCTTTCTTATCCTAGTCTCCCGAGACAACTTATTCTTAATAGCAATCAACACTAACAACTATTATTTATGAAAACTTGCTATGCTTCAAGCATATGCTCTTCATGAAATCATTTAGCTCTTGTAAAAATTTGTAAAAAAAAATATTATCTGCATTTTACAGATGAGGAACCTGGGCTTTAAAAAATTTCAGTAATTTTTCCAAGATCTCTAGATACTAAATGGGAAATCTAGGATTAAAATTAGGTCTGGCAGGAGGTCTAATGTCCTATCTAATGCCAAAACTCTGTGAGCCTCTCTGATCTTACCCCTCTGTACCCCCAAACACATACTCCATATTCTCATTTCACTTATCTTCGTAGAAAATTAGTCACCCATTCCTTTATACTGCATAACATCTTTTCAATATCCTTATTTCAGCATATCTTTATCTTTCTTTACCAGAAAACTGTGAGGTTTTTTATGTGAATGAATTAACTTATTAAGCTCTGCATTCATAGCATATGGTTAGTGTTCAATAAATATATTGGATGGGCAAACATTTCTCTACTTTAGTCAGACACCGTGTTAAAGCTGATATAAAAACTTGCGACAGTACTTAACTCTTCAGAGTTTAAATCTTACTTGTTCTGTATTGACTCCCAATGTCAAAGACATATGGTTTAATTTTAAGTTACTAGTAACTATGGCATACTAGATCTAATTTCTACTAGCCGAGAAGGATATTGTTGGCTTATTGGTGGAAAACATGATGACTTTATTTTTAGTACAAAGGTGGGTATTAGGGAATGTTTGAGTTTTTCAGTCTTCAGCAAAGTATGCACAACAGAGATTGTTGTTTGCTTTTCAGGATTCAGGAAATTTTTCACCTTAAGTATTTTTCATATCTATGTCTCTGGATTTCCAATTATTGTAGCATTGTTTTAAAAAATTACACAATCTTTGGCAATATTTTGGAGGTTCTTTGACTGGAATGTACTATATCTTAATAATATATATTGTTCATAATAAAGGATTATAAAATGGGCTCCACCACTATTAGAAAATGTGTTCTGAGTATTTCTAGGACTAGGGAAGGGTACACTTAAACCTCCATACTGATTTATTTACCCTCAGACAAATGACACATTGAATGACTAGGGTTAGGAGTGAAGTGGGTGGCCATGTACTTTAACTGAAAAAATTTAACTGATCCATATGGAGATGAAAATCAACTCATCTTGCCCCACTAAGGGGGTATGAAATAAGAACCAAGGGCTTTTGATCAGCAGTTCACAGACTACTCACAGATCCTGTACTGGTTCCCATTTCTATAATGTGACATATGCAAAGTAACACATACTAGGGGTATAATTATAGAAAAAGTCATATAATCTATGAGTATTCTCTGCCTGTTTCCCAAAGTTTATAATCCAAATAGCTGGGAAATGGTAAGTCAACATAGAGCATAAAAGCACTATTAAAAATATTCAAAAATATATTTTAAGATATTCTGATTTAAAAATATAAAAATAAGATTTGAGTACAGAAACAAGAAACTTTTAAGTGTTTAAGTTTTAACAAGTACTTATTATTTTTCACTCCTTAGGAAGGTTAAAGAACTTTTATTCTCTAAAATACTAAGTAACTTTGGGTCTCCTAAAAATCAATTTCTAAAGAAGGAGCAATTCACACATACTGGTGAAATGTAAGCTCACTATTATGTTTTTGTTTAAATGAATGAGATTAAATAAATAAATATGATCACAGTTTAATAATTTTTCCTCTTTGGACAGTAAAGTTTATAGTACATAAAGAGCCTAATCCCTTAAAAATATTAAAGAGCAGGAAGAATAATAACCATTATTTGTAGTCCAACTACTAAGATTTTTATGAAAGATACAATTCATGATTTAGTTAGAAATCCAATTCATTTAGTATTAACAGTGGCACCTATTACAAAGGAGTTCTGCTGTATTATATATGAGCAAAATAACAAACAGTAAAATTTTATTTTTGTTTCTAAATCTTTTTAAATCAGGTCAACATATTTGATTATAATGTTATTTTGGGGGTGGGGGTGGGGAAAGAAACACAGTTGATCTTACTATTGGGTTTGCCAAAATGTTAGAATGACGGATCTACTAAACAGGAAATGAATTCTAAGGGTGACATACATAAAGGTAATAATCAACTATAACTAACAAAAAGGATACACTTTTATAAGCCAAAGCAATAATGCAAGATATGAAGGTAATCTGGATGCCCACACCTTTCATAGGTTCACCAAGGTTGAATAGTCCAATTCAATTGGTTATTCTTCCCTAACTCACACTTTTCCATTTAAGACCTTTGCAATTTTGGGACTTTATTGAGGAGAGTTCCTTATGAGATAAAGTTGGGCCAGTCTTTGATGAAAGGTATAGGAGTAACTATGTCACCCTATTCAAACTTCCAACATACTCATTAATCTGTAAAGCAATAAAAACTACAGATTTTCACAGCTCTCAGTTTACCTAGTTTCAGATTGTCTTTTGCATATAATTGGCAAAACTGTTGTCACCTACAATAAAACATTTGATTAGAAACACCATGACTGAAGTAAAAATAAAGTATTTTCAAGGGCCCATCCATATCTGCTCACCCCCTGGCATTTAAGGTTTTTAAATAGAATGTATGTTAAACTGAAACAGATAATTTCAGACTTATAATCATGGTCTTATTAACATCATACACTAAGTCATTGGTAAGTGTGCATCAACTGCAGGGTTTTGTCAAAACAGAGATTACTGAGCTTCAGTATTTCTGATTCAGTAAACCTGGGTTGGAGGCTGAGTGTTTGAATTTCTACCCAGTATTCAGGTGATTCTAATGTTGCTAGTATGGGACCATACTTTGAGAAACACCACCTTAAGTCACATATAGCTAAAGTAAGTAAGAGACAAATATTTTTAAGTAATTTTGTCCAAAAAGCCGAGATGATTCATTCAACTTTTAGATATTTTGAATTCATATCAACAATTAATAGGGACTTGGAAAGTAAATGAAAATTTAAGCCAGAAAATTTTTATAAAGGACATTTTATATAAGGTGCAAACTCTACCGAGCCACTTTAAGGCCTTATTATATAAAAACAGTTGGCATAATAATAACTTATTAGTGTACATAGTTGAATGTAATAAAAGTGTCTTTTTCATCATGCCCTGTTTTAAGAATTCAACTGGGAAAGTGGGCAAATTTCAAAGTGACTACAAAAAAAAAAAGGATAGGGGCAGGGTAGAGCTTCTAGGTTAGTTGTGGTCAAAAAGCCATAGATAAGCAGGTTAAAATAGGAAGATAGGTAGATATTGATATGGTTATGGACAGTAGGTTCTTGTTCAGTGGATCAGGATAATGATGTGGTGTAGTTACCCTGGTTAGCTCCATGGAAGAGAAGTTGCTTTGAGTCTAAGTCAGGTCTTACCTAAGTAAACCCTTATTTTTTTTTTTTCTACTTAGAGCTGCATTCCTTGTCAGAATTCTGAATGTTAAAGGAGCCCAAACATTTTATGTAAGATTGTGTGCCTGGGAACTAGGGGGTAAAGAATTATTTTAGTTTTCCAAGGAATATTTGGACACCCTATCAGATTGAAAGCAGTACATATTTTGACCTAACTTAGAGCAACAGAGACATCCGTAATTCCCAAATAAGCCTATGTAAGGATCCTGACATATTTAGACAAAACAAGACTTTTAAAACCAATAATCTGTTTTCTATACTAAAACTGAGACTTATTTTTATTATTTTTTTCTACACTTAGTGATTCAGAGTTTGTTTAGTTCCTAAATTATTTATTAAATTTAACTATAGTCTAGTTTCAAGCTGTTTTTAAAGTAAATACTATGCAAAATAATCTTGTTACTCCTTAACAAATTTCTAGAAAATACACCCTATCCTATATAATAAAGAGCTAATATGCAAATGGTCATCACGCCCTCATGCTCTTGCGCCCTCTCACCCTTGCACCAGGGCCGGGGCACCTGAAGCTGCACTGGGGGACCAGAGGCCATGCCCCCACCCAGAGTCAGGCTGAAGCCGTGCCCCCCACCTGGTGGGGCTTGATGGAGGACCTGAGGCTGCGCCCCCCAACCTACAGGGTTTGATGGTGATGGGGCCGGCCGGGTCTGGGTCTCAAGCAATTTTGAAGGATGCGCAGGTAGGCCGGGACTTGAATCTGGGTCCTGCAATGCACCCCAGACTCTGATAGAAGGGAGACTTTCATATACAATTTTACTAATTTTCTTTCATCTCTGACACTTCTATTATAGAGAAAGGGCAAATGGCAATATTAAAATACTTCCTCTAATTAATTCCCTTTTAACATGCACAAATTTTGTGCACCAGGCCACTAGTATAACCATAAAAAGTTCTTAAAGGCAACACAGCTTCTACCTATCTTATTTACTTTTTATGTCTTTCACTATGATCTAGAATATTTAAGTGAACATTTAGTTGAAGAAAGATTAAAACCTATTTTCCTAAAAATTATATATGCTTAAGGTATATAATATGATTTGATACACATATACATAGTGAAATATTACTACAGTTGCTCTAATTTACATATCATCTCCTTATAGTTATCAATAATAACACCTAAAATCTATTCTCTTAGCAAATTTAGAGTATTCAATACAGTATTATTAACTAAAGCTGTTGATGAACTGTAGACTTATTCATCTTACATAACTACAACTTTGTACCTACTAAGCTCCCCATTCCTTCACCTCTTAACCCCTGTAATCACCATTCTATTCTTTCCTTCTATGTATTCAATTTTTGGGGGATTCCACATATGAGGGAGGTCTTTCTGTGTATGAGTGATTGCACTTAGCATAATGTCCTACAGGTTCATCCATATTGTTACAAAAGGTAGGATTTCCTTCTATTTTTATGATCGAATACTATTCCAATGTAACATTTTCTTTAACAATTCATCAATCAACAGACACTTAGATTGTTTCCATATCTTGGCTATTGTGAATAATGTTGCAACAAACATGGTAATTCAGGTATCTCTTTGAGTTGATTTTTAAATTTTTTTTTTAATTTTATTGGTTTCTTTACGGAGAGAAAGGGAGAGGGATAGAGAGTTAGAAACATCGATGAGAGAGAAACATCAATCAGCTACCTCCTGCACACTCCCCACTGGGGATGTGTCCACAACCAAGGTACATGCCCGTGAGCGGAATAGAACCTGGAACCCTTGAGTCCGCAGGCTGATGCTCTATCCACTGAGCTAAATGGGTTAGGGCTGAGTTCATTTTTTTCATGTATATGCCCTGAAAAGAGATTGCTGGATTACATCATAGTTCTAGCTTTAGTGAAATTTACTATTAATAGGAAGACCAACAATGGCATTTCTTGTCTTCGAAATTTTAATCCATTCAAAGAAAATAGTTGAAGTTAAAGTCTTACTTAAATGAAAACCTATTCAAACTGAATTTAATATAATACCACAAAAACATTTTCTTAATTTATTGAATTGAGAAGAAAACTCATTAAAAACATAAATAAGTGAAAGGAGGTGGAAGAGGGTATGGGGGGAGATAAATGGTGACTTGGGGTGTGAACACACAATACAGGGTACAGATGACGTGTTGTTGAATTGTGCACCTGAAATAGGTATAGTTTTGTTAGCCAGGGTCACTCCAATAAATTCATTAAAAAGAAAAAATATATAAATAATATACCTTAAGGCAGAGGAGATTTAGCAGTCTTTTAAATAGTAGTAAAATAGGCTGGCCAGTGTGGCTAAGTGGATGAGTGTCCACCTATGAACCAGGAGGTCATAGTTTGATTCTGGTCAGGGCACATGCCCAGGTTGTAGGCTCAATTCCCAGTAGAGGGCATGCATGAAGCAGCCTATGATTCTCTCCCATCATTGATGCTTCTTTCTCTCTCCCTTCCTCTCTGAAATATATATATATGAAGTAAAATAGTAATAAAATATTAATGCTGCAAACATCTAAGAACTAGAAAAGATATCTGGGCCTACACACAAGGAAGAATGACACCAAAGGAAACTCATGTGTCTTTTTCATCAACATTCCATTTTTAAAATCTTTATTTTTGAAAGTATTACAAATGTTCCTCTTTTTCCCCCATTGACTCCCTCTAGCTTGCCCCCTCCCCCGTCCCTCATCAACATTTTTTAAACAAGTTGATTTTTTTTTTAAGATAATAGCAACCAGAGTTCAATTTCAGCCTAGGATGTAAAAAAGATGGAAAATATATCAGTTCTACACTAACAACAACCAAAAATGCACGTACACAACAAAATCATAACATTTTTTGAACCCATCAGCTAGCTGAGGTCACAGGGCAACAGAGTAGCCTAAAATCTAAGGAGAACAGAAAAGTAAGCACGGATTCACCTATAGCATAACACAGGGGTAAAATGCTTAGGTTGCCACCAAGAACTAAGGAGACTTGAATTCAAATGTTTAATGAATTTTTACAGGCCATATGTAAGCATAGATTATCTAGAACTCCTTGAAGCTGCAGAGACAAGGAAAGTTACCATCCACTCTCAGGCTGTTCTCCAGAGACTTATATCTGATGATCATGAAAGAAATGAGTGATAGGGGAGAACCCCAGATAAAGCATTCCTGAACATTATACGCATGAAAGAGGGGTCCAGCCATTGTCGCAGCAAAGGCAAAAATCTTGCATAAATGCTATTGGGTGATGGAGAAGGAGGGAACAGCACTCACTGTTACCTCTCAGGAAATGCGTAAACACTCACTTCTTTCCAGGCGGGGTAAAAGAAAAACGAGTCCTTCTATTCCTTAGCAGAGAGACAGAAAGCTGTCCTAGACTCAGACAATTAGAAACTTCCTACCAATGGGAAGGGGCAGAAAACTCTCTTTTTCAAAGGTCCACCACATATACAAGGTGAAATTTAGCAGCCCTATAGAAGATAGGCAGTATCACTAAAAAAACTCCACTCTGTAAATCAGGGCCACAGGGTCTAAGACTGATGCTAAACCAGGACAATAGAGAAACCACCTTGTTCCACATCATGGTAGTATGCACTAAATAAATAATAACAACAAATTAATTAATTTAAAAACTTTAATATAACACATTAAATAATAAATTATATAGAAAAATACCATAGGTCCTAACCTTATGAACTCTGGTCTTAGAGAGGATGTTATGAATTTGACCCAAAAGGCAAGGAAAGTAGTTAAAAAATAAATGAATGGGACTATATCAAACTAGAAATCTTCACAGCAAAAGAAACCACCAACAGAACAAAAATGCAACCAACCAAATAAGAGATGATATTTACAAAACACAGCTCTGACAAGGGGTTAATATTTAAAATATAAAAGGAACTCATATAACCCAACACCTAACAAACCAATTAAACAGATACTTCTTCAAGAAGATATACAAATGGCCAACAGATATATTAAAAAGATGCTCAACTTCACTAGCCATTAAGGAAATGCAAAACAAAACTACAATGAGATACTACCTTTTACCTGTTAGAGTGGCCATTATCAATAAGACAAGTAATAACAAGTGTTGGAGAGGTTGTGGAAAAAAGGGAACCCCCATTCACTGTTGATGGGAATGTAGACTGGTACAACCACTATGGAAAACAGTCTAGCAATTCCTCAAAAAATTAACAATAGAGTCACCATATGACCCAGCAACTCCTCTTCTGGGTATCTACCTGCCTGAAAATTTTGAAAACATTTATTCGCAAAGATATATACACCCCTGTGTTCATTGCAGCATTATTTACAGTGGCCCAAACATAAAAACAACCAAAGTGTCCTGCAATAGAGGACTGGATACAGAAGATGCGGTACATATACACAATGGAATACTACTCAGCCATAAGAAAGGATGAAATAGCGTTGTTTACAACAACATGGATAGACCTTGAGAACATTATGCTAAATGAAATAAGTCAGACAGAAAAAGCTAAGAACCGTATGATTTCACTCATATGTGGGATATAAAACTGAAATTTATGAACACAAAGAACGGTTTTGTGGTTGCCAAGGGAAATGGGGTTGGGGGAGAAGGGGGTCCTAATATGAGGTGACAGGAGAAGATATTTTGACTTTGGATACATGGTACTATATACGGATTTAGGAATCCACACATGAAATCTGTATGTTCATGTTGACCAATGTCACCCCAATAAAATTTATTTAAAAAGGGGAGGCTATCACTACAAATCCTACAAATATTAACAGGATAATAAAGAATACTACAAACAACTTAATACCTACAAATATAACAAAAATAAAATAAACCGATTTCTTAAAAGAAACAAATAACAAAAGCTTACTCAAGTCTAAATAAATATTCAAAGAAATATTATTCAGCCACAAAAGGAATAAAGTACTGAAACATGCTACATGGGTAAACCTTAAAAACATTATGCTAAGTTAAAGAGGCCAGAAACAAAAGACTACATATGAAATATCTAAGTAGGCACATCCATAAAGGTAGATAGTAAATTAGTAGTAGCAGCCGTGGGCAAACTACGGCCCACGGGCCGGATCCGGCCCATTTGAAATGAATAAAACTAAAAAAAAAAAAAGACCGTACCCTTTTACGTAATGATGTTTACTTTGAATTTATATTAGTTCACACAAACACTCCATCCATGCTTTTGTTCCGGCCCTCCGGTCCAGTTTAAGAACCCATTGTGGCCCTCGAGTCAAAAAGTTTGCCCACCCCTGGTAGTAGGGGCTTGGGGGAGGGAAAAATGAAGACTATAATGGGTACTGTGTCCCTTTTTGAGGTGATGAAAATATTCCTGAGTTATATAGAGGTGATAGTGATATAATCTTGTAAATATACTAAATTCTACAATTCAAAGAGGTGAAGTTGATAGTATGTGGATTATAAATCAATAAAAAATAATAAATAGCATGAATAGTCTTGTATCTATTAAATTAATTAAATGTATAGTTTAAAATATACCAACAAAGAAAATGCAGGCCTAGATACCTTGACAGTTCAATTCTAACAATTACTTAATTAAGAAAAATGTAAGACGTGTAACCATACAAATCTTAGAAGAAACCATAGGCAGCAAAATCTCAGACATCTCTCATAACAATATATTTACTTACACATCTCCTAAGAAAATGGAAACTAAGGAGAAAATAAACAAATTGGATTGCATCAAAATAAAAAGCTTCTACACAACAAAAGAAACCATCAACAAAATAACAAGAGAGCCCACTTCATGGGAGAATATATTTGCCAATGATACATCCAGTAAGGGGTTAATCTCCAAAATATGTAGGGAACTCATACAACTTAACAAAAGAAAGATAAACAATCCAATTTTAAAAATTGGCAAAGGGCCTAAATAGACACTTCTCCAAAGTGGACATACAAAAGGCCAAAAGGCAAATGAAAAATGCTGAGAGTCACTAATCATCTGAGACATGCAAATCAAAACAACAATGAGGTACCACCTCGCACCTTTTAGAATGACTATCATCAACAAATCAACAAACAACAAGTGTTGGTGAGGATGTGGAGAAAAGGGAACCCTCGTGCACTGCTGGTGGGAATGCAGACTGGTGCAGCCTCTGTGGAAAAGAATATGTAGTTTTCTAAGAAAAATAAAAATGGAACTGCCACTTGACCCAGTAATCCCACTTCTAGGAATATATTCTAAGAAATCAGAAGCACTAATCAGAGAGAATATATGCACCCCTTTGTTCATAGCAGCACCATTTATAATATCTAAAATCTGCAAACAACCTAAGTGCCCATCGGCATATGAGTGGATTAAAAAACTGTGGTAAATCCACACAGTGGAATACTATGCAGCTGTAAAAAAAGAAAGAACTCTTGCCCTAACTGGTTTGGCTCAGTGGATGGAGCATCGGCCTGCAGACTGAAGGGGCCCAGGTTCAATTCCGGTCAAGGGCATATACCTTGGTTGTGGGCACGTCCCCAGTAGGGAGTGTGCAGGAAGCAGCTGAATTGATGTTTCTCTTTCATAAATGTTTCTAACTTTCTATTCCTCTCCCTTCCTCTCTGTAAAAAATCAATAAAATATATTTTTAAAAAAAAGAAAAGAAAAGAAAGAACTCTTACCATTTGCAACAGCATGGATGGACCTAGGGAGTATTTTGCTAAGTGAAATAAGTCAGTCAGAGAAAGATAAGTATCACATGATCTCACTCATATGTGGAATCTAATGAACAACATAAATTAATGAACAAAAATAGATCCAGAGAAATAGAAGCCTTGAACAAGCTGTCAAACCTCAGAGGAAAGGCAGGGGATGGTGGGTGGGTGGGAAGAGATCAACCAAAGAACTTGTATGCATATATGTGTAACCCATGGACACAGTCAATGGGTGGTGAAGCCTGGGGTTAGGGGAGGCAGCAGAGGGGAGAGATCAATGGGGGGAAAGGGGACATATGTAATACTTTCAACAATACAGTTTAAAAAAAGAAATAATATCAATTCTACACAAGCTCTTCCAGAAAATAAAACAAAAAGGAAATACTTTCCAAATTATTTATAATTCCAATAATAACCTAATACCAAAAAGGACATAGATTATGAGAAAAGAAAAATAGAAACCAATACACTATTTTTATTACTGTAGATTTATATGTCTTGAAGTCTGATATTTATCGTCAACTGACGTTTTACAAAGTTACAGAGGCATTCAATGGAGAAAGAATACAAGTTTCAACAATGGGTAGTGAAAAAACTGGGCACCCATGTAGAAGAAAATGAACTTTGGTCCATTCCTTGCAGCATACACAAAGAGTAACTAAAATAGATTATAAACATAAATGTTAAACCTACACTAAAATTTCTAGAAGAAAGAATATAAAGGGCAAGAAAATTTTTGTGATATTTTGTCAGGCAAGACATTTTTTAGATTTGACTCTGAACTCACTGTCCATAAAAGAAAAAATAACAGAAGTCATAAAAATTTAAAATGTCTGCTCTTCTAAGACACCAATGAGAGAATAGAGAGGCACACCACAAGTTGAGAGAAAATATTTGCAAATCATATATCAAAGGACTTATATCCATAATATACAAGAAACTCTAAAAATCCAATAATAAGAAACGAACTATTAAAATATTTTATCTTTATTGCTGAGAATATTATAGATGTCCCTTTTCTTTTCCATTGACCCCCACCAGACCACACACACACCCCCAGGACTTCACCACATTATTGTCTGTGTCCATGGGCTATGCATATGCATATAAATTCCCAAGTTAATCTCCTTCCATCCACACCACAACCAGCACCTTCCTTCTGAGATTCCTCAATTTGTTCCACGCTTCTGTGTTTCTGGATCTATTTTGTTCATTAGTTCATTTTATTCATTAGATTCCTCATATAATAAGATCATGTGATACTTGTCTTTCTCTGACTGGCTTATTTTGCTTAGCATAATACTTTCCAAGTTCCTCCATGCTGTCTGAAAGGGTAAGAGGTACTTCTTTCTTACAGCTGCAAGTATTCCATGGTGTAAATGTACCACAGCTTTTTTATACACTCATCTACTGTTGGGCACTTGTTGCTATTTCCAGATCTTAGCTATTGCAAATTGTGCTGCTATGAACATAGGGATGCATATATTCTTTCTTATCATTGTTTCATATTTCTTAGGATATATTCCTAGAAGTAGGATCACAGGATCAAATGGCAGTTCATTTTTAATTATTTGAGGAAACTCCATACTATCCTCCATAGTGGTTGTACAAGTCTGCACTCCCACCAGCAGTTTAGTAGGGTTCCCTTTTCTCCACATCTTCCCCTGCATTTGTCATTTTTGTTGTTGATAGTAGCCATTCTGACAGGTGCGAGGTGATATCTCATTGTCATTTTAATTTGCATCTCTCTGATGATTGGTGACTTTGAGCATTTTTTTCAAATGTCTCTTAGACATCTGTATGTCCATTTTGGTATTTTAATAGGGATTGTGTTGATCTATAATTTTCTTTGGATAGTATGGACATTTTACTGATGTTAATTCTTCCAATCCATGAATGCAGTATATTCTTCCAGTTTATATATTCCTCTATCTCTTTTTTCAATGTCCTGAGTACAGGTTTTTACCTCCTCAGTTAAGTTTATTTCTAAGCATCTCAATTTTTTTTTGGTTGCTATGGTAAATGGAATTGTTTGTTTAGTTTCTCTTTCTGAGAATTCATTATTGGTGTATGAAAATGCTCAATTTCTGGTTGTTAATTTTGTATCTTGCTACATTGCTGAATTCATTTATTAAAGCTGGTAGTTTGTTGATGGAGTATTAAGAGATATCTACTGGCATGTACAATATCATGCCATCTGCGAATAATGACAGTTTTATTTCTTCTTTTCCAATTTGGATATCTTTTATTTTTTCTTCTTTTCTGATTGCTGTGCTTAGGACTTCCAATATTATGTTGAATAAAAGTGTTAGAAAGGGAGTAGACTGACAATTCTCGGGGGAAAGGGGTGTGGGCGTGCGGGAAGAGACTGGACAAAAATCGTACACATGGATGAGAACAGTGGGGGGCGGGTAAGGACAGAGGGTGGAGTGGGAACCGGGTGGAGGGGAGCTATGGGGGGGGGGAGAGGAACAACTGTAATAATCTGAACAATAAAGATTTTTTAAAAAGTGTTGAAAGCGGACATCCATGTCTTATTCCCATTCTTAGGAGAAATGTTTTTAGTTTTTGCGCACTAAGATGTTGGGTGTAGGTTTGTCATATATGACCTTTATTATGTTGAGGTATGATCCCTCTATTCCCATTTTGCTGAGAGTTTTTATCAAAAATTGATGTTGGATTTTGTCAAATGCTTTTTCTGCATCAATTAATATGATCCTTTGATTTTTGTCTTTCCATTTGTTTATGTGATGTATCACATTTACTGATTTGTGAATATTGTACCAGCCTTGCGTAAATAAATCCAGCAATTAATGAATTGCTGGGTCTGATTTACTAATATTTGTTGAGGATTTTAGCATCTATGTTCATCAGGGATATTGGCCTGTAATTCTCTTTCCTTGCTGTATCTTTATCTGGTTTTGGAATGAGGATACTGCTGGCCTCATAAAAAGAGCTTGGATGTGTTCTTTCCTCTTGGATATGTTGGAATAGTTTGAGGGGGATAGGTGATAGTTCTGTGAATGTTTGGTAAGCTGTCTGGACAAGGGCTTTTTTTTCCCTGGGGATAGATATAGATATAGATATAGATATATAGATATAGATAGATATATTACTGGGTTATATATAAATAAATAACATATATATATAAATTACTACTTCAATTTCTTCAGTAGTTATGGGGCTATTCAGATTTTTTTTATTCTTCCTGATTGAGTTTTGGAAGATTACATTTTTTCTAAGAATATGTTCATTTTGTCCAGGTTGTCTCATTTGTTGGAATAGAGTTGTTCATAGTTATTTTTTATGATCCTTTGTATATCTGTGGTGTCAGTTGTTACTTCACCTCTTTCATTTCTGATTTTATTTTTTTGGGTTTACTCTCTTTGTTTCTTAATGAATCTGGCTAAAGGTTCATCAATCTTGTTTATATTTTCAAAGAACCAGCTTTTGGTTTCTTTGATCTTTTGTATTGTTTCATTAGTCTCTGTGCCATTTATTTCTGCTCTAGTCTTTCTTATTTATTTCCTTCCACTTACTCTCGGCTTTTCTTGTTGCTCTCTTTCTAATTCTTTGAGTTGTAGGGTTAGATAGTTTATTAAAAGTTTTTCTTGTTTCTTGAGGTAGGCCTGTAATGCTATGAACTTCTCTCTCAGGACTGCTTTCACTGCATCCCATAGATACTGGGCTGTTCTGTGTTCATTTTCATTTGTTTCCAGGATGTTTATTTTAATTTCTTCCTTGATCTCTTTGGTAACCCATTCATTGTTTAATAACATGCTATTCAGCCTCCATATGTTTGAAGGTTTTTGAATATTTTTATTGTAGTTGATTTTTCATTTCATGCCATTGTGATTCAAGCAGATGCCTGATATTATTTCAACCTTTGTGCACTTGTAGACTCAGTTTGTGTCTTAATATGTAGTCTATCTTTGAGAATGACCTCTGTGCACTTGAAAGGAATGTATATTCTGCAGTTTTTGGTTGAAATGTTCTGTAAATGCCAATTAAATCCATCTGATCTAGTGTGTCATTTAGTGTCACTGTATCCTTGTTGAATTTGTTTGTCCAGAAGATCTACCCAGTGATTTATGTGGGTTATTAAAGCCCCCTACTATGATTGTATTGCTGTCCTATCTCCCTTGAAATCCTCCAGATGTTATATTATTAGGTGCTCTTATATTAGGTGCATATATGATTATCAGAATTATATTCTCTTGTTGCATTGATCTGTTTAGTAATATAAAGTGACCTTCATTGTATCTTGTTATGGTCTTCATTTTGAAGTCTATTTTGTCAGATATGAGTATTGCTACCCCAGCTTCTTTTTCATTTCCACTTGTATGAAAATTTTTTACTATCCTTTCACTTTCATACTGTGTCAGTCTTTTGTTCTTAAGTGTGTCTCTTATAGATAGCATATATATGGGTCATGTTTTCTTATCCATACTGCTGCCCTATATCCTTTTGTTGGAGCCTTTAAGCTATTTACATTTAAGGTTATTTTTGATAGGTAATTATTTGTTGCCATTTTCATTTATTATGCCTGTGTTCCTCTCTCTATTTCTTCTTTTTTTAATAGATTTTTTATTGATTTCAGAGAGGAAGGGAAAGGGAGACATAGAAACATCAATGATGGGAGAGAATTATTGATTGGCGGCCTCCTGCAGGCCCCACACTGATGAATGAGGCCACAACCCTGGCATGTGCTCTGACCAAGAATGGAACCGTGACCTCCTGGTTCATAGGCTGATGCTCAATCACTGAGCCACACAGGCTGGATTATACCTTCCTAGACAGTCCCATTAGCACATCTTGCAGTGCTGGTTTGGTGGTAACAAACTCTTTTAGCCTTCTTTTGTCTGTAAAACTCCTTATTTTACCTTTGATTTTGAATGATAGCCTTACTGGGTAGAGTAGTCTTGGATTCGGTGCATTGCTTTTCATTAATTTGTATACTTCATGCCACTTTCTTTTGGCCTGAAGTGTTCCTATTAAGAAATCAGCTGACATTCTAATACGAGTTCCCCTGTGGTAACTTTCTGTCTGTCTTTTGCATCCTTTAAGATTCTCTCTTTGTCTTTAATATTTGTCAATTTAATTATGATGTGCCTAGGTGTGGGTCTTTTGAGATTTATCTTTTTTTTCAGCATTTTTTTTATTGATTAAGGTATTACATATGTGTCCTTATCTCCCCATTACCCCCCACCTCCCTACTCATGTCCTCACCCCCGTGTTGTCTGTGTCCATTGGCTAAGCTTATATGCATGCATACAAGTCTTTTGGTTGATCTGATCTCTCCCCCTTACCCCCACCCTCCCCTACCTTCCCTCTGAGGTTTGGCGGTCTGATCGACACTTCTAGAAAACCCTAAAGACTCCATCAAAAAAATTATTAGACTTCATAAATGAATTCGGAAAAATAGCAGGATACAAAATTAATGCCAAGAAATCTAAAGTCCACTGCATGGGAGAACATATTTGCTAATGTAATCACTGATAAGGGTTTAATTTCCAACATTTACAGGGAACTCATACAACTTAACAAAAAGAAGATAAACAATCCAATAAAAAAATGGGCAACAGACCTAAATAAATACTTTTTGAAAGAAGACATAAGGAAGACCAAGAGAGATATGAAAACATGCTCAAAGTCACTAACCATCTGAGAGATGCAAATCAAAACCACAATGCGGTACCATCTCACACCTGTCAGAATGGCGATCATCAACAAATCAACAAACCACAAGTGCTGGCTAGGATGCAGAGAAAAAGGAACCCTCATGCACTGCTGGTGAGAATGCAGACTGGTGCAAATCACATAGTCATATCAATTGATGCAGAAAAAGCATTTCACAAAATCCAGCACCCTTTCTTTTTTAAATATATTTTATTGATTTTTACAGAGAGGAAGGGAGAGGGATAGAGAGTTAGAAACACTGATGAGAGAGAAACAACAATCAGCTGCCTCCTGCACACCCCCTATTGGGGATGGCTGCAACCAAGGTACATGGCCTTGACCGGAATTGAACCTGGGACCCTTCAGTCCACAGGCTGATGCTCTATCCACTGAACCAAAACGGTCAGGGCCCAACACCCTTTCTTGATAAAAACTCTCAGCAAGGTGGGAATAGAAGGATCATACCTCAACATAAGAAAAGCCTAATATGACAAACCCACAGCCAACATCATATTCAATGTACAAAAACTAAAACCATTTCCCCTAAGAACAGGAACAAAACAGGGATGCCCACTCTCACCACTCCTGTTCGACATAGTACTGGAAGTACTAGCCATTGTGATCAGACAAGAAGAAGAAACGAAAGGCACCCAAATTGGAAAAGAAGTAAAACTGTCCTTATCTTGACTTGGACGCTCTGTATTTCCTGTACTTGTGTGACTTTTTCCTTCACCAGGTTAGGAAAATTTTCTGCCATTATTTTTTTAAAAAGGTTGGCTATTCCTTGCTTAGATTCTCCTCATTCTGGATCCCCTAAGATGTGAATGTTGTTTCATTTCATGTTGTCTCAAAGCTCCCTTAAACTCTCCTTCTGCTTTTTTTTTTTTTTTTCCAATCGCTGCTCTGAAAGGGTATTTTTTTCTACCTTGTCTTTTAATTTGATGATTCAGTCTTCAGCTTCTTCTTGTCTACTATGGAGTCCTTCCAGGGTATTTTTTATTTAAGCTCTCTCATTCTTCATTTCCTCTTGATTCTTACTGATGTTTTCTATGTCTTTTTTATGCTGTTGTAGTTCTCATTAAGTTCCATATGTTGTAGTTTCCACTAAGTTGTTTGTTCACCCTTATAACCATTACTTGGAATTCCTTATCTGACAAATTGCTTTCTTCCATTTTATTTAGTTCCTTTTCTGGTGATTGGAGGAAGCACCAGTCAGATTCCTGCAACACTTGGGCAGACAGCTTCTCACCCCCACAATCCAGTCACTGAAACTTCCTGAGTTTGTTCAAACCAGTAGGCTTGGTGTGTGCTGCTGTATCTTCTGCAAAGGTCAAGATGCAGGGTGTGGCAGGCAGGACTCCTGATTGTGTGAAGAGCTGTATCACATAAGCGGATATTTTTCCTTTTCCTGGGCTTTGGCTTCTGGGAGTGCCTAGTACCTCTCAGGAAAAATGGCTGTTTCATTTTAGGGGGGGTGTGAATCAAGGCAGAACTCCCTGTTGCTGCTTTTCCACATCTCCCTCCAATTCTTCCCATACCAGCTTCTCCTTAGGCACCTTGAGTCCACACTATCCTCCCTCCATCAAAGTCTTGGGTGAGTAGCTACCAGTGAAACTCCTGTTCTCTGGGTTTAAAAACAAAACAACCAAACAGAAATGGAGGGTTTCTTTCAAACCGGCTATGGTCTACCAGCTCCAGGCTCCCTGCTGGCCAGCAGCCCTGTTGCCTTTTGCCTTTCGTGGCTGGATGTTACATGGGCCTTGATTTTCTCCAGGAAATAACACTCCCATAGCCAGGAGCTCCCTCCTCACCCTTGGCCTGCAGCCCATAGAAGCTGGGTTAGCCCCACTCTCAACCTCATCCTTCCTACCAGTCTCCAGATGTTTTCTGCCCTTCCTTGCTTTAAATCTCATCCTCAGCTGGACCTCAGTTGGTAATTCTGGGTGAATGTTCCCCAATTTAGTTTTATTTCAAGTCTGACTCTGGGAGGAGGGGCAATAAAAGTCTTCCTATTTGGTTGCCATTTTCTCTCCAAAAGAAACATTTTTAAAATGCAAATGATTAAATAGACACCTCACCAAAGAAGATAGCCTAATGGAAAAAAGTACATTTGACAATGCTAAATATTAATCATTAGGGAAATACACATGGAAACTAAAACACCTGTTATGGACTAAATGTATGTTTTCTCCCATGATTCTTATTTTGAATTCCTAACACCCAATATGATGTTATTTAGAGGTGAGGCCTTTGGGAACTAATTAGATCATGAGGATGGATCACTTATTAATGTAATTAGAAGATGGCCATCCAAGAACCAGGAAGCAGGTACTTCTTGCATCTGACTCTTGGACTTTCCAGCCTCAAAAACTGTGAAAAATAAATGTTTGTTTTTAAGCAACTCATTCAACCAATCAATATATCTCTGTCACATTGATGATTCTCTCTCTCTCTCTCTCTCTCTCTCTCTCTCTCTCTTTCCTCTCCCCACTCCCTTCCACTCTCTCTAGAAAAATTAATGGGAAAAATATCCTTGCTCCTTGGGTAAAGATAAAAAAATGCAGCCTAAATTGATGAATATAACACTTATTAGAATGACTAACAAAACAAACAAGAGAAACTTGATAATACCAAGTATTAAAGAGAATGTGAAGCAACTGAAACTCTCCTATACATTGCTGATTGAAATGAAAAATTTCATAGCCACTTTGGAAAACAGTTTGTTTCCTACAAAGTTAAACATATACTTATCAAATAACCTAGCACTCAGGGAAGTGAAAATATAAATCCACACAATAGCCTATATGTGAATATTTATAGAAGCGTTAATTATAACCTCCAAACACTGAAAATCACCAAAATACCCTTCAACTAGAAAATGAATAAGCAGACTGTGGTCTGTGGTACAGCCTTTGAAAGGAATACTACTCAGAAAAGAGATAGAGAGAGAGGGAGAGAGAGAGAGAGAGAGAGAGAGAAATTGCTGGTACTTGTAACAACATGCATGAATTTGAAATACTACATTATTTCAAGTGGGGGAAAAAGCCAGTCTCAAAAACCTTCATACTCTATTATTTAATTTGTATGATATCTTGGAAGAGGCAAATTATAGGGGCAGAAAACATAGAAGTGGTTGCCAAGGGCTGGAGGAAAATGAAAGAGTTTTGAACAAAGGGTCAGAATTGGGGGGAGGGGGGTTGATGGAAATGTTCTGTAGTTGTGGTGACATGACTATAAATATTTATCAAAACTTATAGAAGTATAATCTAAAATGGTGTTTTATTGTATAAAAAGTATCTCTCTATATAAAAGCCTAAGAGACCGTTATGGCAGAATGATCAGAATGACCAGAACAACCAATTGCTATGACACACACTGAGCACGCAGGCAGACGAGCAGTTAGGAGCGAGCAGTCCTAGATTTTGATAGGGATGTCCAACTGCCAGATGTCTGACTGCAAGGATCGGGCCTAAACCTGAGGGGGTCCCAGATTGCGAGAGGGCACAGGCTGGGCTGAGGCCCCACCCCCATGCATGAATTTTGTGCACCGGGCCTCTGGTTCATCAATAAACCTGATTTATAAAAAGGGCATTGAATAGGCCAAGAAAAAGGAAATACAAGTAGATACACAAAATGTGAACACTAGTAGAGGGTAATATTAAGTGGGTAGAGGATTGTTTGTGACAACAAGGAGTTGATTTTGCAACAGGGCATTTTGAGGCCAAAAAAAGAGTATATAGAAGATAGGAAACCTTTGTGACCAAACTAGCCTTGTTACCTTGGTTATGGGTGTGGGTGTTTATGTGCTGATTATATAAGAACACATCAAATCCTTTTTAGCAATAGTCTGTTATGTCACCTGATTTTCCCTCCCACTAACATACTGAGTCACTGTTTTTCCAGAGTATCTGTGCAGCACAAGCAACATATTCCCTGCTACAGTGCAAAACACTCTTAAATTGGAGACCCAGAGGGTTTGCTCTGGTATGTTATACCTTAAGGTCAACTTCTCCATCTAAATAATTTTTTATGGATACCTTTAGAAAGGAGCACATTCAAGTTTAGATATTTTAAACTTTATATATGTTTTTAAAAACGTGGCTGCAGTACATCTTAAATTACTTTATTAAATGGCAGAGAAATGACAGCTTTCTTAAATGTATTTTACTCACATTCAGTTAACATTACACAAAAAGAATAGCAATCACTATTGGAGTGCTCTTAGATTCATTTTTCTTTGGAATCTGTTTGAAATATATATGGTTAAAATGGATATTTGAGAAAGACAATATCTTTAAAATGTAACCTTCATATTTGATACTAGAGAAATAAATATGCTATATGTCTAGGTCTAATACTGATGTTGGGAATATTTTCTTAAAATAAAAGGTAATGCTACTTCTTACATACTTCTTTCTATAGTTTCATATGACTGTTTAGGACTATGCTACTGACTCTGATTATCATATTAGCACATTTCACGTTATCTCAAATTTAAGATAGAGGTATTTCATAAAAAGAATAAATGCTTTAAACTTCTTTGAAGAGAAAAAAATAATCATAATACCAGTCTGTTCAGTAACTAACAACCTTCCAACCAGATGGCTACATGCCATTTCTAATTATCCCATTGTTCAATCTTAATTGTAGCTCTTTTTTTATTGATTTCAGAGAGAGGAAGGGAGAGGGAGAGAGATAGAAACATCAATGATGAGAATCACTGATTGGCTGCCTCCTACATGCCCCATACTAGGATCAAGCCTGCAACCCAGCATATGCCCTGACTGGGAATCAAACCATGACCTCAGGAGCAACACAAGCCAGGCAATTACAGCTCTTTTTTAGAAGATAGATTAGTAGTGGAAGGGCTAGAATTATGTATTAATACATCATTTACATATAATTTATTTAACCCAAGTCACTGTTTTTCCAGTGTCCCCAAGTGATCTGAGAAGTCACATTTTTATATTCACAGAAGCAAAGAAATGGTAATTAAATAAATGACTCAAATTAAAAAGTTATACAGAGATGCCAACCATCCTCCTTGCTTGGAATATATCAAATTTGTAGTAATGAGCTGGTTGTCTTCCTAATGCCCCATACCCTTCAACCTCACTTCCTTTTTTTCCCAATCCCCTTCCACTTCTGCCTTCCCACTTCCTTCTGTACCCATTCTATGTTCAGGCTTCCTCAGCCCTTTTGCACTCTCTGGACCCCCTTATTCCATTCTTTCACCGAAACAACCCACTACTTTCTTTCTCCTTTGCAATGGTCTCCTTAGTATCTTAATCTTTTCTCACCAAATCCAGCCCCTAACTTTTTGTCACCTTCTCTCTCTCCTTTATGTTTTCCTGATCTCCCTTCTGCAACCCTTATCCTCTAGGTTCTCATCTGCTTTTGAGAACACTCATAAATTACATTGCTAATCTCTGTACCACCCTCTCCATTTTTTAAAGAATTTAAATACTACTTTGATTACCACATATCAGCTACCCCTATGCCCTGTGAACACTCCCATCTGCCCTTTAGTCTGTCTTTTTTATTATCTGAAGCTAAGCTTATTCCAAAGAGTTCATCCTACTGGGCATGTAATTACTCACTGGTCATGGCATATGGGCTATCATGCTTTTGGCATAAACAGTGTTAATCATATGTTCTGATTTCTAGTCTCCATACAACACAATATAATATAAATATAGAATGCTTAATAAATGGATAAGGAATTTTTAGGACATATCTTATGTTAATCAAGTTTGATTAAGGTGGTAGAAATAATATTTCCTTGCTAACCAATAAGCATGCTTTTAAAATAAGAAATTTGAAAAAATGTATCACATCTCCAGATAAGACTCCTGATTCCAATAAAGATATAATTCATGTAATATTCATATAAAAATCTTTCCATTCTTCTCACAATTTATGATAATGATTTATATTTCCTGGATATGATAGCACTGTGAAACCAAAATACATTTCTCCTTTAGTAACTGCCACGAAGAACTAGTGGTGGCTGAACTATGGAAAGATTAGAAGTCATCAATAATTTATGTAAAAGGAATAAGAACTTGGGCACAAAAATTACTCTGTATAGTATTATAATGATAGACACATCATTATACATTTTCCCAAATCAATAGAATGTACAATATGAAGAATGAACTCTAAGGTAAATTATGGACTTTGGATGATTTTTATGTGTTAATGTAGGTTCATTCAACCTTGCTACAAAAACTGCACCATTGTGGTGAGTGATGTTAATAACAGGAAAGGCTATGCATGTGTGTGGGCAAGGGGTAAACAGGAAATCTGTACCTCCCTCTCCATTTTTTAAAAGACTTTTTATTGATTTTTTTAGAGTGAGAGGATAGGAGAGAGAGAGAGAAACATTGATGTGAGAGAGGAACATTGATCAGCTTCCTCCTCCATACCCCCTACTGAGGATTGAGCTGAAACTGGCATGTGTCCTGATGGGGAATTGAACCAACAATCTTTCAGTGAATGGGACAACACACAACCAACTGAGCACACTGGCCAGGGTCCCCATTTCCATTTTGTTGTAAATTTAAAACTGTACTAAAGAAATAAAGTATAAAAAACAAAACGTTGGGCCACACTCTCTTCAAACCCCTAAAAATGTAGGATTTACCATCAAATCTCTAGTAAATAAGTTTTTGTGATATTGAGCTCCAGTGACCTAAAAGAATCAGTACAGTATATGCAGTCAGTAAAAATTTTAATTCTGCCATCAGGAAATAAGCAGAGACCATCAGATTATTAGGCCTACATAATGGCCCACCCATGGCTACCATCTGCTATTGGCAAAGGGCATTCTCAGTCCTTTTACTCACCCATAATATGTTTTCCTTCCTAGCATGCTGAGTCTGTCTGCTACTACAGCCAATTGCTATTTTGATTAACTCTACACAAATGACTACATAGGTGAATGGAGTTTTTAGAATTTATATATTCAGTTTTTTGCAACTATGGTAACTCCTCAAATAATGATACTTATCAGTCTCAATTATCTTACTGCGATATAGCTTTTCATCTACTCAGGCCTAAATTAATATCACCCATTTATTTCATCTGCACTATGGAAAGAGAACAATGCCCTATTGATCTTAACTTGATTGGAATCACACTGAAACCTTTATCAGAGGCACAGGGCTCTGATTAGATTATATCATCTTCATCTAGCATAGAAGCTAATATGCTTACAATTTTATTTTATTTATTGTATTCTTTTTAAAAATCTTTATTGTTGAAAGTATTACATATGTCCTCCTCTTTCCCCATTGATCCCTTCTAGCCCACCCCACCCCGGACTTGAGGCCTTCACCACACTATTATCTGTGTCCATGGATTATGCATATATATGCATACAACTTCTTGCAATTTTAAAAGCAGATTACTTTTATTTTTCTACTTGTACTTCTAAAAATATCTCCATTTTTAATTACATGCGTAATGGATAAATTAGAGTTAGATCCATTGTATATGGTTTGTCCCATTTACTTGATTTAGAAATATTCATTCATCATGATAAATATCCAATCTTGTTTTCAGAGATAAATATCAATCTCCCAGAAATATATTTAATAAGCCTGACCTTATAACCATTACAGAAATGGATTTTGTATCATCACTGACACATGTTCTGACAGGTCTTTTTTTCAATCATTGGGGAAAATAACTTGTTTATAGCTATAACATTTATGATTGTTCTCTGCTGTAGTCTCTCCAAGAGCTAAATGGATAAAATAAATAAGGATAATTTATAGAAAAATGTCATGAGTAAAATATCATAATATAAACTTGTTTTGCTTTATCAGTACTTTTCCCCCACTGAATTTGAGTTGTCAGTATCATGGTGAAATGCAAGGCTGCAAGGAGATTGGAATTACTCCAAATGACAAATCAGAGGGTAACAACTTCAACTTCCAACCAGTCCTTGTCAGAATCTCCAGAATGCATTTGTTCTAAAACAGATGTTAAGGGTAAGGAAGGTAGGAATTTCTAGACTAAAGAAGGTATAAACTCTTATCCACAAAGGCTGAGAGTCTTTAAAGCCAGAATTGCTCATTCTATGCATAGTATATGAAGTCAAGGCCTTAACCACCTTGTTGCCAGAAATATTTGACTACAAACTTCTGTCAGCACAAGTATTCCATTAGGGGAATTGCCCCCTTGTAACATTAGGTCCAGGATCAGCTGTTCTTTCTGCAAAAACCTCAGTCAAACAAAGATATGATCTGTGCTATACCTCGTTCAGCCTTTTAATTTCACTTTCTGCCCATTTTCCCAGATAAAACCTTCTTGCCACAGAAGATTCGTTTACTGTTTGTTCCCTCCAGACCTAACATCTATCAGACCTAATCACTAACCTACTACTTTTGATTGTGCAATTATGTCATCCTTTTTATTGACCCAGTCTGGGGCCAACTCCACAGGGAAGATCTTAGAAATACAAATTAGCTGCCAACAGTTTTGCTTTGGCTACATGATTTATGAGATCTTCCTTTCACAGTGTCCTAAGTGTGCATAAGTAGGGGAATCCACAAGAGTTTCACTTCAATTCTGCTCTGTTCACCTGAGCCTTGCCAGTATAATTGAAATTCAATAGCTCTTATTGGGTGATGCTGTGCTAGTCTGACAGTTGTAAATTTTTATTATAGCTATACCACCACAGCACTATTCTTGGCAATGTTTTTTTTAAAATATTTACTATAAAGATAACTCATCAGGTTGTTGTGAAATTCAGGTACAATAATACAGGTCTAAAAGCTTTGCAGAAATAAAGTGTTATAGAACTCCAAGGGATTACTATGGCATTTAGTTATTTAGTTTTGTTTCAATGCATCACTTTTAAAATTTTGATTTTCATAGCCATTCTCAATAGCTGACTTAGTAATTGACTATTTAATAATGTGTAATGTAGTATGAAATATGCAATACCTTTTTCTTTGTGTAGTTAAAAACATAAATCTTATATCATTATTATGAGAGATAAATGTTGTCTTCAGAGGAAACTATATTACCTCAAGAATAAAGTTCTCTTCTTTGAAATTATACATATATATATATATATATATATATATATATATACACACACACACACACACATACACATATATATAGAGAGAGTAAATATAATATATATATATATATAGTGTACATGTAATGAGAGAATCAACCTATACATGATATTTTACATAAACAATTTATATATTCATTCTTCTATCAACCAAAAAAATATTTCCTAAGCATCTACAGGCACTCTACTATGCAGTGGTAATAGTAAAATGAACAAAATATAGTAGCTCATGTCGATAAACAGTCTAGTAAATGTAATGTGTTATCCTGGATGGGAACCTGGGACAAAAAAACACACAAAAAACATTAGGTAAAAACTAAGGAGCCTGAATAAAGTGTGAACTTTAATTAGCAATTTTGTATCAATATTAGTTGTGATACATATACCTATTAATATAAAATGTTAACGAAGTAAATTGGTGGGGGTTATATGAAAACTCCATACTACCATCACAACTTTTATGCAAATCTAAAACTGTTTTAGAACAAAAAATTTATTAAAAATAGTATAGAGGAAAAAAGAATAATGAAGAATAAATAAAAATAAAATCATATCTCTGGGATAAATTGTATAATCTAAATAAGTATAAGGCAATTAAGAGAACAGAAAAGGGGTGTTAAATCAGAGCTGTGGCAATTAGTGGGTGGGCTGATTGAAAAACATTTGGAGAATTTCCAGGAGATAAGTCTTAAAGAAAAATCAAAATTTGCTTGACTTAGTTTGTGCATGCCCTGAGGATGTGGGGAGAGCAAGCAGGGAAAGAGAAAGATTGCTGGAGATAAGGATATTACAGACAAAAGAAACAGCATGTGCAGAAGTTCGGAGGCATGAGAAAGTCTGTTGCTTTGAGGGAACCAAATATAGTTTATTTGTGTTGGAGCAAGAGATAAGTTTGTGTGTATGTGTTTGTGTGCACTTTTCCATGCAGGATGCATAATGTTTCTGAAATTATGAATTTATAATGCCATCATTCTATTCATTCATTGAATCTACACTGGCAATTTGACCATTTTCTTTTGGTAGATCATCTTTTCTACCCCTTTTCTGTATTCTTCTATCCACATGTAACTATCCAGTTAAATAATAGAAATTAGCAATGTTTACCACTTGATAGAGATCAATTATTTGCTCAAGGATGAATGGTCATTTCCAAGAATACAACAAATGAAAGACGAGTTTGGAGCTAGACTGACTTTTAAAAGCTTCCAGAACTGGAGATTACAGATTTCATCAGGGAAAAATGTACTATAAATATTTATGTCAGAGTGCTTACACCAAACATTCAACAGGATAATTCATTTCAGAATGTGTCTGAATGATTATAAAATATACTTGGGCTTTACTACATATGATTTTAGATTTTTTCCTAATGTAACCTTTAGGTTCCCTCATAACTTTCTGACCCTTCCCCAGTCTTCTATAATGACAACTCTTTCTATGAAGACCTATAAAATACAGACTTGTTTTACTTTCCTGCCCCCATCTTAACAATTATCTATTCCTATAGCTTCAATCATTCCATTATAAAGGGATAACTCCTAAATCAATATATTTGATCAAATTACTTTATCTGACTATAAACTCTGAATAGCTGCTAAACATTTTTATATTAAATTCTTTGGTCACTTCAAATTCAATGTGTCAAAAATCAAAGTAGTTATTTCTTCCCTCATAAAAATCCTACTATTGGCATTTTGGGCTAGCTCTGTTAATGTCATCATCTTGCACACAGTCATTTGTAGCTAGAAACATTGTAGTTTTAACTCCATCTTCCTCTTTTCCCACATCTAGTTGGCAAATCTAGACACATCTGTAAAAAGGAGACATTTCTATCTCCTCTCTTGAAAATATTCACTGGACCATCAATGCACCTAAACCAAAATGCAAACTCCATCCAATGGTCCATAAGGCTTTGTATATCTCTCCAGCCTTATTTTACTACTAAATTCTAGCCTCACTGACCCTTTCCCACCTTCTTCCTCATGCCTTAGATTTTGCTTAACTAATCCATGAGTGTCCTATGTAATTGCCCCCTTCCTTTATTTAGGAAAGCTTTTTCTGACGCCACACCTTGCACTTCATCAGAATCTCCTCCTTAGTATTTTCAAGGCACTCTATGTTACTTTTATATCACTTATTAATATGAGAACTTACTGTAAGACAATGGTGTTTGTATTTCTATTTAATAAATATGGAGGGTTCAAATGGTTAAGTAATTTGTCCTACGTCATACAACTAACAAATAACAGAACCTGGGTTCAAATCTTAGTAATCCCACTTGTGGCCGGTGCTCTGAACCACCATATTATACTTCATCCAAATTTGGGGGAACAATAAATATCTGTCACATTTAATGCTCTATCTTCAATAGCTAAGTTTGTTCCTGGCACATAAAAGATCCTTAATAAATATTTGTGAAATAATTAATATATTTATTAATGGAACTCTTAGGTCTTTTCTTTCCTCACCACTCCTCCTTTTACTGACCCCAGTTTAGTCACTCATCATATCTCATACTAGAGGCCTGGTGCATGACATTCATGCACGGGGGGCTGGGGGTTCTCTCAGTCTGGCCTGCACCCTCTCCTATCTGGAACTCCTTGGGTGATGTCCGACTGCCTCTCGCAATCTGGGACTGCTGGCTCCTAACCACTTGCCTGCCTGCCTGATTGCCTATAACTGCTCCCCTACCAGCCTGATTGCCCCTAACTGCTCCCCTGCTGGCCTGATCACCCCTAACCACCTCTGCCTAGCCCTGCACCTGGGACCCAGGATTCCTTCCTCGGCGGGCCACAGGCGCCCAGGACCCGGGTTGGCTTCACCCAGGCCGGCCGCGGCCGCAGCTGAAGGGGACCATGGGCGGGTGGCTTTGCCCGGGCCACAGCCATAGTTGCCCGGGACCACCGGGCAGGTGGCTTGTCCCTCTCCCAGGCCACAGCTTGGCTGGTCCCCATTCCTCTCTCCTGAGCTCATTTGTGCCTGGCTGGTCCCCATTCCTCTCTCACAAACTTATTTGTGCCTGGCTGGTCCCCATTTCTCTCTCCCCAGTGTTGAGTGTCTGAGCCATTTCTGCATGACAGGCGTGAGGGCATGATGACCATGTGCATATTAGCTCTTTATTATATAGGATGGACTATTTCATGAGTCTCCAAGTAGACTCCTTAACTTACTTTCTGGACCTATCCTGAGAGTTTAGCTTATAAGGCCTTTGAGACTTTTCTCTTTTCATTTCCCTGGCTCCTCACACACATCAACTTTCCCTTGCAGATGTGCTACAGAGGAGAGCAAGGTATTTCCTGACATTCAAAAGTTCACAGTCTAAAGTGGGAGACAGAGTCACATGTCAGTAATATTAATAGAAAGCAGATTGTATACTGTCAGCATGGAAAATGAAAATATTTTTCTTACTCGAATATGGGAAAATCAAAGAAGACTTTCTAGAATTTAAGATTTAAGTTGGACTTTGAAGGAAGGATATGTTGATCTTCCTAACATATATATCTGATCGTGTCATCCCCTGGCTTAAAAACTTTCAATGACTATCCATCAATTCAGAATTAAATCTAAGCTCAATCGCGTACAAGACCCTCTATGAACTAGTAACTGTGTAACTTTCTAGCCTCATTTTCTGATAAATTATCATTTACACCTTATATTTCATTCGTTATGCCATGTTGCTGAAGTTTATGTGTCTTTGTATAAACCATTTCTGTACCTTTCCATTCTCCACCTATCCAAATGACTAGTAAGTTTTTCTCATAGCCTAATTTGAGCAACCCATTCTCTCTGAAATCTCCTTTACTTGACAGATTAGGTCAAATTCCTCTCCTTTTTTTTCCCCCTAGCAACATCTCATACCTTTCTTTCATAGCACTTATAGTCTGTATACATGCATTGATTGTGAGATTATTTTATTATAATCTTAGTCTTCCACTAAAAATGTAAGCTATAAGATGGTAGAGACATGTCTTATTTTTCACACCAATACACACCTCCATCATGCAGCACATTTCCTAGCCTATTGTAAATGCTCAGTCAATAATTTTGAATGAATAAATATGAATCCTTTGTGTTATCTCTTTATTTTGTACATGTCTTTCTTATTGTACTTATACTGTATGTGTACATGTATATTTCTCCTACTAGCTTGAAAGCAGAACAGCTTTTTTTACACAAACTTTTTAAAAATATATCTTATTGATTTCAGAGAGGAAGGAAGAGGGAAAGAGGGAGAAACATCAATGATGAGAGAGAATCATTGATTGGCTGCCTTCTGCATGCCCCCTACTGGGGATTGAGCCCACAACCCAGGCATGTTCCCTTGACTGGAATCAAACCTGGAACCCTTCAATCCACAGGCCGACGCTTTATCCACTGGGCCAAACCGGCTAGGGCAAAAGCAGAAAAGCTTTGATAAAATTACATACATGATATAGATAGAAGCTCCAAGAAAAGGCTTCATAGATTTGTGTGTGGTGTTTTGTTGTTTTTTTTCTAAAAGTGTGGAAAATTGGGCCCATATTTAAAAATTTATACATAGTCAAACAGCTAATAAATATTATTAACTGGATTCCAAAAAACTTCAAGATATAATACATGTATTTGTAAATAGTGCCATCTATTCTCTGACAATTTTTAATGGCTACTTATCTATATATTTATCTCATTAATAAGTAGTAGAGTGTCTTGTACCATATATTAGCTATGTGATCTTGGGAAAGATACTTTAAGCTCTCTGAGCTTTCAGTTCCTTAATTTTAAACATATGTCATCAAACCTATCTCATAGACTAGTTGGGAGAATTATAAAACATAATGCATGAAAACACCTACATTTGGAGGGGAAAGAAATGAGGCTGGAGTGTGCCTTGTTAATGGTTAATTTTTGAAAATGTATGTCCATTCTATCAATACTTTATATTGATCACACTGCACCAAACTTCAAATAGTCATGTTGTCTGTTTTATGTGATTATACAAGCATCCTCAATTTCAAAATCCTAAATTCATTGAGTCTACAAGTTGTTCCACAGCCACATTATCTGGATTGATTTGATTTTCTAGTTTTCTGATTTGCATGTAATGATGATAAATTAATTACCTTGCAATTTCTATTGTTTTAAAACATTGTTCATCAATAAAAGACTATAGTTGCCTTGTTTCTGCTCACAGTTCCAATTAACTGATGTTGAAACAAAGATGCATATTTGTAGTAGAGAAAAGACCCTCTAGTTATTCAGTCAGCACTGTTAGTAGGCACTTGTTAGTATACTTGCGAGTATTTGACTTGCTACCATTTCAAATTTTAATTTTAGAGCCTCTTTTTTCCTCATCACACATTTTTGGTACAATTCCACAGCAATAACTACAAGAAACATCTTAGAATCTCTATCTTCTCTTTCTCCTTTTCTAATATGCATGTCTCACAAGGATAATTTAGAATTTCTATTTGTCTTCAAACAATGCTTTTGTTATCAGGAATCAGTATATAATGCATTGCATTAATTAGCACTATGGCAGTTAATGTTCAGACACACCTAAACAAATGCAGAAGTTGAGAATTTAGGCACTTTTCTGAATAACTTTCACATTTGTAAATATTTAACAGCAACATTCCTACCAGATTTTGAGCGAAACTCGCATTTTGCTTAAAATATGTAGCTACTATAATTGAGGTCAAAGAGGTTAACTTTTTGTGTAAATCATGTGTTAATTTTCTACTTCACTTTAGGTAAAGCAACTAATTGGGTGAAATTTCCACTGAAAATTTCAATGAAAAAGAAAATAGTCAAAATCAACACCCAGAAATCTATGGCCTTTTATGCACCAATAATGAACGCATAGAAAGAGAAACTAAAAACAAGCATACAAACAATCCCATTTCCCATTGTGCCAAAAAATTAAGATACCTAGAAATAAACTTAACTAAGGAGGTAAAAGACCTGTACTCAGAAAACTACAGGATGTTTAAAAAAGAGGTAGAGGAAGACATAAACAAATGGGAGAATATACTGTGTTCATGGATTTGTAGAATCAACATCATTGAAATATTCAAACTACCTAAAGCAATCTACAGATTCAATGAAATCCCCATTAAAATACCAACGACATGTTTCAAAAACCTAGAATTAACTCTCCAAAAATTCATCTGGAATTTTAAAAGACCCTTAATAGCCACAGCAATCCTCAGAAAGAAGAACAAAGTCAGAGTGATCAAAATACCAGATATCAAGCTGTATTACAAAGCCACTGTTCTCAAAACTGCCTGGTACTGGCACAAGAACAGACATATAGAACAATGGAACAGAACAGAGAACCCAGAAATTGACCCAAGCCATTATGCTCAATTAATATTTGACAAAGGAGGCAAGAGCATACAATGGAGTCAAGACAGTCTCTTCAATAAATGCTGTTGGAAAATTTGGTCAGATACATGCAAAAAAATGAAACTAGATCACTAAGTTACACCATACACAAAAACAAACTCAAAATGGCCAAAGGACTTAAATGCAAGCTAGGAAACCATAAAAATATTAGAAGACTCCATAGGCAGCAAAATATCAAACATATGTCATAGCAATATCTTTACTGATACAGCTCCTAGGGCAGTGATGGCGAACCTATGACACGTGTGTCAGAGGTGACACATGAACTCATTTTTTTGGTTGATTTTTCTTTGTTAAATGGCATTTAAATATATAAAATAAATATCAAAAATGTAAGTCTTTGTTTTACTATGGTGGCAAATATCAAAACATTTCTATATGTGACATGGTACCAGAGTTAAGTTAGGGTTTTTCAAAATGCTGACACGCCGAGCTCAAAAGGTTCACCATCACTGTTCTAGGGCAATGGAAAATAAGGAGAAAAAAAATGGGACTGCATCAAAATAAAAAGAACAGCAAAAGACACCATCAACAAAACAACAAGAAAGCCCACTGCATGGGAGAACATACCTGCAAATGATACATCCCATAAGGGTTTAGTCTCTAAAATTTACAGAGAACTCATACAACATAACAAAAGGAAGATAAACAATCCAATCAACAAATGGGCAAAGGACTAAATAGACATTATTTGAAAGAGGACATACAGAAGGCCTAGAGGCATATGAAAAGATGCTCAAAGTCACTAATCACCTGAGACATGCAAATTAGAACAACAGTAAGATATCATCCCACTCCTGTCACCATGGATATCATCAACAAATCAACAACGACAAATGCAGGGGAGGATGTGGAGAAAAAGGAACCCTCTTGCACTGCTGGTGGGAATGCAGACTGGTGCAGCCACTGTGGAAAACAGTATGGAGTTTCCTGAAAAAGTTAAAAATGGAACTCCCAGCCCTAACTCGTTTGGCTCAGTGGATAGAGTGTCGGCCTACGGACTGAAAGGTCCCAGGTTTGATTCCGGTCAAGGGCATGTACCTTGGTTGTGGGCACATCCCCAGTGGGCAGTGTGCAAGAGGCAACTGATCGATGTTTCTCTCTCATCGATGTTTCTAACTCTCTATCCTTCTCCCTTCCTCTCTGTAAAAAAATCAATAAAATATATTTTAAAAAAAAAGTGGAACTCCCATTTGACCCAGTAATTCCACTTCTAAGACTGTATCTCAAGAAACCAGAAACACCAACCAGAAAGATATATGCACCTCTATGTTCATAGCTGCACAATTTACAATAGCTAAGATTAGGAAACAGCCTAAGTGCCCATCAGCAGATGAATGGATTAAAAAAAGATGGTACATCTACACAATGGAATATTATGCCACTGTAAAAAAGAAAGAACGTTTACCATTTGCAACAGCATGGATGGACTGGAGAACATTATGCTAAGCGAAATAAGTCAGTTGGAGAAAGATAAATATCACATGATCTCACTCATATGTGGGTTATAATGATCAACATAAACTGATGAACAAAAATGGATCTAGAGACAAATGGCAGAGGGGTTAGAGATCAACCAAAGGACTTGCATGCATGCATATTAGCATAACCAATGGACACAGACACTGTGGTGGTGGGGGCTTGCCCTCTGGGATGGGAGTGGAGAGGGGAGGGGGCAATTGGGGGGAAAGGAGACATATGTAAAACTTTAAAAAAAAATAAATGCATATTTGAGGGTTCAAAAAAAAATCAGTGTTGAATATCTTTAAGCCCAAACAAGTTGCTACTTGCATGAAATTACCAGTTGTTTGGTTATTAAGTCTTGGTTCACTTCTTTTTCTTTTCTTTTTTCTTTTTAGCAGCTGTTTTCTTTGTTTTATTTTTATTGATTTCAGAAAGGAAGGGAGAGGGAGATAGAAACATCAATGATGAGAGAAACATTGATCAGCTGCCTCCTTCATGTCCCCTACTGGGGATTGAGACTGCAACCCCGGCATAGGGAATTGAACCATGACCTTCTGGTTCATAGGTCAATGCTCAACCACTGAGCCACACTGGCCGGGCAAGTCTTGGTGCATTTAGATATAGCCATGGTGAAATTGGAATTAAGGTAAACATTCCTTTAACATGCCTACCACAGTGTTCAATAATATATGCTCAGTAAGTTAGCTGACTGAAAATTATTTTGAGCCCAATCTGGTTTGCTCAGTGGATAGAACATTGGCCTGTGGACTGAAGGCCCTGAGTTCGATTCTGTCTGAGAGCACATGGCTGAGTTGCGGGCTCAATCCCATTAGGGGCCATGCAGGAGACAGCCAATCAATGATTCTTATAATTGATGTTTCTATCTCTCCCTCTCTCTTCCTCTCTGAAATCAATAATAATATTTTTAAAAAGAAAGTTATTTTGAAGAAAGTTTATATTATTAGAATTTATGTTAGTACAGAATAAAAAGAATGAGTTGAGGGGGCAGGTTAGCAGCTAACTTTATTTCATTCAATTGTCACAAACATCTGCTCTAAACATGGAGAGAAATTTTAGAAAAACAGTAAGAACTAGAATAATCTATAAACTAGAAATATGAAGATTATATGGAAATATTTTCACATATGTAATTTTTGTGTTGCTAGAGCACAATCTAGGAAGTCAGGACAAATAAATGACAAATTAGTAGGCACACTGAGAACTGGGGAAAAAAAGGTTAGTGTTAAATATTTACAAATGTAAAAGAGGTCTTGGAAATCTTAAAGTCTATGAACTGTTTAAAAATACTCCTGAGGGCAAATGGTATAAAAATTATAATGAGAAACAAAATTGACATTTAGGAATCCAATTTTCTCCTTTGAATTGTTGATATCAGGGTGAACGAACTTTATTTCACAGACTTCTATTACTTAAACAGCTTTCCAAAAATCTACTAATTGATCGACTTTGCCATATAGCCAACCTGCAATAGACATTTCACAAAGTTAGTTGTTTGCCCTACTCAGATAAATCTTAGAGGAATTTTTTAAATCTGTATTTACTTTTAAATAATTCTACGTTTTCTGTACTGAAAAGTGAGGAGAGGTGTTACATAAAAAAGTTCTGTCTTGCTCCAGTGTAATTAAAGCTCATCTCTCCTCTGGCCTGACTTGCGTGGATATGTCTTACAACTGCCTGATCCACTTCCTTTACTCCTCATATACTATTTTTCCAACTATTTGAAGACTTGTGGATAAGCTAACTATTCAGTTCTCTTAGTCTTCTTTTACAGGGGGAATTTTCTACATCTTTCAAAGGAATCACTTTAACTAGCTTACCTTGACCCTACTTTACTCCACATCTCATTTAAGCCATAATACTGAAACAATATATTATTTCACAGGAAAGACATGATAAAAGCCTAACTGATGCAGAATATACCCAGAAGATTACAAATCACCTTCTTCATGCTATTAATATATCTCTATCTCTATCTCTATCTCTATCTCTATCTCTATCTCTATCTCTATCTCTATCTCTATCTATCTCTACCTCTACCTCTAGCTCTACCTCTATATATAGCTATAGCTATATACTTATATCTATACCTACAGGGTATCCCAAAAAATGTATACATTCTTAAAAGCTGATAGCTCAATAGATGTTTCTTTCATTTCAGATTTAACCCATTAGAATTAATAATTATTCAAAGTGTGTATACATTTTTGGGACACCCTGTATATATAAGATAATGTTCACCATTTCACCCATGGCATTGTAGTAATGGCATTATTTACCTACTAGAGGCCTGGTGCATGAAATTCAGGCATGGGTAGGGTCCCTAGGCCTGGCTGGTGATCAGGGCTGGCTGGGGCCTTCCTTATCCCTCTGCCGGCTGCCAGCTAGGGCTTTTCTTCATTTCGCGCCACCCCTTGGTGGTCAGTGCACATCATAGCAACTGGTCAAACTCCCGGTGTGTTGAACTCCGAGGGGACAATTTGCATATTAGCCTTTTATTATATGGGATAACTCCCATAGTCTCAAGTCAATTATTTGTTATATTTATACATAACCAATCCAAGACCACCTTGTACTCATTTCTGTAATTTGGTATTCCTCCCTAAGTGAACTTGCTTTAATATACTTTATCTTGCTTATTTTTACTCACTTCAGCCTTGTTAAAATTTGTTTCCAATCCAAATTTTATTCCACTTCCCCAATATTCTGCACCCGCAAAGGTAGAATTATTTGGACTTGTATGAGTTTCATAGAGAAAGTCTCAATTATGACACAGCTATTTAGTAGATCCGCACACAATCATAACACTAAAACATCCAATATTTCCCACTCCTCTGCCCTTGTTCACAACCTAATAAAATCCAAAGCTTTGCTTCTAGATGCTCTTACCTGATTCTGAGGTCTCTGCTGATGTTTAAAAAATGGAAAGCAACAGCACTGACTTAAATTGGAGTTGGTCCTACGGCCAGATGTTCTATGATGTGTACCTCTAGAACTCATTGTGCCTCAAAGTGGACACTCAGTAAGTGTGTTCCCTCTGGAGTGAAGCCTGAAAAACAAAAACAAAAACATGTGACTAAGTGTGGAACAGGTATGAAGCTTGGAAACATGGCAAGTTCACCAAATAATAGATCTCACCTTAACCCTTGCTCTCTGGAGATGAAGAAAGGGTCTTATGTTGGGTATAATCATAATAATAATAATAATGATGATAATAATAATAATAATAATAATAATAATAATAATAAATGCAACTCTTTAGGCCAACTGTTTCTCTTGGACAAGAGGAAGAGAATGAAAAATAATGGTTGAATGAGACCTCACCCCTACAAAGCCTAGGCTTTACATATCCCTCAGGCATGGAAGGAGAAAATAGGCTGAGTTGTTTCCTTTTCTTCTATTTTCTCCTGGGCTCTTCACTTACTCTTTCTCACTTTAATTCCTGGCATTCCCATGTCAGAACGGTCTCTATCCCTGAGTAGTTCCTGACATAAATATACCATTCCACCTCAGACCTGGGCCACCAGCCAAATGGCCATGTCCCTTCTATCAATAATTAGATTGTCCCTAATTATACAGCATTTAAATGCTACAAATATCAACATGAGTAATTAACTTGGACTGTGAACCAGATTGACAGCATCTATGCCTTAATATTCAATACATATTAAGTTATTGTAAATCAGTGTATTATTATGTCAATGTAAGTTTGTGGTGAAGCAAAATAGATTGCACCAAGCATTAAGGTTTTGGGAAAATTAAAGTATTTACCAATTAAAAAGATTCATGGCACTTCAGTTTCTCTGGTATAGATGTAGGTGAAGTTATTTTGCAATTTTAAGCATTTGTATTTATGTGGGACAAAGGACAGCTAGTCTGAAATTAAAATTTTTCTTTATAATTTCTACATCACCAACTTCTGAAAAAGATTCAAAGCAGCTGACATTGAATTGGAGATGTGCTATCATCAATTATTGTTAAAGTATTTCAATCAAATGTTTAAAAAGTATTCTATATATTTGCACAATTCTTGTTTTTATTTAAATATTCCAAATAACTATGTTGAAGAATAGGTTTTATCCTTTAAAAGAGAACATTTACTAATAATGAGGATTGTGCAGTGTATTGCGGTAATGGGCAGATCTTTATTCTAAGGAATGGATAGGTGACAGAACATTTTTTCTCCATCAAACTGTGTACCTATCTCCTTCCTCTTCCTTTTTAAATTTCTTCAATAACATTGTGACAGAAAAGATAGAATTGGCCCCATCACAGGTAAATATTATGATTACTACCTGACATTGTCTTTTTGTTTCTCATTCTTTGAGGGAACCCTTTGAAACATGGCTTCACATTAGCTTGTAGAATCAATTACCAAGATCACAAAATTCTTGATTGTTAGTGACCCTGGACTGAATTAATAGTTTTCTATAAGTGTTCCAGCTGATATGAATAAAAATAATGAAAATAGCATCCAAATTTATAGACAAGAGTGGTTAGCTTTAAAGAAGAAGAAAATGCCAAAAGAAAAGGAAACAAATCTAGGATAGGCAATGAGTTATATGCTCTACATAAGTTACCTCATAAAATCCTTGATATTCTAAAGTAGTGCCAGGGCTGTCCAGCAGACTCTCAGCAATGGATGAATAGATTACTCTGACACAAGTTTCTGTGAAAGAGAGGCTAAGGGGCTGGTTGACATTAGGCACCAAAACCAGCCTCGATTGCTTGCCTCCTTTGGCTTTTATTGTAATAACAGCTTGAACTAAAATTAACCTTTAGATGCAATCAGCAAGGTAAGTATCCTTGAGAAAGCACATGCTTCTACAAGGTCGGGTTTGAAGACTAAACATAGAGATACTAGTAAAACACCTGGGGGCTCGAACTTGTTTAGAAAAGTCAAGGCAGGGGCTGCTGCCTTCGGCAAGGTCCCCGTAAGAGGCTCCTGACCTTTCAGAGAATTCTTTTTACAGACTACCAACCAAGTTCCATGCTTGCCCACAAATTAGATAATATCATTCCAATTTTGCAGGTAAGAAAATTGAAAATCTATTAAGTGCCCACAGCTAATAAGTGGCTTAACTCACATTGGAATTGAAATCTGAAACAAAAGGCCGTGCTTTTTCCACTACTCAGCACTCTGGTAAAGAGATAACATAATTAAGAGTGAGGCATAGAAACAGAAGCTAATTTCCAATGGAGTGGTTACTCATTCCTTTCCACAATATTACTCTATTTTGACCAAACAATAAAACAAAATATATAGCTTCTCTATTTAGTTCTAAAACATATTTACAAGGTCTTTCTAGTTGAATTATGTTTATAAAAGTTGATGTAGATTTTTGCTTTCCTGAATTCAGGAAAATTTAAAAATGAATTCTAAGGATTAAGCCTTAGAACTTTTATTTCTAAGCATTACATACCATTAGTATTCCAAACCCCCAAACTTAGCCTATGTGTTTACAATCTAATCATTTGTACTGCCATATAAAGTCCTGGGAATCTATTCCAAAACTCACATAAAAAATTGTCAGTGTATATTATAAATTACTAAAAATGAGCTGACATGACTGTAACATTAATATTCTAGTACCAAATGCACAATCAACTAAAGGTCTTCATTGGATCTGTATATTAATTGACAGCTTTATGGATTTGATGATAAACTTAAAGATTTTACATCCAGAATATGCATGTAATAATCAAATATCTTAATCTTTAACAACTTTCTGGAAGCATTGGTATACCCAAGTTTGAAAACAACAATTATGTAATCTTACTGCTCCCTCTAGCTACTACCTTACATTTTTTCCTTTCATGCCAAACTTTCAAATGGTCTACAGAAGCTTCCTCCTCTTTCTATGTAACTCCTCTCTTCAATTTTTACTTATACTCCACCTCACTAGGACAGCTGCTTTCTCATAGTTCACTAATGATCTCTTTGTTAAGAAATCCACATTCTCTCTTCACAGCACATTGTTGTCCATCACCTACACCTTGAAACTCTTATTTCCTTGGACTTTCATAGCAGTATCTATCTTGACTTTTATCCTCTATCCCCACATATTCATTCTTTGTTTACTTCACTGGTTATTCTTCTTTCTACACTTTTCTGTGGACGTAATTTCTAATGTCCCTGCTCTTTTCTCACTCTTTACCTTAGAAGTTTTATTCATTTTCATAGCTTCTATTACATTTGTGTTGATAAAAGCTAAAGCTAGATCTTCAAGCAACATCCAGTTTCATATTTCTTACTGAAAATGATTGCATGGCTATTAATCATTACTATAGAGTTCTCAATTTCAAAACATAACCAATTATAGTTCCCTTATAGATGCCCTGCCGCCTCTCCTGTATCTTAAACTTTTCTCTCCCTATAAGATCTTCCCAACAGCATTGAAACATGTTTAAGTCTCTATTAAAAAAAAATCAAAAAAAAATCACACAGCTTGATCAGTGTGGCTCAGTGGTTGAGTGTCGACCCATGAACTAAGAGGTCACTGGTTTGATTCCCAGTCAGAACACATGCTGGGGTTGCGGGCTTGATCCCCAGTAAGGGGCGTACAGGAGGCAGCTGGTCAACATTTCTATCTCCCTATCACTCTCCCTTCCTCTGTCTCTAAAAAAAAAATCAATAAAAAACCAAATATGGTTCCTTTTAATTGGATGCTCCCTCTAGTTATTGCAACATGACCTGCTTCTACATAATAGACAAGTTTCTTTAAAGAGTTGTCTACACTCATTGGTTCAATATCCACACCTCTTATTCATCCTTCAACTTGCTATAATCTTGTTTCCACTCCATGGATCCATTGAAATTGCCACAGTCTACAATGGCCAATTTATTACCAAATCCAATGGTTACATTGATCTCTCCCTCTTACCAAAATGCCTCTTATCCTTTTCGTTTCTAAGACATTATCCTGCTTTTCCTCCTATCTGTATAGCTACTGCTCCATTGTCTTTTGGGGGCAACTCTACTTCCTTCAAAAGTTTCTTAAATATTGCTGTGTCTTAGTGTTCTACCCTCACTGTTCACTTTTCTCATTTTACACTTTCTTCACCATGTGATCTTATTTCTATACTAGAGGCCCGGTGCAAGGATTCATGCACTGGTGGGGTCCCTCAACCAGGCCTGTGGGGATCAGGCCAAAACCAGCTCTCTGACATCCCCCAAGGGGTCCTGGATTGCAAGAGGGTGAAGGCCAGGCTGAGGGACCCCACCAGTTCTTGAGAGGGGCCAGGAAGGGACCATGGGAGGGTTCCAGGGCGTGTCTGCCTGTCTCGTCCAGTCCTGATTGGTTGGGCCCCAGCAGCAAACTAACCTACTGAGCAGAATTCCTTCCCCCTTGTGGTCAGTGCATGTCATAGCAACTGGTTGAGCAGCAGAACAAATGGTCGGACACTTGGTATATTAGGCTTTTATTATGTAAGATGCTAATATATCACAAATTTCTTCTTCAATTCAGATCTCCCTTCTCCCTTTTAAACTATTAAACATCTTCACTTGAACTTCTCTCAGACTACATGTCCAATTTTTAATTTATCAACCTCCATCTCCACACTCAAAATGCTAGAACTATTCCTCACCCTTTGTTTTTAGATTCTCAGTAAACAGCCTCACCAACTACCTTGTTATCCTAACCCCAAAACCTAGATGTCAGCCTTGACTCATTCTTTTTTACTCAACTTCTCACCATTCCCTAGACATGGTCAGCCCTTTCACAATTCTGTGATTTTGCAAATAGTGTTTTCTGTGACTAAAACGTTCTCAATTCCTTCCTTTTACCTAAGGCATTTCCTGTTTATCTTACCTAGATTGACTCTTGCAGATTTGATGTTAAGCACTCATCCAAGACTTCATTCCTCTGAGCTTCCATAACAGCCTATTCATAACTTTGCTGTAATAATTACCCCATTGTTTCATTCACTTATCTGTCTGTCATAGACTAAGTAAAATGCAGGTAGATGCTGTGCCTTAGTCCTATTCATATCTATGTAGTTAATACAGTACATCGACACCTAAAAATGCTCATTGAATAAATTTCTAAAATCTTAACAGAATTTAAAAGGAATACAGAAAGAAAAATTAGAGAAAAATATAAAATACATGTTGATGGGAAAATATAGAAATGTCTAATCTATAGAATATAGAGGTAATTCTTTCATTTCTCAACATTAATAACTTTAATCATTTTATCTAATTATTTAACAATACAGTGTTAATTATAGGATTATTAGAAAATACAGATAAATTTTAAAAATAAAATAGTATCCTATAACGGTATTATTTTTATTATTTTAAATAGCTTTATATCAAAAATTATGAAAAGTATTATATAGCATATTCTTGTATATCTATGATTATTCCTCAAGAACCCTTAGAGATTCCCCAAACTTTCTCACATAGTTTTCATTCCCATGGATTTTCTTTAACCTAATTTTCAAAAATTTGTTTTTGGAAAACCAAGATCTATCTTGGTTTAAAATTAAGTTGTTTTTTTTTTCTTCATCTGAAAACTATTTTGTGGTTATAAGAGACAAGTGAACAGCATCTCCCTTTTCTCTACATAAACCCTTTTCATTTTATTGCAGACAGCAATTACATTATTCCTTATACTCTCTTCTTGAGACAGAATAGCCTTAATTGTGTTAGGACCTCCTCTCCATCTTATTGACTATTTCGGTTTATTTTCAGTAGAGTCTCTCCAGCTTTTCCAAACAAAATGCTAATTTTAAAAAGAAAATATATGAAAGACTCATTTTAATAGTAATAAAAGAGATATCCAGGTTAGAAGATGAAGATCTTCATTTTAATGAAACACGAGGACTGTTTTTGTCTTTTCCAATCCTCTATTCAGGACCACATAAAGGCAATGTCTTTTTTATTTCCTTAGTAATTCATTCCTGAAAATGAGGGGTTTCAGAGGTTAAAAAACACTAATGAATCTCATGGTATTTCTAGCTCTTTATCAATGCTATTCTTCTTCACAGCCAGATTCCATGTAAAAACAACATTTTAAAGATTAATTGTAAAGGATTTCTGCAAGCTTATTGATTTCCTACTGACTCGTTTTACTGTGTTGAAGCTGATTTTTCCCCTCCACTTTCATAAACACCTACACAATAGAGATAAAAGAGTTTCTCACCACTCCATAAACTCTCTTAAATGTGGCTTTCCACAAAGTCTGTTAACTAACCCAAATTTTTTGACAAAAATGTTTCCAATTAACTGATATTATATTCCTTCCTTCCAAAACTTTTTTCTCAGCTCAATACCCAATGTCCACAGCAAAGAACAATGTCCTAGCCTCCTGTGAGCCATTTCTTTCTTTGCTGTCTGTGAACCTGAAAAGGACAAAAAAGAGGTGGTAGCCAGTAGCTATTAAATGTCTTCTTTCACTATCATGGCCATACTCTGCTAAACAAAGGCTGAAGAAAATAGATGCCATAGACAGAGAACAGGGAAAGGAATATTTTTAGCTTTGTATTTATATCTTCTTTCTCTACCTCTTCTCTTCCAGCCCCTGCCCATATGATGCCTAGGCTTCCATTGTCTCTCTATTATCCACTCAAATGCCCAAGTTTCCTATCCAAACCTGTTTGACTAGAATCTCCATCTATACTCTGGATCCTTGTCCTCTTATTTTTCATTAGTAACTCTCACCTATATTGTGTTCTTTCCTCTCAAGGCCTTACTAGGCAATTGAAACTAATCTGAGAAAATAACCCATGTTAAGATATTAATAGATGATAAAAGCCTAATGAGTTTCTGCTCTAAGGTAGCACATTAGGACTGTGACAAGATACTTCCACATCTTAACACCAAAGCGTGATACTTTCAGGTACTATGGAAGACTTTTGAGAGACAGATTTTTGGCCTTCTCAAGTATTTGTGGCCTTCTCAAATCATCCTGTAGACACCAACCAGAATTCTTTGATATTCTGTTGCAGATTGATAACAGCCACACAGTTTCCTTTTCCTCTCCTTTTTATTCTTACCTATCAAGTTCTATCCTGTATAAGATTTAATCAGTGAAAGTGAAGGACCTCTAGAGTTTTATCAAACATTGCTTGAAGCCATCTTTTCCCTCCTCCCACCCCCCACTGCTTAGTATTATACTTCTCCCTGTTTGGCAAGTGCTTAAGTGCCTGTACAAAGTGACTCAAGATCTTAATTATGTATAGACACAGATTCTTGCACATTGAAAGGAAATTAATTAGAAGGTGGCTGGCGGGGTGGGACTGGGTGAGGGGGGCTGGACACGCCCTGGAGCCAACCTCCCATGGTCCCTCCCCAACAGGCAGCACCTGGGGTGGCACTGCAGCTTGAAGGGCATCTTCAGAGTTAGCTGGGTCCCTCCAGAAGGAGGGGTCCCTTGGCCTTACCTGCAGGGATTGGGCAGAAACTGGTTCTCCCACATCCCCCAAGGGGTCCCAGAGAGCAAGAGGGCACTCTGCAAACTTGCTGTGGTACAGGGTGTGGAACACAAACACAAGTGTGCAGTAAACCAGATTCAGGGCTGACAGTGCCCCAGCAACAACATAACCCATGGCTGAAGGTGGAATCATTCGGCCCACAAGGAATCAGGCTCCCTCTTCTCTGGTTCTGGGGTGCATCACCAGAGAACTGCCGCTGCCAAGTCACCGCAGCTCAGCAGCTCCTTCATTGAGCGTCTGCCCCCTGGTGGTCAGTATGCATCATACCTACCTGCTGGTTGGGCAGTTGGATGGTTGGATGGTCGCTTAGGGTTTTATATATATACTAGAGACCCAGTGCACAAAAATTTGTGCACTCGGGGGGGGGGGGGGTCCCTCAGTACGGCCGTACCCTCTCACAGTCTGGGACCCAAGGGGAATGACCATCTGCTGGCTTAAGCCCGCTCCCTGGGGGATTGGGCCTAAGCTGGCAGTCAGACATCCCTCTGGCAGCCCAGGAGCCCTCGGGAGATGTCCATTTGCCAGCAGGGAGAAGGCCTAAGCTGCAGTCGGACATCATTAGGGATGCTGAGGAGGCAGGAGAGGCTCCCACCACCACCACTATACTGGCAGCCATCAGCCTGGCTTATGGCTGAGCCAAGCTCCCCCTGTGGGAGTGCATTGACCACCAGGGGGCAGCTCCTGCATTGAGCATCTGCCTCCAGGTGGTCAGTGTGTGTCATAGTGACCAGTCATTCCCAGTTGTTCTGCTGTTAGGGTCAATTTGAATATTACCCTTTTATTATATAGGAGTGCCTGGCCATCCTAGGTGAGGGGCTGATGGCTGTTTGCAGGCTGGCCACAGCCCCTTAAGGGTGGGGGGTTCTTCTGGGGTTCCTGGTTAGTCTGGGTGAGGGGCTGAGGGCCTTTTTTAGGCTGGCTAAGCCCCCAGTGGGGACCCTCACCCCATGAGGGTGTGGCCAGCCTGGGTGAGGGGCTAATGGCTGTTTGTAGGCTGGCCATGGCCCCCAGCCACCCAAGCTTCCAATGGAGGCTGGCTGGAAGCAGGTATCTGGGATTTATTTGTCTTCTACAATTGAAACTTGGCTGCATTTTGTGGAGGCCACAGCCAGCTCAAGGCCGGCAGGAAGCTTGGCTTCCTCCATTGCTGGGGCAACCAAGCCTCCTGCTTGCTCCAGCTCCATGGCTTCCGGCCACCATCTTGGTTGGGTTAATTTGCATATAGTCACTCTTATTGGCTGGTGGGCATGGCTTGGGGGCACAGTGAAGGTACGGTCAATTAGCATCATTGTCTTTTCTTAGTGTAGATAAATACTCAAGAGGCCTCTGTAATAGGCTTTCTATAAATTGAAAGAATAAGTAAACCAGTAAATGGATCACATTGGTTACCACTTAGGGGCAAAAGGACACTCTGAGTTCAGTGGCCCTTTCAATTCTACACTCCTGGCCATACTCAACTAGTGCTATGAATTGTTAGGAAAGGCCAAATGGGTAAATGCCTAGCCAGGCCTCTCTGCATAGCCCTGGAAGAGATCCATTCCCCTCTATACTAATCAAATAGACTACACTCTGTGACTTACATACATACCAGGGATGGCATTTTAAAATGTTAATATCATTGATAAATACAAACCCATTTGAAAACTGTTCATTTGCTCAATTGAAGGCACTAAAGTTCAAGTGTGCTTAATTTTCCCATAAACACAATTTTAAAAGCTCTTTTTGTTGATTTCAAGTGAAGAAAATCCATTTTCTCTCTGATGCTGGTAACTCAAATGGTAGAAGGAAAAGGTTTTATTTTTCTTTTATTATTATAATAGATTGTATTTCTAGATCAAGCTCTGGTTTACATAATACCCATCACAGAAATTCTAAAATGAAAAATCATACAAATCATACAAACAATTTTTGAAGGAAAACATTTAGTAATATTAAACACAACAATTGCTCTTTAGTGATGAGTTACCATAAATGGGCTTGTTTTTATAGACTGTCACACATTGCTTTTAAAATTACTTCTGTCTTTGTGCTTGTCATGAATCATTATTAATTCTCCATCTCCCTGTCTGTCTTTAGGTTTCAATTCTCCCTCATACTCACACCTGCACATTCATTCACAGTCCACCTTGTCAGAAAATAAATGAAAAATTTTTACAGCTGTTATAACCAATGACACTTGCCTTTTCTAAGTCATTGAAGTCAGTTAGAAGTGCTAGAATTCTTCCTGGCAATCTACCTAATTACGGATCAAGCACTGCATCAAAAATTGCAATAAATAATCACCGAAAAAGCAAAAGAAATCAATTATCTTGGGACAGGGTGAACAAATAGGCAGAGATGATGAAACATATTTCCCTTGTCTTTTAGCTGATATTCATTCTTAAATTGCCCATTTCTTAAAAGTCTGCCATGGGTTTTTACCTGAGATCTGGAGTGTATTTTGCAACAGCATTTCTCAGCACCTGGAAAAAAGAATGATGTGGAGAAACCAAGATGGTGGCATAGGTAAACACCTGAAATTTCTGCCTCACACAACCACTTCAAAAATACAACTAAAAGACAAAACGGACATCATCCAGAACCACAGGAAGGCTGGCTGAGTGTAAAGTATACAACTAGAAGGAAAGAGAAAAGCACACTGAGACTCAGAGGAGGTGTGGAAGTAAAGTGCAGAGGTACGGAGGTGTGTGCAGAAAGGGCAGGCAACTGAGGACGCGGTTGTCTTTTTCAATCGGGAGGGAGACACAAGCTCCTGAGGGCTCTGAACTCCAGTTCTGGGCGAGTCTCTGGGGACCCAGACTCATAAAGGGAGAAACTGGACTGTCTGGCAGCAGGCAGAACTCAAGGGCGGCTTTCTCTCAGAGGTGCTTGCAGCGATTACCACTGGGACCTCTTAGGGCAGGATTGAGGATCAGCCATAGCTGTTTCCTCTGCCCTGTTGATTCCCTGAGACCGCACCCCACCCAAGCTGTGGCAGAGGCTTTTGCATATGAATGACCTGGCCCTTTGCAATCTAAAATTACCTAACAAACTGCAGCTGGGTCTGAGAGACCCAGAACTTCCAAAAGAAGGCCCAAGGCCCCACAGAAGCTTGCATTGCTTCACAGCTGGGCCTCATCTGGGCATCTCCAAATTCCCAACAAAGAAGAGGAATTTGCAGATCTCTCCATAGCTCCTGCTGGGTAGCCTCAGACAGAGGCTAAATTAGCACCTCCTTAGAGATCCAAGAGCCAGTGTACCCAGTGGTCAGATTGGGACCATCCAGATTACAACTCCTCAGATCCATAAGGGACACACTCAGGGGGCAGACTCAGTGAGCACCAAAGCCCCACTGAAGCAAGTCTTGCCCCATAAGGGTGTCTCCAGCATAAAAGTTCTCCCACCGTAAACACAGCTGATTCTCACAGCCAATTGGCCTGGAGGTCAATTCCTCCCAGTGATACCAACAACAATCAAGGCTTAACTACAACAAGATTGTGCACACAGCCCACAAAGGGGTGCACCAAGAGTGTTTACCTCAGGTAATTGTGGAGGCTGAGCCACTGGGCTCTATAGGACACCTAACACAGACAGCCACTCTATCAACACAGGGAAGCAGCCAAAATGTGGAGACAAAGAAACAGGTCACAAATGACAGAAATGGAGGAAAGCAAACTACTGGATATAGAGTTCAAAACCACGGTTATAAGGTTTTTCAAGAATTTTCTAGAAACCACTGATAAATTTAGTGAGACCCTCAATAAGTATAGTGAGGCCCTTGAGGATATGAAAAAGGATCAACTAGAAATTAAGCATACACTGAATGAAATAAAGAATATTATACAGAGATCCAACAGCAGACTAGAGGATCGTAAGAATTAAGTCAAAGATTTGAAGTATGAAGAAGTAAAAAACACCCAACCGGAAAAGAAAAAAGAAAAAAGAATCCAAAAATATGAAGATAGTGTAAGGAGACTCTGGGACAACTTCAAGCATACCAACATCCGAATTATGGAGGTGTCAGAAGAAGAGAGAGAGCAAGATATTAAAAACCTATTTGAAGAAATAATGACAGAAAACTTCCCCCACCTGGTGAAAAAAATAGACTTACAAGTCCAGGAAGCGCAGAGAACCCCAAACAAAAGGAATCCAAAGAGGACCACACCAAGACACATCATAATTAAAATGCCAAGAGCAAAAGACAAAGAGAGAATCTTAAAGGCAGCAAGAGGAAAACAGTTAGTTACCTACAAGGGCATACCCACAAGATTGTCAGCTGATTTCTCAACAGAAACTATGCAGGCCGGAATGGAATGACAAGAAATATTCAAAGTGATGAATAGCAAGAACCTACAACCAAGATTACTTTACCCAGCAAAGCTATCATTCAGAATTGAATGTCAGATAAAGAGCTTCACAGATAAGAAAAAGCTAAAGGAGTTCATCACCACCAAACCAGTATTATATGAAATGGTGAAAGGTATCCTTTAAGAAGAGGAAGGAGAAGAAAAAGGTGAAGATAAAAATTATGAACAACAAATACATATCTATCAACAAGTGAATCTAAAAATCAAGTGAATAAAATATCTGATGAACAGAATAAACTAGTAAATATAATAGAATCAGGGGCATAGATAGGGAGTGGACTGACAATTCTTGGGGTGAAAGGGGTGTGGGCGATGAGGGAAGAGACTGGACAAAAATCGTACACCTATGGATGAGGACAGTGTGTGGGGGGGTAAGGGCAGGGGGTGGGGTGGGAACCGGGTGGAGGGGAACTATGGGGGGAAAATAGAGGAAGACCTGTAATAATCTGAACAATAAAGATTTAAAATAATAATAATAATAATAATGATAACCAATCTAAATGTCTCAACAATAGGGGAGTGGTTAAGTAAATTATGAAAAAATGTACAATAGCTAAAAAGAGTGAGCTACACCTGTGTTTACTGATATGTACTAATGATCAAATTTGGAACAATATGTAGGGCAACAGTTCTCTAACTCTTTGGTCTTAGGACTCCTTTATACTCATAAATTGATGAGGATCCCAAAGAGCTTTTATTATGTGGGGAATGGCTATTGGTATTTTCCATATTAGAAAGGAAAACAAAGACATTTAAAATATGCACTGATTAATTTATTTAAGGTTACAATAATAAACTCATTACAGGTTTGCATAAGCCACATTTTTTCTGAAAATGAACTATATAAAAACATAATTTAGTGGGAAGGCTAGCATTGTCTCACATTTCTGCAAATATATTAAATAACAGCTTAATATAAGACTGCTGGGTTCTCAAAAAAAAGAAAAAGGAATGATGTATTGCTGCAGTAAAAATAAAAATGCTAATGCACACATGAGTAATGTTTTTCTACACTAAACTCAGGCTATGTGGAATCATTTACTGATTTAAAACATGTACTGATTTAAATCCAAATAGTCTTTAAAATTAATAACCTATTCAACATTCTTGGGGAAGATTATGGCCATAAAGAAATATTCCCACATTTGGTCAAATCTCTTAGATTTACAACAGAAATTAGAAGTCTGGTGTAAGCTCTGTTTGACAATAGACAAATTGCCTCACTCAAACTTTTATCCCCCATTATTTTAATCTTAGCATTTGTAAGCTTATTTATGGATGCAATTGTGAGGCTCATTATGCCAGGTTTGTTGTTTTTTTTTTGGGGGGGGGGCGATCAGACAAGTATTTTTTATTTATGTATTTCTTTCTTTCTTTTCTTTTTTTTTTCTTTATTGATTAAGGTATTCCCAATAAGTTTAGTGCATACATCGGGGGTCCTCAAACTTTTTAAACAAGGGGCCAGTTCACTGTCCTTCAGACCGTTGGAGGGCCGGACTATAGTTTTTTAAAAAAACTATGAACAAATTCCTATGCACACTGCACATATCTTATTTTGAAGTAAAAAAAAACAAAACGGGAACAAATACAATATTTGTATTAGCATGTGGCCCGTGGGCCGTAGTTTGAGGACGCCTGGCATACATAAACATGGATTCTAAAAATTTCTCTATATAGGTAATAGATGAGATTCAAACTTTCTTTTTAATTGACTTTGGGTGTCCAGACTGGCAGAGAATACTGTGGTTTTAGAAGGAAGTTTGTCTAGAGGATAGATAGAATGTTTAATTGGTTTCTAGATTTTATTTATTGTTTCCATGACTGTAGTCCTTGAACTGATTTAAAGGGTAGATAATTAAGTGAGAAGCAAAGAGGCACCAGAGGAAATACTAGATTGAATATAGGGACACCTGGTTCATTCACAACCCTTATCTTCTACCTTATTTCCTCTACATATAGAATAATAGACGAAAAATCACTTAACTGCACTGTACCTGCTACTTCACACTCAATAAACTGGCAAAAGGAGAAAGTGTTCCACATTTTAAAAACTGCATACAAAATCTTAATTATACACCTTTTAAAACTCCAGTCTGCATTATGTGTTCAATAGATAGTTGTTGACAACAGTTAATTTTCAAAGGAAATCACAAGCTCCAAACTGTATCCTCACACTGCCATTTCACCACTCTAGCTTTGTCTTCTCAAATTACAAATGGAGTATCCCCTACTCCCTTGTTTCTGAATGTTCCTATAAGCAACAGTTTACTGTAACTAGATATGAAGGCATAGAGAGAGGTAGCAGTTCATTATTTATCACCTAAGGCAGTCATAAAAAGGTACATGTTTTCATTAACAGTGGGTTGAATCATTAGAAAATCTAAGCTATTTAATTCATATTCAGCGTTTGGTCTGCTCTACTATGAGTACTGCAGAGGTGGGTAGATTGCTTTTAAATAAGATTCCAATTGAGAATTTATTTTCTTGTGAGCCCAAACCAAGAACTCAAAACTTCAGAGGTAGTTTTTTCAGCTTTACAGCAGTATAAAGTTTTGAGTCAGCCCAAAGATTTTAGAAGTCTTAAAAACCTATCTTATCTAACAATAATTTTGAAGTTGTTAATTCATTTCCCTTGCTTACTATCCCCACAGTGTTGCCTCATGATATGCCAGTTACCATTGCTTCTACCTGCCCCATTAGTTTTCATATCTCCCTCTGCCTTTTTGATTTTCAGTGTTAATATCTTCTCATTCAAGAAATGATTGCAAAATCTCTTTTCAATCTAGTCTGTAATCCTTGAATTATGACAGCTTTGAGATGAAATGTTTCCTTTTTTATTTTTGAATAAACATTTTCTGCTCCATTCTTCCAGGAAAAAATTGGGGGAAGATGGATAGATAAAAATGAAACATTGCTATTTCACTTCTCTCTCTCTCTCTCTCTCTCTCTCTCTCTCTCTCTCTCTATATATATATATATATATATATATATATATATATATACACACACACACACACACACACACACACATATATATATCTATATATATATAGAAAGAGAGAGAGAGAGAGAGAGAGAGAGAGAGAGAGAGAGAGATTTCTAGATATTGATAGAGGAATCTCTAACTCTCCTGGCAGTAAATATCTATATTTCATCTATACACCATCATTCTCTTCTTTGTTCTTAGAATCATTATTATTTATCTTCATGTTTTCTACAACAATGCTTTCTTTTCTTATTAAGTTTTTTACACTCTTTAAACCCTCCTATAATTTTTTTAAACATATTTTATTGATTTTTTACAGAGAGGAAGGGAGAGAGATAGAGAGAGAAACATCGATCAGCTGCCTCCTGCACATCTCCTACTGGGGATGTGCCCGCAACCCAGGTACATGCCCTTGACCGGAATCGAACCTGGGACCTTCCGTCCCCAGGCCGACGCTCTATCCACTGAGCCAAACCGGTTTTGGCAACCCTCCTATAATTTTAATCCATTTTATTATCTGTCATTTCAAGCTTTGATGATTTACCACCCAGGAGTTTCATGAAACACTCCCAATGTAAGCAAAATATTTTAATGAACTTTTCAATATTTTTTCAGGATAAATTTTGGCTGAATCCCTGGTTAGGAAGAGAATAATAAAGGTTTCTAGAGATAATATATTAATCATCATTTAAAGGTAGATATTATATCACCCACCTTGCATCATCAATCAAAATCCCTTATGGAGAAAAGCAGCTGCTGAGGTAAAGCAGAATGAGTCAGTGTGATCTTTTTTGTTTCCCTATGGCTTTTCCTCTACTTTTCATTTCTTAGTGTGATGTTCAGTTATTAGTAATACTAATAAGAACAATTTTCCAAAATATGACATCTTATAGTCCAATCAACCTAGTCAGCTGTCCCCAACAACTAGATGATGATCTACTTACTGGTGGATCTCAAAGCCTTACCTGGGTGATCTCCAAGCCATGTAGATCAGAAGTTAAAAGATTGGCATATAGGTGTGTTTCCCCAACCACATATTCCTCTCTATGGCTTACAGACAGTCCCAATGGAGGGAGGTTGTATTCAACATTCTGGTTAGAGGGGAATTAATCCTTTAACTTAAAAACTCATACTCCCCTGCATACCTGTAATAGTAACAAAACTTCAGCTAAATACAAGAGGCTCTTCATCAAGAAATAGTTGTCATTTTATTCCTTTTGAGATACTTTGGTAACCCCAAAATACAGAAATGAAATGAGTATTTTTAAGGCTCATTTGTAGAGGTCTTGATTACTGTGACCAATTATAAAAAGAGGCAAAGCAGAAGAGAAGATTTTGTTTTCACCGAAAGTCAGTCCCAAATTGGGGACAGTAGAATGAATTATTACCTAGTGAATAGGCACTACAAAAGATTTCAAGAGCCACCAAGACAATAGTGTCAAGGGTTTGGGAATTACTGGATGATTGGTTGAAATACAAGTCATTCAATCACCAAGTCACATTTCCCAGGACTCACATTTAATAGATAATATGAATGTAGTTATGCTATTCTTATTAAGTCATTGCATTGGAAACTAACAAAACATAGGATAGGCCACCAATGGTTCCCTGTGGATTCCCTCAAACTTCTCCCTTGCAGCCTCATTCGGAAAGAAGTTTGTAAAATATATATATATATACTAGAGGCCCGGTGCACAAAAATTTGTGCACTCGGCGGGAAGGGGGTTCCCTCAACCCGGCCTGTGCCCTCTCGCAGTCTGGGACCCCTCAGGAGATAAAGACCTGCTGGCTTAGTCCTGCTCCCGGGTGGCAGAGGGAGGGCCAATCTCTAGGTGCAGCCCCTGGTCGGGCTCAGAGCAGGGCCCGTCAGGGGGGTTGGGGCTCCTTACCCTGTCACGCACAGAGCAGGGTTGATCTGGGGGTTGGGGAGCTCCCCCCACTCACCCACAGAGCAGGGCCCATCAGGGGGTTGGGGAGCTCCCCCGTGTCATGCACAGAGCAGGGCCAATCAGGGGGTTGAGGAGCTCCCCCTGTCACTCACAGAGTAGGGCCGATGGGGGGGTTGGGGCACAGCTCCTTGTCACACATAGAGCTGGGAGGATCAGGGGGTTGGGGCACCGCCCTCTATCACCCACAGAGCAGGGCCAATCAGGGGGTTGGGGTGCCGCCACTGTCACACTCAGGGCAGGTCTGATGGGGAGGTTATGGCTCTACCCTGTCACTCACAGAGTAGGGCCGATGGGGGGGTTGGGGCGCTGCACCTTGTCACACACAGAGCCTCAGGGCAATCAGGGGGTTGGGGAGCTCCCCCGTATCAGACACAGAGAAGGGATGATCAGGAGGTTGGGGCGCCTTCCCCTGTCACGAACAGAGCAGGACGGATAGAGAGGTTGTGGCCCCGCCCCCTGTCACACACAGAGCCACAGGGCGATCAGGGGGTTTGAGCGCTGGCCCCTGTCACACTGATCCCGGTGCTGGGAGCCCTCGCGGCTCCGCTGATCCTGATGCTGGGAGGCATATTACCCTTTTACTATATAGGATAGAGGCCTGGTACACAGGTGGGGGCCAGCTGGTTTGCTCTGAAGTGTGTCCTGGACCAGGGTGGGGGTTCCCACTGGGGTGCCTGGCCAGCCTGGATGAGGGGATGATGGCTGTTTGCAACTGGTCACACATGCTTCAGGGTGGGGGTCCCCACTGGGGTGCCTGGCCAGTCTGGGTGAGGGGTTGAGGGCTGTTTTCAGGCTGGCAGGTAACTGAAGCTCCCAACTGCTCCTTTTTTTCTTTTTTTTTTTATTCTGGGCCAGCTTTAGCTCTGGCTCCAGCTCTGAGGCCTCTGCTGCTGAAAGCAGGTATCTAGTTTGTTTGCGTTCTATAATCGAAACAATGTATAACTCCAGCTCTGAGATCCCAGCTGGCTGAAAGAAGGTTTCTGGGGTTTTGTTTAGCTTCTATATCTGTTACAATGTTTCAAACTGCAGGCTCAGAGGACGGCAAGGCAGGCGGGAAACATTGGAGTCCTCCATCATTGAAGCAAGCAAGCCTCATGTTAGTTTCAAGCTGCCTGGCTGCCTGGCTGCCGGCTGCCATCTTGGCTGGCAGTTAATTTGCATATCTCGCTGATTAGCCAATGGGAAGGGTAGCGGTCGTATGCTAATTACCATGTTTCTCTTTTATTAGATAGGATAGCAGATTGGCAGAAGGCCATTGTGGAAGAAAACACTCTACAACTAAAATCAATGCCATTAAAAAGGAGGTTGCCATTAAAAAGTGAAATAATCCAGACAGAGAAAGATATTTACAACTGCTTCATGTTGAATATTAGGAGAATGGGCACTCAATTATAAGATTTTTCATTTTTTTTTTTTTTTTATTTTGAGGGAGAGAGAGGATGGGCAAGAGAGAGAAAATCATCAATGTGAGACTAAAACATCAGTTGACTGCCTCCTGCATGCCCCATACCTGGGATGAAGCCCCCAACTTGGGCATGTGCCCTGATTGGGAATGGAACTGACAACCTTTCAGTGTATGGGACAATACCAAAGCAATTGAGCCTTATGGGCCAGGGCTAAGATTTTTTTCAATTTAAAGCAAGCATTTGGACAACAAAAATAGCATGGAAGCAACATCCTTTAAACAAAATGGAAAATTATTTAACAGATAGTCAAATGTTACCCACTAAACTATCTGGACAAAAGTTTGCTAGCCAAACCCATTAGCCATTCTAAAAGTACTGAGCTCTGAACCGCTGGAGAATTTTAATACAAGATGCTTATGACAATACCTAGAGCTACTGTGAAATTTTCTTTTATTTTTTTTTCTTTGTTGTTGCTGTTGTGAGGCTGTTGTCAGTTTTTTATTTGACATTTTAAGGGAAGAGAGGTCACTGTCCCGGAATAGTCAGGTATTGCATGTTTGTTTGTTTGTTAACATTTCTATTTATATTTTATTTTTTAAATCTTTATTGTGGAGAGTATTATAGATGTTCCCTTTTTCCCCCATTGTTCCCCTCCACTTGGTTCCCATGCTGCCCCAGTCCTTTACCACCTTATTGTCTGTGTCTATGGGCAATGCATATATGCATATAAATTCTTTGGTTAATCTCTTCCTACGCCCTACCCCATGACCCATTCCCTCCGAGATTCTACAGTCTGTTATATATTTCCATACCACTGGTTTCCCCCCCAAAAAAAATATTTATTTATTTTTTAAAATTTTTATTGTTGAAAGTATTACGTATGTCCCCTTTGTTCCCCCACTGACTCCTTCTAGCTTGCTCCCACCTCCAGCTCCAGGCCTTCACCACCCTATTGTTTGTGTCCAGGGGTTATGCATATATGCATACAAGTTCTTTGGTTGATCTCTTCCCACCCACCCACTCTTCCCTGCCTTCCCTCTGAGATTTAACAGTCTGTTCCATGTTTCTATGTCTCTGGATCTATTTTATTCATAAGTTTATTTTATTCATTAGATTCCACATATGAGTGAGATCATGTGATATTTGTCTTTCTCTAACTAGCTTATTTCCCTTAGGATAATAATCTCCAGGTCCCTCCCAGCAGAGAAACTGAATAGATACTTCTTCAAAGAGGACATACAAATGGTCAAGAGACACACAAAAATGCTCAACATCATTGATCATCAGAGTGATGCAAATTAAAACAACAATGAGGTATCACCTCACACCTGTCAGAATGGTTACCATTAATAAATCAACAAAAAACAATTGTTGATGAGGATGTGGGGAAAAAAGGAACCCTAGTATACTACTGGTGGGAATGCAGACTGTTGCAGCCACTATGGAAAACAGTGTGGAGTTTCCTCAAAATATTAAAAATGGAACTATTATTTGATCTAGTGATTCCAATTCTAGGAATATATCCTAAGGAGCACAAAACACCAACCAGAAAGTATATATGCACCCCTATGTTCATAGCAACGTTATTTACAATATCTAAGATCTGGAAACAGTCCAAGTGCCCATCAGTGGATCAGTGGATAAAAAATATGTAGTACATTTACACAACAGAATACTATGCAGGTGCAAAATATTTCTTGATAATATTATTTTTAAAAAGCACTAGACAGCAAAGTTTTAAATTCCACCATGTGGACAGTTAACATCTATCAAATAATTCTAGAGAATACCTACTCAAGCCCAGCCAGCATGGCTCCAGTGGTTGAGCATGGACCTAAGAACCAGGAGGTTGAGGTTAGATTCCCTAGGGCGCATGTCCAGTTGCAGGCTTGATCCACAGTAGGGGGTGTGTGCAGGAGGCAGATGATTGATGATTCTCTCTCATCATTGAAGTAAACCATTTTGAGCAAGTAAGATTATAATCTATACAAGAGTGTTGGGGAAATGACTAGCTCTACATTACTAATATGAAGATACTAGAGGCCCATTGCAGGAATATTCCTGCAAGAATAGCACTTCCTTGGGCCTATTCTTGCAAGAATAGGGCTTCCTGAGGCCAGAATGAAGCAGAGAAGGGAGTGAAGCCCTCCGAGGCAGGCTTCGCTCCCTTCTCCACTGCCTCACTCCCTCCCATCTCCACTGCCTCGCTCCCTCCTGTCTTTGCTGCCTGGATCCCTCCAGTCTCCGCTGCCTTGGCTCTGTTCCCTTCTCCTCCACTTCGCTCCCTTCTGCAGCGCTTGGCTTCCTTCTACACTGTCTTCAGTCTTCGTCTTCGTTGTGCCTATGTATGCAAATTAACCTCCATATTTGTTTGGTTAATTTGCATATCAATATGATTGGCTGGTGGACATAGCAGATGGATGGTCAATTTGCATGTTTCTCTTTTATTAGTGTAGATGGTGTTCCTTGATTATACTATCTAATAGTATAATGATTTGAAAACTGAGTTTCACTGTCCTGAGTTATATTGGTTTAGCCAGTTTATAATGTAAAACTACATTGAATTATCTTAAGGCTAACAACATATACTTGGTTAGTGGCACTGAATGGTTTAGTGATTTAGGATATTAATGGTCATTAAAAATAACACTCAGATAAAATTCTTTGAAAATTCATGAAAAATAAAATACTATACATCCTTTAGAAAAACTAAAAGATGAAATTTTGTTTGTGAAAGGTAGAGTGATTGAGGAACATATTTAACTTAGAAACATATGTGGCAATTCTTAAATTATATTTGGCCAAAATAAAAATAATGGTCCTAAGACTCACCAGTAAATTAAGAGAAACTGACACAAGAGAAACATAGGGTTGATTTAAAACAAAATTACATTTGGTTCACTAGCTATTAGCTCTCAAACAAAGCTGATAAAATAATTCTATGGCTATTTCATGTCATCATCATAAAATGCACTAAGAAAGAGCAATAACAACAAATCAATAAAGTCTGACCAAGACAAAGAATTTTACCATTAAGCAAACCCTCTAACATAGTGAAACATTCAGCTGTTGCTATTATGCTTACTATTTAAACTTTATATAGTACTTTCAAATTTACAAAGCCTTTCACAAACATTATCTCTGTAGTCATCACAACCACCTATTTGAGCTTGGTTTCCCATAGACTAAGTAGCACAAGTTCACAGCATTGGAGCCAGAACATGAAATCTGATCCTCAGATTTCAAGTTCCTCTCTGTTGTTCCATAATTGTCTCTCAATTGACACATTTTCACAAACAAATAATTAAGAATGTAGCATTGGTGAATGGAGACACAAATTTCCAGGCATCAGCATGGTAACTAGATAGGGTTGACCAATCCTGGTTATAGATCATGTGACAACTAATTATATATATATATATATATATATATATATATATATATATATATATATACCCAGTGACAACCTATGTCATTTATAGACACTATTTCAAGTTTTCAAAATATTTTGGGATATTTCTGGTCCTAAAGCAAATCATAGTAAGAATACTGAACAATTGATTTCATGTTATGAAGAATTTACACCAGATTAACAACAAATTAAGATCACCTCTTAGAAGATGACATCTTCTCAGGTGCTTGTATTTGGGTCCAGGTAAAGGTAAAGTCTTCCATTTTTATCATTAATAATTCAAGACCACCAGGGGCACCAACAACAATTCTGCCTTTTATAAATTTGTGACGCTGGACAGTGACTTAACATATGTAAGATTTAATTCTCTCAACTGTGAAATGGGGATTGTAGTGGGAAAGAATGGTTGTAACTTATATTATAATACATTCCATGTAATATGTCATTTTTATTAAACTAATTCTTAATTGGTTAATTCATTAATTTTGTAAATTTAATGCCTAGTTTGTGGATCAGAGAGAAATTCCCTCTTGAGCATAAACAAGTGGTATGAGGGGCAGAACTAATGTACTTACTCTCCTTCTGAACACAATGGGAATGAGTATAGTTGATCTTAAAATATGAAGTATCAGACCCTTATACAAGGGTCCCTGCTATGTATATCAATTATATCACAATGAAACCATTAAAAGTAAATTACTTAGGAAAAAAAGAAACTATGCAGAAATTATTAGGAAGCCAGCAGGATGGAGAATCAACAAGTACCAAATAGTTCTTTTGATTTAATGTTTTCCAAAATCAGCAACACATATTGTCTGCTCTCATAAAATGTTGGGACCCAAATTTTGAATTAAATTAACTTCACTTCCTACTTATCTAAAGTTTTTTCCCCCTATGACATGAATCTTTCCAATTACCTCCATATGCACATGTGAAAAATCTCCACAAGGCAATAAATTCTTATTTCCAATATGCATGACAGTATCATAATGTACTAAAAAAAAACAACAAAATTCCATACTCCTCAATATTATAAAGTTATTTGTACTCTCCAAAACCTAAAACCCCTTTTTAAAATATTTTTTTTAATTTTTCAATTACAGTTGACATACATTATTAATATATTAGTTTCAGATGTAAAACATAGTTATTAGACATTTATATAACATGACACTTGTGGAAATTTGTTCATACATCTTTATAACAAAACTAATTCTGTGATGGAAAGCATTAGAGAATTAAAGCTCTGGCAATCTGTTATAATAAGCTTCAGTAGGAAGAGTGGAATGGCAATAACTGTATAGGCCCTACTCACTCCAGAGAATAATATCTTACTCAACTGGAACTACTAAAAACAGTAAATGTTCAGCAAAATTTAATTTGCCAAATTAGACACTGGTCAAGAAAATGCCTCTAGGATTTTATCAGTTTGAAATGACTGAAAGAACATATTCTCTTCAACAGTCGAGTATTGCTTAGAAGTTTGGTATAGTAACTGCTCTGAGATGATTCACAATTAAACCTACATGAAGTAACCTATGCAGAATAATATACTTCCCAGAGTTTTTATTCTGCACATCTTATCTAATAAAAGAGAAACATGCAAATTGACTGCACCTCCGCTACATTCACCAGCCATGCCCACCAGCCAATCAGAGAGACTATATTTAAATTAACCCAACCAAGATGGCGGCTGGCAGCCACTGAGCTGGAGCAAGCAGGAGTCTTGGTTGCCCTGGTGATGAAGGAAGCCAAGCTTCCCACCTGCCCTGGCCAGCTGTGGCCTCTGCGCAAGGCAACAAAGTTTCAATTGTAGAAGATAAATAAATCCCAGATACCTGCTTCCAGCCAGCCTCGACTGAGAGCTTGGGTGGCTGGGGGCCGTGGCCTGCCTGCAAACAGCCATCAGCCCCTCACCCAAGCTGGCCAGGCACCCCAGCGGGGACCCCCATCCTGAAGGGGCTGTGGCCAGCCTGTAAACAGCCATCAGCCCCTCACCCTGGTTGAGCACACCCTCATGGGGTGAGGGTGCCTGCTGGGAAGCTTGGACAGCCTGAAAACAGCCATCAACCCCTCGCCCAGGCTGGCCAGGCACCCAAGGGGGGATCCTCACACAGAAGGGGCTGTGGCCAGACTGCAAACAGCCATCAGCCCCTCACCCAGGCTGGCCAGGCAACTCAGCAGGGACCCCTAACCTGAAAAGGCTGTAGCAAGCCTGAAAAGAGCCATCAGCCCCTCACCCAGGCTGGCCAGTCACCCCAGTAGGGCCCCACTCCCTGAAAGGGGTGTGGCCAGCCTGAAAATGGCCCTCAGCCCCTCAACCATGCTGGCCAGGCACCCCAGCGGGAACCCCACCCTGATCCGGGACACCTTTCAGGGCAAACCAGCCAGCCCCAACCCGTGCACCAGGCCTCTACCCTATATAATAAAAGGGTAATATGCAAATTGACCCTAACAGCAGAACGAGTGGGAATGACTGGTCACTATGACACACACTGACCACCAGGGGGGCAGACGCTCAATCCAGGAGCTGCCCTCTCGTGGTCAGTGCGCTCCCACAGGGGGAGCTTTGCTCAGCCACAAGCCAGGCTGATGGCTGCCAGCACAGTGGTGGCGGTGGGAGCCTCTCCCGCCTCCTCAGCAGTGCTAAGGATGTCTGACTGCAGCTTAGGCCTGCTCCCTGCTGGCAAGTGGACATCCCCCGAGGGCTCCTGGGCTGCCAGAGGGATGTCTGACTGTCAGCTTAGGCCCGATCCCCCAGGGAGCTGGCCTAAGCCAGCAGGTGGACATCCCCCGAGGGGTCCCAGACTGTGAGAGGGCACAGGCCGGGCTGAGGGACCCGCCCAAGTGCACAAATTTTTGTGGACTGGGCCTCTAGTATTACATAAATGTCAAGGAACAAAAAGTATGTAGATAAAGAGAACACAATTTAATCATGTGGGTGAGTACATCCATGAATTATACCCAGGCTCACTAACAATTTTTTAAAATATCTGATTGATGTGGCAGCTTAAAAACCAATTGTATCCTTATAGCTTTGAATTGCAAAACTCAATTTTGCAATGATATAACAGATTGCTTTGGCATGGGAGAAACAGAGTGATCAATGGTTATGTCAGCAGCCGCTTTGTCATACAGACCTAAAAGAATTGGCTATAATCAGTCTAAAGCAAGGAAAAGACAATGCTGCCAATATCATCATTGAGTGCTTAGTTTCTTTGGTGCTGAAATAATCTGGCAAAAACAAAAGGAAGAAGCTTCAGGACTTAAAATGGCTAGAAATGGATGATGTGTGTATTAAATATGATAGTAAATTGGTGCATAAAATGAGTACAGGAGATATTTATAGAATGAGCATTATTTATATTCTAAATACCATACAGAAGTGAATTGGAATTGTCATGGTAACTCAAAGGGAAATTCTAGAGCTCGTGGCTGGATAGTGGAGGGAGGAAGGGCAGAATTTACCAAGTGTATTTGTAATATATATAGGAAAGAATATCTGCATTGCCATCTATACATTCAATAAGTCCTTTGAATCAAGACTACTTGATATGAACCATTTCTGAAGGTCTTTGAAGAAGCTAATAATACAAGTCCATAATCATACAGGAACGAGAAATTTAGAACTTATTTTTATTCCTCTTTCTTTCCAAGAGGCAACTTTGTCACATTGCTCTGAATTTATAAGGAGCTTTTCTTCTAAGAATCTTAAGTCATGTCAGATGTTGATCATGTCACATTTCTTTCATCACTATAAAATAGCTGGAGGAAGGTGGGGAAAGGGGTAGGGAGGTTGGGTCTGATTATTTCTATAAACATAGCAAGCTTGTATAATTTGTAACAATTCATCCAGGTAATCATAGGAAGTTGGTAATAAGACATAGCCCAGAGTTCAACTCTGACTCCCAAGACAAGAAGAAAGAATCAGAGAGCATGCTCCCTTATGAGCATGTTTTGGTAAAGAGCAGTCACATTTCATTCACAGTATACTCATTTTTTTTTATAAAATACTTTTCTCAGATAAAGTGAAATTCTGAATATCTAATAAGAAAAAAATAAATATCTGAATATGAAATTATGAAGTACTGTGTTTTTTTTTAGTCTGCCAGATTAACTCTAACCTTATTTGATTATAAAAATTGGAAAGGTTTATGTGAGCTCTGAACTCCAAGGCCTAAAACTTAACTCTAAGTTCCAAGATAGAAAAAAAAATCCCAATCTGATTTCATCTGCTTAGAAACATTTGATTGCCTACCACAAGCAGGCATCATTAGAGAAGTTAAAAAAACACCACTCATGCCTGCTGGCCTTTAGGTAGCACATATTCTTAAATAGTAGCAATGAGACATGCATACATACAAAAAAAATGGGTAGATTAAATTGGGTCATGAGAAAGGAGGCAGTTTGGAAGCATTTACTGCCGTAACCCATGTTACAAAAACCAATTAAATCCTGAATTAGTGTAATGGCAGTAGAATTGGAAAGGGAGAGGCAGATATGGAAGATGTTTCTGAAATAATAGACTTGGAAACCAATTTTATGTGATAGAAGAGAGAAGGCAAAGAATGATTCCCAAGTTCCTAGTTTGAGTGATTAGGAGAATAATCGTAACATTGATAGATATAACAGCAAATCAATAGGACAGGTAAGTGGTATTTCACCCACAATATACTTATTTTCAGAATCATAGGGAAAACAGAGGCATTTGATTTCAGACATGATGAATTTCTAGCAAAAGTCCTCTGATCTTATTTTTATCACCCTCCAAACCAGTGCTCTCTTAATTTTACGCACCCAATCAATAAATTTAAGATGTGTGTCCCCAAAATTTGTAGATCAATTATATTAATGTATCAATCTATTTATATACATACAGGGTGTCCAAAAAAATGTATACACACTTTGAATAATTATAAAGGCAGTGTTTATTAAAATGCATTTCATTTTCAAAATGTAATAGATGTAATAAATGTAATAAAAAGCTTTTCCATTAAAAATATAATAAAACATTTTGTATTATAAATTTAAATGTTAAAATGTTAAAGTGTGTATACATTTTTGGGATACCCTATATATTATAAAATTTACACAAAAATTAGAAAATGTAAAAGAATGAGTTAAAAATAACTATAAATAGTTATACTAGTTTTCTTCCCTCACCCCAATAGCTTGTTTGCAAAATCCATATTGGAGATCACTTATCTAAACAATTTAGCTATACTTTGTTTTTGTTTTTTAATTTGCAAAATTGAAAAAAGTAATACTGACTTGTCTCACTCAAGTCAATGATAAGGATTTTAGGCTATAGGAAAAAATCATACTTTGCATTCCTAAGGTATAAAAATAGTAAATTGCTCACTATTAATAATGTTCTCTATTTTTCAAGCTTTGCAAGCAATTCAAAAGGCAGGGAGATTCCTATTTATTTGATCAGTTTCATGTCTGTATCTTACACTAAGAAAACTTTGCAAAATAGCAAGCTAAGAATCCTTGAAAAAGACAGTCCCCAAAAATAGAACAAGAAAGTGTATCCCTAATTTAGGACAGTTTCTCCTTTTATATTTTGTGAAGGGAAAATTTTAACGTTCACACCAACTTTATTAAACACCATTCATCTGGGGAGAAAAAATTAAAAGCCCAGAAACCAGTGCTACAAAGAATTAAATGATTTGCCCAAGGTCACATAGTTAATATGTGCTAGAGCTCAGATTTGAGTCCAAGTTTTGACCTCAAGTTGCTCTCTTTTAACTAAATCACAGTTGACTTAAGTAATTTTGTTTTCTTTTGTTTTTTAAGACTGTTTCAGTTCTCCTTATCAATACAGATTCTTTAAAATTTCCACCTGGTCTCTAATCCAAATGCAGAGAAGAAACAAGACTACTTAAAATGAGTTGGGGGGAGGGGATATTAACCAAATAATTTATATGCATATATGCATAACCTATGACACAAACAATAGTGTGGTGAAAGCCTGGTGGGGGGAGTGGGGAGGAGGGAGGTCAATGGGTGGGGGAAGGAGGGACATCTGTAATACTTTCAACAATAAAGATAATTTTTTAAATTTAAAAATTTATAATAAAAAGCTCTTGCATTAAAAAAATAAAATGAATAGAAAAAGTGAAAGACTACTATTTCTTTTGTTCATCTCTTTTCCTTTTCTAACAATGATTATATTCTTTCAATTTTCCAACTTTTATTTCTGTGTATCATACTTCTGGGTCATTTTTGTGTTAAAAATGGCTGCTTCTGAAACATGACCTCTGTCAATTGGAATCTGAGTTCCACTTCTGGGCTTGGTCAGGACAGCACAAGTGCTCTGTAATTTGTTCTTGTTAGAGCCAGATAACTTGAACTGGCAAGACAGAGACCATTTCATCCTCCATAAGATAGAATAGGTTCATGGAGAAGCCAGGCCAAATTAACTTCATTTCCTTTTTTAATAGTGTTAATAGCCTGAAAGATCAGATGATCACTTTATAGCCATCATATCTGAATTGAAAAAAAACAACAACATATCACCTCCCTTTTGTCAAGAAAGACAAAATGTGGCTTGAGGTAATAAGATTTACAGTTAGGTAACCAACCATTCCACCAAAGGTATTAATGCATTTTTTTACAATAGTAGGAGAACATTATAATGCTCCTCTATTTTATTCACATTGTTTCAGGGTCTCAAATTAAAATAGAAAAGGAATGCTTTTCAAATTGGCAGATGACAAAACTGGAAGGGAGAGGACATCATTCTGATGTCAATCTGAAAGAATGGGTAAAATCTAACCACGTGAAATGTAAGAAGTAATTAATACAAAATATCTTAACTTGGTTTATAAAATTAACTCTACAAGGAGACCTGCCTTAACAATAGTATGTATGAAGTGGTCACTGGAAAATTTGTTGTTGATCATAAGCACAATACACCAGTAGTGAAAGGTGGTTAGTGAAAAACAAAATGCAAAAACAGAAAAGGCCACCACCAGAAGACAAAGTTAATGCACTTTAATGCCATTTTAAACAGTACAGTGTCCAGATGAAACTCTTACACAGATCTCTGAATGGATCGAACAATTCCAGTGTGTAAACATTTTTTTGGGGGGTATATATTTGACAAAGGACATTGACAAATTTTATGAAAACGAAGGCAGAAAATCATCCTTCAGGAAGACAGTGGAGAGCTCAAAATGGGGGAAGGGAAATGTGCACCCACTAGCAATTTTCAAAAACTTTAAGGTCTGCTAAACATTGATTTTTTTCTTATGTTGATAAGGTAAATATCTAAATCAATTAAAAGCAATCTTTGTGTTTTAAGAACTGAAACATGAGACCCATGAGACGTAATATAAATCAGATTCCTCCAGAGTGTCACTACCTGATTATGTGAATGATGTACTTTTAAAATTTACCCTTACTCATATAGATATTATTATTGTATGCTGCCATTTAGTTTTAAACAAATAGTAACATATCTCAGGAGCTAGAGGAATTCAAAATTGGGACAGCTGCAAAATCGACTTCTATAGCCAGGGAGTTGCTTGATTCTGGAGAAAAGCTGAGCTATTTCTGTGGTTGTGGGAGATAGAAAGGCTATATCACAATTATAAAGTAACAAGAAAAATAGGTAGGTAGTTTATCCTGATATGTCTGTGCTCAATAACTTGCCTAAAGGTATAGTCAGGACATTGAGTGCCCTAGAGAAATCACACCTTATTCTCCCTCTCTCAACATGGGTTACATGGAATAATAACAAGAAGTCTGAGTGAAAGTGTAGTTACTTAGAGGTCAGCCTGAGGGTGCGTGTTTAAAAGAGAAAGGAGGGGAAAAGCCACCCCTGGCTGCTATACCTTGGAGCAGCAGGTGGGGGTAGTTGTAGAGATGGAAAGGGATGCTCAAGTGTTTGCATATGCATAGTTCAGTTCTTTTAGTATCAGTTGGTAAAACACCTTCCTCACTTTCCATCTACCCACCGGGGGACCTCAAAGTTACAGCTCCAGGGAGATAAGTACCATTTGTTATATTCTAGGAACAGTTATGCTCACTCTCTTGGGGAAAGAAAATGTCCATTTTTCAGCTCACCTTAACAACCAGAATAATGCTTGGAGATAATGACTTGAAGAGAGATTGTTGCTCAATCTATGAGTCACTCAGTTTCTGAATGCCAATATTGATGTCCTATTCTAGAAATAGCTATCACACTTGGAATGGCTGGCTGTGTTCAGAAGACAGCCTGCTGGTCTTCACAAGGGGTACAATATACCCGTTTGTTTCCAGTGCTCTGCAGGAAGAAAAGTCAATGCTTTTTTGGCAAGCTTATCAGCTTGAAAAGCAGAAATGGACCTTTTTCTTACTTAAGAAAGCAGTAATGCCTGGCTGGTGTGGCTCAGTGGCTAAGTGTCAACCTATGAACCAGCAGATCACGGTTCGGTTTCCAGTCAGGGCACATGCCCAGGTAGCAGGCTCAATCCTCAGTCCTGGGCATGCAGGAGGCAGCCAATCAATGATTCTCTCTCATCATTGATGCTTACATCACTCTCCCTTCTTCTCTGAAGGAAAACTGGACCTTGCTAGGAGAGACTAGAGCTGATATATATATGTATGTATATGTATATGTATATATATATATATATATGTATATATATATATATATATATATATATATATATATATATATATATATTAAAGAAAGCAGTAACTAGCAACTATCTGTTGGGAAAGAGGGAAGAGAATATCTGCTAAATAAAACAAAGTTGAATTCTGGAAATTTCTTCAAATGTATTGAGAAAAAGGAGCCCCAGCCCCCAAGAATAATCAGTGACAATTTAGTCTCTCACTCTGGGGCTTCCATGCCTGTTCCAAGAACACGTTTGAAAAACTACTCACCACAGAGAAGTTGGCCCTTCATATGCATCCAGAGGCAGCCAGCCTGCTCCTGTGGGAGGGCACCAGAGAGGGAAGCAGGAGCCTTGGTTTTTAGTTCCTTCTCTGCCACTGACTTGTTCTGTAACCTTGAGCAAGTTTCTTTGCCTCTAACACCAGATGGATCTAACCACCTCACAGAAGTGCTAGAAGAACCCACTGAAATCACAGATGTAAAAGCACTTTGCAAAGCATTAAAGCACTGTATAAGTGTGAAGGATTATATCCAAATAAAGTTCATTCCAACCCTTTTGATATCACTCTCAAGACCTCCTCAGGTTTGGCATAGGATTCCCAACTCTCTGGTTGCTCCCTTCAAGTCATACCTGGCTTTGGAACAGTACCTTTCACCCTCCTGTCTCTTGCCAGCTTCCTCCTTAATGAGGCCAGTTGAGTGTAGTTTAATCAGCTCTAGTCTCTCCTAGCAAGGTCCAGTTTTCCTCAGGAAAAGACTCCACCCATCTATAAAACACTAACAACTCTTCAGGCACAAACTACCTATTTTGTAGGTGTGAGGCTGGGGAGAATAAAAGCTGGAACAATCTACAGCTCCAGGGGAGAAATATGTGATTTGAGTGAAACTTCCTTGAGAAACTCTCAGTGCCCAGAATTCTCCCCATCCCCCCTCCCTCTCGATTTCAAAGAAAGTCTCAGGCTAGTCATACCATAGCAATCAGAAATCTTACCGGATTGCTGCTCTCGCTCTCTGCTCCTGAGTCTGTGCTGGCCACTCTGTTGTCTTCTGTCTACCACCTGTGAAGATTCTAATTCAGTGCTGCCCATTTATACACTCCCAACATTGGCAGGACTCCAGGAATCTCTATGCCCACCAATCATAAGTCAGAACTCCCAAATTTTTGACCTTGTCTGATTTAACCCTCTCTATGTAGACATTACATCAGTGTTGTCAGCTTCATAACTGAAGGCAGGACTTGGACTCAAAATCAAGAAGCTGTTATGTTGTGCCTGCTGTCCAAACCCTGTATCTGGGTTGCCCAATTATCAGAGACAATTCTGTGTGCCAGTAAGGCAGAGCAAGTCTCACTCATAAGCAACATGAAAAGAATAGGGGAGAAGTCAAGTCCTACAGAGCAAGGGCTCAAGTGTAAAATGGATCCAAAGGGAAAAACTAAGGTCAGAGAAACAGGTGTCATATTAAAACGGATGGAATAGGGTATGGACAGAGTTTTAAAAAGGCAGTGGGTATGCTTACAGATACAGGCTTGGCACAAGAGTACATACCAAAGCAGGGTCCTAACATTCAAGCAGAATTTGATAACTCAACATCCTAAGTGGCATGGACAGAAGTAGAGTCTAAAGATAAGACACAGGGGAAATGGTACAAACTAAGCCTAAGAATAGTGCCCTAAACTCTGATACACTCAAATACATCTCCACAGTACAGAATCCATAACATGTCTGAAATTATTAGGCTGAAAGTAACAATTTTGAGGGAACACCTCAACTGGTATAGGAAAAACAATAAGCTTATATAAGGAAGTATGGTTGTATAAGGGTTCAGAATTGAAGCTCAAGCAGGATACAAGTATTATATCCTGGGTATTATAATGAGTCTAAATAAATCTTGGGGCAAATGTTCTACCTAAATAGAATATAAAGATTGCCTTTCTGGTTTGAAGATTAGAGTATCCCAACTTGTATTCTGTCCTGAATGGCTTGTAGGCAAATTATTTCTCTCTCCTTCCCTTCATGCTCTCTACTGCTTCTTACTCATTTACCTCCATGCTTATTCCAAGTTCAGGCTAGCTTGACTCAACATATAATTCAGAACATGGGTAGCATGCTAAAGGAAAAAAAAAAGTCTGCTATGGTAAGTCTTCTAACTACATGTGAATGGCCACAGGGGACAAGAATAGCAAGGAAAATTGTATTAACCCTTTGCAGGACTTTTCTGAGCAAAACTGATCTATATCAGAAATATTATGGGACTGTAACTGATGTAAACCATGCTTCTCGTTCATTAAAAACAAATACAATCATATCTGGATTTCATGGAAATGGGAACAGATAAAAAATATTTGGCAGAGTAAGGTCCAGGTGATAGCAAGATACTGTGCCAAAAGCTAAATGTGTGAAATGGTGACCAGATGTTGGAATAGACTGTGTAAAGCAAATCAGAGGAAAAGAACTAAATCTGTTCTCAAGTGGCCCCATTTAAAATAATACCAACATGAAATTTCCTTGTAGAAACTGCATTGTACCTATTTAGCAGAGAGGTTGGCATGTGGTAAGTATTCAATAAGTGTTTGTGATTGAATTAATCATAAATTACACCCCCAAACAGCCAGGCAAAACTTTCCAAGCTCTCTAATTACAGCTGTTACAAAGATTTAAAGTTGTAATAAATTACTTCACATATTGAATCAGCTACTTTGAGAATTTTACAAAGCTGAAGTCTTATTTTTGCCCTCTCATGATTTAAAGGCTTCAGTTACGTACAATTAAACTATCTAAGATCCACTGATATCAGAGGGCAAAAGAGGAAAAAGGAAGGCAATCAACAAAAGTAGGTAGGAATCCAATCTTCTTAGCCTGGAAAAGAACTATCCCTCACCTTGTTAATGTGACTTTAAAAACTTCTTGTTCTTGTAGAAACAGATGGCATATATATATATCCAATGATTCCTAGTCAACAATTACTTCTCTAAACTCTCTTGATTCAATTCAATTTAACTCCTTTTCCAGTCAATAATAGCTTAATTCATTATTGCACCATGCCACATGAAGTAAAAGAAGATGGTAGACAAATATTCAGGCTGAAGTTAAGAAATATGCTGGTTCTGAAGGAAAGCAGAGCCCACGGGGTTTAGAAGTCTGCCAAGAGGATCAAAGATGTGCAAGGTCAATTAGTTTTTTATTATTTACCATTACTTTCAATTACAGTTGACATTCATTATTATTTAATATTAGAGGCCCGGTGCACAAAATTTGTGCACGGGAAGAGGGGGTCCCCTCAGCCCAGCCTGCACCCTTTCCAATCCGGGACGCCTTGGGGGGTGTCGGACTGCTGGTTTAAATTGGCAGTTAGATATCCCTCTCACAATCCGGGACCGCTGGCTCCTAACTGCTCATCTGCCTGCTTGCCTGATCGCCCCTACTGGCCCCCCTACCAACATGATCACCCCTAACTGCCTCTGCCTGCTGGCTTGGTTGCCCCCAACTGCCCCCTTCTGCCAGCCTGGTTGCCCCTCACTAACCCCCCTGCTGTCCTGGTCCCCCACTCAGCCTGTTAGGTCGTCTGGTTGTGATGGCCCCTGGCTCTTTATATATATAGATTAGCTTCAGGTGTATAGCATAGTGGTTAGACATTTATATAACTTACTAAGTGATTCTTCCAATAAACCTAGTACCCAGCTGGCACCATACATAGTCATAACCATATTATTGACTATATTCCCTATGCTGTATTTTACATCCCTGTGACTATTTTGTAACTACCGATTTGTACTTTTTAAGCCTTTCACCTTTTTCACCAAGCTCCCCTGCCCCCAACCCCATTTCTATCTGGCAATCATAATCTTGCTTTCTGTATCTCTGAGTCTGTTTCTATTTTGTTTGTTTGTTTTGTTTTGTTCTTTAGATTCCACTATAAGTAAAATCATATGTTATTTGTATTTCTCTGTCTGACTTATTTCACTTAGCTTAATATCCTCTAGGTCCATCCATGCTGTCACAAATGGTAAGATTTCATTTTTTATGGCCAAGTAATATTCCCTTGTATATATGTACTACATCTTCAAGTAGCTTTAATCTGAGAGTAACATCTGTTTGTTTTTGTTTGATTTCATCTATTTTCTGGATGTGGTTGTACAAGTATAGATATTAGCCAAAAGAAACCAAGAAGCCTGTAGGTGAATACTGTCCTTAACAGAAAGCCAAGGAGAAAGATGGTAGAATCATTTCTATATTTTTTTAAATATGATCTCTTTCCTAAAAATGAAGAAAGTGGTTACTCAGAAGTTTTCTCCTGCATACTAGTGCCAACATTTGTGGCCTATATCTTTGCTGAGCCAACTCTATTTGTATCCGCAAGACTGCTATATTTTCCATGCTTCATTCTTCTTCCACTGGCTATATTACTATATATCCCCTCTCTACCAAACCTTCTCCCTATATCTTGCCTTTTCCTTGGCTTGCTGAAATGTGTTGGTCTCACAAAGGTACTGCCAAACACTTTCCTTAAAGTCATTTTAAACCTGGATATTCCCGGATGACCTTGGTCCATAGTTCATTTCTAAACTCATAAATACCCAGTTGACAGTAAGGAATAGACAGAATAAAAGTCAAATCCAAATATTGGGGAAAATTTTGCATCATCTTATTTAGTATTTTTCTAGTTTGTTAATGATGTTTTTCTTTATTTGAATTGTAAACCACAAATATTTGAAAGGCTTCTCTTCTGTATTTTATGTACTATATGGTAAGAAACATCTACATTCAGAATGTTCTAAGTAATAATAACAAAAATACTATAATTCAATTGTGTTGGATAAGACTTGGAAATTCCTTGAAGACACTCTTAATTTTTAAAAAAATATATTTTAGTAATTTTTTACAGAGAGGAAGGGAGAGGGATAGAGAGTTAGAAACATTGATGAGAGAGAAACATCAATCAGCTGCCTCCTGCACACCCCCTACTGGGGATATGCCCGCAACCAAGGTACATGCCCTTGACCGGAATAGAACCTGGGACCCTTTAGTCTGCAGGCCCACACTCTATCCACTGAGCCAAACCGGGTAGAGCTTGAAGAAACTCTTGATAGAGAAACAGCTGATGTGGAGGAAATCACTGAACTAGGAGATGAGATACATATTCTAGTCCCAGATTCATCATTTAATTCCTATTAACTTTAGGGGAGTTACTCTCCTTCTCCAGGATAACAACAGTAATAATAATAATAATAATAATAATAATAATAATAATAATAATGCATGTAATTACATGTTTACCATGTTCAAAGCAATGAAAGAAGAGCATATATGCTCTATCCCATTTAATCTTCACACCCTACAAGAGAGAAACTCCTATAATTATCATTTAATAGATTAGGTAAGTGAAGATCAGAGAAGTTGACAAGATTGCCCAAAGTTGCACATGGCCAAAGAGCTCTCTGAGTTTCAAAATTGAAATTCAATCAGCTAGTAAGTATTAGAACCAGGATTCAATTCAGGTCCATCTGACTCCAGAGATCACACTTTTAACCAGCATGAAATGCTTCTCTTTTCAACATTCTATTGAACCTTAGTTTCTGCATTCATAAACATAAGGTGGTTGGAATAATTTTTAAGATCCCTTTTAGTGCAACAGGTTAGAATTATATCAAAGAAATATTTAACTCTCCAGTGGAAGCCGAATTAACAAATATGAGCCAAAACCCAGATTAAATTCTTTCCTTCACATCACATGTAAAGGGCCAGGTCATGCCAATGCTTTTCTTTGTGTTGTTGGGAAGGACGAATGTGTAGCATCAATAAGATTTTAAGTCATAGGTCAAAGGTAGATAAAAGCCTAGCATTTCCATCAGGTAACTGAAGAACTGAGAGAAATGTGTGAATTCTCTGTTTAGATCTAATATATTTGCCAAGGAAAAAATGAGCACTCTCTTCCAAGAGTGGAGAGCAGCCCTGCACAAATTGGTAACAAATAACAGTATAGCAAAAAGCCTCTGAATCTACTGAGAATTCAGTAAGGCTTGACTTTCAAGAAAGCAAAGCCTTGGTAAATTAATTTCAGAGTCTTAGATAACAAATTACTACCAGGGAGTAATATTCCAGAAGAGAAATGTATGCCTTTGGTTGACATACCAAAAAGGCATGGAGCACTAGTAAGGCCAAGAGTTATTTCGGGAGTTATTCTCCTTCTACATTCTCTTCATTTAAGATCTTGCCCCTAACGTGGCTTCAACTGTCACATCTATGTGGATGACTCCCAAATCTATATCTGCAGTCGTATCTTATCACACTAACTCCAAATCTGTATAACAGCTGCCTCCTGGACATTTTCACACCGACATTTTGACGCCACTTCAAACCATTAAATGTCAAACCAGATTCATCATCTTATGCTCCAAGACAGTTCCCAATAAAATGAGAAAAATGCTTTGACACATATAAGGACCAGTACAAATATAAAGTAGTTTTATTTTCGTAGTCAATGTTAATAACAACATTGTTTACCCAGGAACCTAGGCCTGAGACTTTGGAGACTTCTCCAAATAGACACTTACTAACTCTAGTAGATTCTTCTCTTATGAGATATGTTGTATCTGTTCTTTTCTTGCCACACACAACATCATCATCTCCAGACTGATGAATCCTAAATCTTTATATCTAATCTTATGTAAATAAATGTAAATGTGTAAAGTACCTGGCACACAGTGGTAACCAAACAGTGTTAGATGTACTTTCAACTACAAGATATATGCCACTTAGCTCTCTGGAAAATCAAACTTATGAACTGAATGAATTTCTTTCCCTGAACCATTTTCTCATGAGCTCCCAATATTAATTATTGTAACCATAGTTTATTCACTCAAGTAAAAAGCCTGGGAATGCGTTTTCTTTTGTATGTATGTATGTATGAATAAATAAATAAATAAATAAATAAATAAATAAATAAATAAATAAAGCCACTTTATAATGGAACTAGAGCTGCCATGCCAGAGGAACTGCCTTAAATGTCTTAGGCCTAAAATCTTTGTAATGTTAAAACAAGTTATAACAACCTTTAGACTGGACCTAAAGCATCATTGTACCCCCTGCACAAGAACTATTTGCAAAGATAACATGCAAGTAGAATTATGACTAGTGGACTGATGGCAACCAGCCTAAAAATTAAATATTCTTTAGAATTAGCATCACTATATTGTGTTATTTGCACCAATAGAAATGCCTTCCTTCCATTGATGTAATTGTTTTTGTTTTTTTTTTCCTTTCTCATAAATACCCACCCATTGTTTTTGCCTTCTAACAGGAGCATTATTTGGGCTTCTGTCTGGATCAGTTCTTCCAGAATAGCCACTATTGATCTCAAATACATGTTGGTTGCCTCCCATTTAAAAAAAAATGAGAGAGAGAGAGAGAGAGAGAGAGAGAGAGAGAGAGAGAGAGAGAGACAATTTGTTGTTTCGCTTATTTATGCATTTTTTGGTTGATTCTTGTATGTACACTAACTGGTAATTAAATCCAGAGCTTTGACATATCAGGACACTTTAAGCAACTGAGCACTCGGCCAGGGCTGTGGTGTTTATTTTTAGGTTAGCACTTTCAATTTTTTCACTCTCTTGATACCTGTAATTTCTCAAGTCTCTCTGGTATTTCTTTTCAATATATCTGTCCTCTATGTCATCATTGTCACCTGAGTAAAGAAAGGTCTTTTGACTCAGACATATGAAAGTCTAAATTTTGATAACTTCTTGTGGATCTTGGACAAATTATTTAACCTCCTTGAAAGTTTCTTCCTCTGTAAAATAGTGATGACTTTATCTAAATCATGGAGTTATTTTTTGGATTAAATTATATTATTATTATATGCACAGTCTCCTTATGTTTCCTTTCCCCCCCTTTTTTAATTGAATTTATTGACGTTGCATGAATTAACAAAATTATACAGGTTTCAGGTGTACAATACTATAATACACCAACTGTATATTGTATTGTGTTCACCACCCCAAGTAAAGCCTCCTTCCATTACCATTTATCCCCTGTGTACCCTCTTCTACCCACCTCCCCCTACACACACACACACACACACACACACACACACACACACACACACACACTTTCCCTCTCATAATCACAATACTGTTGCCTGTGTCCATGATTTGTTTGTGTGTTTTGTTTTCTGTTTGTTTGTTTTGCTTAATCCCATCTCCTTTTTCACCCAGCCCTATAACCCCCTCCCCTCTGACAGCTGTCAGTCTGCTCTATCTGTGAGTCTGTATATATTTTGTTTGTTAGCTTATTTCGTTCATTAGACTCCTCAAGAGTGAAATAATAGGTTATTTGTCTTTCTCTGACTTTCTTATTTCACTTAGCATAATGTTCTTCAGGTCCATCCATGCTGGCACAAAGGGTAAGAGGTCCTTCTCTTTTACAGCCACGTAGTATTGCACTGTGCAAATGTACCACAGGTTTTTTTATCAACTCGTATGGGCACTTGGACTGCTTTCAAATCTTTGCTATTGTAAGAAGCACTGCAATGAACATAGGGGAGCATATATTCTTTCAAATTAGTGCTTTGGTTATCTTTGGATATATTCCAAGAAGTGGAATTCCTGGGTCATAGTGGGGGTTTTTAAATGTTTTTTATGGATTTTAGAGAGAGAGAAAGGAAGGAAGGAAGAGGGAGAGAGAAACATCAATTGGTTACTTCCTATATGCCCCCTACTGGGAATCAAGCCCACAACCTGGACATATGCTCTGACCAGGAATCAAACAGGTGATTTCCTGGTGCATGGGAAGATGCTCATTAAACTGAGCCATGCCAGCCAGGGCCATTTTTTCGTTTTTGAGGTAACTCCATACTGCTTTCTACATTGGCTGCACCAATCTGCATTCCCACCAACAGTGCCTGAGGGTTCCCTTTTCTCCACATCTTTGCCAACATTTGCTCTTTGTTGATTTATTGGTGATATCCATTCTGAAAGGTTTAAGGTAATATCTGATTGTGGTTTTACTTTGCATTTCTCTGATGATTAGTGACATTGAGCATCTTCTCATTATCTATTGGCCATTTGTATGTCCTCTTTGGAGAAGTGTCTATTCATATTCAGGACCCTCACCCATTTTTTAATTGGGTTGTTGTTATTTGATGCTGAGTGTTATCAGTTCTTTATAAATTTGGGATATTAACTCTTATCAGATGTATTATTGGTGAATATGTTTTTCCATTCAGTGGGCTGTCTTTTCATTTTGTTGGTGGTTTCCTTTGCTATGCAAAAACATTTTGGTTTGATGTAGTCCCATTTGTTTATCCTTTTCTTTTTTTCCCTCGCTTGAGGGGATATATCAGAAAAAATATTTCTATGAGAAATGTATGAGATTTTACTGCCTATATTTTCTTCTATGGTTTTTATGGTTCTGAGACTAACATTTCAGTACTTAATCCATTTTGAATTATTCTTTTTTTTATTTTGTTTTATTGCTTAAAGTATTCAAAGAGTAGTGCATATGTCTCCTTTTTTTGCCCCTTGACCTTCGCCTGGCCTCCCCTACCTTGAGTTTATTCTTATACTAGAGACCCAATGCACGAAATTCTTGCAAGGAGCTCAGCCCTTGCAGCAGCTGTGGCGGCTTTCCTCCTCCAGCTTTGTCCAGCAGGTCATTTTGCTGTCTGGTCTAATTAGCATATTACCATTATGGTGTAAGAAAGTGGTACACTTGTATTTTTTATTGCACATATCTACCCAATTTTTCCAACACCATTTATTAAATAGACTATCTTTAACCATTGTATGTTATGTATCCTCTATCAAATATTAATTGACCATAAATGTGTGGGTTTATTTTGGGGTTCTCTATTCTGCTCTATTAATCTATATATCTGTTTTATGCCAGTACCATGCTGTTTTGATTACAATGACCTTGTAGTATGGTCTTTTATCAAGTAGTGTGATTCCTCCAACTTTGTTCTTTCCCTAGATTGCTGTGACTAATCAGTCTTTTGTGGTTCCATATAAATTTTTGGAATATTTGTTATAGTTCTGTGAAATATATCATTGATATCCTGATAGGGGTGGTATTAAATCCATAGATTACTTTGTGTACTCTAGACATTTTTATGATTTTAAGTTTTCCTATCCATGAACACAGTATATGCTTTCACTTATTTGTATCTTCAATTTTTTTCTTCATTGCCTTATAATTTTCTGAGTACAGGTCTTTTACATCCTTGGTTAAATTTATTCCTAGGTATTTATTTTTTGATGCAATTGTAAATAGGATTGTTTTCTTAGACTTTCTGATAGTTCATTACTAGTGTATAAAAATTAAACTGATTTCTGCATATTTATTTTGTATCCTGCTACTTTACTGAAGTCATTTATTGGTTCTAGTAGGTTTTTTGTAGAATCATTAGGATTCTCTGTAAACATTATCATGTCATATGAAAATAATGTCAGTTTAACTTCTTCCTCTCCAATTTGGATGCCTTTAATTTCTTCTTCTTTTCTGATATCTGTGGCTAGATCTTCTAGTACTATGTTTAATAAGAGTAGTAAAAGTAGACATTCCTGTCTTGTTTCCATTCTTAAGGGAAACACTTGTAGATTTGTCCATTGTATATGATATTGGCTGTGGGTTGGTAATATATGGCCTTCATTATATTGTGGTATGTCCCCTCTAATACCACTTTGCTGAGAGCTTTTATCATAAAAGAGAAGCCCAATGCACTAATTTGTGCACAGGTGGGTTCCCTCAGCCTGGCCAGCGAACGGGGACGATTAGGGTCAGCTGGCCAGGGGAGGGCAGGGAGAAACCACAGGAGGTTGGTTGACCGCGGGAAGTTGGCTGTGGGAGCACACTGACCACGAGGGGACAGCTCCTGCATTGAGTGTCTGCCCCCTGGTGGTCAGTGCGTGTCATAGTGACCGGTCAACCAGTTGTTCAGTCTACTGGTCATAAGGGCCACTTAGGCTTTTGTATATATGTAAATGGGTGCTGGATTTTATCAAATGCTTTTTCTGCCTCTATTGATATGATCATATGATTTTAACTTTCATTTGATTAATATGGTGTATCATGTTTATTGATTTGTGGATATTATACCAACATTGCTCCTCAGAATAAATCTCACTTGATTAAGGTATATGATCTTTTTAATATATTACTGGATATGATTTTATATTTTGTTGAAGATTTTAGCACCTATGTTCAACAGGGATAGTGGCCTATAATTTTCTTTCTTTGCTGTATCTTTATCTGGTTATGAAATTGGGTTTTCATCAGTTTATTTTGTTCATTAGATTCTACATATAAGTGAGATCATGTGATACTTGTCTTTTTCTGAATGGCTTATTTCACTTAACATAATACTCTCCAGATCCCTCAATCTTGTGTCAAAGGGTAAGAGATCCTTCTTTTTCATAACAGCAATAGTATTACACTATGTAAATGTACCACGGTTTTGTTTTTTTTTTTTTTACTCCACTCATCTACTCATGGGCACCAAACTGTTTCCAGATCATAGGTATTGTAAATTGCATTGCTATGCACAAAGGGGTGCATGTATTCTTTGTGATAGGTGTTTCAGGATAGTTAGGATATATTCCTAGAAGTGGGATCACTGGGTCAAATGGCAGTTCCATTTTTAATATTTTGAAAAAACTCCACAGTGTTTTCCCTAGTGCCTACACAAGTCTGCATTCCCACCAGCAGTATACTAGGGTTCCTTTTTCTCCATATCCTCACCAGCAATTATTGTTTGTTAATTTATTGATAGTAGCCATTCTGAGGTGTGAGGTGATACCCCATTTTCATTTTCATTTGTATCTCTCCGATTAGTGACATTGAGCATGTTTTCACATGCCTCTTGTCCATTTGTATGTCCTCATTAGAGAAGAGTCTATTTATGTCCTCTGTCCCTTTGTTAATTAGTATGTTTACCTTTCTTTTATTGAGCTGCATGAGTACTTTATATATTTTGGAAAGTAACTCCTTATCTGTTATATCATTGGCAAGTATGTTCTCCCATATAATGGGTTCCCTTTTCATTTTTTTTCATTCTTTTCCCTTTTCATTTTGATGTTGGTTTCTTTTGCTGTGTAGAAGCTTTCTATTTTGATGTAGTCCCATTTATTTTTACATTTGTCTCTCTTGCCCTAGGCATTGTATCGGTGAAAATTTTGCTGTGAGAGATATCTGAGATTTTGCTGCCTACATTTTCTTCAAGTATTTTTTTTTTTTTTTTTTTTAGTTTCATTACTTACATTTAAGATTTAGGTCTTTTATACATTTTGAGTTTATTTTTGTGTATGGTGTAAGTTGGTGTTTGGTGTTCTAGTTTCTTTTCTTTCTTTCTTTTTTTCTCTTTGCATGTCTGTGTCCACCAATCCCAACACCATTTATTGAAGGGACTGTCTTTACTACTTTGTACACTTTTGCCTCCTTGGTCAAATATTAATTGAGCATAATGGCTTGGATCAATTTCTGGGTTCCCTGCTCTGTGCCATTGATCTATATGCCTGTTCTTATGCCAGTACCAGGCTCTTTTAAGTACAGAGACTTTGTAGTATAGCTTGATATCTGGTATTGTGATCATTCCAACTTTGTTTTTCTTTCTCAAAATTGCTGCAGTTATACAGGGTCCCTTTTTGGCTATGTACATATTTTTGGAGTATTTGTTCTAGATCTGTGAAACATCTGTTGGTATTTTAATAAGGATTGCATTGAATCTATAGATTGGCTTGAATCATATGTATATTTTAATGATGTTAATTCCACCAATCCATGAATATGGTATATTATTCCACTTGTTTATATCTCATTCTATCTCTATTTCAATTTTCTGTGGTTTTGTGAGTACAGGTCTCTTACCTCCTTGGTTAAGCTTATTCCTAAGTATCTTAATTTTTTTGTTGCAATGGTAAATGAGATTGTTTTTTAATTTATCTTTTGGAAAGTTAATTATTGGTGTATAAAATGCCATCAATTTCTGGGTGTTAATTTTGTATCCTGCTACATTGCCAAATTCATTTATTAAATCTAATACTTTTTTGGTGGAGCCTTTAGGGTTTTCTATATACAATTTAACATTGTCTGTGAATAATGACAGTTTTACTTCCTCCTTTCCTATTTGGATACCTTTTATTTTTTTCTTCTAGTCTGATCATTGTTGCTAGGACATCCATTACTATGTTGAATGAAAGTGGTAAAAGCAGACATATCTTTCTTGTTCTTCTTCTCAGGGGAAATGTTTTTAGTTTTTACTCATTGAGTATGAAGTTGGCTATAGGTTTGTCATATATGGCTTTTATTATATTTAGGTATGATCCTTCTAATCCCACTCTGCTGAGAGTTTTTTCAAAAATGGGTGTTGGATTTTATCAAATGCTTTTTCTGCATCTATGGATATGATCATGGGATTTTTATTCTTCATTTTGTTTATATAGTATATCATGTTTATTGATTTGTGAATATTCTACCAGCCTTAAATCTCCAGAGAAATCCCACTTGGTCATGGTGTATCATCTTTTTAATATATTGCTGGATCTGATTTGTTAATATTTTGTTGAATATTTTAACATCTATGTTCATTGGGATATTGACCTATAATTCTCTTATTTTGTAGTGTCTTTATATGGTTTTGGAATTAGAGTAATGCTGGTCTCATTAAAAGAGCTTGAAAGTGTTTTTTCCTCTTGGGAATTTTTTTGGAATAATTTGAGAATGGTAGGTGTTAGTTCTTTGAATATTTGATAAAACTTCCCTGTGAAACAGTCCAACCCAGGGCTGTAGCTTGCTGGGAGGTTTATTTTTATTTAATTTTTTTAAAATTTTGTTTTATTGCTTAAAGTATTACAGAGAGTATTACATATGTCTCCTCTTTTCTTTTTTCCCTTGACCTTCCCCCGGCCTCCCCTATTTACTGCCTCAGTTTCATCAGTTGCATTGGAACATTCAGGTTTTCTTATACTTCCTAATTCAGTTTTGGTATATTCTAGTTTTCTAGGAATTTGTCCATGTCATCCAGGTTGTCCAGCTTTTTGGCATATAGTTGTTCATTGTATTTTCTTACAATCCTTTTTATTTAGGTGGTATCCATTGTTACCTCATCTCTTTCATTTCTGATTTTATTTATATCTGTACTTTCTTTCTTTCTTGAGGATGTTGGCTAAAGTTTCATCAATGTTGTTTATCTTTTCAAAGAACTAGGCCTTGGATTCTTTGTTGTTTTGTATTGATTTTTTTGCCTCTATATCATTTATTTCCAAGCTGATATTTATTATTTCCTTCCTTCTAGTAAAGAAGCAGCAATCCTAAATGATACACTAGATCAGATGAAACTAACTGACATCTTAAGAAAATTTCATATTTATTCTCAAGTGCATATGGAGCATTTTCAAAGATAGATAACATGTTAGGACACAAGCTAAGTCCCTACACATTCAAGAAGAATGAAATCATATCAAGCATCTTCTCAGACCATTATGTCATGAAATTAAAATTCAGCTACAATAAAAAGGCTGAAAAACAATCAAACACATGAAGGCTAAATAGCATGTTATTAAACAACTAGAGGCCTGGTGCACAAAAATTTGTGCACTCGGTGGCGGGGGGGGGGGGGGGCTCAGCTCAGCCTGTGCCCTCTCACAGTCTGGGACCCCTCGGGGGATGACCACTTGCTGGCTTAGGCCTGCTCCCCGGAGATTGGGCCTAAGATGGCAGTCAGACGTCCCTCTGGCAGCCCGGCAGCCCTTGGGGGATGTCCACTTGCCAGCGGGGAGCAGACCTAAGCTGCAGTCGGACATCCTTATCACTGCTGAGGAGGCAGGAGAGGTTCCCACCACCACAGCTGTACTGGCAGCCATTAGCTTGGCTTGTGGCTGAGCAGAGCTTCCCCTGTGAGAGTGCCCTGACCACCAGAGGGCAGCTCCTGCCTTGAGCGTCTGCCCCCTGGTAGTCAGTGTGAATCATAGTGACCAGTCATTCCTACTCCTTCTGCTGTTAGGGTCAGTTTGCATATTACACTTTTACTATATAGGATAGAGGCATGGTGCATGGGTGGGGGCCGGCTGGTGTGCCCTGAAGGGTGTCCTGGATTATGGTGGGGGTCCCGCTTGGGTGCCTGGCCAGCCTGGGTGAGGGGCTAATGGCTGTTTGCAGCTGGTCACACCCCCTTCAGGGTGGGGGTCCCCACTGGGTTGCCTGGCCAGTCTGGGTGAGGGGCTGAGGGCCATTTTCAGGCTGGTGGGCGACTGAAGCTCCCAGCCTTACCTTTTTTTTCTTTTTCTTTTTATTCTGGGATTTATTTACCTTCTATAGATATCACTGGATTTGAGAGCCGTCTCCAGCTCTGGGGCCCGGCTCCAGCTCTGAGGCCCGGCTGGCTGAAAGCAGGTATCTGGGATTTGTTTGGCTTCTATAATTGAAACATTGTTGCTTTTGGAGCTGTTACTTCAGGAGCCCAGAGCCTGGCCACTGCAGGCAGGGAACCTTGGCTTCCTCCTTCACTGGAGCAAGCAAACCTCCTGCTAGCTTCAGCTGCGTGGCTGCCAGTCGCCATCTTGGTTGGCAGTTAATTTGCATATTGCCCTGATTAGCCAATGGGAAGTGTAGCAGATATACGGTTAATTACCCTATTTGTCTATTATTAGATAGGATGAGTGGGTTACCAAAGAGAACAAAGAAGAAGAAAAAAAGGAAAAACCTCCTGAAAACATGAACATGAGCACACAAAAACCCAAAATCTCTGGGACATAGCAGTCCTTCATAGCACTACAAACCTACCTGAAAAAAAAATAATAAGAAAGAAAGAAAGAAAGAAAGAAAGAAAGAAAGAAAGAAAGAAAGAAAGAAAGAAAGAAAATAAAGAAAAACTGGTAATATGTTATCTAACACTACAACTTAAAGAATCAGAAAGAGAATAACAGGAAAATCCCAGAGTAAGTAGAAGGAAGGAAATAACAAAAATCTGGGCATGAATAAATGACATAGAGACCAAACAAACAAAAAAAAATACAAAAGATTAATAAAATCAAGAGCTGGTTCTTTGAAAGGATAAACATGATTGATGTATCTCTCTCCAAACTCACCAGAAAACAGAGAGGACCCAACTAAATAAAATCAGAAATGAAATAGATGAAGTAACAACTGTTCCATGGAAATACAAAGGATTGTAAAAAAAAAAAAATACTATAAGTGACTTTATTACAACAAATGGGACAAGCTAGACAAAATGGACATATTCCTGAAAAATACAACCTTCCAAAGTTCAATCAGGAAGAATCAGAAAACCTGAATAGACTGATAACTACAGATGAAATTGAAACAGAAAAAAAAAACACACACAAAAAAAACAAAAAACAACAACAAAAGAAACAAACAAACAAAAAAAAATAAAACGTCCAGCAAACAAAAGCCCTGGTTCAGATGGTTTCACAGGGGAGTTTTTACCAAATATTCAAAGAAGAACTAACACCTATCCTCCTCAAACTATTCCAAAAAATCCAAGAGGAAGGAACACTTCCAAGCTCTTTCTATGAGGTCAGCATTACTCTAATTCCAAAACCAGATAAAGACACTAAAAAGAAAGAGAACTACACACCAATATTCTTGATAAACATAAATGCCAAAATTTTCAACAAAATTTTAGCAAATAGGATCCAGATATATATTAAAAAGATCATACAACTTAACCAAGAGGGATTTATTCCAGGAATGGAAGGCTGGTACAATGTTCACAAATAAGTAAATGTGATACAGCAAATAAACAGATTGCAAAACAAAAATCACATTATCATATTAATAGATGCAGAAAAATCATTCGACCAAACCTAACACCCATTTTTGGTAAAACTTTCAACACAGTGAGAATAGAGAGATCATTCCTCAACATAATAAAGGCCATATATGACAAATCTATAGCCAACAGCATACTCAATGGGCAAAAACTAAAACAAATTTTCCTAAGAACAGGAACAACACAGGGATGCCTTTTTCAACACTCTTGTTCAACATAGTACTGGAAGTGCTAGCCATAGTGATCAGATAAGAAGAAGAAATAAAAGGCATCCAAATTGGAAAGAAGGAAGTAAAACTGTCATTATTCGCAGATGGCATGATACTTTACATAGAAAAGCCTAAATACCCCATCAAAAAACTACAAGATTTAATAATTGAATTCAGAAACATAGCAGGATACAAAATTAACACCCCAAAATCCATGGCATTTTTATACACCATTAATGAACTGTCAGAAAGAGAAACTAAAAAACAATAGAAAAAAAAGAAATCTCATTCACCATTGCAACAAAAAAGTTAAGATACCTAGGAATAAACTTAATGAAGGAAGTAAAGACCTGTACTCAGAAAACTACAGGACGTTGGAAAAAGAGATAGAGGAAGATATAAACAAGTGGAAGAATATACCATGTTCATGGATTGGTAGAAACAACATAAGTAAAATGTCCATACTACCCAAAACAATCTATAAATTCAACGCAATCCCCATTAAAATACCAATGGTATATTTCACAGACCTAGAACAAACTAAAAAGTTATTTGAAACCAAAAAAGACCCTGAATAACTACAACAATCTTGAGAAAGTAGAACCAAAAAAGACCCTGAATAGCTACAACAATCTTGAGAAAGTAGAACAAAGTTGGAGGAATCTCAGTACCAGATATCAAGTTATAGTACAAAGCCACTGTACTCAAAACAGGCTTGTACTGGCACAAGAACAGGCATCTGGATCAATGGAACAAAACAGAGAACCCAAAAATCAACCCAAGCCACTATGCTCAATTAATATTTTTCAAAGGAGACAATAGCTACAGTGGAGCAGAAACAGTCTCTTCAATAAGTGGGTTTGGGAAAAATTGAACAGATACATGCAAAAAATGAAACTAGATCAACAATTTATACAATACACAAGAATAAACTCAAAATGGATAAAAGACTTAAATGTAAGACATGAAACCATACAAATCCTAGAAGAAACCATAGGCAGCAAAGCATCAGACATCTCTTGTGGCAATATGTTTACCAATACAGCTCCTAAGACAATAGAAACTAAGGAATAAATAAAAAATAGGAGTACATTACAATAAAAAGATTCTGCACTGAAAAAGGAACCATCAACAAAATAGCAAGGGAGCCCACTACATGGGAAAAAATATTTGCCAATGATACATGCTATAAGGTGTTAATCTCCAAAATATATAGGGAACTCATTCAATTTAACAAAAGGAAGACAAACAATCCAAATAAAAAATGGACCTAAATAGACACTTCTCCAAAGTGGACATACAGAAAGCCAAGAGACATGAAATAATGCTCAAGGTACCACCTCACACCTGTCAGAATGCCTTTCATCAATAAATCAATAAAGGACAAGTGTTGGCGAGGTTGTGGAGAAAAGGGAACTGTAGTACACTGCTGGTGGGAATGCAGACTGGCGTAGCCATTATTGAAAACAGTATGGAGTTTCCTCAAAAAATTAAAAATCAAACTCCCATTTGAACCAGTGATCCTACTTTTAGGAATATACCCTAAGAATCCTGGACCACTCATCAGAAAGGATATATGCACCCCTATGTTCACAGCAATGCAATTTACAATAGCTAAGATTTGGAAACAGCCTAATGCCTATCAGCAGATGAGTAGATAAAAAACCTGTGGTCTATTTACACAATGGAATATTACACAGCAATAAAAAAAGAAGGAACTCTCACCATTTTCATGGATAGACCTGTAGAGTATTATGCTAAGTGAAGTAAGCCAGTCAGAGAAAGATAATTATCACATTACCTAATCCGTATGTGGAATCTAATGAACAAAATAAACGGATGAACAAAAATAGACCCAGAGACATAGAAGCATGGAACAGACTTTTAAACCTCAGAGGAAAAGTAGGGGAGGGTGGCAGAAAGAGATCAACCAATGAATTTTATGCATCTATGCATAACCCATGGACACAGACAATGGGGTTGCGAAGGCCTGGTGGCTGGAGGGAGCTGGGAGAGGTCAATGGGGGGAAAAGTCAGACTTATGTAATACTTTCAACACTAAAGACTTAAAAAAAAGAAACAGACTCATAGATACAGAGAACATTTTGATGGTTGCCAGATGGGAGTGGAGTTGGGAGGGTGGGTGAAAAAGGTGAAGAGATTTAGAAGTACAAATTAGTTGTAGCCCATGTACATAGACAATAGACAGGTGAAGGCCTGAGATGAGGTGGGAGATGGATGAATGGGGGGTAAATGGGAGAAATGGAGGACATCTGTAATACTCTTAACAATAAAATAAATTTAAAAGAATACCATGGGAAAATATCTATAATGTTCTAAAAGACAGTATGATCTGAGAATATTATCCAAGTTTTAGATCAAATGTAAATTTAAGAAACAAATATTCTAAAGCATAAAATAACTCAATATATAATGAGCATAAAAACTTTTTTGAGGGGAACTACTAAATGTTAAAATATTTTATTAAAAAAAACACTGAATGATCTATGGATGCCAACTGGAGGAAGAATGGAGAAGTTGTAGAAAAAGAACTAATACTGAACATTTATTTCATTTAATCATAGATATAGGAATAAATTGTGGGGTTATTGTTATAGAATAGATTGTAAGTGTCACAAAGTCTGGTTAAGTTATAAATGTCATATGCTCTGATTATTTTATATACAGTATATGCATGTAGTATAACTGTATAAATTGTATATATAATCAGAAAAATCAGGGAGTGGTGGAGGGGAGCATAGGAAATACATATATATGCTAAAAAGTCCCAGTTAAAATGCAAGCTATATTTACTGGGATGGTAATGCCTTAGTTCATTAGCATTTATTAACACCTTAGAGAGAGAGAGATTAATTATTAAGGAGCGAAGTGACCTTATGGACTGGGTCATAAGCACAGGACCAAGCAATATTGGTTAGGAAGGTAAAGGGAATAAACTAAGTTCTGAGAACAAGCTGTACTTGAATGTATATTGTGAGGAGGCCCTGAACATATGGAAGGCAGCAGAAGAGCAGCACAAGGCCCGTGTGGTGGTAAGAAAAAAGGGCACTGAGAGTTGGGGTGCCAGGCTAGGTCTTGGCTCCAAGTATAGTGATCTGAAGAGAGTTTCTGGCCCAGAAACAGCAGTCTTTTCTGCTAGCTGGAAATCATTCCATGAGAGATTTTATCTTTACGATCTGGAAAAGTATTTATTTTATGATACCTTGAGAACTCTAAGAAAACTCAAACACCTAATGAATTTTTATTGGGCTCTATTTTCTTCACTTTGCATAATATCCTTTTCACACCTGTTAAATGGGGATAATGCTTGTTTTGCCTAATTTATAAACTCTAGGGGAAAGAATTGGGGGGAGGGGTCAGATGAAATGATAGATGTTACAGAATTCTGTAAATGATAAAATGCAAGACCGGTATATGGAAAAGTGAGTATTATTACAGCTTTCCTTTTTCCCTACAGTACTAGGCAGAGAGCTGGGCATTCTCATATGTACTTACCAAACTAATATTTAATGAATTGCTGCAGTATTATATGGAGCTAAAAATCTCTAACAACAACAAAAAGACAAAAAAAGTCCTTCTTATAGAAAAGTAGTCTATGATCAAGGTAACATAGATTCCAGAAGATATATAGAAACTTGAAAGAGAGCAATTATTTACCTTTACTTTTTCTATAGCCTCTGCAAGATTTATCTCTAGACTGCTGATGTCCAAATTTGTTACAATCACCATTTTCTAATTAAATGCAGGGTTAGAATACTGCTCTATGCGATTTAACTTTTAAAAAACTATCTAGCACAATTCATTTATTGAAGCAATTTCTTGTTTTTTCATATAAGGCAATAGCTAATTATTTTGTTCTAAATGCTTTATATTAGTGGTTATGAAACAGAGGGTCCTCGTACTTCTGGTTTGATTTAAACTGTAGTTTTAAAAGAATAATTTTTTCCTTCTCTCTTTCCCAGCACAGTTCACTGACCTGACCTTATTCTCTCACCAAGATGATTTTTGACCTCCCCGCAGGCAACAGAGGACAATAGCCCTATTCTGACTAATGGTTACAAAGTTTAAGCACAAGCACGTCAGGCTAAAGATAACTAAATTATGTTTCAGCTCCAGAGCCTTAAGGCCTTGAGCCCCTTGGCTATCTCTCCTTGAAACAGGGTTTTGGGCTCTGGAACTGACCTCAGAATTGTCCTCAAGACCCTTATCTCATCACTGACCAATCAGTTTTTAACACAACCCCAACCCCTAGTCCAAGGTGTCTTGTGATTTTGCCCTACATAATCTGAATTACAGGCCATGGAGGAGTCAGGTCATTCAGAGCACAAGTTTGCTGTCTCTGGACTGGCAAATCCTAATAAATTAATTTCTTTCTTTACTGTAAACCTCTGCTCCTGAATTTTTGGCCAGAGTTCACAAGCAGATCAAACTTAATTTGGGGATTATGGTAATAGTTATTGGGCTCACCTTATCTAGATATATTCTTATTGAAGCCTTTTGAACATCCAAGACTTTATTTAAACTCAAAGGGGGAAATGTTAAAGTCTTTAAATGGAGGCATGCATTCTTCCGATCTTTAGTTCATGGTCTATCTTGTAGGGCCTAGGTCCAGGTATTTCAAAGCCCCTGAAGATCATTGTGGGACAATGGGTTTGAAATAGTTTTAGATATTCATTTTTCTTCTGATTCTCTGCTTCCTTAACTATATCCCAACCTGGCTGGACACACCTAACAGAAATGAATTCTATATTGATATATGTCAGTGAATGGATATACGTTTAAGGAAAAATATAACATTTACCTATGGAAAGCTCAGTTTTCAGAAGAGCAAATGATAAAATTTGAGTTAGCATATTTGAATTTATGTCCAGGGCCAGATATTTACTACCTTAGACAAGTCACTTTCTCATTTAGGACCATGGTTTCTCTATCTGTAAAATGAACTACTAGACTAGAGGGGATCTATCGTCCCTTCTACCTCCATCAACTGAATCTCCATGCCTAAGAATGTAAGGATACAATTCTGCCCATTGAACTAGGTGAGTAATGTCAAAAGACATGCATATGCATATGTGGTGGTGTCATGCCTAATTATTTATTCTCTCACCTTATTCTCTCACCAAGATGATTTTTGACCTCCCCGCAGGCAACAGAGGACAATAGCCCTATTCTGACTAATGGTTACAAAGTTTAAGCAAGTCAGGCTAAAGATAACTAAATTATGTTTCAGCTCCAGAGCCTTAAGGCCTTGAGCCCCTTGGCTATTTCTCCTTGAAACAGGGTTATTTGAGTCTCTTAGCAAAATATCATGGAACACCACTGTCTAAGTGCTGTCCTGGGTGTCAGCCTTAGGCACAGCACAAGGCCTTTCTGATGTAGATCATCACCCACACAGCAAGATCTCAAAAAGTGTAACCTGAGATCATCCTCATTAGAATCATTCGGAATGTATACTCCAGGGCTCCATTCCAACCTTCTGGATAAAAATTAACTGGTATATGAGGATTGGGAATGCTCACATTATCAAGTTCTTCAGCTGATTCTAATGTCCACTGAAGTTTGGTGATCATGGAATACAAGGTTAGAGTCATTCAAGTATATGTCAAATACTGGGAGAAACAGGAAAATTGTGCCTTGAATACAGTGCTTGTTGGAGTGGGAAGAGTGTGGGTGAGGAAGTAGTCAGGGCAGTCAGTATGAGAAAAGCAAATCTCTGCTTACAGAAGAAAATATTTAAAAACCATTGAAGCCCTAGCTGGTTTCGCTCAGTGGATAGAGCATCAGCCTGCAGACTGAAGGGTCCCAGGTTCGATTCTAGTCAAGTGCATATGCCTGGGTTTTGGGCTTGGTCTCCAGTGCAGAGCATACAGGAGGCAGCTGATCAATGATTCTCTCTCAACAATAATGTTTCTATCTCTCTCTCCCTCTCCCTTCGTCTTTGAAATCAATACAAATATATTTTTTTAAAAAGAAATAGTATATTTCTCTTAAAAAAAAATTGCAGAACAAAGCAGGTTTGAAACTAAGCCCAAGATTACATGAGAATGAATCCTCAGAGGATAAAACTGACAATGCAGATATTTGACATTTAAGGAATCACTTCTACATTAACAATATTACACTTATATAGAGTGCAGATAGTAACATCTATAAGGTGTCTTCATTTTATTAGCAGGACTACTTACTATTTCCCCCAGGACTATGGCACTGTCTTACTAGAGGTTTCAGAATTTTTAGTTTGCAAAGAGGATTTTCCTGGAGGCTTAAAAAGCCAAATCTTCAGGGGCTTCTCTGCACTACAATATTACTGAAAGGCCCTTAGTGGGTCTGCCTGCCTAGGGCTGGCTGGTAGTGTGTGGGTAATTGACTTTGTGCAGGAAAGGTTCCACAGTGTGAGTCAAGGTGATTTGTGAAAAATAAGTTTATTAAAGCTGGAGACAGTGAAACAAGGAAAGGCCTAGGATAGAAGAAGCAACAGGAGAGGGACTAGGTGGGAAAATGAACCTAGGCTGAGCTGCTTTGGCTCACCAAGAAGAGAGAGAAAAGGGGCCTTGGGGACAGGGAGTTTGAGCTGATGAACTTTTACTACCCATTGCTGCCCCGGTTGCAAGCCTCCTGGGGTCCCTTAGAGTTTAGGAGATGCATGCCTATGGGGAAGAGTGGGGGAGGGAGGGGAAAGGTGTGGCCATGCTCCCTGGAGGGAGAGTGCATGCTGCAATATCCCTTAGCATTGAGGGTTTCAAAGGCTGAGCACTTAGGGGGGATCTTAGGGGAGGATCTCAATAGAACATTCATTAGTTTTATGCTGATGTGCCAAATGAGATTTATTCCCATAACTTCATCCGTCCTTGGGTATGGTTGGCAAATGGCATTAATTGCATTTCTGCTGTCTATCTCCCTGAGTAGGGTAATTTTAGCTATTTACCCTCTAGTTGGGGAGAAGTGCAAACCATTTATTCTTTTTTAAAATTTTTGTCTTTATTGTTGGTAAAAATATTACAGATATCCCTTTTCCCCCTTTGACTCCCTTCATTCCACCCCCACCTCTCAGGCCTATTCCACTGTTGCCTGTACCTATGGATTATGCATATATGCATATAAATTCTTTGGTTAATGCATTCCTGACCCCTTTCCCCCCTTCCCTTTGAGATTTATCAGTCTGTTCCATGCTTCTATGTCTCTGTTTCTATTTTCATCAGTTTATTTTGTTCATTAGATTCTACATATAAGTGAGATCATGTGATATCCATCTTTCTCTGACTGGCTTATTTCACTTAGCATAATACTCCACAGGTCCCTCCACGTTGTCTCAAAGGGTAGGAGATCCTTCTTTTTTACAGTGGCATAGTATTCCATTGTGTAAATGTACCACAGCTTTTAAAAATATATTTATTTTGTTGATTTCAGAGAGGAAGAGAGAGGAGAGAGAGATAAAAACATCAATGATTTCCACAGCTTTTTTTTTATCCACTCATCTACTGATGGGCACTTGGGCTATTTCCAGAGTTTAGCTATTATCAACTGTGTTGCTATGAACATAGGGGTGCATATATTCTTTCTGATTGGTGTTTCAGGATCCTTAGAATATATTCCTAGAAGTGAGATCATTGGGTCAAATGGAAGTTACATTCTTAATTTTTTGAGGAAACTCCATACTGTTTTCCATAGTGGCCTCATTAGTCTGCAAACCATTTACTCTTAAGTGTCCTTGGTTTAGGAAAGATAGGATTTACTAGATAGCAGCAAACTGCTGTTTAAATATCTGTCTCAGTTTCCCTATTCTGCTTGTCCTGGCTTACTAGCCTGACTCAAAAGCTGGCAGGAGAAATAATGGAAAGAGAGCAAGAGGAAAAGGAAAATGTGAGAAAGAATATGGAAAATGACAGATGAATCAAGGGAAGGAACTAATCTGAAAGAGGGAGGAGAGAGAGAGAGAGAGAGAGAGAGAGAGAGAGAGAGAGAGAGAGAGAGATTATAGGAAATAAAGAGAAGGTAAAACTAAGACGTGTAAAATAGCACAGAAACTGGGAGACAAAGCTGGGCATGAGAAAGAAGAAAACTAAGTAAATAATTTACTAAGTAGAACTGATTTGTCACATGAAAGGAAAATTTGTTTGATTCTGTATCTAACCTGCAGTAGGGTCCATTGAAGGTCTTTGTGCCCCACATAAATGACTTCCTCCTTGAAGTTGTGAACAGGTTGCAAGGTTGTTCCTACCTTTAAACATCTTTAAAGAGCAGTTTTCCTTTTCAAAAAGAGAAACATTCAAATCTCTTTGCACATAGTTGTATACAAATTTTCCAGACAGATCCTTAGAGGTGGATAACAATGTTAGCCTGAGGTACAGTGATAAAGTCTCTACCTTGTGACTTGAGGTTAAAGAGTTCCAGCTCAGTACCTTATTCCCCACTAGGTTGGTCTGAAATTCTCAGGAAAGAGTCACTGGAGTTCTTTGTCTCAATAGCCTCTTTTAAAATGTAAATATAATTCCTGGAAGAGGTAACACATTAACCAGTTCACACCATTAACATTCATTTGTTTCTCAGATTAGCAAGTTTACTTAGAGCAAGACCCTGAGGGGATGGGATAAATCCCCAGAAGTTTAGATATTTCTGGTGGAAAGGTAGTCAGGAGGGCATGATTTTACTGAAAAACAAAACAAAACAAAACAAAACAAAACAAAAGACAACCCCCACAGCAAGGCGCTGCTAGGATTCTGATTCCATTTAAAGTTGACCTTGGAACTTGGAAGAGGTGATGAGGGCCAGGAGAAATGTAGGAGAAGGTATGAGATGGTTCCTTAGAAGCCAGTATTCATGGACTGAACATCTAGGGTGGAAGAAAGTGTTGGGAAAAGATATAGACATAAGATATTTGGGGATAGGAAGACAGTGTGGAGAGAGGAAAAGCTCTGAAGACCAAATTCTTCAATAACCCTTAGTATGATCTCTCTAAAGCTCAGTTTTCTCATCTTTTAACATAAGGGGAAAGGACTAGATAATATCAAAACTACTTCAGGGGCTAAAATTCTGGGATTTTTTGCTTCACGGTGTTATGATCAAGGGTCTTTAGTTCCTGTGAAAGTTGAATTCTTAGTGTACTTACTATTAGCAAGCACTCTGCTTGGGAGTGTGAGACAAGGGAAATAATTAGATAATAACTTGCTGTCTGTCCTATCTGCTGGTGAAAGTCCAATAAATCACACATCGTTTTGAATTAGAGAATGAACTGCATTTTCAGAAGGTCTAAATACCTATATATAGGGTTGAATAGCTAAAAAGAAAGTATAAAGAGTATTTGCTGTTTCAACTTTCTTTCAGAGAATGGTATTGATGAGCAGTAATGTCTCTCCCTGGACAAGAAAAGAAAAGAAAAGATTCACACATTTTTAGTCTGTTGGTGATTCACCGAGATTCATTAAACTTAGAAGAAATGGCTTGGTCATTATATGAAAGAGGTATCATAGGATAGATAACGTACTCTAGTGTGCAGTAGATCCCTCCCAACTCTTAAGGTAACTTATCTAAAAACAATGTGTTTTTAATATTTAATGGTACTTAAATAAAATGTTCTTCATTGAGTTCTTAGTTAAGCAGAAGTTTGGTAACCTCAATTCTCTGTTTCAGTATGGAAGCAAAGACTTATTGCACAGAGAGATGATAAAATCCCCAAAGTTGGAAGGTTACCAGACATCATTTAGCCCAACCCTCTCATTTTGAAGATGTCAAGGGAACTTAGTGAGGGTACCACAGTGATTTATGACAAAATCTAGATGCAAAGAAAGTCTACTTACTTCCCATAGAGGCAGTGTGCCATCATGGTAAAATGTGAACTTTAGAACTTCAAGTATGTGTTAAAACATGAAAATACCACTCCATACCTATATAACTTTAAATTAGTTACTAAAGCTATCTAAGCCTTGTTTTTGTCATATGTAAAATGGGGATTAAAATATCTACCTTTTGGAGCTTTCATGAGGATAATTATATATATAATCTCTAATTCAAATGTCAAGAAACAGTACAACACTGTGGTTAAGAGCATATGTTTTGGAGCCAGATTGTCTTTGTTTGATTTATGGCCTCTCTATTTCACATGGAGAGCCAGGTCTCAGTAACAACAATAGCCTCATAGAGATTTCAGAAGGGGAAGAAAGAAATAGAGAGAGAGAGAATGCACTTGAAGAAATAATGGCAGAAAACTTCCCTAACCTGGTGAAGGAAAAAGCCACATAAGTTCAGGAGGCACAGAAACACCCAAGAAAGAAGAACCCAAAGAGGCCCACATCTAGACAAAGAATAATTAAAATGCCAAAAATTAAGACCAAAGAATCTTAAAGGCAGTCAGAGAAACGCAATTTGTTATCTACAAAGGAGCTCCCATAAGGCTGTCAGCATATTTCTCATCAAAAATTCTACAGGCCAGAAGTATTCAAGGTAATGAAAAACAAGGATCTGAAACCAAGATTATTTTATCCAGCAAGACTATCATTCAAAATGATGGTTAAATAAAGAGCTTCCCAGACAAAGTAAGTAAGTAAGTAAGTAAATAAATAAATAAATAAATACAGAATAAATAAATAAATAAATAAATAAATAAATAAATAAATAAATGGCAAAAGAAGTTTATCAACACCAAACCAGCACTGCAAGCAATGGTAATGAGACTGCTGTGATGAGTAGAAGAAATACAGAGAGAAATATAGGCATAAAGAATTAAAATGGCAATAAATAAGTACCTATGAATAATAACCTTAAATGTAAATGCATTAAATGCTCCAATGAAAATACATATGGTAGTTGAATGGATACAAAAACATGACCCAATTATATGCTGTCTATAAGAGACAAGTTTCAGGACAAAAGACTCACATAGGATGAGAGTGAAGGGATGGAAAAAAATTTTCCATGCAAATGGGAGCAAAACAAACAAACAAACACCTGGGGTAGCAATACTCATATCTGACAAAATTCACTGCAAAATGAATGCCATCACAAGAGACAATAAGGTCACTACATAATTCTAAAGGGATAGATCCTACACCAGGATATAACCCTGGTAAATATATATGCACCCAAATATAGGGACATCTAAATATACAAAAGACTTCTACAGGACTTTAAGGGAGAGATTGACAGCAATATAGTCATATTAGGGGACGTTAAAACCCTGCTGATTTCACTTGATAGATTTTCCAGGCAAAAAATTAACAAGGAAACAGTGACTGTAAATGACCCACTGGATCAGATGGATTTAATTTAATTTATAGAACATTTCACCACACTACTGGTGGGAATGCAGACTGGTGCAGCCATTATTGAAAACAGTATGGAGTTTCCACACAAAAATTAAATATGGACCTGACATTTGACCCGGTAACCCCACTTCTAGGAATATATCCTAAGAGACCTGGGACACCAGTCAGAAAGAATGTGTGCACCTCTATGTTCATAATAGTGCAATTTACAATAGCTAAGATCTAGAAACAGCCTAATGGTGCATCAGTAGATGTGTGGATACAAAAGCTGTGGTACATTGTGACCATGGAATACTATGCAACAGTAAAAAAAGAAGGATCTCCTACCCTTTGATGCAGCATAGAGCGACCTGGAGAGTATTATGCTAAGGGAAATAAGCCTGTCAGAGAAAGACAAGTATCACATAATCACACTCATAAGAAAATAAACTAATGAACAAAATAGATCCAGAGACTTAGAAGCATGGGACAGACTGTGGTATCCCATTTGGAATGCTGGAGAGGGTGGGTGGGAAGAGATCAACCTAAGAACTTTTATGCATATATGCATAACCCATGGACACAGACAATACGGTGGTGAAGGCCTGGGGCAGTAGGGTGAATGTGAACTAGAAGAGGTCAATGGAGGGGAAAAAGGGGGACATATTTAATACTTTTAACAATAAAGGTTTTAAAAAAATGTGGGTTATATAGATTGCCACTTTTACCACTTCTACTAGCCCAGGGGTGTGAAATGTCTGGCCCTCATGCTGTATAGGCCCATGAAATCATTTGTTCTGTCCCTGCCGAGGCAACCGCAGGTGGGACTCAAAATTTAATAAATCTATGAGCTTTTGTCATAGCCATGTAGATTTATATTAAGTGAATTATATTAAGGGAATAATGTTATAAATATCTAAATGGCCCTTGGCAGAAAAAAAGTTCCCCACCCCTGCCCTAGCCAATTCGTGCTGCTTCTATTATTTATTTTATTTTTTGTAAATCCTCACCAGAGAATATTTTTCCATTGATCTTTCTTAGAGAGAGTAGAAGAGAGAGGAAAAGACAGAGAGAAACATTAATGTGAGAGAAGCACATTGATTGGTTGCCTCCTGCACATGCCCCGACCAAGGCCTGTGCCGGGGAGGAGCCTGCAACCAAGGTATGTGCTCTTGACCAGAATCAAATCGGGGATCCTTTGGTCCTCAGGCTGACACTGTATCCACTGAGCCAAACTGGCTAGGACTCATGCTGCTTTTAATATCAAGTATCCTCTGGACATTAGCAAAACAATACTCATATGGTCTTGGTGGCTTAATGTGTTGCTCTTCCAAGGAGTATAAACATAACTTTTGAAAAAAACAAATCATATTCTCTAAGTTTAAAAAAAAAACCAAAAGGACCTTGGTACTACCTCAAAATGAATTAGAATAAGTCAACTGGAATTCTCTGGAAAATCTAGGTAGGGGTAGTACTAAAAGTCAGGGGGAGTTCTAACCTCCAGTTTGTCTAATTCTGAGGTAGAAATGGAAGCTGAGTAGACGAAGCACCACCACCAGGAAGTAGAGTATAGGGCAAACCACTTGGGGAAAGAGAGAACATGCCTGTGGGCCTCAAGCCAGTTATTTGGGCAGGAACTCTTTTTTTTTTTTTTTATACTTTATTGATTTTTTACAGAGAGGAAGGGAGAGGGATAGAGAGTTAGAAACATCAATGAGAGAGAAACATGGATCGGCTGCCTCCTGCACAACCCCTACTGGGAATGTGCCCGCAACCAAGGTACATGCCCTTGACCGGAATTGAACCTGGGACCCTTCAGTCTGCAGGCCGACGCTCTATCTACTGAGCCAAACCAGTCAGGGCTTTTTCTGTTTTTTGGGGGGGAGCAGGAACTCTTAATTGAAATGAGATTCCCTCTGGGATTTCCATGTTCTATAAGACACCTTTTTTCTTCCTTGGCATGAAGTTGCTGATTTGTAAGTAAGTTATTAGAATTTTTTTTTTTCGTTTTTAGAGATAACAATATTCCCATAAAAAAGAATGGACCTTCCCTGAATCTTTCAAATGATATCACTTACACTGTATGGATTGCATACAGATGTGGAAGAATACTGCATAGAACATTTCTTCACCTGATCAGCCAAATATTTAACCTAAAGTATTAAACTATAAGATTCTCCCTTCCAACTCCTCCAAAGAGAGCAACAGTCATTTTGAGAAGTGTTTGTGCTTGCAGATTCAAGGTGGCTCACATTCAACCATTTCATTTGTTTTCAAATGGCTTACCTTAAAATGGCTCTTTGAACAAAAGAAAATATATCAAGGGTACTCATATCCCCCCTCCATTATGATGTGTTAGTCACTGGTTTCCAATTGCTAGTTCCCAAGGCACCCCAAGTCTGTTTGCCTCTCTCGCTGCTTTACTCATTATAGCAAGGTGTGACTTCCCTTGAGAGTTAGAAATTACAGTTCCTGGTATAACTGTCAGATTTGTCAGATGGATTTGTATCACAAGTCTTTCCCTGTCCTGATTCAGGCTGGCACAACAATAAACTAGGCCAGTGGAATGGACCCTCCAGCAAATGGACTTTGAGACAATGAAAAAGTACCAATATCTATTTAATATGTCATCATTCTTTCAAAATAAGTTTGATTTTTGCATCTGACCCAAGAACCAAAACCAGCAATGTATCCTTTCCCTCCACAAAACCATCTGTCATCTAGTCTGTGGTCTGAAAGGAAACTAACCATTGGAAATTAAAAATTAAATTAAGGAAACTTAAATCCATTTAGGGTTCTTCTAATTTTAGGAACTGTACTAATACAAAGTAGAACTGCACTAATACTAATACATATAATGTGATTTCAAGGTACAGTGGGAAAGCACCATTTACCCCAAAACATCTTCCACTATTAAACTGCTAATACCTCAATATCTGGCATTCATTCATTAAATACACACTTACAGTGTCTACCATGTGCCAAGCAACAAAAATAAGGTGTAGGGAATCTTCAGATGGGCAAAGAGAGGCAATGCAAAAAGCACTTGGAAGCTGACCTGTAGGTAATGTGGGGAGGGAGAGAAAAAGGGATAATCACCAAGAGAATAAAAAAGTTAAGAAAGGGGAGATAGACAAATTTTTCTGATTTCTTAATTGTCGTCCCAAGGTCACTTCAATTGGTTCAATTGGTGATCATAGCTTTTAACCAGCTAGTACCCTTCTTAGTTGTGAGAGACAATGATCTGGCAAAAAAGTTATACATTTAGATTTTCTTTATTTATGTTTAGTGTTTTGAAATGATTGTTTAATAGTCAATTTATTAATTTAACTAATCTAAGATAAAATTTAATTAAGTAATTAAATATTCACCCATGTTGTTTGCATGTTACTGATTCAGGATTCTTGTTTTGGTCATGAAAGAATAGGTAAGTATTTTGGAATAGCTTATTTAGAGGTTTCTCTCCTTAGTGTCATTTGTTTCTAAATCCAAACATTGCTCTAGTGCAGTGATGGCGAACCTATGACACGCGTGTCAGAGGTGACACGCAAACTCATTTTTTTGGTTGATTTTTCTTTGTTAAATGGCATTTAAATATATAAAATAAATACCAAAAATATAAGTCTTTGTTTTACTATGGTTGCAAATATCAAAAAATTTCTATATGTGACATGGCACCAGAGTTAAGTTAGGGTTTTTCAAAATGCTGACACGCAGAGCTCAAAAGGTTCCCCATCACTGCTCTAGTGTATATTTTTTTGTGAACCAATTTTGAATATGTTCAGAGATCACTGCTTACACATTGTTGGCATTGAGAGTCTGCCACAAGTACAAACATTGGTTTACCAGAATTTTTTTATGTGATTCCTGAGACCAGTAGGCAATGATAGCAATAATATTCCTGGGCCATGTCAGTAAATAAGACCTACTCTGCAGCAGAAATCTCACAGCTTGAGATGGCTGACATTCAAAGATTAGAAATTTCCTTCTCAGTCATGACTCTCAACTTAAGTAGACAATCGATTTTGTCTCCTTAAACATAAACAATTCATCCCTTAGATCTGATACCATAAAAACACAACAAATATTAAAAGCATAATCACACAAAAAATTCCTCTAGATTGCAAAATAATTCCTTGGTTTATGTGCAGTGTACTATTGACACTTAACATAACATCAAAATCCTAGTGGTGGTTCATTTTACTTTATTTTATCCCTCCCCCAAATGGTGGTTCATTTTATATTAATTTTCAGTGATGTAAAATTTATAAATTTCTATACAAGAAAAATATTCTTGGGGCCAGATCAACTTATTAGACTAAGTTTTAGTCTTTAGAGTTCTCAATCAGTAGTTCTTCAAAATAACTACCTGTTGAAATAATATGTCATTGAAAACGTTTATACTGTGTAAGGGAAGAAATCTGTTTAATTACTGAATTTTAAATGAAGAATACATAGGGAACTAAGCAAATGGTTTTGATTTCTATTGAATGTGTGGGTTTTTTTAGTGAAACTAAGAAATTAACATGGATACAATATTATTCACTAATTTATTAACCTTAGTTTAACTTCACCCGTTTTCAAAGGAATACACATTTTTCTTCCCCAGGATCCCACATCCCTTTTAATTACCATGTATTCTGTGTCTCCTCTGGTCTGTGACAGTTCCTAAGTCTTACCTTGTTTTTCCTGGCATGGTTATGATTAAATTGAGAGTCTATATTTTTGTATGAATACCACAGAAGTAACATATTCTTATCATTTCATCATATATAGGTCTTAGCACTGACTTTGTTTGATTAAAGTGGGGTAAACAGATTTCGACACTGTACAGTAACCATTTCGCCCTTTGTAATTAATGCATATCTTGTGGAATACTTTAAACTAATGCAAATATCTGATTTCTCACCACATTTTTGCTTACTAATTTTAATATCAATATGATTCTTGCTTGCAACAATTATTACTGTGGTGTCTGCCTAATGACAATTTTCTATTTCCCTCGTTTCTTCTACATGTATTCACTAAAATTCTTCTGAAAGAAAGAGTTGTTTCTTATTTCTCATTTATTTATTTATCCAATCATTTATTTATATAAGTATGGACAGAGGAATATTTATGATATTCTATAGGTTATAATCCATTACTATAATTATTTATGCTGTTGCTAACATTGTCCGGGTTTTGGTCTTTGGAATCTCCTTCAGGCTGGCTTCTCTGTCTCTTTAACGTGTCTTCTTTTTAGCACTTCATTTAGCACTTTCTGATTGAATAAGATATTCTAGGCTCATCTTTTTTGTTTGCTTGTTAGTTAATCCTCACCTAAAGATATTTTTCCATTGATTTTTATGGCGAGTGGAAGAGAGGGTGAAAGACAGAGAGAAACATTGATGTGAGAGAAAACATCGATTGGTTGCCTCCTGCATGAGCCCTGACCAGGGCATGGGCCAGGGAGAAGCCTGCAACCAAGATACGTGCCCCTGAATGGAATCGAACCCAGGACCCTTTGATCCGCAGGCTGCCACTCTATCCACTGAGCCAAACTGGCAAGGGAAAGGCTCATATTTTATATTCTCTGTCCCGGGACAAAAATTAGTTATTTCTCCATGGAGTCTTGGTTCCTTTTATGGAAGAACAGTTATTATTAACCAAGATTTGGAAACTAGGTGTACACATTGTTACTGGGGCTTACTGCTTCTAAGCTCTCTTTGTGGACAGAAATAGAAAGTATATGTATATGTGCTATCTCACATATATGAACACAAATCTATTATTATTTCTGTATCCATTCATCTGCATATATACTAAACAAACATAAATTCATACTGATGTCTCTGACTTTCATCTCCAATTCTAATCCAATGCAATGGGGTTCATTCTAGCCCTCCCATTTTTACTATTTGTAATTTCTTTCTCTTACAGTGAGAAACCTGGCTGTCATTATCCATAATCCTATATACACATAAAGTTGTTTCAGTTTATTTATGGACTTTCTATTTTATTGTGTAGATTATTTTTAAAATTGATAACATAAGAAAAGGAATGATTTACTTTAGGATAAAATTAGTGTAGGGAAATAAGATTGAGAGTAAAGCTTCCATCTTGAGTGCTTGAATGACATAGACATATACCCCACGTGCTATGGACTCTATTCTCTCATTTAGATGCGGTGGGACAATTGTTAAGTCTCTTTCTGGGTTCACAGGAAGACAGTATGTGGGGTTTCCTTGATCTTCTACTCATCTACATGGTAATCAGCCTACCAGCGAGATTGAGGATAAATAATTGTAATAATAGCAATAACAACTAACAAATAAACACATGATAGATTTTCCATGCAAGGCACTATGCTGATATGTATTAGCTAATTTAATCTTCACAGCAGTTCACAGTAACACAAGATTATACGTCCTTTCTGATTTCTTCACAAAGACAGTGAGACTCAGTTAATGTGCTCAAGGTCACACAGCAGGAATGACCACACAGATCATTTTGATTCCACTGTCAACACTCAACCACTATTTTACATTGTCTCACTACAGTAAAGCATACTGGCTAGAAAAAGTTCAGCAGCAATGGAGAGGATGTTACTTATGGCAAACAAACTTTCCATAGACCAATTGCAAGGTTGTCAATAGCTTTAGCTAGCATTTTGCATACTGTTGTTTAAGGACCACTTGTACCAGAATAACCCAAGATATTTATTAAAAAAAAAAATTCCTGGGCCCCCACACCAGAACCCCCACACCAGTATGTCAGTAGTGGTGCCTGTAAATTAGTAGTTTACTAAATATTTCAAGTGATTTTTCAGTTTGAGAACCACTGGTTTAAACTACGTGCTCCTTGGTAGCTTGAGTGTATTTGGACATAGTCTGGTCACACACATACACACTTATTATTTCTGTATCCATTAATCTACATATATACTAAACAAACAAAATTTCTAGAGTGTAACTTTGCACCCTTTAGTTTCTTAAATATATAAAAATATCTAGTTCACAGGTTTATCAACCCATATCTACAAACCAGGCAGAATCAGATTATATAAGAAATACCCATTGCCTCTCATAAAGTAATTAAAAGTCTAGTCACTTATTTTTCCCAAGCTCTTGCAACATTTAAATGAAGTAAAATAAAATGCTCTTGCACCTATTATTTTATAAGGGCTGTGAGTAGCTGAAAAAATGCTAACAATCGGTTAAAATTAATAGAGGAGTTTATACCCTAACTTTTAGAATTTTTCCAAAAAGCTTATAAAGGATTTTCACTGACAGGTGTTTTAGAGGAGCACAAAACCTCAGGCATATAAAGACAGAAAGAGATGATTTGTCAGGGTTAAGGTTCAGAAATTTGACTTGCACAATTATCTTAACTTTTTAGTTCCATTTATGAATAGAATCTTAGATTACTTTTTAATATAGAGATGATATTGTTTTATGTAATTATTTTATAATAGCCCACCATTCTGAACTCTTACTAGCTCCATATTTTTTCAATTTAACTTTTTGGATTTTCCAGACTGACAATAACATCATTTGCAATCATTGTGGTTTTTTTTTTTTTTTCTTATTGCATAGGTTAGTAGTTTTAAAACAGTTATTTAGCTAAGAGTGCCTCAAACATTTCACCATTAAGTATATTATTAGTAGTTAGGTTCAGATATAGTTACTTTTTCTGTTAAAAAAACACTTCTTGATGTCTTACTAAGAATATATATGTGTGTGTGTATATATATATATTCAAATCAGGAATGAATGCTGAACTTAGCCTTTAGGAATTTTAATCTATTGAAATATTAATATTTTTCATCTTTACCTCTTTGTATAATTAATTATTTTTAAAATGCTCAATACCAATCTATCCTTTTGTTTAAATTGTTTCATTGTTTAAAGTATTACAAAGGGAATCCTACCTGTTCATGGCAAAAAGAATTGTGAGATGCAATTCTTTGTTGTTAAATATTCGCATAGCTAATTCCATAAACTCACAAACCACAGAGCTGTATATTTGTTAGTGCACCTTTAAATATAATACATTCATATCATTTACTTATCCACCTTTTTCTCATCCACCACTCTTTAAACAAGGGAAATCTGCCACACATATCATTGGAGCAGTAGTTTCCACAGTGTAGTAAGCTTTTACAAAAGCCATTCAGTAGTCCTGTAATCCCAACAGAAACAATATAGCCTCTTCTCAGCATCTCTAGATTTGGTTACAACTATGACAATCAAGCCTATAGCTTTGCAGCAGGCTTGAATAGTTATTAGAGTCTCATATCAGGTTGGTCTTGTAGTCCATGTTATGGATTCCACCAAAGGCAGATAGATTTACTGTGCAGTTAATAAAGTTGAAGCTTCAGGGGCTTCACTTGCATAAATTCCTTCCAAGGCTCTCTAGAGGCATACTAGCAATGTATTCACATGCTCACATGCTTGTGTAAAATTTGAAAAAGTGAACTGTTTATATTATTTTTTCTTAAATAGGGTATGCCATATTATACATACCCTAGGCTCTACAAAACCTAGATCCAGTTGCGTTTCTACCATATCACAAGCATTTTCTAGTTGCTAAGTAGTTAGGACCTTATGGACTAGGTTCCTAATAGACACATATTCTTTACCATATTTTGCTTAGAGTGAATAACTTTACCTGAAGTGCGACTCCCAAGCTTGTAGTTCTAAGATCAGCCAGAATATACAGAAAAGACGCTATCTTCTTCCTTCTTTTAATGAATGATTTTCTTCACTCTCTTCTTTGAAGGCGACTGTGGGTTGTTTTCTGCCCTTTGGAGTCACAGAGAGAGAATTACCTCATGCAAACGGCACTCACTCTGTTTCACCATACTCCCTATTTCTAAGCTCCCTTCCTACAAAGAGTAAGGGTCATGACCCTGGCCCAAGCTCTGTTTTCTTTTCTGTCCTAGTTATCAGTATTTAATCAGGATCTACATTGCATTTAGTAGCCTTCAAGGCTGAATTTAACACAGTTACACACACCGGTGTTCCAGTCTCATTTTATAATGATGCCATCATTATTTACCTTCTAGATCTGTGTGCAGTGCCTCTAGACAGTTTTTACATGCAAAGAACTTGATTCAGTTCTCAATATGACTCACAGAATGGTGACTGAACAGAATTATTTATAATAAATAGAAGTTTGGGCTTTCATTCTGTAAAGGCTTCAGAGCTACCTGCTTCAGTAAGAAAAAATACAGAGCTACCTGCTTCAGTAAGACAAAAACATTTCTTGAATATTAACTGGATAAATGGTATGATACTAAGTGATCACAAGATTTGATGCTGTTTAGGGGGAAATGGGCCTCCTGTTCTTTGGGTAGTTCTAATTCAGAGTGAAGAATCACATAGCTACTCCTATGTCAGAAAACAGAACAGAAAAAATCAGAATTAAAATTTCTAATTTAAAAGTTGGCTAAAGCAAAATAAAAAAATGAAGGTGTTGAATTATAACCACTTGTATATATATGAAACAATAATTTATCAGCCCATATTGATATAAAAATATTGAATAAGTGAAAAATGGGAAAGAAATTCATAAATTATAATAGAATTTCAGCTGGTAAATGCAGAAAGATGATAGAAATAGAAAACCACTATTTGTCAAACACCACAATAATAATATACTCTCAGAGTTTCTCCCCCCACACACACAAGATAAGTATTAATTAGTAATGGGACAAATCTACATCAGATTGTTACTGGACGGGAACCTGCCAGGAACAGGGCTGGCCGGTAGTCTGTGAGTTCTTGACTTTATGCAGGAAAGATTTCACAATACAAGTCCAGGTGATTTTGAGATACATTTATTAAAATCGAGGACAGTGAAATAAGCAAGGGCTTAGTTAGGATAGAAGCGGCAACAGAAGAAAGCCAAGGTATGGCTGCCTTTGGCTTAATGATAAGTTAGAGAAAAGGGGGCCTTGGTGACAGGTTCAGGGGACAAGCTGCTGCTGCCTATTGCTCCCCTGGTTGCAAGTCTGCTGAAGTCTCTTAGAGTTTGGGATAAAGAAAACTCACTGCAAAAGGAGATTCAAGTGGGTGTGCCCCAAGGAGGGTGCACACTGGCTTCTTTGTCTTCAAGGTTTTAGAGGTTAGGAGTTTAGGGAAGATCTTAGGGGAGGATCTCAATAGAATAGTCATCAGCTTTATGCTGATGTGCCTAAATGAGATTTAGTTCCTTAACTTCATTCATCCTTGGGTATGTTTGGAACAAATGGCACTAATTGGATTTCTACTATCTATTTCCCATGAGTAGGATGATTGAAGTTATTTATCCCTTGGTTGGGGAGTAAAATATAAACCATTTACTCTTAAGTGTTCTTGGTTAAGGAAGGTGGAATTTTGTGATTTACTAAATGGCTATAAACTGCTTGGCCATTTTAACCATCTGTCTCAGCTTCCCCATTCCACTTTTTTCGCTTACTGGCTTGTCTTAATATCATTCCTGACATTAGCAGATGAATGGATTAGAAAACTGTGGTACATCTACACGATGGAATACTATGCTGCTGTAAAAAAGAAGGAATTCTTACCATTTGCAACAGCATGCTAAGTGAAATAAGCCAGTCAATGAAAGAAAATTACCACATGATCTCACTCATTTATGGATAATTAAGACCATTATAAACTGATGAACAAAAATAGATACAGAGGCAGAGCAATTTGCTCTTTGTTGTAAAACCCTTCCCCTTATTATTCTCAATATACTAGTATCATTCTCTTATTTGTATGGATGTAGGCAAAATTTAAGAACATAGCATGGACAATTGTGAGAGGGAGATAAGGGGGGACTTTGGCATTTTCTCACCTCACTGCTTACTAGGCCTGCAGGGTCAACAAGAGGTTTAGAGACCTTTTTGGAATTCTAAGCAGCTTTCAGGTAAATCTTAAGATGCAAATTTGAGTGGAACTAGCCCCTGACATGCCCAAAAACAAGTTTAAATCCATTTAAATCTAAACCCAAGTAACCAGGCTGGCCATGAATAACAATTAGAAAAGCACAAAACACAAAAAGAAGATACGGGTGAAAGCAAACTTTGTGGCTGCTCAGAGGAAGAAACACTGAGGTTTTCATTGTTAATAGGTTATTAAATGAAGAAAAAAAGTAGCTAGCTTTGTAACTCTCCCATTTAGGAACAGCTGCTCTTATGATCAGGCTCACAGCCAGAGAATAAGAAAGTCCTGACTTCTAGGCTGATGTGCATGTATATCTAACATTAGTATGTTGGGGACTGATATGGTGAAGGAGGTTAAGATTAAAGTCTTATGTTATCTTTCTTGGTTTGAACAAATCTCCAAATTTTCCATTCCCCCTACTTCAGTTCTTCCTTATTGGTAGAAATGCCAATTAAAAATACTATTTTTTTAAAAAAAAATATATATGTTTTTTAATGGATTTTAGAGAGAAGAGATGGGAGTGGGAGAGAGGGGGAGAGAAACATCTATGTGAGAAACATCTATCAGCTGCCTCCTGCATGCCCCCTACTGGGGATGGAGCCCACAACCTGCGCATGTATGTGCCTTCACCAGGAATTGAACTGGCAACCTTTTAGTGAATGGGACCATGCCCAATCAACTGAGCCTCACCGACCAGGGCAAGAAAAATACTCTTGTTTTTAATATTATCTCCCTACTTACCACTATTGTCTGTTCTTTCTTCTCCTAAAATTTGCCTTATCTCTGTCCTATTTATAAGCCCTTATATTTATTTATTTCTGACTTAGTGGAAAATCAGGACAACCTTGTCATCTGTTTGATTTTTAGAACCCTGATCAAGTAAGAACTAGTAGAGATGGTTGAAAATGATGATTGTAATATGTTCTCCATTTCAGATAACATTTATATGATAATAATAAGGGTGACCCTTTGGTGATTGGATGCCTTTTATTACTCTTCGTATTACTCCATGGAGCCAGCCATCTACTTCATCCTATGGATATGTCTGGCATAGTATAGTAAAGAGCTATCTGGATAGTGCTAGCAGCAAAGACTCTACAACCAGTTTCCTAATTCTATATTATGCGGGTATATTCCTAATGAGTTAATAGTATATGGTATAAACATATCAAACTGAGGTTGTAATACGTGGCTAAATTCAGTTAAGAGAAGAGTTACTAATTTGAGTTTTTCTTGAATTCTCCCCATCAATCCCATCCGTATATCTCCCTTCTATCTCCCCTAGGTCAACTCAAATAACTTACAGTATAGCATTTATTATTAGTTTGTTAAATCCATACAAATCTGAACTATGTTAGTTAGCTGCCTTTATGTATGCACACCATCTGAGAATTATATAATGAGAAGAATCATGACGTATATGACTTTTAATCTTTATTTTATGAAGCTGCTTTGTAACTTGTTCTAGCTATTCTAAGACAAAGAAAGTTTTCATAATTCAGATACTATCATAAGAATAGAATTTTCTTTATATATTGGCTACAGAACAGTTTACAATATAGTAAATCAGAAATTGGAAACCACTTCAAATAAATTAAACAGCATCATAGTTAATATGTTCTTCATCACATTCCACTGTTCCTGTGATAGGTTCAAAAGCACAGAGTTAGATGGATCAACCATGGGGAAGCAAATTATCTCCAGGGGCAGCATGACATTCTCCAAAAGGAAATTATCTTTAACTCTTTACTGAAAGAAAAAAAATATAACCCAGAGAAGCATTTTCAGAAAACAGGTGAGGTCTTGAATGCAATAAAATCAAACAGTTGACAAAGTTTTCCTGATTCCTCCAAATCAGAAATAAATATAGGAGTGTATATACAAAGTGTACAACTAGTAAGAAAGCTGAGAACACAGTATTCTCACCTAAGCTTGATACACCAGTTTTAGTCAAAAGCTGCATTGAAATATATGTTTTACATAGTCCCCTAAAGACAAAGTCCCAGGCTAAAAAAGTCCTTTTTTTGAGCAGAAAATTCTAAAGGCAGATGAGCTATTTTGACTCAAGAAACTAGTGAGGCACTGCTGCACAAACACAACTAGATTTTTTTGCCCTGAGAAAGTGCAGAACTAGCAAAGTGCTGCAATGTGCGTGCACATGGGACTGCCCTGTCTGGAGAAAGTGTGGAATTAGTAGGGCGATGCAGTACCTACACAGGTCAGGCTGCCCCACCCCAACATTTTTCTTGCCTTGGACAACCATAAAAATGGGAGTCTAGTGCACAAGCATGAACATATGGCTGCCCAGTCTATACCCCACTTCTTGTCAGGTGCCACGCCAGGCACTGCACAAGCTGGCCCTAACTACAGCCATCCTGCCAAAACCAAATAGTGGCAAATAGTCTACACAGGGTCCACTTTTTCAAAATCAAGAGAGATATCTATATAATCTAACATATAGAACAAACACAGAAAGTCAAGCAAAATGAGGAGAAAGAAGAATGTTTGACAAATGAAGACACAAAGAAAACTCCCAGAGAAAAACTCCAATGAAATAGAAATAAGTAATTTGCCCAATAAAAATTCAAATAAACAGACTGTCAAATTATAGTAGGAAGGCTGGGGACTGTTGGGGAGGCGGGGAGGTAAGAGATCAACCGAAGGACTTGTATGCATGCATAACCAATGGACACAAGACACTGAGGGGGGGCGGGGGGTGAGGGCATGTGCAGGGGGTAAGAGAGGCTGGGGGAAGGGCAATGGGGGGAGAAAAAGGAGACATATGCACTACTATCTGTAATACTTTAAACAAGAAAATAAAATTTAAAAAATAAATAAATAAAAATAAAACTATTATGATGACAAAAAATTCAAATAAACAGTCATAAAGATGTTCAAAAACAGGAAAATAAAATAGACGAACTCAAAGAATTTCAAAAGAGTAAGACAAATGGTAAACAAATAAAAATGAAGAGTATAATAACTGACATGAAAAATACATTAGAAAGAATCAATGTCAAATGAGTTAATACAGAAAAACTGATTAGCAACCTGGAAGATAGTATAGTTGAAGTCACCCAATCAGAAATGCAGAGAGAAAAAGAAAATATTTTTAAAAAATTATGGTAAGTGAAATAAGCCAGTCAAAGAGAGGCAAATATCACATGATCTCAGTTATATGTGGAATCTAATGAACAAAATAAACTGATGAACAAAATAGGTCCAGAGGCATGGATGTACGGAACAGACTGACAGATCTCAGATAGGAGGGGTGGGTAAGGACATGAAGAGATTAACTAAAGAACTTATATACCTACAAGTGGCCCAGTGAATGAAATTTGTGCACATTAAAAGGGAATTAATTAGAGGAAATATTTTAATATTGCTATTTGCCCTTTCTCTATAAAAGAAGTGTCAGAGATGAAAGAAAATTAGTAAAATGTATATAAAAATCTTCTTCCTGTCAGAGTCTGGAGCACGCTGCAGGACCCAAGGTCAAGTTGCCGCCCACTGTGTGCACCTCAAAATTGGGCGAGACCCAGACCTGGCTGGCTCCACCCCCATTGGGTGAGATCCAGACCCAGCCGGCCCCACCCCTGTCAAGCCCCACTGGGTGGGGAGCACAGCCTCAGGTCCCCCATCTAACCCCGCTGGGTGCGGGGAGCAGCCTCAGGTCCCCTGGCCCAATGCTAGGGCGGGGGCTGCAGCCAGAGGTCTGCCAGACCAGTGCTAAGGCAGGGGCATTGCCTGAGGTCTTCCATGAAGCCCCACTGGGTGGGAGGCACAGCCTCAGGTCCCTGTTGATCTCTCATTACGGCTCTTTACAGGAACCCGCTCATTATGGCTCATTACAGGAACCCCACCTCCACTGTAGGAGCAGCCATTTTGTGACGGCATGACAGAATGAGGGTCAATTTGCATATTACCTCTTTTTTATATAGGATATGCACAGCCCAGGGACACAGACAATAATGTGGTAAAGACCTGGGATGGAGCACAGGAAGGGTGGAGTGGGGCAAAGAGGAGGTAAGGGGGATATCTGTAATACTATCAATAATGAAAATATATATATATTTTAAAATGAGTATTGTATAAGGGCCCTCAGGGATAACTGCAAAGATTCAAACAGTCATTATATGGGGATTCCATAAGGAGAAGAGAGAGAAAGAGAAAGGTGCTAAAAGTATATTTGAAGAAATAATGGCTGAAAAATTTCTCAGTCTAGGAGAGGAAATAGATATCCAGGTTCAGGAAGCACAGAGAGATATAAACAAATAGAGCCCAAATAGGCCCACACCAAAACATATTGTAATGAAATGACAAAAGTTAAAGAGGCAATCTCCAAGGCAGAAAAAGGAACACAAGTCACATACAGGAAAAACTCCATAAGGTTATCAGCTGATTTCTCAGCAGAAACTCTTTAAAAAAGAAGGGAGTGGCAGATATTTAATGTGCTGAAAGAAAAAAGCCTACAACTTAGAATATTATACCCAGAAAAGTTATTCATATTTGAAAAAAAAAATCAAGAGTTTCCCTGACAAAAACTAAAAGAGTTCAGCACCAGTAAACTGGCTTTATAAGAAATATCAAAGGGTCTTCTTTATGCAGAAAAGTAAAATCCATAACTAGAAAAAAGAAAGTATAGAAAAGAAAAAAATATCTCTGGTAAAGGCAAATATATAATAAGCACAGTGAATCAACCAATTAAAAAGCAAATATGATGGTTAAAAAGAAAAATAGCAAAATTAATTATCTACACTAATAAAAGAGAAACATGCAAATTGGTGTCACTCCACTATGCTCACCAGCCAATTGGATGAGTATGCAAATTAACCCAACAAAGATGGCGGTTAATTTGCATACATAGGTGCCCAGTGGCCTGGGTCCCGGGAACATCATCGGCACTCAGGTCACTCTGAGGTAGGCCCCATGTGGGCCCTGAGCAGTGTAGAAAGGGCCTGTGCCAGGGAGCTCCTGGGCAGGGGAGTAGCCAGCCATTGGAGCTGTGGGGGGCCCCTGCCCAAGCCTAAAGCCTCTTCCAGAGGCATTAGGCCTCGGTGGGGGGAAGATCTGGCCATCGGGAATTGATGGGGGTCCCCTGCCCAGGCCTGAAGCCTGGACCAGAAGCGTCAAGCCTGGGAAGGGGGTAGAGCCAGCGATCAGAGGGGTCTAGGCCTCGGCCAGAGGTGTCAGGCCTGGGCAAGGGGCCGATCCGGCGATCAGAGGGTGATGGGGGTCGACGCCTCTGGCCTGGGCAGGGGGCCAAGCTGGAGATAGGTGTGAACTACAGAGGAAACTCCTTTTCTGACCACTCATTGGCTAAGCTCCCTGTATGCCACTGGTAATATTCTTAGTAACTTGGGTAATAAGAATCCAAAAAGGTGATCTAGAGTTTTTCACCACACCCCTAGCGAAAAAAACCAAGGTCGGCTGCTGGAGGGCTAAGAAATGTCATATCCTGCCCTAGCTGGTTTATCTCAGTAGATAATGCCTCAGCCTGCCGACCTCAGGGTCTGGGCTCAATTCTGACCAAGGGCATATACCAAGGTTGCAGGCTCCTCCCTGGACGGAGCCCAGGTCAGGGCACATGCAGGAGTCAACCAATCAAAATGTTCCTCTCACTTTGATGTTTCTCTCTGCCTTTCCCTTTCTCTCTTCCACATTCTCTAAAAATCAATGGAAACATATCCTCAGGTGAAGATAAAAAAAAATAATAAAGAAATGTCATATACTATGAAGGACACATCTTGAAAATGCCTAAAGAAAGTTGTCATTTTTTCATGGTGAAGTGACTGGTGTCTGTGTTGATGAAAAACCTTGGTGGCTATGCTGACTGGCAGTGGCTGCAGCAGCGGGGTGATGAGGCTGGTGCCTTCCCCTGATCAGCCCGGTCGCCTCCCACAAAGGGAGGCCAGACTATGGCTTAGGCCCTCTCCCCAAGGGGAGCAGGGAGCGAGTTTAAGCCTTCGGTAGAACATTCCCTGAGGGATCCCAGTATGTGAGAGGGGCAAGGCTGGGCTGAGGGACCCCCTGGTGCATGAATTGCGTACACTGGGCCCCTAGACCTATATAATAAAAAGGTAATATGCAAATTGACCCTAACAGCAGAACAACTGGGAATGACTGGTCACTATGACACACACTGACCACCAGGGGGTATATGCTCAATGCAGGAGCTCCCCCCTGGTGGTCAGTGCACTCCCACAGGGGGAGCTCTGCTCAGCCACTAGGCAGGCTGAAGGCTGCCAGCACAGTGGTGTTGGTGGGAGCCTCTCCTGCCTCCTCAGCAGTGCTAAGGATGTCTGACTGCAGCTTAGGCCCACTTCCCACTGGCAAGAGGACATCTCCCAAGGGCTCCCTGGCTGCCAGAGGGATATCTGACTGCCAGTTTAGGCCCAATCCCCTAGAGAGCGGGCCTAAGCCAGCAGGTGGACATCCCCCAGACTGCGAGAGGGCACAGGCTGGGCTGAAGGACCCCCGCCAAGTGTACAAATTTTTGTGCACCTGGCCTCTAGTTTACACTAATAAAAGAGACACATGCAAATTGGTGTCACTCCGCTACGCCCACCAGCCAATCAGAGCGACTATGCAAATTAACCCAACAAAGGTGATGGTTAATTTGCATATACAGGTGAGGAGCGAAGACTGAAGGCTCTGGTCAGAGTGAAGACTGAAGACTGAAGACTGGGAAGGAAGGCCTACTGCGCAAATCTTTGTGCAATGGGCTTCTAGTAACTGCAATAAATAGCCAAGGGCCCAGCTAGTATAGCTTAGAGGTTGAACATTGTCCCAGGAATCAAGAGGTCACTGGTTTGATTCTTGGGTAGGGCACATGCCCAGGTTGCAGGTTAGATTCCCAATAGGAAAAATACAGGAGGAAGCCAATCAATAATGTTCCTCTCTCATCAATGTTTGTTTCTCTCTAGTCCTCTTTCTTTAAAAATCAATAAAACATATTACAAAATAAAATAGTCAAGAGATGCACAAAACAAAATATATAAAACATAACATCAAAAACATAAAGTATGGTGGGAAGCATAAAAATGTAGTGCACTTAGAATGCATTTGAGCACTGGCTGGTGTGGCTCAGTTCTAGAGCGTCTTTCTATGCATTGAAAGGTCCCCTGTTAGATTCCCCAGTTATAGGCTCAATCCCCAGTAGGGAATGTGCAGGAGGCAGCCAAAAAGATGTTTATTTTTTATGGATGTTTCTCTCCCTCTCTCCCTCTTCCTTCTCTTTTCTCTAAAATATCAACTACAAAAACATAAACAATAATGCATTTAAAGTTAAATGCATGTCAGCTTAAGAACCTCATAGTAACCACAAACCAAAAATCTACAGAGCATACAAAAAATAAAGATAAAGGAATGCAAACAAAACAGTAAATAAAACCTACTAATTTGAAGGAAAAAGATCTAGAGAAGAATAAAGGAACAGAAAACTAGAAAAAATAATCAAGAAATAATGAACAAAACACCAATAAGTACATACCTATCAATAATTATTTTAAATATAAATGAACTAAATGCTTCAATCAAAAAACAGGGTGGTTGAAAAGATTAAAAAGAAAAAGACCCATCTATATGCTGCCTACAAGAGACTCACTTTACTTTTTAAAATATATTTTTATTGATTTCAGAGAGGAAGGGGGTAGGAGAGAGAGATAAAAACATCAATGAAAATAGAGAATCATTGATTGGTTGCCTCCTGCATGCCCTTCCTCCCCAAGAGATGGAGCTCACAACCAGGCATGTGCCCTGACCAGGAATCGAACTGTGACCTTTTGGCTCATAGGTCAATGCTCAACAACTAAGCCACATCAGCCTAACAAGAGGCTCAATTTAGATAAAAAGACACATACAGACTGAAATTGAATGGATGTAAAAGATATTGCATGCAAATAGAAACAAAAATAAAGTTCAGACAACAATACACACATCAGACAAATTAGACTTTAAAACAAAGAATGCAAAAATAATAAAGTTCATCACAGAATGACAAAGGGGAAATCCAAGAAGAAGACATAACAATTATAATATCTATACACCCAATATAGGAGCACTTAATATTAATGAACATAAAGGTAGAAATTAGTAGTAATACAATAATTGTTGGGAACTTTAATACCCTACTGACTTCAATAGATAGATCATCCAGACAGAAAATTAATAAGGAAATACTGGCCTTAAATATCACATTAGACCAGATTGCCTTAATAGAAATTTATACAACATTTTATCACAAACTTTAGAATATACATTTTTAAAAGTGAACATGGAATGTTTTCTAGGGTAGATTACATTTTAATCCACAAAATAGGCCTCAACAAATTCAAGATCATTGAAATTATATCAATCACATTTTCCAACCTCAATGGCATGAAACAAAAAATAAATTACAAAGAAAACTGAAAATAAGCAAACAAACAAATGTGGAGGCTAAACAACATTCTAAGAAAACATCAATGGATCAAAGAGGAAATAAAACAAGAAGTCAAAATTCTTATTGTGACAAAAATAAAATGAAAACACAACTTCCTGAAATTTATGAGGTACAGCAAAAGCAGTTCTAAAAAGGAATTTCATAGCCATACGACATACCTCAAGAAACAGGAAAAACAACAAATACACAATATCACTTTATACTTACAGGTACTAGGAAAAGAACACAAAACCCCAAAGTAAGCAGAAGGAAGAAGTTAATAAAAATCCTAGCAGAAAACAATAGCTAGTCTATAAAATAAAAGATCAATGTGACTAAAAACTGCTTATTTAAAAGGATAATAAAATTGAGAAACCTTTAACCACACTCTCAAAGTAAAAAAAAAAAAAAAAAAAAGAGCCCCAATAAAATCAGAAAAGAAAGAGGAGAGATTATACCAGACACCACAAATATACAAAGGATCATTAAAGAATACTATGACAAATTGTTTGCCAACAAATTGGAATATCTAGAATATATAGATAAGTTATTTAAAACATATAACATTCCAAGACTAAACCAGGAAAAGAAAATCTGAACAGACTGATTATCAGCAATGAAATTGAAGCAGTAATGAAAAATCCTTCCAACAGACAAGTCTTGGACCAGATGACTTCACAGGTGAATTATACCAAACATTTAAATAAGTGATACCTATTCTTTTCAAACTGTTGCAAAAAATTGGAAAGGAAGGGACACTTCCAATCTCATAATATGAGGTCAGACTTAACCTGATACCAAAACCAGCAAAGTGACTACAAAAGAAGAAAATTACAGGCCAATATTCCTGATGAACATAGATGTAAAAATTCTTGGCAAAACATTAGCAAACTGTATTCAATAATGCAGTAAAAAGATTATACATCATGACAAAGTGCAATTTACCAGGGATCCAAAAATTGTTCAATATTTGCAAAACAATGAAAGATCACATCAACAAAATCGAGGATAAAAATCATCTCAATAGGTGCAGAAAAATCATTTGTCAAAATTCAACATCCATTTATGATTTTAAAAAATTCTCAAGAAAGTGGACATAGAAGGTATAAAAGAAACTTACATCAGAATGACAAAGGCATTATTATATGACAAGCCCACAGGTAACATCATACACATTAGAAAAAAAAACACAAAAAAACCCTGAAATATTTTACTCTAAAATCAGTGTCAAGACAAGGATGCTAACTCTCACCACTATTTTTAATGTAGTATTCAAAAGTCCTAGCCACAGAAATTAGATGAGAAAAAGAAAACACATCCAAATTGGAAATGAATGCATACAACTATCACTGGGAAAATAGCTCTTGACATTAATTGAATTTGGTTTTATGAACAATTCAGCTTGTCTTTATATTTCTTGTGGAAAATTCTCATAGATTAAACAAGTCTCATATTTGGTAATTAATTGACTGGATGCTCTTAAAAAGTCACATCTAACACTAATATTTTATTCAGAGGGACCATTTAAAACTTTAAAAATAACTAATTGATAATATAATACATTAGACTTCATTGGGTCTTCATAACATTTACCAGTATTATTAATTCAAGTAACTTATGACAATATTGAGAAAACTTCAAACCAATTTTTTATTCTCCCTTCCAAATTCTAGCAGATCCCTTTCTTTTTGTTCACCCAAAGCTTATTCTGTCATGCCTTCTCACTAATTCTTGATAATGCTTTATATCATTAAAACTTTAGTGTTTCCATTCAGGCAAGGATGTTGACCAGTCTGTTTAAGTGAAGCTCCTTAAATATGCAGATCGTGGGTCAAAGGTAAGGGTGGAGGGTAGTCTGTTTAAGGCTTGATTCACAAAGTTACTTGGGTGAATGTCTGTCAATATATTATCACAACAGTATAAGTAAGAGGCTGAAAAAAAACCTCTATTAAATTTAAATATTAGAGTAAAGATCTACTTTCTTTTGTGATTTCTACAATATCTTACTGCACAAAGTATTTTTTCATAGGAAGTTAGCACTAACAGTCAATGTGGTCTTGCTCCTAATTCTTCCTTACATGAACCTCCTGTTTTGGCAAAATTGACATCTTAATGTTGCACATGCTTTCATTCTTGGCTGATGCCATACCTTCTCTTTGGAAAGCACCATATCCCATCAGTTTCCATCTCTGTCAATTAGAATTTGATTAATTTTTCTATGTCTATCTTAATATCCATCCTTTCCATGAAGCCTCTCTTAATTCCTCCTAAATGCATATGATAGCCTCCTTCTTTGAGTCTCCATAATATTCTTCCATGGTATTTCTCTTACATTCCTTAGTATTATAATTGTTGGTGTCTTTGACTTAATCACTCTACTTATCCAAAAGTGCCCTGAAGACAGAGACTATGTCCTATTTATTTACTAGAGGCTCGGTGCATGAAATTTGTGCACAGGGGGCGTGTGTCCCTCAGCCCAGCCTGTACCCTCTCCAATCTGGGACCCCTCGAGGGATGAGACCTAAACGGGCAGTCGAACATCCCTCTCACAATCCAGGACTGCTGGCTCCCAACCACTCTCCTGCCTGCCTGCCTGATTGCCCCAAACCACTTCTGCCTGCCAGTCTGATCACCCCCTAACCACTGCCGTGCCAGCCTGATCAACGCCTAACTGCTCCCCTGCCTGCCCAATTGTCCCTAACTGCCCTCCTATGCTGGCCTGGTCACTCCTAACTGCCCTCCCCTGCAGGCCGGGTTCCCCCCAACTGTGCTCCCTTGTTTGCCTGATCACGCCCAACTGCCCTCCCCTGCAGGCCTGATCCCTCCCAACTGCTCTCCTTTGCAGGCCTGGTTCCCCCCAACTGCCCTCCCTCACAGGCCTGGTCCTTCCCAACTCCCCTCCCCTGCTGGCCATCTTGTGTCCACATGGGGGTGGCCATCCTGTGTGTTGGAGTGATAGTCAATTTGCATATTACTCTTTTATTAGATAGGATTTATTTATTTATTTATTTATTTATTTATTTATTTATTTATTACCCAGAGCACCAGGCTTCATACATACAGAAAAAGAAATTATTTATGAATTGATTCTTGAGCTGAATTCAGGAAAAAGATAGGCCATTTGTGGCAAATGTATATTTCATTAGAGCTAAACCAGTTTGGGGGTCATGACTTATTGGAACCACAAAGGTAACAATGGCTTTATATAAATCAGTATGTCATCCCAAAAGCTTAGTTGCTTTATATCATCTAATCTAATAAGAGAAACATGCAAATTGACCATACCTCTACTACACCCACAAGCCACTCCCACAAGCCATGCCCACAAGCCAATCAGGAGCAAATATGCAACTTAACCCAACTAAAATGGCAGTGGCCACAGAGCTGGAGTGAGCAGGAGGCTTAGGTTACCCCGGGCAATGGAGAAAGCCAAGCTTTCCGCCTGCCCTGCTGGCCCTGAGCTCTGCTCAAGGCTACAAAGTTTCAATTATAAAAGATAAATAAATCCAAGATACCTGCTTCCAGCTGCCGTGACCTCCGCTCAAGGAGGGCCTGGAAGCCTTGACTTGCCAGAGGCAACACAGGCTTTCAGGGCTTGGGCTTTACTCAAGGCTACAAAGTTTCAATTATAGGAATTAAATAAATCCCAGATACCTGCTTCCAGCCCGGGGCCATGGCCAGCCTGAAAACGGCCATCAGCCCCTCACCCAGGCTGGCCAGGTACCCCAGTAGGGCCCCCCACCCTGAAGGGGCTGTGGGCAGCCTGAAAACGACCCTCAGCCCCTCACCCAGGCTGGCCAGGCACCCCAGTGGGACCCCCCCCCCAAACCCTGAAGGGGCTGTGGCCAGCCTGAAAACAGCCATCAGCCCCTCACCTAGGCTGGCCAAACCCCCATGGAGTGAGGTTCCCCGCTGGGGGGCTTGGTCAGCCTGCAAACAGCCATTATCCCCTCATCCAGACTGGACAGGCACCCCAGAGGGACCTCCACCCTGATTCAGGACACCCTCCAGGGCAAACCAGCTGGCCCCCACCCATGCACCACGCCTCTATCCTATATAATAAAGGGTAATATGCAAATTGACCCTAACAGCAGAACAACTGGGAATGGCTGGTCACTATGACACACACTGACCACCAGGGGGCAGACGCTCAATGCAGGAGCTCCCCCCAGTGGTCAGTGTGCTCCCACAGGGGGAGCTCTGCTCAGCCACAAGGCAGGCTGAAGGCTGCCAGCACAGTGGTGTTGGTGGGAGCCTCTCCCGCCTCCTCAGCAGCACTAAGGATGTCTGACTGCAGCTTAGGCCTGCTCCCCGCTGGCAAGTGGACATCCCCCAAGGGTTCCTGGGCTGACAGAGGACCTCTAGTATGTAATAGAGACAGAACACATGTCTGAATACTTTTACCAAGATAGCCTGTCTGGCATGCCAGCTAACTAAGGTTTCTTAATATGTTCCTGGAAAATAAATATTACAGCACAGCTTCAAGCCCAATCATCCTATATTGAAGTGATTACACCTTTGCCAAATAAGGAATAATATTGATTTCCTCAAGTGTTACACTGGCTGACTGGGTCGAGCAGGTTACTGATAATAAACTACTTGAGGGGATTATCTTCATTTCTGACAATCCCTTAACAACAGATAGTGCTTTGCAAGGTTCTTCACATCATGGCACCCATAGAAATACTCTGTATAGAATAATGGAGTAAATAGATGAGGCTGAGAGGGGTCAGTGGTAACCTTGACTCAGGATATCCAGTTACCATGGGCTGTGCTTGGCCACACCAAGGACTGAGGGAAAATCAATATATCAGCACACTTGAAACCTATTCCCAGTTATGTGTGGCTTGGTATAACAGTTGAGAAACTCTCTCACACAACATAGAATGGTGGCATGGAGACAGTATCCAGCTTGAATTTGGTAAACCAAGTTGTCGACTTCTTGGAGATGCTGGTTCTAGGAAGTGGTATATGATGAAGGAGGGAGGTTGAAGGTGCAACTAGGGAAAAGGTCTGGTGATGAATAAAATTTCTAGTGAGTTTCTAAATCCCAAGGAGTCATGTGAGCTTCTATGGCTACCTCTCTCAAATGCATACAGGGTTAAAACCAGTAAAATTGATTGATGAGACACAATTCCTGTTCAGGCCATTGCAAACATTCCAGGTGGATAGTGAAATAAGTAATCTAAGAAAGCCAAAGGATATGAAAGAGTGAGTGAAGAAGCAAAATGAACCCTAGAGTTATCAGGAGTTATCTGTACCCAATAAAAATCCAAACCAAGTTCTTTAGTTTACCACAATAACATTACATTATAAGTCATACAATCATCATGAGGGGACAGAAATAAAAATGGAGTACAAATTTCTTGTCATAAAGAGAATAGTCAGCAATGAGAAAGCTAAGGCTGTGATTGTTGGTTGTGTGTTTCACCTTTCCATAGCAGTAAATTATTAGTTCAAATACCAGTACGAGAAGTCTGACCATGAGAAATTGCCTCTGCTTGGACCTTCTCTGAGCCCTCCCATCCTGTCCACACTATAACCTTACTTTTAAGAAAATGCAATTTTCTAAGAGTTCTCAGAAAGTCAGATCATCTTTGCACAGAAGGTCAGGATGAAAGTCATCCTAAAAATGTGCTTGATCTTTTCACACCTAGCTCAATTGCAAGTAGAAATTTTACATGTCCATGAAGTGAAATCCCAGAGCAAGTTTTAAGACACATGACCTTGAATGTTTATGAACTCTTGAGAAGCAATGTGAGTACATCTGTATTGCTCTGCTGCCCCCTTGTAGTGAATACAGATAAGAAAGCTGCTTAAGGAGAACAGCTGTACCATCTCTTTCATTTCACAAATATCAAGCCTCATCCAATGCGTGAGATGAATGGGATGTAAGAATCCAGGCTTCCAAAAATAGAACAGTGATCAATTACTCACCATCATCTTGCTGGCCTTTTTAAAGGTTGCAGGTACATGGGGCTCTCATTGGCAACTTTGCCTAAGTTGATTGATCAATTGAATCATACAGCCAACTAGTTTGACAGATTCTTTTCGTCTAGCTGACAGAATTGATTGATTATTTTTATATCAAGTAGGCTCAGCCTCAATATATTCAGGGAATCATTCTAGTGGGCATCTTGCAGATAAATTATTTCATTATAGGCAGAGAAAAAACATTTTTTATTTTGTCATATTCGTTTTTTATTAATAAATCATTACAAATATAGTTGGTACTATCTACATAGTCCTTTTTGGGGGGTAGAAGAATGGAAAGGGGGATAAATAATGATGGAAGGAGACTTGACTTGGGGTGATAAACACAGAATACAATGTACAAGATGATGCATTATAGAATCATATACTTAAAACCTACATAATTTTATTAAGCAATGTCACCACAATAAATTCAATAAAAAAGAGACAAAAATCTTTTAGAGAATTAATAGCTGCTGTTTATATCATGGAATTAGGTATATATATATATATATATATATATATATATATATATATATATATACATAGATTTCATAGAGGAAAGGAGAGGGAGAGATAGAAATATCAATGAGAGAATCATTGATAGGCTGCCTCCTGCACGCCGCCCCCACACTGGGGATCAAGCCCGCAACCTGGGCATGTTCCCTGACTGGGAATCGGACTGTAACCTCCTGGTTTATAGGTCAAGGCTCAACCACTGAAGCAAGGCAGGAAGTTCCACTTTTATTCCAAGTGCAGCTTTTCTTTGTTGTTGTTGTTGTTGTTGTGGTTAACTCACTGGAGAATATTTTTTCCCATTGAGTTTTAGAAAGAAGTTTAGAGGATATTTTTAGAAAGAATGGAAGGAGAGAGAGAGAGAGAGAGAGAGAAAGAGAGAGAGAGAGAGATGAGAGAGACACATTGATGTGAGAGAAACATATTGAACTGGGGCTGGGGTTCAAACCTGCAACCCAGGTACATGCCCTTGACCAGGAATTGAACCTGTGACCCTTTGGTGCATGAGCCAACTCTGAAACACCAGCCAGGGCCAGTGAAACACCAGCCAGGGCCAGCTTTCAATTTTTAACATAACCTTGAGTAAGTCATATAACCTCTTAGAGGCTTTAATATTCTTCATTTACAAAATATAAAATCATATAAGTACCTTAATATGATGTCAAATGATATTCTATGGTTGCATTTTTCAATATCTGCTAAGTATCCATAACAATTCAAGCATCAAATCTTTAAAATGGTCACTTGCAACTAGGCCAATGATTCCCTGAGATTATACTATTAAAGTAGCTGGTGATCTATACTAATAAAAGCCTAGGTGGTCCTCGCACCCTCTTGAACGGCATCGTCACAAGATGGCTGCCACAAGATGGCTGCCACAAGATGGCCGCATGCACAGTGGAGGCAGCCAATCCACAGAGTGAAGCCTGGGGTTCCCATGGCTCTGTGCAGTGTGGAGGAAGCTGGTCTCAGTGGAGGAGGCAGGTCACAGCAGGGGAGGGCAGTTGGGGGTGATCAGGCCAGCAGGGGAGGGCAGTTTCGGGCAATCAGGCTGGCAGGGGAGCAGTTAGGAGGCTATCAGGTAGGCAGGCAGGTAAGAGGTTAGGAGCCAGTGGTCCCAGATTGCTGGTTTTGGCCCGGGCTAAAACAGGCAGTCAGACATTTCCTGAGGGGTCCCAGATTAGAAAGGATGCAGGACAGGCTAAGAGAACCTCTCCCGCCATGCACGAATTTCATGCACCAGGCCTCTAGGCTACACTAATAAAAGAGAAACATGCAAATTGACCGTCCCTCCGCTATGCCCACCAGCCAATCAGAGTGATATGCAAATTAAACCAACAAAGATGATGGTTAATTTGCATACACAGGCCCGGAGAGAAGACTGAAGGCAGCATAGAAGGAAGCCAAGCGCTACAGAAGGGAGTGAAGCAGCAGAGAAGGGAATGGAGCCAAGGGAGCGGAGAAGGGAGCGGACCTGAGGCAGCGGACATGGGAGGGAGTGAGGCAGCAGAGAAGGGAGGGAGTGAGGCAGCAGAGATGGGAGGGAACAAGGCAGCGAAGAAGAGAGGAAGCGAAGAGGAGGAGATGGGAGGGAATGAGGCGGCGAAGACGGGAGGGAGCGAGATGGTGGAGAAGGGAGGGAGAGAGGTGGCGGAGACAGGAGGGAACAAGGCAGTGGAGACGTGAGTGAAGCCCACTTCGGCAGGCTCCGCTCCATTCTCTGCTTTGCTCTGGCCTCAGGAAGCCCTATTCTTGCAGGAATAGGCCCGAAGAAGCCCTATTCTTGCAGGAATCTTCCTGCATTGGGCCTCTAGTCCTATCTAATAAAAGAGAAACATGGTAATTAGCCATACCTCTGCTACCCTTCCCATTGGCTAATCAGGGCGATATGCAAATTAACTGCCAGCCAAGATGGTGGCCAGCAGCCAGGCAGCTTGAAGCTAACATGAGGCTTGCTTGCTTCACTGACGGAGGAAGCCAACGTTCCCTGCCTGCCACTGCCAGACTCTGAGCTGCAAATCTAAGCAACTGTGTTACAAATATAGAAGCTAAACAAAACCCCAGAAAACTGCTTTAGTGTCCAGGCTTCAGCCAGCTGGATCGCAACATTGTTTCAAATACAGAAGGTAAACAAAGGCCAGAAACCTGCTTTCAGCAGCAGAGGCATAAGAGCTGGAGCCAAGCCTCTAAGCTAAAGCTGGCCCAGAATTAAAAAAAAGAAGAAAAAAAGGAGCGGTTGGGAGCTTCAGTCACCCGCCAGCCTGAAAACAGCCCTCAGCCCCTCACCCAGACTGGCCAGGCACCCCAGTGGGGACCCCCACCCTGAAGGGTGTGTGACCAGCTGCAAACAGCCATCAGCCCCTCACCCAGGCTGGCCAGGCACCCAAGCAGGACCCCCACCCTGATCCAGGACACCCTTCAGGGCAAACCAGCCAGCCCCCACCCATGCACCAGGCCTCTATCCTATATAGTAAAAGGGTAATATGCCTCCCAGCACCAGGATCAGTGGAGCCGCAAGGCCTCCCGGCACCGGGATCAGCGTAACAGGGGGCAGCTCCCAAACTCCCTGATAACCCTGCGGCTCTGTGTGTGACAGGGGGCGGGGCCACAACCTCCCTATCGGCCTTGCTCTGTTCATGACAGGGGAAGGTGCCCCAACCCCCTGATCAGCCGTGCTCTGTGCCTGATAGGGGGGAGCTCCCCAACCCCCTGATCGCCCTGCAGCTCTGTGTGTGACAGGGTGCAGCGCCCTATCCTGCCCCCCCCATGGGCCCTGCTCTGTGTGTGGTGGGGTAGAGCCATAACCTCCCCATCGGCCCTGCCCAGAGTGTGACAGGGTGCAGCGCCCCAACCCCCTGATCCACCTTGCTCTGTGTGTGACAGGAGGCGGTGCCCCAACTCCCCTATCGGCCCTACTCTGTGAGTGACAGGGTGGAGCTCCTCAACCCCCTGATTGGCCCTGCTCTGTGCGTGACAGGGGGCAGCGCCCCAAACCCCTGATTGGACCTGCTCTGTGTGTGACAGGGGTTGGCTTTGCAACCTCCCCATCGACCCTGCCTTGAGTGTGACAGGGTGCGGTGACCCAATCCCCCAATCGGCCCTACCCTGAGCGTGACTGAGGGTGGCATCACAACCACCTGATCCGCCCTGCTCTGTGCATGACAGGGGGCAGCGCCCCAACTCCCCAATCAGCCCTGCTCTGAGCCCGTCCAGGGGCTGCACCTAGGGATTGGGTCTGCCCTCTGCCACCCGGGAGCAGGCCTAAGCCAGCAGGTCGTTATCTCCCGAGGGGTCCCAGACTGCGAGAGGGCACAGGCCGGGCTGAGGGCCCCCCTCCCCACCGAGTGCACAAATTTTTGTGCACCGGGCCTCTAGTATATATATAAAAAAACATCAATTGGTTGCCTCCTGCACTCACCCCAACCGAGGATCAAACCTGAAATGTAGGTATGTTCCCTGACAGGGAATAGAACCCACACCTTCTAGTGCATGGACAATACCCAACCAACTGAACCACACCAGCCATGGATAGATTGTCTTCTTAAGGAGTGATGTGCCCATCACCAGAAGAGTTCAACTAGATGCTGGAGGGGTATGTATCAGTGATATTTGAAAGAATTTCTTTGTTGGCCTGCAAACAGCCATCAGCCCCTCACCCAGGATGGCCACACCAGCATAAGGAGAGGGTCCTCGCTGGCAGGCTTGGCCAGCCTGCAAACAGCCATCAGCCCCTCACCCAGGATGGCCACACCAGCATAAGGTGAGGGTCCTCGCTGGCAGGCTTGGCCAGCCTGAAAACAGCCATCAGCCCCTCACCCAAGTTGGCCAGGCACCCCAGGGGGACCCTCACTCTGAAGGGGCTGTGGCCAGACTGCAAACAGCCATTGGCCCCTCACCCAGGCTGGCCAGGCACTCCTATACAGTAAAAGGGTAATATGCAAACTGACCCTAACAGCAGAAGGACTGGGAATGACTGGTCACTATGACACACACTGACCACCAGGGGCAGATGCTCAATGCAGGAGCTGCCCTCTGGTGGTCAGTCGCTCTCACAGCAGGGAGCTCTGCTCAGCCACAAGCCAGGCTGATGGCAGCCAGTACAGCGGTGGTGGTGGGAGCCTCTCCCGCCTCCTCAGCAGAGCTAAGGATGTCCCACTGCAGCTTAGGCCTGCGCCCCGCTGGCAAGAGGACATCCCCAAAGGCTCCCGGGCAGCCAGAGGGATGTCTGACTGCCAGCTTAGGCCCAATCCCCCAGGGAGCGGGCCTAAGCCAGCAGATGGTCATCCCCTGAGGGGTCCCAGACTGCGAGAGGACACAGGCTGGGCTGAGGGACCTCCCCACCCCACCCCTCAAGTGCACAAATTTTTGTGCACTGGGCCTCTAGTAAATTTAATAAATATTAATTATGTGAATGCAGACAGAAACTGTAAACATGTTTACCAGGAACTAAATAGGTTCTTAGGTGATTGATATGCAATGGGCAATGCATTAAGGAAAGCTAGGAAAATATTTGGTAGATATATTTAAACCTGTGATTTAAAAATATATTATTTCATATATTTTTCCACACACCATCTCTTGATGGCTTCAGGGGTGAATACTTGGCTGGATTCAACCAACTTAAACTTATTCTTTTACACAAAATTTCTTTTGACAACTAATCTTTATTTAGGTCCCCTCTGAGCAACTCTCCACCAACCTCTTAACAACAACACCATAACATTTAACACTCAATTATATGTTGTCTTGTAGGTTACATGTAATCTGTTTAAGCCTAATTTTTCAAAGTACACAAAGCTCCTGGAAGCCAGGGAAAATACTCCTTCCCAAATATCTCCCAGAGTGTAAATAGTGTTGAACACATAGGCAATCAATACGTACTTTATAAACTGGATGTTAAACTTTTGCATGTCTGTAGTGCTTTGTAAGTTGTAAAGTGCTTTTATAACTAGTTATTTTTATTCTCACAAACACTGTGAGAAGCAATCAGAGCAGGTATTGTTATTTCTATTTCCTTGATGGAGAAACTGAGCTTAAAGAATTCACAGCTTGAGCAAAATCACATAGCCAGCGCTCCTTCTTCCGACCACACTACATTGTATCTTACTGAGGAAAGGGAAGGCTGAGAAATAGATTTTAGGACAAAGAGACTTTTCATGTCAAGAATTTCAGCTCTTCAGGTCCTGGCAGGTTGGCTCAGTTTGTTAGAGCTTCATCCCTATAAACCAAGGCACTTTAAAAAAAAAAAGAAAAAAAGAAAAAATGAATTTTAGCCCCTTTAAATAAAAATGTTTGTACTGGAAAAAGCCAAAAGAAATATTGTGTGTTTCTAATTAGGATGAGGAGAAGCATTAATTATTGAATAAGTAGCTTTATTACATTTTTTATCTTGACAGTGTTTTGGTTTTTAAGATTTCTAAATTCCTATACCTAAGCTCCCTTTTTTTCTTTCCTGGTTTCTAGCAAACATTTGTATCTGAATGGTTCAATCTTTCTTTTCTGAGTGAATCTGAGGTCTCTTTCTTTTAATGCTTTAAACTTTTGTTAGTCTTGTCGCTTTTATTCCAGTTATCGTGTGTGCTAATGTTTTGAAAATGAAAAATGAACACAAAAAATATATGAGGCCATGTAGGAAAATAAATCCATTTAAATCTTTATCTAATTTATCAGCACCTATATTAGCAGATTAAGAAAAATAACCTTGCATGTAGTAAGAAGCCTTAGCTAGTGTAAACAGACTTTTCCTTGGGCCAAGTGTGCATGAACTAATTGAAATGGCGTAATGTAAAAGAATGTAGGGGGACTAGTAGCCTGACTCTGTACCTAGTTAATCAGTATCCTATTGCACATTCTTGATAGCCTATATTTAAGTCACTGCCCCTTCCTTAATAATCTGGTCTTGTAAGACCTATTTTCTTAATTAATCCCAATTTCTAAAGGGCCATAAACCAAGAATGTAACAGCTTAGCTAGAGGGGAGGTCACTGGTGCCACCCAGACCAGGCATTTAGATATAATCTAACTTCCCCATTCTAACTGACTCAGGAGGGGCTGTGAAAGCCCACCACAAAAGCCTGGTAGTTAGGAGACAGGAAAAAAAAAGAAGTTTAGGAGTATATAAAGGGTGATCTCATTGTATTAGCTGTTTGGGCTTTGGAACTTTGAAATCCCTGAGCCAGCAGTGCTGCTTTGATTAAAGGCTTCTTTCCTGATACCTCCAAGTGCTTAACTGTTCCTTCTTTTTGTGCTAATGCCACAACATTTTTGGAGCATTGGTCATGAAGTTTTTATTGCGCTGGCTCTTGGGGCCGCCACTGACAAGAGCAGACTCCGACTCCGGGGCACTCGGCCCGAGCTCTGTGACCCTGGGAAGGCACCACGGGCACTGGTGCCTTTTCGCTGGTTCCTGGACTCAAGGGGCCTGGGGAGACTGCTGCACTTCTGTGCTCCAGCAGAAAACACCTTTCTTGAGGCAGAAAACACCTTTCTGGACCAGAAGTCTGAGTGTCTCTGAGGAATCATTTCGATGTCAAGCCTGTCTTTCAGACAAGAGAGGCAGCTGATCACCATCTAGATAAATATTTGCCTCAGATCAGGGTCTTTTCGTGGGTGGAAATCAAAACTTGGACTGACTGTTGTGTGGATGAAAGTGTGAAAGCCTGTGCTCCAAGGCAAAAAGCTACGGAGTTTGTGTGAACCTCAACCTATGGTTCCATGGTGATCCTCATATGGCTAAGGCAGGCATTGTCACCTGGGGGACTGAGGCAACTTGGTCCCTCCTGCAGTGGTGATCTGGGTCCGGGGTTTATACGGATTCTCCATCAAAGCTAAGAGGCACCTAAATCCAGGCGACCAGAGCGGCCAGGTGGGTGAAGCGAAAGTTACCTCCTGTTTGTCTGGTGTCTCCATTCATTGGGTGGAGCAACATGGGAAATAGCTCCTCAACACCCACTGTCTTAGAATGTATGTTAAGGAATTCTAAGAAAGGATTTTCTGGGGACTATGGGATAAAATTGGTCCCTTGGAAGTTAAAAAGAATGTGTGAAATAGACTGGCCATCTTTTGGAGTAGGTTGGCCATCAGAGGGCACATTGGATGTTCCCACAATCAGAAATGTTCACAGAATTATAACAGGAGATGCAGGTCATCCTGATCAGTTCCCTTATATTGATCAGTGGCTAGAAATAGCTTGGCACAAGCCTCCTTGGATCCAGGTCTGCCTGTGTAAGAAGGGACAGAGTAACGTTTTAGTGGCAGGAGGAAAGAAACAGACAGGAGAACAGAAGCAGGCAAGAGAAAAGCAACAGGTCCCTTAGAAGGAAGCTCAGCCACCAGTTCTTCAGGAACCCCCTAGGAAGCCCCACCAGTTTTACCACCTCCATATGTGCCTCAAGTGGCACCCAGAGCTCTCTTGCCTGGCCACAGAAGTTTAGATACACAACCTCCGTCCTCTCTTTCTCTCCAACCGGACTCTCCAGAGACAGTTGGACGGCACTTGCACTCAGCTGATCAGGGAACTAGACCACATCCAGCCTTCCAGATGCCTCTCCGAGGAACTTGGGGTCCCCCAGTATTGAGAGAAGACGGGACCCTATAAGAGGGGAGATAGGTCTTTTACTACCAGCCTTTTACTACTACCAATCTCCTGAATTGGAAAAATCACACTCCTGCTTATTCTGAAAAATGTAAGGTCATGGTATACCTCCTTGAGTATATTTTCCAGACCCATAAGCCCACCTGGGTAAACTAACAGATCCTCCTCACACTCTAACACTGGGGAGCACATGAGAATAATAACAGAGGCTCGGGAATGGCTCCAGACCCAGGCCCCACCAAGGCCATTAGACACAGACAGATGGGCCAGGGAGGCCCTCCCAGATGAGGAACCCAGATGGGACCTGAACTCAGAAGACAGAAGGGCCAGGCTAAAAAGATATTGGCTGGCCTTCCTACAGGGGCTCATGGTCAGGGCCAAGAAGCTCACCGATATGGCTAAGACCTCCGAGATCTTCAAGAAGCCTGACGAAAATCCAGCAGTTTTCTATGAGAGGCTATGTGAGGCACACCAGATCTACACTTCTTTTGATCCTGAAGCCCCAGAATATCAAGTATAGTTAATGCAGCCTTCCAAGTTCAAGCACAGCCCAACATAAGGAGAAAGCTGCAGAAGCTTGAAGGATTTTCAGGGGGGAAAAAACGCAACCAAACTGCTAGAAATAGCAAACAAGGTTTTCAGCAACTGAGACAGGGCAGCTAAGAAGGAAGTGGAGGAGAGACAAAAAAAAAAAAAAAAAAAAGCAACCTTAATAGCGGTGGATATTAAGGAATCAAGCTCCCAGACTGATAAGAAAGGGAATAAGGATCCACAGGCCAAGGGGAAGGAGGACAAACCTGAAGCGAGACCAGTATGCTTATTGTAAGGAATCTTCACACTGGAAGAATGAATTTCCAAAACGTCAGAAAGGGAAATCAGGATTGTCTAACCCACCCAGCCATTACTGACCAGAACCGCTTGAGGTAGACCTTATTGGGCTGACAGCAGCTGACTCCGACTAGGACAGACCAGTCTCTTTCCAGCTGGGCCCCCAAGAGCCCATGATCAGAATGAAAACTGGGGGGCCAGACTGTGGACTTTATGGTCGATACAGGAGCTGAGCACTCAGTAGTCACTCAGAAAGTAGTGCCTCTCTCAGGAAAGGAGGTCGCCATTATCAGAGCTACTAGGGACCAGACCCGTAGACAGTTCTGCTGCCCTCGCCGATGCCAACTTGGCGGCCACCAAGTAATCCACGATTCCTGTACTTGCCAGATTGTCCAGTGCCTCTAATGGGTAGAGACCTTCTAGCCAAGATGGGGGTGGAGATTACCTTTGCCCCAGATGGCTCAGCACAGCTGCACCTAGGTGAGGAGACCTCTCCAGTGATCCTGTCCCTAGCAGTGCCCAGGGAGGAGGAATGGAGACTTTATACCTCCCATTCGAAGGACTCACCATTAGAGCCTGAATTAGAGGAAGAATTCCCAATGGTCTGGGCAGAAGGAAATTCCCCTTGCCTGGCCAAGGGCCACACCTGGGTACTAATTGACTTAAAGCCTGGGGCATAGCTTGTCAAAATCTACCAATATCTGATTTCAAGGGATGCATGCCTAGGAACCCAGGTCCACTTAGACTGGCTGCTTCAGTGGGGACTTTTTAAACGGTATCAGTCTCCATGGAACACCCCTCTCTTGCACGTCAAAAATCCTGTGACTGATTACTGCCTGGAGCAGGAACTGTGGGCTTTTAATGAGGCTGTTATAACTCTGCATTCAGCACTGCTAAACCCCTACACCAGCCGTGGGCAAACTACGGCCCGCAGGCCGGATCCAGCCTGTTTGAAATGAATAAAACTAAAAAAAAAAAAAGAAAGACCGTAGAATAAAACTAAAAAAAAAAAAAAAAAAAAAAGACCTTACCCTTTTATGTAATGATGTTTACTTTGAATTTATATTAGTTCACACAAACACTCCATCCATGCTTTTGTTCTGGCCCTCCGGTCCAGTTTAAGAACCCATTGTGGCCCTCGAGTCAAAAAGTTTGCCCACCCCTGCCCTACACACTTGTACTCATTCCATCAAAGGCAGAATGGTTTACATGTCTAGATCTGAAAGATGCCTTTTTCTGCCTTCAGTTGGCACCCCTAGTCAGCCCCTGTTCACCTTTGAGTGGGAAAACCCAACTACAGGGCCAAGGAGCAGTTCACCTGGACCAGACTGCCACAAGGGTTCAAGAACTCCCTGACTCTTTTTAGTGGAGCACTAGCATCTGATCTGTCCAAGTTCCCAGGACAGGACTTGGGGTGCGTTCTACTCTAATATGTAGATGACGTCCTACTGGCTAGCTCCACAGGAGCTCAGTGCTTTGAAGGTATGCAAGCCCTTCTGAAACTCCTAACTGAAACAGATTACCAGGTGTCCAAGAGAAAGGCACAAATCTGTCAGAGAGAAGTCAAGTACCTAGGTTTCCAAATCACCTGAGGGAAACGAAGACTGGGGACTGAAAGGAAGGAGGCAGTATGTGCTATCCCACTACCTAGCACCCAGCAACAGGTTCAGGAATTCCTGGGAGCAGCAGGGTTCTGTCAAATTTGGATCCCAGGGTTTTCAGATCTAGCTAAGCCTCTCTATGAAACTATCAAAGGGGAAGAGAAGGCACCCATCGACTGGGGTCCTGAGCAGGAAAATGCCTTCACCACCATAAAGGCAAAGCTCACGGAGGCCCCAGTACTAGTGCTACCAGATGCGACATAAGATTTTAACCTCTTCATTCATGAGAACAATGGGGTAGCCCTAGGAGTTCTAACGCAGGAGTTTGGACCCTGGCAAAGACCAGTAGCCTACCCCTCCAAGCAGATTGTCCTGGTTGCCTCCGGGTGGCCCCCATGTTTCAGGGACCTTCCAGCCACCATATTATTAGTCAAAGAAGCAGATAAGTTTACCCTGGGACAAAACTTAAATGTAAAAGTACCTCATGTTGTTGTAACCCTAATGGAAGCTAGGGGGCAGCACTGGCTAACTCATGCTCAAATGACTCAATACCAAGGGCCTCTTTGTGAAAATCCCTGAGTACAATTAGAAACAGTGAGAGCTCTTAATCCTGCCACCTTCTTACCCATCGCTGAGGGAGCCCCTGAGCATGATTGCCTAGAAGTTCTAGAGGAGGTTTAATCCAGCCAGCCAGATCTAACAGACTGGCCTCTGCAGAATCTGGATCTGATATTTTAAAGGGAGCAGCTTTCTATATGAAGGGAAAAGACGAGCCGGATATGCAGTGGTATCATACTTTGAGACAGTAGAGGCACAGGCTCTGCCTGAAGGATGGTCAGCTCAGAGGGCAGAACTTTGGGCCCTGATCAGAGCTTTAGAACTCAGCAAGGAAAAGCACGATAACATTTATATCGACTCGCGCCAGGCCTTTGCCACCCTGCATAGCCATGGGGCTATATACACGGAAAGAGGACTCCTGACTGCTGGAGGGAAAGGAATAAAAAACCAGAATGAAATCCTAAAATTGCTAGAAGAAGTATGGGAGCCCAAGGAAATAGCCATCATGCATTGTAAGGGTCACCAGAAGGGGAAAGACTCAGTGTTACAAGGAAACCGACATGCTGACACTGCAGCCAAGCTGGCTGTTAAAGAACAAGTAGCCCCTTCACGGATCATGTTGGCCCCCGAATTACCTGAACCTCTGAAATACACTCCTCAGGCGGAGGAATGGGCCCAGAAAGAAGGGCCCAACACAGTGAATATATATCTACTGGTCTTTGTTTGCACCTTTTCAGGCTGGGTCAAGGCATATCCCACTCACACAGAAGAGGCAAGAGAAGTCACTAAGGCATTGCTGAAGGATATGATTTCGCGGTATGGAAATGCCTCCAACCATAGCGTGGGATAATGGCCAGCCTTTGTAGCAGAAATAGTACAATAGGTATCTAAGGCTTTAGGAATTAAGTGGAACCTACATACAGCTTACAGGCCCCAGAGCTCAGAGAAAGTAGAGCGCATGAACCAACTCTCAAGCAGGCTATGCCTAAACTATGCCAAGAGACAACCTTACCTTGGAGAGATATCTTGCCTCTTGTACTCCTGCGGGTGTGCTGTGCCCCAAGGGTAAGGGTAGGTTTATCTCACTTTGAAATTCTATATGGCAGACCCCCTCCCTTAATTCAGCTGAAGGGATATTTGAGGGACATAGGGAACTTAGGAATTCAGAAGCAATTACAAAAACTAGGGAAAACTGTCTTTGAGGTCCACAGATGGGTTATTGACTGATTACCCATCTCTCTAGGACCAGCTGTACACCATTATAAACCTGGAGACCAGGTTTGGGTAAAAGATTGGAAAAAGGAGCCCCTTAAACCAAGTTGGAAGGGACCCTATCCAGTCATACTAACCACCCCCACAGCTCTCAAGGTTGTAGGACTGAACACCTGGATCTACCACTCCCTGGTGAAAGCAGCCTACCAACTGAGTGAAGCCCAGCCTAAGTGGAAGGTGACCTCTGACCAGAAACATCCCCTGCGGGTCACCCTCAAGAAGATGGCGGACTTGGCTGACCGACCTGTTCCAAGGAATTTAGATAACACCCTGCTAAATACTTCCTTACACTAATATTTCTTTTTTTAATATTTTTCCCTTTATTGAATAAGATATTACAAATGTGTTTTTATCTCCCCGATGTCCCCTCATCCCCCCAATCCTGCCCTCACCCTCACCCCCTGTTGTCCACATCCATCACTTATGCTTGTATGCATGCATACAAGTCCTTTGGTTGATCTCTCCCCCTCACCCCCACCTTCCCTTGCCTTCCCTCTGAGTTTTGAGCATCTGATCAATGCTTCTCTGTCTCTACATCTGTTTTTGTTCATTGGTTTATGTTGCTCATTATAATCCACAAATGAGTGAGAGCATGTGATATTTATTTTTCCCTGACTGACTTACTTCACTTAGCATAATGCTCTCCAACTCCATCCATGCTGTTGCAAATGGTAGGAGTTCCTTCCTTTTTACAGCAGCATAGTATTCCATTGTGTAGATGTGCCAAAGTTTTTTAATCCATTCATCTGCTGATGGGCACTTAGGCTGATCCCAAATCTTAGCTATTGTAAATTGTGCTATGAACATAGGGATGCATATATCCTTTCTGATTGGTGTTTCTGGTTTCTTGGGATATATTCCCAGAAGTGGGAAAACCGGGTCAAATGGAAGTTCCATTTTTAGTTTTTTGAGGGAACTCCATACTCTTCTCCACAGTGGCTGCAGCAGTCTGCATTCCCACCAGCAGTGAATGAGGGTTCCTTTTTCTCCGCATCTTAGCCAGCAGTTGTCCTTTGTTGATTTGTTGATGATCGCCATTCTGACAGGCGTGAGATGGTACCTCATTGTTGTTTTGATTTGCATCTCTCAGGTGATTAGTGACTTTGAGCATGTTTTCATGTATCTCTCAGCCTTATGCATGTCCTCTTTCAAAAAATGTCTATTTAGGTCCACTGCCCATTTTTTTATTGGGTTGTTTATCTTCCTTTTGTTAAGTTGTATGAGTTTCCTATAAATGTTGGAGATTAAACCTTTATTGGAGATATCATTGGCAAATATGTTCTCCCATGCAGTGGGTTTTCTTGTTGTTTTGTTGATGGTTTCTTTTGCTATGCAGAAGCTTTTTATTTTGATATAGTCCCATTTGTTTATTTTCCCTTTAGTTTCCATTGCCCTAGGAGCTGTGTCAGTGAAGAAATTCCTTCGGCATATATCTGAGATTTTGCTACCTGAGGATTCCTCTAATAATCTTATGGTTTCCCATCTTACGTTTAAGTCCTTTATCCATTTTGAGTTTATTTTTGTGTATGGTGTAAGTTGGTTGTCTAGTTTAATTTTTTTGCATGTGTCTGACCAAATTTCCCAGCACCATTTATTGAAGAGACTGTCTTGACTCCATTGTATGTTTTTGCCTCCTTTGTCAAATATTAATTGAGCATAGTGGTTCAGGTCGATTTCTGGGTTCTCTATTCTATTCCATTGGTCTATATGTCTGTTCTTGTGCCAGTACCAGGCAGTTTTGAAAACAGTGGCTTTGTAATACAGTTTGATATCTGGTATTAAGGTCCCTCTTACTTTGTTCTTCTTTCTCAGGATCGCATCAGCTATTCAGGTTTTTTTTTGTTTTGTTTTTTAATTTCAGATGAATTTTTGGAATGTTCATTCTAGATTCCTGAAATATGCTGTTGGTATTTTAATGGGGAGTGCATTGAATCTATAGATTGCTTTGGGTAGTATGGACATTTTGATGATGTTGATTCTACCAATCCATGAACATGGTATGTTCTTCCATCTGTTTATGTCTTCCTTTATCTCTTTTTTCAATGTCCTGTAGTTTTCTGGGTAGAGGTCTTTTACCTCCTTGGTTAAGTTTATTCCTAGGTATCTTATTTTTTTTTGGTGCAATGGTAAATGGGATTTTTTAAAAATTTCTCTTTCTGTAAGTTCACTATTAGTGTATAAAAATGCCATAGATTTCTTGGCGTTAATTTTGTTTCCTGCTACATTGCCAAATTCCTTTATTAGGTCTAATAGTTTTTTGATGGAGTCTTTAGGGTTTTCTAAGTACAGTATCATGTCACCTGCAAATAATGACAATTTTACTTCTTCTTTTCCAATTTGGATGCCTTTTATTTCTTCTTCTTGTCTGATCACTTTGGCTAGCACTTCCAGTACTATGTCGAACAGGAGTGGTGAAAGTGGGCATCCCTGTCTTGTTCCTGTTCTTAAGGGAAATGGTTTTAGTTTTTGCCCATTGAGTATGATGTTGGCTGTAGGTTTGTCATATAAGGCTTTTATTATGTTGAAGTATGATCTCTCTATTCCCACTTTGCTGAGCGTTTTTATCAGAAAAGGGTGTTGGACTTTGTCAAATGCCTTTTCTGCATTAATTGATATGATTATGTGATTTTTTCTCTCAACTTGTTTATGTGATGCATCACGTTTATTGATTTGCAGATATTGTACCAGCCTTGCATTCCTGGAATAAATCCCACTTGGTCATTGTGTATGATCTTTCTAATGTAATGCTGGATCCAGTTTTCTAGAATTTTGTTGAGGATTTTAGCATCTATGTTCATCAGAGATATTGGCCTGTAATTCTCTTTCTTTGTGGTGTCTTTTTCTGGTTTTAGGATTAGGGTAATGCTGGCTTTATAGAAAGAGCTTGGAAGTGTGCCTTCCTCTTGAACTTTTTGGAATGAGAAGGATTGGCTTTAGTTCTTCCTTGAATGTTCGGTAAAACTCCCCTGTGAAGCCATCTGGTCCAGGGCTTTTGTTTGCTGGAAGCTTTTTGATTACTGTTTCAATTTCATCTGTAGTCATTGGCCTATTCAGGTTTTTTGATTCTTCCTGATTGAGTTTTAAAAGCTTGTATTTGTCTAGGAATGTGTCCATTTCGTAGAGGTTGTCCAGTTTGTTGGAGTAGAGTTGTTTGTAGTATTTTTTGACAATCCTTTGTATATCAGTAGGGTCAGTTGTTACTTCACCTCTTTCATTTCTGATTTTGTTTATTTGGGTCCTCTCTCTTTGTTTCTTGGTGAGCCCGGCGAGAGATTCATCAATTTGTTAATCCTTTCAAAGAAACAGCTCTTGGTTTTATTGATCTTTTGTATTATCTTTTTGGTCTCTGTGTTTTTTATTTCTGCACTGATCTTTATTATTTCCTTCCTTCTTGATACTGTTGGCTTTTCTTGTTGCTTTCTTTCTAACTCTTTGAGTTGTAGGGTTAGATAATTTATTGCCAGTTTTTCTTGTTTTTTGAGGTAGGCCTGTAGAGCTATGAACTTCCCTCTCAGGACTGCTTTCATTGTGTCCCATAGATTTTGGATTTTTGTGTTTTCATTGTCATTTGTTTCCAGGATGCTTTTTATTTATTCTTTGATCTCTCTGGTAACCCAGTCATTGTTTAATAGCATGCTATTTAGCCTCCAAGTGTTTGATTTTTTTAAAATGTTTTTATTGTAGTTGATTTCTAATTTTATGCCATTGTGATCTGAGAAGATGCTTGTTATGATTTCTATTCTCTTGAATTTGAAGAGACTTTGCCTGTGTCCTAATATATGGTCTATCTTTGAAAATGTCCCATGTGCACTGGAGAAGAATGTATATTCTGTAGCTTTGGGGTGAAATACTCTGAAGATGTCATTTAAGTCCATCTGATCTAGTGAGTCATTTAGGATTGCTGTTTCTTTGCTGATTTTTTGTTTAGTGGATTTATCCAGTGGTGTCAGTGGGGTATTGAAGTCTCCTACTATGACTGTATTGCTACTGATCTCTCCCTTGATATCTTCCAGAAGTTGTTTTATGTATTTGGGTGCTCCTGAATAGGGTGCATATATGTCTACCAGAGTTATATCTTCTTGTTGAATTGCTCCCTTTTGTATTATGTAGTGGCCTTACTTATCTTTTGTTATGACCTTTACTTTGAAGTCTATTTTGTCAGATATAAGTATCACAACCCCAGCTTTTTTCTCATTTCCATTTGCCTGAAAATTTTTTTTCCATCCCTTCACTCTCAATCTGTGTGAATCCTTTGTTCTGAGGTGGTTCTCTTGCAGACAGAAAATATATGGGTTATGTTTTCTTTTTTTAAAATATATTTTATTGATTTTTTTTACAGAGAGGAAGGGAGAGCGATAGAGAGTTAGAAACCTCGATCAGCTTCTTCCTGCACACTCCCTACTGGGGATGTGCTCGCAACCAAGGTACATGCCCTTGACCAGAATTGAACCTGGGACCCTTGAGTCTGCAGGCCGATGCTCTATCCACTGAGCCAAACCGGTTAGGGCCATGTTTTCTTATCCATCCCGCTACCCTGTGTCTTTTGATTGGAGCATTTAATAAATTTACATTTAATGTTATTGAAAAGTACTTGTTTGTGGTCATTTTTATTCTTAATGTTTGTGTTTTTTCTTGTCTTTCTGTTTCTTATTTTTACAGCAGTCCCTTTAGCATTTCTTGCATTGCTGGCTTCGTGGTAATAAACTCTCTTAGCCCTTTTTTGTCTTTGAAGCTCCTGATTCCACCTTCAATTTTGAATGATAGCCTTGCTGGGTATAGTATTCTTGAATTCATTCCCTTGCTTTGCATCACTTTGTATATTTCATTCCATTCCCTTCTTGCCTGGTGTATTTCTGTAGAGAAGCCAGCTGATATTCTCATAGGAGATCCCTTGTAGGTAACTTTCTGTCTCTCTCTGGCAGCCTTTAAGATTCTTACTTTGTCATTGGTGTTTGCCAATTTAATTATGTTGTGTCTTGGTGTTGGTCTTTTGGGGTTCATCTCGTTTGGAACTCTATGTGCTTCTTGGACTTGTGTAGTTTTTTTCTTGCCAGTATCAGGGAAGTTTTCTGTCATTTCTTCAAACAGGTTTTCCATTTCTTGCTTCTCCTCCTCTCCTTCTGATACCCCTATTAAGCGAATGTTGTTTCATTTTACATTGTCCCAAAGCTCCCTTAGGCTCTCCTCTTGCTTTTAAGTTTTTTCCAGTTGCTCCTGTGTTTGTGTGTTTTTTCCTACCTTGTCTTCTAATTCGCTGATGCAGTCTTCAGCCCCTTCTAGTCTGCTGTTTAAGCCTTCCATTGTGTTCTTTATTGCAGCTATGTCGTTCTTCATTTCCTCTTGGTTCCTTTTCATGTTGGTGACATTCTCATTCAGCTCCTTATAATTATCATTGAGTTTGTGTATTTGTCATCCAGCCATTTGAGCATCCTTATAACCATTACTCTGACTTCTTTCTCTGATAAGTTAGTAGCCACAATTTCATTTAACTCCTTTTCTGGTGATTTTTCTTTTTCTTTCCTTTGTGGATTGCTTTTTATGTCTTCCCATGTTTTGCTATAATTTTTTAATTGTAGCTCCATTTGCTTTGCTACCCAGTTTCTTTAGGGTGTGGTGCTACTGGTGTGACCTCTCAGGTCTCCTGGGTTTGGTAGTCTAGTGTAGCTCCTTACTTGAGCTATTTGGGTTCTCTTGATGTAGGCCTGCAAGCTGGAAAGGCACAACTGAGGTGTCTAGAAGTCAGCAGCTGTGCAGGGGGTGTTCCAATTTTTGCTGTCTTATACTCTTGGTTGAAATCACGCGTGTCCCGAAGGGACTCACAGTGGCACCCAGGAACTGTCTATTGGGGTGGTGGGGCTCAGGAGGCCTGCACTCTGGCAAAGCATGACTGTGGTGTCCAGAGTTCTATAGTTTTGGGGTGGGCAGACTCAGCTTTTGCTGCTGCCTCCGTGGTTGGATACACGTGATCCCAGCAGCAGCTCACAAGGCACCCGTGGTGTGTTTGCCATCAGGGTGTACTGACACACTCTGAAGGGCCCTGGCACTGAAGCCACTTGATTACAGTGTCTGTGGGCAGGTATCCCAGAAGAGGGAATTCAGCGTTTCTACAGCCCAGCAGTGCACCCTTGTTTGTTTAAGTGTGTGATCAGCAGGGCTCACAGCGGGGCCCAGGGCTGCCTGTGGAGCGGTGGTCTTGGGAGACCTGCAGGCTGGAAAAGCATGCAACAGTAGTGTCCAGAGTTCTGCAGCTGTGGGGTGGGGAAACTCAGTATTTGCTGATACACCTGTGGTGGATAGGCTCATGTTCCCAGTGGCGGCACACAGGAGCACCTGCAGTGAGTTTGCTAGCGCAGGTGCACTGAAGCACTCTGAAGGGCCCTGGCAGGCTTAATTGAGGCATCTTTGGGCCTGTATCCAGGATGCCTGAATTCAGAATTTCTACTGCCCAGGAGAGTGTGTCCCTATTAGTCCAAGATCGGACCCAACAGAGGCTCACTACGGCTTCCCAAAATGCCCTGTGGATAGATGGGCTCAGGGGGAGTGAGCAACTATGGCAGTCTAGTTTGCCAATGCTGAGCTCTGACGCACTCTGAGGGGCCCTGGTGTTGAGGGGCCCTGGCACTGAAATTGCGCAGCTGGGTGTGTGTGGGCAGTTATTCAGGCAGAGGGAATTCAGAATTTCTACTGGGGGGCAGTGCGCCTGTGTCTGTACAAAATCACACCCAGTTGAGGCTCACAGTGACTCCTAAGAGAAGTCTATGGAGTGGTGTGCCTCGGAGACCTGTGCGCTGGAGATGCTCAAATGCGATCTTGGAGGTCTGCAGCTGGCGAGGGGGAGGCTGCACTTACTGCTGCGGGCAACAAGGTGCTCCTTTGGTGGTGGAGATTCCAGGGTCTGTGAGTCTGTGGGTGTGGCTGCAGGATTTTGGCTGGAGTGGCTGCCGGGTCGCAAGCAGGCAGTATCCCAGGCCTGTCTGGGTGGTGGTGCTGATGAGTTCCTAGAAGAGGCTGCTCTCCCCTTTAAGATGGCGTGGGCTCTGTGCCCGAGTCCCGCAGTCTGGGGAGTGCCGCAGCGGTGGTAGTCTCTCCCTGTCCCAGAGAGCCTGTTCTGCCAGCCTCTGCTGCTCCTGCAGGATTTAACTGTCCCTCACTCACTCACACACACAACAGACACATCCACTCACTCTCCTTTCATCCCCTCACTCACTTACTTCCTATCCCTCACCTCCTTCCTGCCAGCTGCCATCTTTTTTCTCCTCCTAATATTTCTTTCTTATCTCCCCCTAAAAGTAATATGCTCTAGTATTTCTGGATAATCATTGTTTTTATCTTTCTAACTAGAGGCCCAATGCACAAAATTCATGCATGCATAGGGTTCCTAGGCCTGGCTGGAGATCAGGGCCAATCTGTGGGGCGACTGGGGGAGGTCCCCTCTGGCACCTGCCTTGGCTGGCCTGGGACATGTGGGCTGGGGGCAGTTCCTGCATTAAGCATCTGCCCCCTGGTGGTCAGTGCATGTCATAGCGACCGGTCATTCCACCGGTCATTCTGCCATTTGGTCAATTTGCATATTAGCCTTTTATTATATAGGACTAGAGGCCTGGTGCACGAAATTTGTGCACTGGGGATGAGTAGGGGGTTCCTTAGCCCAGCCTGTGCCCTCTCGCAGTCCGGGACCCCTCCCTCCTTACCGCCCACCTGCTTGTTGCTTCCTACCAGTCAGCTTGCTGCTCCTTAGTGCTGCCGCGAAGGCCTTGGGTCTGCTGGGTGCTGGACCTGCGGGTTTGTGTCTCTGATACCCCCAGCAACCTCAGCACCTTTATGGCGGGGCTTGGGGCTGCTGGGTGCTGGGGCTGCGGATCTGTGTCTTTGATCAGGGCCCCAGCAGCCACAACACCAAGGTGGTGGGCCTTGGGGCTGCTGGGTGCAGAGCCTGCAGGTTTGTGTCTCCGATCAAGCCCCCAGCAGCCCTAACACTGCCTCAGCGGGGCTTGAGTCTGCTGGGTGCCGGGCTCCCCTGCGTGTTTGTGTCTGTAATCTGGCTCCCAGCAGCCCCAGCAGGCCCAGCACCACCTAAATAACTTAAGGGAAACTTTATTTAGTCTTCTTTTAAAAACAATCTAGTTTAAAAATGAGTTGTAGTTAAGAGAGAGCAAAGAACATGGTACCTAAGAGTGAGATAGACAGACAGAGGAGAGGCTGGGCACTGGTCAGGGGCTTACATGCCAACTGTTCTCCACCTGGGAAATGATGTAAAATCGGTTTCTTTAGTTTTCTGCTCAATGGTCTTCTCCAGGGAGTGGAGTGGCATCTGCTCGCTTCTCCCTGGGGCCTGGCTTGGTGGTCGCCTTGGGGTCTGGCTGCGCTCCAGCGGGCTCTGCACAGGCCTGCCTGCTCTGCCTGGCCCTGTCCACACGTTGCTTCCTCCGAGTCTTCCTTGGGTGCAGCCCCGGTCTATCACCTCCTCCTGTGTCTGCACCACTTCCACAGGCCGAGAAAGAGGCCCACACGGAGCTCAGGTCTGCAGGAAGCTGGTCCTCTGCTTTCAGAACCTTCGGGAGCTCCGCTTGCAATTGTTCCCTTCCATGACCTTCCTTCCCTACTTCCGGCGTCTTCACAGAGCACCGCATGCCTGCCCTCCAGCAGCAGGTTGTCTTTGTATGGCTTTCAGGGCAGCCTTCCGGGCCTGGTGGCCGCACTGCGGCCCTTCCACATTGGGCGCCGGGCCTGAGGCCTGCCCAGGAAGGTGGGAGGCTCCCCAGCAAGTCCTGCTGCACCAGGTGCACCTGCACCCGCCCCCATCCCCGACCACACCCTCCAGGCATGGCGGCTCAACACTGTGCTCAGGGCCTGGGAGTTAAGCAGCAGGGTAGTCCTGATGCAGTAGAGCTGGGCCAGCTGGGTCAGCTTCCTGTGCTGGGCAGAGATGGGGGGGCTCAGGCTGGACCCTGGGGGAGGTCCCTTTGGGCAGCTCTCTGCTCTTCCTGGTGAGCCCTTTGGGCCCCCCCTCCCACCAGGCAGGTGGTCCTGCCCTCCATCTCTGATAGCTAGGAGCCACTGCCAGGGCTGGGTGCGCCCCCATAATTCCAGTGGGGCCCAGCTTCCTGAGGGGAGCCTCGAGTCCTAGTGCTGGTGGCTGTGGCAGCCAAGCAGAGTTCTGACAGGCTGCGGCTGGGGTCTGGGGGCACCCCCTGGGTGGCTGCCCCTGCCAGCAGCTGGACAGGGGTGCGGCAGTGGAGGCAGGGCAGGGGCGGGGGTGAAAGGGCCTGTGTTAAATCTAGGGGCCGGGTCGCTGGCTCCACCACAGGGGCTGGGGGCGCAAAGTCTTGCAAGGAGGTGGGGGAGAGGGTGCCTTACGCAGAGTCCATGGAGCAGGAGCTGCCCTCCCTGGGGCCCAGAGCCAGCAGTTCGCTGGTCAGTGTGACAGATGAGGCAGTGATACTGAGGGACATCTCCTCCGATTGGGAGCTGAAGGGGCCACCCTCGAACTCGGTAGAGGAGAGCGTCTCCCCGGGCTCCAGCACCACCACGGCCAGGGTCTCCATGGAGCCGTTGGAGGCGCAGTGCTGGGAGTCCAGGCTGTTGCTGCTTTTGCGTAGGATGGTGGGGGAGCTGGCGGCAGAAGTGCTACTCTCCCCACCCTCCTCTTCCTCTTCCTCCTCCAGGCTCTGCAGGTGCTGCTGGCCGCCCCCTGCTCCTGCCCACGCAGCTGCTGCAACTGGCTCTGGGCATTGTAAATGGAGTTCACCCAGCCCCGGCACAGAGCCTGCCCACTGGCCTGGAACGTGTAGGCCCCCACGGCGCTGTGGAACTCATTCAGGTAGATGAGGAGGAAGGAGCCAGGGCCTGCAGCTCCGGGAACACGATCTTGTCCACCAGCAGTGGTGGCCTGATGACCTTGGTCCCCTCACCCTTCTTCACTGCCTTGGTCACTAAGAGTAGGTCCGTGAAGAGGGAGCAGTACACATCCATCTTTCTGTGCTTTCCCTCCTTCATCCTCAGGCTGCCCTCCAACAGCAGCTGACACGTCTCCTCTGAGGAGGCACCAGGGATGGGCTCGGTCAGGTCCAGGTGCAGAAATTCTTTCAGGAGCTTGTCCACCTCATCGTTGCTACCCTCCACCACCTCGTAGGCATCCATGCGGCTCACCATGGCCACCAGCTGCTGCCGTATGCATGCGTTCACGTGGTGGATGAAGCGCTCCACGGAGCTGATCATGGTGATGACGGCCTCCTTGGCACGTGGCTGGTCTGTCTTCCTCAGCACCGACTTGAGCAGCAGCGGGTACTTGGTGAGCCGCTGGTGGGGCTTGGTCAGCATGTCGCTCAGCTTCAGCCACTGGCACTGCTGGTGCTTCTCGGCCCACGTCACCTAGGCCAGGAAGAGGTTGTCGCGCAGCAGGCTGCCCATGTACTCCACGCAGCCCTCCTCCTCCATGAAATACCAGATGTAGGGCTTGAAGAGGGAGCCGAACATCTCGAAGTCTTTGAGGAGGTCCCGGGCTGCAGCAGCTCCTGCGAGCGCAGCACTTTCTCCACCACTGGCGCCATCACGCTGCAACAGCCCACGGTGCAGATGTGGGATCTCGGGGATGTTGCTGAACAGGAGCAGGGCGTGGAGGTGTCTGGACTCCTCCTCAGGGTGACCCTTCACCCAGGAGTCCCTGCCTCTCCATTCACCCCCTCCGCCAGCAGGGAGCGCCCTCAGTGGGTCCGCTGCTCTGGGCGCTAAGGAGGAGGAGGCCGTGGAAGGCAGGCAAGGGGCCCAGGACTCACAGCGCCCCTGCCACCACCCCGCATCCCTCTGGGGCCTGCACCCAGGAGTGCCATGGCTGCAGCAGGGCCACCGGCTGGGCTTGGAGGTGAGTCCTCCACGCACAGTCCCAGCAGCCTGCCTGGTGTGGGTGGGGGTTTCGGGTCACCTTGAGGGAGGCTCCGGCCTTTCTCTGCTCCTCTCCTGGTGGAGCGGCGGGACTCCAGCACTGAGGTCAGAGGAGCCACCTTCTAGCCCCCAGGCTGCTTCTCGGAGTCAGAAGTTGTGCCATCAGCCTCTGTCTAGGACGGGACCTCTGCACCCCCAGGGTGCATAAACACACAGGGCTTCCATCAGGCTTCACTGATCCCGGGGCTGGGAGGACTCGCGGCTCCGCTGATCCCAGGGCCGGGAGGCCTCTCCGCTCCGCTGATCCTGGGGCCGGGATGCCTCTCTGCTCCGCTGATCCCAGGGCCCTGAGGCCTCGCAGCTCTGCGGCTTCGGGGCTGTTTGGCTTCGCTCCACCACTTGGAGCCTGCGTATGCAAATTAACCGCCATATTTTAGCTTCTATAATTGAAACATTGTATCTTTTGGAGCTGTTGCTCCAGGAGCTCAGAGCCAGGCGGCGGCAGGCGGGGAAGGTTGGCTTCCTCCATCACCGAGGCAACCAAGCCTCCTGTTCGCTTCAGCTGTTTGGCTTCCGGCTGCCATCTTGGTTGGCAGTTAATTTGCATATCGCCCTGATTAGCCAATGGGAAGGGTAGCGAAGTTACAGTTAATTACCATGTTTCTCTATTATTAGATAGGATAATTCTTATTTTGTCTTTTTGTGAATTTCGCCAGGACCCTAGACTAGTCCCAGGAGGAGAACTTTTCTGCCCTTGCTGGGACACATAAACACTTTAAATTACTACCTCCTACACAGCAAAGGAATTTATTGCCGTCCCCAGACAAAATGAGGCTGGTTCTCTTACTGTTACTAAACTCTCTTATTCTTGACTACTCTCAAGTCTACACTCTGCCTCTCAAGGATTTTCTAAGTCCTCACTATCTCTCTCAAACCCTCAATTTAACTCCTCAACCTGACCAACTCTGGGCTGAATAAGGACTGCTGGCTCTGTCTCCCCCTCTCATCAACAAGCTACATGGCAGCCCCCACTTCCCTGCATGCATGGTCTGATTCCATACTGCCCTTCCATTATAAGGAGCGTTTAAGTTTCAAATGGTACTATAAGCCAGGACCCCGCACTACTATGACCCTCTTGGGGAAGATAATGAAGATGATGAAGACTCAGCATGCTGAACCCCCTTTATCTCAATGCCCTCCTTCAGCTGGAAGCAGCTAGAGTGGTCGTCATTCCTATCCCCAATCTCTGAGTCTTCTATAATCCCCCAAGCTAAGGCTAGCTTTTGGATCAAGAAGGGGGAATGTGAAAGGATGTAGGGGGACTAGCAGCCTGACTCTGTACCTAGTTAATCAGTATCCTATTGCACATTCTTGATAGTCTATAATTAAGTCACTGCCCCTTTCTTAATAATCTGGTCTTTCAAGACCTATTTTCCTAATTAATCCCAATTTCTAAAGGGCCATAAACCAAGAATGTAACAACTTAGATAGAGGGGAGGTCACTGGTGTCACCCAGGCCAGGCATTTAGATACAGTCTAACTTCCCTATTCTAACTGACTCAGGAGGGGCTGTGAAAGTCCACCACAGAAGCCCAGTAGTTAGGAAACAAAGAAATTTAGGAATATATAAGGGGTGATCTCATTGTATTAGCTGTTCAGGCTTTGGATCTTTGAATCCCCTGAACCAGCAGTGCTGCTTTGATTAAAGGCTTCTTTCCTGATACCTCCAAGTGCTCAACTGTTCCTTCTCTTGTGCCAATTCCACAACAGTATGATTAGAAAAAATAATCTTTAGAAAGCAAACCATGTACCAGTGAATAGACTGGAAGGAAAACCACATGTAAATATAAAATGTGCATTTAGAAAGGCCATAATGCAGTTTCAAATGATAAATAACACACACATGTTTGAACAAAATAGTTTAATTTATGTATTCCAAAATCACTAATAAATGGCTAGAATTCACTTCTTTTACCTATTGCTCTAAAAAGTTTCCTTGTGCCAGCCTGCAGTCTATCCCCTGTCCCTATCCCAATCCTTGGCAACCACTGATCTGATCTCTGTTCCTAAAGCTTTGCCTTTCCCAAAATTTCATATAAATAGAAATATACAGTGTGTAGACTTCTGTGCCTGACTTTGTTTTTTTTTTAATTTTTTTTTTTACTTATTATAATATCTTTCAGGTTCATTGAAGTTGGTGTATGTATCAGTAATTTATTCCTTGATTCACTTGATTAGAAACTAATGGCAAGCCAAAACAAAGCAGCTAATACAAAATTCCTGCAGATAATTTCAAAGATCCGTGTCACAAATTCACCTGCATGTGCACACATATTAAATTGGAGACCAGCATTTGATATATAAAAAGTAAAATAAATGTTTAAAGAAATATCTTTTTCCACAATGAATTTTGTTCATAACAATAGTATAAAACTGTATACATACAGATAACACATCAATAAAAGTAGGTGAAATACCTTATACAGTATAGATATTTTTTTCAGTGCAAGATAATGAGTCTGATTCACCCATATCTCATAGCAGCTCTTTGACCAAGAAGAATGACTATTAAGTTTCTAAGGCAGTTAGAAGATAATTGAGGACACTACTGATAAAATTGTGCTGCCCTTTGAATGTGACAACCCTGCTAGTAAGATACAAAATGTATGTGAAATTGTTTCAAGTTGTGTTTTGAAAATGTTTGCATTGAGCCATTTTTGCACAGAACAAAATTGGTAGGTTGAAATTGTCTTTGAATCTCTTCAATCTCTTTTTCTGTAAGTAATAATAATAGCATTGGCTAACATTTACTGAGTACTTTACTGTGTGCTAGACACTGTGCTAAGCATTTTATGATAGATTGTCATACTTCTTACAACTTTGAGATAAGTGATGTCATTATCACAGTTTTCAAAGAAACTTAAACACAGAATTCAAATAACTTGTCCAAGATCATATAGTCAGTGTTAAAACTGAGATTTGAAACCAAGACTTAACTGCTATAGCATTCTACCCTAATCCTTGTATTATACTATTATACATACATTTAACCTTCTAGAATTTAGAGTCTAGAATTCTCTTTCTCCTGCCCACCAGTCACTGTAGTGCTCTTCATTGTTATGCTTCCCTCAAGACTTATATTTATTCTTTTCCAGTTTTAATGGCCTACCTTCTTAACTACCTTTCTCTTCATGATCTGCTCTTCACCCAATGTTGCAAATAATGCATCTGATTAAGCAAATGCCACTATGGTATGAAAACTTTATGGTCCCCCTTATCTTTGTCAGGGATGATTGCATTTTATACAAAATTATTTACAATTAATTACTACTAATACACTTATAACAGATGCATGGAAAATGGGTGTGAATGAACAGGAGAACCTTCCCAGAATCCATTATTTTAAACCATATAACCAACCATAAGGTTGACTATCCACCCACATATTCCCCATGGTCCTATGTGACTTGCGACAGACTATAAGACAAGGTAAGAAATACAGGTATATGGAGGTTCTGTAGCAGAGGATTCCCCCCCCCCTTGTCTAAACTAAAAATCTGAATGGAAATTCAACCTGTGACCAGTTTCAGAACTGTGCTGTATTCAATTTAAGCTAACAAGCATTATTGATACCAGTTCCAACGTTATTGAAACAGTGTATTGAATGGTCTCCTAACAGCTTGAGAAAAACATTAATAAGTCTCCCTGAAGATATAATTTTTAATTATAGAGTGACCAGAGTTTTGAGAAAGATTAGCAATTCATGTGGCTTAGATCACAAAGGAGTTACTTGAATATATTAATCTTAGTATATATTATATTACATGGTAAAATGTTGTCATTTCACAGCAAAATCCAGAATTGGCAAAAATTTACCAAACTTCCAAACTGATTGAAACAGAGCACTATAATGAAAAGAAATAATCATATTCTTCAGGAAAAATTAGAAAATGTGTTCTGACTTCAAAACAGTTACTATTGCAAGTACGTATTGGTGTACCTAATATGAGAACTTTCATACCTAAAAATGATTTTTGTTTTAATTTTAACTTTTATAATAGTTTACTCATACAGGTAATAAAAATGGTACTTGGACAAAAATATTAAAGAAAGCTATCTTGTAACTTGCAGCCAAAGTAGAGGAACTTTATTTTTGTGATGGTAAATAAATAACATCATTTGTTTTAAATATAAGGTAAGAAATTTAGTTTTTATGTAATGCAGGCAGTTATTTGTTAATCTTCTAGAACAAATTTATTTTCATCATTAGAAAGTTTGCTTTTTTTCTTGTAAATTACAAAATAAAAAACCACCAACACACACACCTTTGGGTCCAAATGCAATTGAGAGTAAAATATTTTGATGACAAATCCTTACACGAGAAAATGCTCTGATACATCATTAAGAGAAAAAGCTGGACATATAACTGCATATTCAGTATAATTCTGGTTTTGCTGAATATATGTAATATGCACATGAAATGACTAGAATGTAATATACTAAGATGTTAATGATTATTATTGGGTGATGGGATTACAAGTGGTTTTGTTTTTCTTTTTTAAAAATTATTTTTGTTGATTTAGAGAGGAAGGGAGAGGGAGAGAGATAGAAATATCAATGATGATAATCATTGATTGGCTGCCTCCTGCACACCCTCTACTGGGGATTGAGCCACAACCAGGCATATGCCCTTGACCAGAATCGAACCCGGGACTCTTCAGTCCTCAGGCTGATGCTTATCCACTGAGCCAACCAGCTAGGGCTTGTTTTTCTTTATATGATCTACATTTTCTTAAATGTCTAAAATGAACATTTATTACTTTTATAATATGATGAAATGTAAACAGGAAATATAAAAAATAGTCTTAACGGATGTGAAAACTTCATTTAATCTTATCATACTCATCCATTGACTTGTCTTTTAAATAGATTCATAAAGATTTCCACTCATTTTTTAAAACAAATGATTTCACCACTTTGTCGATGTTTTTACAGATCTGAAAAAAACTTGGATCATTGTATGTGTATGTTTATATGTATCTCTTCATGCAACATTCTTGAAAATTTATCAACTGGGAAGGAAAACTTCTGATGTGCTATTTGATACCCCATAACTTCCTCCATTAGTTAAGTAATATGAAGACTTTTAATTGGTATAAAACTTTGAGAAAAAAAGCATGGGTGTATTTTATCCAAATTAAAAGCCTGTTCAACTGGTGTCAGCTAAAAGATAGATCCTATACCATTTAAAAAATCTGTTGTAAAATATAATTTTTTGCTTATACTGTTGCAATTTACTTGCTGATTTAACCATTTAAGTATAATACCATGAACAAATTTGTTACAGAATGTTTACTCTATTCCATTGGTGTTGGAGTAATTCATTGGTAAGTAAAGCCAATAAAGGATTATGTACATGTCAGCTTGGAAATCAACCAAATTTCCAGTTGAGTACTCCATATCCTCCCTTTTTGAACCCCCTGATACTTTATTATTCTCAGCATTCTTTGTCTTGTTACAGAACCTTATTTCTGTGAGGAAAAAATTATCTTTAAAAGGGATACAGTGCTCATAACACAAGAACTTTGGAAAATAGACATTACAATAAAGAAATAGATGGCTGTTAGTTGGAAATCATTTATTGCCTCTATAAAAGTAAAAAAAGTCCTACAAAAGTTCACATTAGAGTCTGATACGGTTTTAAGGTGTTAGTATGTTTCAGAGGTAGTACCAGTAAAATGGGATGCATGATTTCTAAAATTAATTACTTAACAAGTTAATGCAACATAAAATTTCAATGTGGAACAATATACTCAGTATATACTTTAATGGAACAATCATAATTATATTCCATGAAAATATCATTTTATTCTCTTTTACCCCTTAGCAAATCTGTTATTAATAAAGATTTGTTTTGGGCAATGGTATTTTGACTGTAGACTCAAAAGTTAATAGGCTCCTCCATTATATCATCAACAGAGCATAGCTTGTGAAGAGCATGATACAGTACTATCCGCCAAGGATAACACCAACTTCAAAGATAAGCCTATTTATTCATTGTTTAGACACTATGGTTCTTAGAACTCATTTAAAAGGCAAATGTATCAGAATTTGGCATTTTTAGGATATAAATGATAATCTAATATATATTTTAAAATAAACATTATTCCTGGTATACCATTACTGCAACATGTAGGAAGGACAGCAGTTAATGTCTCTTAAAAATGATCATAAACTATCAGACTAAGATGAGGAAACTATTCCTTGGAAATGGGCTAAATGCTCCTTTCCCTCAAAAAAGGCAACAAAGTCTATTTTAGAGTCTAGAATTCTTTTAAATAGACATCTTACGTTTTATCCTACAAACTTACAGATTGTTGACTATGAAAGTGCCTTGAAATAGATGGTGCTGTCTTAGGAAAAAAGACTTCTTGGACGTCTTTTGAAGTGTTGGTAGTATACAGAGCACAGAATGTGATTTGGTTGCAGACTATTCTTCTCCAACAATCACAAATATTTCTATCACATGATTGCAATGGTAGCATGAAAGTTTCGCTGTTGCCCTAGCTGGTTTTGCTCAGTGGATAGAGCATCGGCTTGTGGACCAAAGGGCCCCGGGTTCGATTCAGGTCAAGGGCACATACATTGGTTGCAGGCTCCTCTCTGGTCTGGGCCATGGTTGGGGCTCCTGCAGGAGGCAACCAATCGTTGTGTTTCTCTCACATCAATGTTTCTTTCTGTCTTTCCCCCCCTCTTCTATTCTCCCCAAAAATATCCTCGAGTGAGGATTAACAACAACAACAACAAAGTCCTGTTGTTATAACTGATCTTACAACAAAACATTCCCGGGTTCCATAAAAAGGCCAATTTTCTTTTAAGTTTTCTTTGCATGTGTTAATGTTCCTATTCACCAGAGTAACTGCAGTTCTGTTTTTCTTGTGAATAATTTGAGCTTGGCTGAGATGAGAAAGGTATATTCATTTTTTGTTTATTTTATATTTTAATACATATTTTGGAAGGTAAGTGCTCTTAGATGCATATTTCCTGCTTAGAAACTGGTTGGCTATCTTAAGCTGAAAGCAAATATCAAAGTTAGGTAAAAGGGGGAAAAAAAAGGCTTTTCACATTAACATTTGTTTTTGTGAGAGATGGTTCAGATAGTGTGGTCTGTTTCACTATTGAGTCACAGCTCTATAAAAAGAAACACTAGTGGGTTTTTTTCCTCCTCTGAGTCATGAAGATGTTCACAAAAGAAATCATGAACTGATGTTTTTCCTCCACTAAAATGTCTCAAAAGCAATTCCAATCTGTAAGAAACAAATTTTCTTCATAATAGATTTTTCAGTGCTTGACACCTTGGCATCACCTTGCCTATTATTATTTTTCTTTCTGGATACAGCTATTTGCTTTGGTCTCGCTTTAGAATAACCATATTTCATTTTAGAAATGTTTTAAGTCCAGCGATGGTAAAATAAATAAATCTGGTGCTGAAGCATACATGCCAAAGCAAAAGGATCTCTAAATGCAGTTTCTATTTTAATGGAACTTTAAATAGGGACAAGGGAATCATCTATGCTTTCTCTCAAAATTGTGGACTAGGATTCTCTAGGAATCACAACCAGCAGAATCAAATCTATCCAACCTTCTAATTAAATAAACTGTATTAATATACCTGAAAAGGTGATAAGAAATCATTTGTTTTGAAGTTTATGGCTTGTTGAGGAATTGAAATCCAATGTCCTTAAAGCAGGAGGTCAACTAATATTTTAGTGGCTAAATGCTGAGATATGACAAATAGAATCCATTTAGTTGAAAGATGTAGGAAAGAATCATCTTTCCTTACTTTGTAACAAGAACCAAATAAGAAGGGACTTAAATTGAAGCAGAAAAAAAGTAGAGTTTAAAATTAAACTCAGTGACTAGGAAGGAGATCTTAGGGGAGGCTTAAAGGTCTGGAATTTGTTCATGCTACATTAAGAAATGATTTATATATTTGCTGTATATAGTAGGAACTCTATCTCATGGAGGAATTGGTGAGACAGATAAATGCAATCATAATATCTGAAGTTCAATTGTTACTCAGCACTCTTTTTTTCTGAATAAAATTTGATTTGTCATCAAGGAGTACTAAACATTGTTTGCAATGAACCATATGGCCGTCAGCTAAACAGGAGCATACCTAACCACTGATCTATTTCTGCTAACAAAAGAACAATAATAAGATGGCAGTAACATTAAATCAATAGGTGACAAAAGGACGTATTATCAATAAACTTTACTTATTTGTGTCTGTGGTGAGGAGACATTTCAAGGTCAAATACATTCATGACTGCCTTTCTGTATTCATAAATTGGTATCTGTGAATTCCAACATCAAAATTGGTTTTTCTTACAAATTATAAAACTATCTGATGTGGAAATTTGATGGCCAAGAGTCATGTAAACTACTTCTTTAACATTTTTTATGTGTAGATAGTAATTTAACCATGCACATGATTCCACACAGTCAATCTACAGATATATGATACTGTATGCTCAGGGAGAAACTGGCATTTTCCCTTTTATAGGCTCTGGTGATGCCATCTGGTACCCAGAATGAAAGGTCTGAAAATTGTCTACAGTGTGTTGCCATCTGGTACCTGCTAATAGAACAAAGGGGTAACGTGCTCATAGAAGAGTGTCCAGGAAATCCAGAAGACTGGATTTACACCAAAGTAGTATAACTCTTTTTTTTTAATATTATCCTTGGCTGATGGCTCTGTACAAGCTTCACATGGAAATTAGGTAAATTTTATGGCAAAGCTGAATGACTTAATTAAACACAATCTTGCCCAGCCGGCATGGCTCAGTGGTTAAGCGTAGACCTATGAACCAGGAGGTCACGTTTCAATTCCTGGTCAGGGCACATTTCCAGGTTGCAGGCTTGATCCCCAGTAGGGGGCACATATGAGGCAGCCAATCCATAATTCTCTCTCTCCCTCTCTGAAATCAATAAAAAACATATATTAAAATAATAATAATCTTAGTGGCCAACCTTGACTTTGTGTATCATAAAATATTTAAGAAATCAAAAATATTATGAAGATGATGATAAACTTGTAATATTTGTGCAACATTTCATCTATTACTCAATTTTACTAGTAAAATGTGAATCATATCAATATTTTTCATTTTCAGCAATGAAGAATTTCTATTGACTAATCTTTTACAACATTTTGTTTCTGTACACTTAATTTATTTAACTTCATGTTGGTGAATTACTTTTCTATAGTGCTTCCCCCCTCCCCCTGAAATATTTGGGTTAGATAATGGAAGAATACCAACAATTTACAATTATATACTAGTAATCACTTCAATTTTCAATCATTAACTTAAGTCAAATTCTCACAGAGCTTGCAAAATAAATCCCAAGACTCGTACAGGTTAATTCCCTTTCAAAGTTTCATTTCAATTTTCAATCCACTTTCCTGAGTAAAAGTGTATATTAGGAAAAGGAGAGAGAAAGAAGGAAGATGTAATGGCTACAAAGACAATAATCAAGCTTCAGTAATTTGATAAAGCAATGTTGAAATACTTTTATTTTTGTGTCTCTGGCCAAAGCTATTATTGAAACAAATTTTTCTATAAAATCAAACAAAAAATTTCAAAAATTATACATTATGCATTTCATAGCTAAGCTGTTCAAAATTAAATATTTTCCCACATTTCTATCTATTTGGGAAAAACTCTCAAAATATGCTTTTAAATTTCACAAACAATTTTTTGTACTGTAGCCATTATATCTTGTCCATTCTTAACAGAATATATTGGTTTCAACAATATGTTTTTCCAATTGAAGAATTTCAGGGCAACAGAATGCAGTTATCAGAATGCATGCCTGTTAGGCAGCGTAAAGGCTGTATCATATACCACACCCCTCAAATCACAAACAGTCTGAGGCATTTTTCTCTGATAAAGAAGATACACTGAATGAGGTATCATCAGGCTCCAGCGAGGTATGATTGAAATCCATCTCTTCTAATTCAGGAGGTAAATCTGACAGCAGTGCCTGAGTTGGAAAAATCAATTATTTTGAATTAGTATGTGGACAGATTTCCCCCCAATTTTATGTTAATAGTTGCAGTTCTCTCATGTTGATTTATTCTTATGGATTTAAAGAAAGGAGCATTTCTCTTTCAGGACTTTGTATGATATCTTACCTAAAAGATAAATTCTTAACACACTAGTACTTGATAGTGTGGATTATGTAAAGTAGAACCTCGGACAAAAGGGAAATCAGGAGAGAGATGAACAACTATTCTGTATCAAGTGCTTTGAAGTGTTTCAGATAAGTAATTTTCATACTAGTTTTGAGTGTTCACTGATCACTGTTAAAGGGCTTTAAAATTACATTCCTTATTAAAATACCTCTGCCTAGTTATGCTGTCTTTTAGAGAAAAACACATTTCACAAAAACGTCTTTTGTACTTCAGTGGGACAAAACTTAACCATTGAGAAAGAAGTTCAGCTTTTTTACTTTAGACTAAACTTTAACAACTTTAAAATATTAAGTATTTTTTCTTTTCTTTTCTTAGGCTATGCCCATCTATCCACAGATGACCAAACACCCACTGCAGCACAGCTGAACCAGTGAATCTAGCTGTGTAATGATGCATCTAGAGGGATGGTCATTTCTTTACTGGGAGTAATTAGGATAAATCAAGAGCCATGAACTAAGCTTTGCCATGGGGTAATTTTTTCTATTAGGGTTGCAGAACATGCATCCATATATTAGAGGAATAAATGATCAATTAAGATTTATATAGCTGACAGTGCTGATGCCCAATTGACCGTAAGAATTTATGAAGAAAATGACTGATTTGCTGCTCCCAATACTAAAAATAATGTAGCATATCTGAGAAATTTTAAGTCAGCATTACTTGAAATGTGGGCTTTGAATGTAGTGGTAAAGAAGGCCCAAGGGAACCAAAACAAATGCAAGCTTGCCACGACCTAATTAAGGAACAGAAAGATGGGGCATGTTGGAGAACATATGAAATCCACTGTTGAAATAAGATAGTATTCTCCTACTCTCCTTATTAAAGGAAATGAGATCTAAAAATCCTATGCTTTTTATCTTGTAGCAGAGAGGCAAGATTAGAAACTTTCTCCTTTTTGTCAGGCAGAATAAAGAAAAACTAACTCCTGTCTGAAAAACGTTATATTTTATATTATTAAATATTTCTTGGCCCTGGCCAGTTAGCTCAGTTGGTTTGAGTATCATCCTGATATGCCATGTTTGTGGGTTCTATCCTAGTCAGAGTACATACAAAAATCAAACAATGAATGCATAAATAAGTGGAACAACAAATCTCTCCCTCCCTCTCTCTCTCCCTTACTCCCCCCTTTCTTCCTCTCTGTCTAAAATTTAAAAACAGAGTTCTTGAATTTCCTGCTGAAATTGAGAGTATTTACAAAGCAGTCACCTAAAAGTACTACATGATTTTTAAGATGTTAGGTTGCAGTAACAGGACACCATGCCATTTTCTTCTATAACAGTTGTTTACCACTAACCCAGTCCAAGTAAAACAAAGTCTTTGCTGACACTGGCTGATAATAGTTTATAAGAAATATATCATTGTATTTAGTTCAATCTGTAATTGTATAGGTGCTATATAAGAGAAGGCAAAGTGTTACAATTAACATTCACTGAACATGTGCTTAGAGTATTGAAAAGTCAAGTGTCTGAGCAGACTTGACATTCCAAATTCTAGTGGGAAGACCTTAAAATCAAATAAGCACTATTATTTATTTCTTTGTCGTTGTACTTCACATAGTTGACTGACAAAATGAGTGTAGTATGAAATAGAAAAACTTTAATTATGAGGCAATATACAGCACTACTACTGCATAAAAACCACTAAACCACTTCAAGAAATGTTTTTCAGTATCTTACTAGGTTGCAACACAAGCACACTGAACAAATCTTTGGGATATACCAATTGCTAGAAATGCTTTTTTCTTAGATACTAACACAATTAACTTGGTTTTTTTTGTTTTGTTTTGGTTTTTTTTACTGTGGGTTCTTCATCAATCTGTCTTCAGAGTTTGACCTAGGACCACTCTTCCCAAAAGATTAAAACATTTCCCAAATATATCATCAATCTCTATAACACTTATTCTAGGACCTAGGGTGTTAATGCCAAGTTCCATGATACTAATCATTCTGATATTACTTGCAAAGTAGAGAAATTGAAGTTCAAGAAATGCAATTGACCTGGCTAGGTTTACATAGTGAATTATCAGGGGAAGAAAGACTGTACAGGGCTGACAATATTATTTTTTATCATAAAATGGCCATTTATTTTAAAAAAGCTTTTGAGTAGTATAATATTTCAGTCAGACAATATCATATAAGCCTGGACTGCTTCATTAGGGCAAAATTCTCTGTACCACTCAAGATTAACTTACCCAAATCAAGATTAATGGAAAAACACTTAGGATTTTTTAAATGATAAATCAATAAAACAAATTCCTTCTAGAAATAAACCTCTAAGAATTTCAAAGTTTTAAATCAGTAATTTAAGATATCACCCGAATAACTTTTATGGGTACAATTAGTGTCTCCTGTAATTTGAAACTATATTTTAAGATCCATTATACCTGATATCAACTATGAAAATTAGTAGTCTCTATTTGGGTGCTTATTATATAAACTATGACTTTCAGTAAAATTTTTGTATAGCATTTTCTGTTTCTCAGCCAACATTTTTTTCCATATCTTAGTTCACTAGTCTTTATCAGAAGAAAGTATAAGAGAAAGAGAAATGTAAAATGTAAAGAAGTTACTTTTCTTATTTGTTGGTTGTTTTAGGGAAAGAAGCAAGCTGAGGATAAGGTTAGAATTAACAAAGAAAATGCAATCTGTATGCTATTCCTAGATAACAAGAGATCTAGAAACTGCTATTTAGTTGGCTGTATAACTCTGAATTCAAAACCATACTATGACTTTGGAGACCAGGACCACACTTCAAGTTATTCCTATGGTTAGACTAATTTTTTTACAGTTATTTAAAATTAAAGTTCCCATAGGACCACGTTCAATATTAGCACCTTATTCTATAAAATCTTTAGTTTAAGTTGCTAAAAAACAAACAAATGTTCAGTATTCCATGGAACATGCATAACTCATACAATAAAGCAATAGGCTTAAATAAAATTGGCTAAGGGAGCAACTGAAGATTACTATCTTAGAATTTCTATGTGTGTGGCACGGGGGAAGCAAATTTCATGAAAATGAACACATAATATACATGCTGGTTTGAACCTCATTAGTAAATTTTTTAGTTTAAATTTTGTGGTTTCTGTACTTTAGTGAAACATATAAAGATTTTTTTAAGGGAGAATTGTGAGATGCAAAGACTCTAATCTCTTCCCCTGGAAATTTCTGGGATTGGATTACATGCAATCTTGTCAGTGTATAAGGAATACATTTTTGTACTTTTGAGATTCCTTACTGAATAAAAACCTCTGAGATTGTTTCTTAATCAACGGTTACCTTTCTGATAAGGAATCAACATGGGAGTATACAACTCAGAGATAAATTTGGTATCACTTAGTATTTTTTCCTCTTTTCTTCCTTTTAAAAATGTATCTTTATTGACAAAAGTATTACAAATGACCCATTTTCCCCTCTTCACCCTCTTTGAGCCTGTACCCATCCTCCCCCCACCCAGGCCTTCACCAAACTATTGTCTGTGTCCAAGGGTTTTACATATATGAATATTAGTTCTTTGGTTAATCTTTTTCCACCCACCCACTCTGAGATTCATCAGTCTGTTTCATGCTTCTATGTCTCTGGATCTACTTTGTTCATCAGTTTATTTTGCTCATTAGATTCCACATATGAGTGAAATCATGTGATACTTGTATTTCTCTGATTGCCTTATTTAATTTAGCATAATACTCTCCAGGACCCTACATGGTGTTGCAAATGGTAAGTTCTTTCTTTTTCACAGCTGTGTAGTATTCCATTGTGTAAATGTACTACTGCTTTTTTATCCACACATCTACTCATGGACACTTGGGCTGTTTCCAGATCTTAGCTATTATAAATTGTGCTGCTATGAAAGTAGGGGTGTATACATCCTTTCTTATTGGAGTTTCAGATTTCTCAGGATGTATTCCTAGAAGTGGGATGACTGGGTCAAATGGGAGTTCCATATTTAATTTTTTGAGGCAGCTCCATACTGTTTTCTATAGTGTCTGCAACAATGTGCATTTCCACAAGCAGTGTATTACATTTCCTTTTTCTCGACATCCTGGCCATCATTTGTCATTTGTTGATTTGTTGATGATAGCCATTCTGACAGGTGTTAGGTGATATCTCATTGTCATTTTAATTTGCCTCTCTCTGATGACCAGTGACTTTGAGTATTTTTTCATATGTTTCTTGGCCATTTGTATGTTCACTTTAAAGAAGTGTCTACTTAAGTTCTATGCCCATTTTTGTTTTTTGTTAATCCTCCCCCGAGGGTATGTTTCCATTGATTTTTAGAGAGAGTTGAAGGGAGGGGGAGAGACAGAAAGAGAGAAACAACGATGCAAAAGGGACACATCAATTGGTTGCCTCCCATATGGGCCCTGACCAGGGGACAGGGTTAGAGCCTGCAACTGAGGTACATGCCCTTGATCTGAAACAAACCCAAATCCCTTCAGTCCGCAGGCCGATGCTCTATCCACTGAGCAAACCAGCTAGGGAAGTCATTTGTCCATTTTTTAATTGGATTGTTTGTCTTCCTTTTGTTAAGTTTTAGGAGTTCTTTATATATTTGTGATATTAATCCCTTATCAGATATATCATTGGCAAATATGTTCTCCCATACAGTGGGCTCCCTTTTCACTTTGTTGATGGTTTCTTTTGCCCTGTAGAAGGTTTTATTTTGATGTAGTCCCATTTTTTATTTATTCATTTGTTTTCCCTGTCCTAGGAGATGTATCAGCAAACATATCGTTATGAGAGATATCTGAGGTTTTGCTGCCTATGGCTTCTTCTGGGATTTTTATAGTTTCACGACTTACACTTAAGTATTATATGCATTTTGAGTTTACTTTGGTGTATAGTGTAAGTTGGTGGTCAAGTTTCATTTTTTTGCATGTACCTATCCAATTTTCCCAAAACCATTTATTGAAGAGATTGTCTCTGCTTCATTATATTCTCTTGCGTCCTTTGTTAAATATTAATTGAGAATAATGGCTTGGGTCAATTTTGGGGTTCTCTGTTCTGATACATTGATCTAAGTGCCTGTTCTTGTGCCAATACCAGACTGTTTTATATACAGTGCCTTTGTAGTATAACTTGATATCTGGTATTATGATTCCTCAAAATTTGTTTTTCTTAAGATAGCTGCAGCTATTTGGGGCCTTTGTTGGTTCCGTATACATTTTTGGAGTATTTGTTCTAGATCTCTGAAATATGACATTGATATTTTAATAAAGATTGCATTGAATCAATACATTGCTTTGGGTAGTATGGACATTCTAATGATGTCATTTCTACCAACTCATGAACACTGCTTCCACTTGTTTATATCTTTCTCTATCTCTTTTTTCAACATCCTGTAGTTTTCCAAATAGAGGTCTTTTAAGACCTTAGTTAAATTTATTGATAAGTTTCTTATTTTTTTGTTGTTATTGTTGTTGCAAGGGTAAATAGGATTGTTTTTATAGCTTTTCTTTCAGAGAATTCATTATTGGCATATAAAAATGCCATTTGATTTCTGGGTGTTAATTTTGTATCCTGCTACATTGCCAAATTTCTGTATTAACTCTAATAGTTTTTTGGTGGTGTCTTTAGGGTTTCTAAGCACAATATCATGCCATCTGCAAATAACGAGAGTTTTCCTTCCTCCGTTTCAATTTGGATGCCTTTTATGTTTTCTACTTGTCCAATTACTGTGGCTAGCACTTCCAGTAATATGTTGAGTAAGAATGGTAAAAGCAGACATCCCTGTCTTCTTCCTGTTCTTTGGGGAAATGGTTTTAGTTTTTGCCCATTGAGTATTATGTTGGCAGTTGGTTTGTCATATATGGCCTCATTATGTTGAGGTATGATCCCTCTGTTTCCACTTTGCTGAGTTTTTATCAAAAATGGGTGCTGGATTTTGTGAAATGTTTTTCATGCTTCTATTGATATGATCATGTGACTTTTGTCTTTCAATTTGTTTATCTGATGTATCACATTTATTGATTTGCAAATACTGTACCAGCCTTGCATCCCCAGAATAAATGCCATCTGGCCATAGCGTATAATTTTTGCAATATATTGCTGGATCTGATTTGTTAATATATTGTTGAGGATTTTAGCATCTATGTTCATCAGGGATATTGGCCTGTAGTTCTCTTTCTTTTTAACATCATTATCTGGTTTAGGAACTAAGATAATGCTGGCCTCATAAAAAGAGGTTGAAAGTGGTCCTTCCTCTTGGAATATTTGGTATAGTTTAAGGAGGATAGGTGTTAGTTCTTCTTTGAATGTTTGCTAAACTCCCCTGTGAAAGCATCAGGACCAGAGATTTTGTTTTCTGGGAGTATTTCTATTATAGCTTGAATTTCATAAGTAGGTATCAGCTTATTTAGGTTTTCAGATTTTTCCTAATTCAGTTTTAGAAAATTGTATTTTTATAGGAATTTCTCAATTTCTTCCAGGTTTTCCAGTTTATTAGCATAAAGCAGTTTTTTTTTAATTTATTGCTTAAAGTATTACAAAGGGTATTACATATGTGTCCATTTTATCCCCACGCCCTAGAGAGTCCCCTAGCCTCCCCTATCCCCCAGTGTCTTATGTCCATTGGTTATGCTTATATGCATGCATACAAGTCCTTTGGTTGATCTCTTACCCCCCTACCTGCTGCCCCCCAACCCTACCCGGCCTTCCCGCTGCAGTTTGACTATCTGTTTGAGGCAGCTCTGCCTCTGTATCTATTATTGTTCAAAAGTTTATAATGGTCTCTATTATCCATGAATGAGTGAGATCATGTGGTATTTTTCCTTCATTGACTGGCTTATTTCACTTAGCATAATGCTCTCCAGTTCCATCCATGACGTTGCAAATGGTAAGAGTTCCTTCTTTTTTACAGCAGCATAGTATTCCATCCTGTAGATGTACCACAGTTTTCTAATCCATTTATCTACTGATGGGCACTTAGGCTGTTTCCAGATCTTCGCTATGGTGAATTGTGCTGCTATGAACATAGGGGTGCATATATCCTTTCTGATTGGTGTTTCTGGTTTCTTGGGATATATTCCTAGAAGTGGGATCACAGGGTCATTTTCAGTTTTTTGAGGAAACTCCATACTGTCTTCCATAGTGGCTGCACCAGTCTGCATTCCCACCAGCAGTGCACAAGTGTTCCTTTTTCTCCACATCCTCTCCAGCACTTGTCGTTTGTTGATTTGTTGATGATAGCCAGTCTGACAGGTGTGAGATGGTACCTCATTGTTGTTTTGATTTGCATCTCTGGGATGATTAGTGACTTTGAGCATGTTTTCATATGTCTCTTGGCTTTCTGAATGTCCTCTTTTGAAAGGTGTCTATTTAGGTCCTTTGCCCATTTTTTGATTGGATTGTTTAACTTCCTTTTGTTAAGTTGTATGAGTTCCCTATAAATTTTGGAGATTAGGCCCTTATCAGATGTGACATTGGCAAATATGTTTTCCCACACAATGGGTTTTCTCGTTGTTTTGTTGATGGTTTCTTTTGCTGTGCAGAAGCTTTTTATTTTGATGTAGTCCCAGTTGTTCATATTTTCTTTAGTTTCAAGTGCCCTAGGAGCTGTATCAGTGAAGAAATTGCTTTGGCATATGTCTGAGATTTTGTTGCCTTTGGATTCTTCTAGAATTTTTATGGATTCCTGTCGTACATTGAAGTCCTTTATCCATTTTGAGTTTATTTTTGTGTATGGTGTAAGTTGGTGGTCTAGTTTCATTTTCTTGCATATATCTGTCCAATTTTCCCAACACCATTTATTGAAGAGACTATCTTGGCTCCATTGTATGTTCTTGCCTCCTTTGTCAAATATTAATTGAGCATATTGGTTCGGGCCGATTTCTGGGCTCTCTATTCTATTCCATTGATCTAGATGCCTATTCTTGTGCCAGTACCAGGCAGTTTTGAGAACAGTGGCTTTGTAATACAACTTGATATCTGGTATTGAGATCTCACCTACTTTGTTCTTTTTCAGGATTGCTGCAGCTATTTGGGGTCTTTTTTTATTCCAGATGAATTTTTGGAGAGTTTGTTCTAGATCTCTGAAGTATGCCGTTGGTATTTTAATGGGAAGTGCGTTGAATTTATAGATTGCTTTGGGTAGTATGGACATTTTAATGATGTTGATTCTACCAATCCATGAACACGGTATGTTCTTCCATCTGTTTATGTCTTCCTCTATATCTTTTTTCAATGTCCTGTAGTTTTCTGAGTAGAGGTCTTTTACCTCTTTAGTTAAGTTTATTCCTAGGTAGCTTAATGTTTTTGGTGCTATGGTAAACGGGATTGTTTTTATAATCTCTCTTTCTGAAAGTTCACTATTGGTGTATAGAAATGCTTCAGATTTCTTGGGGTTAATTTTGTATCCTGCTACATTGCCAAATTCATGTATTAAGTCTAGTAGCTGCATAAAGCTGTTTTTAATACTTTCTTATAGTCCTATGGATTTCTGCAGTGTCAGTTGTTACTTCACCTCTTTGTTTCTTAATGAGTCTGGCTAAAGGTTAATCAGTTTTATTTATCTTTTCGAAGAATCAGCTCTTGGTTTCATTGATCTGGTGTTTTTTTTTTTTTTAGTCTCTATGTCATATATTTCCACTGTGATCTTTACTATTTCCTTCCTTGTAATTACTCTGGGCTTTCTTTATTGTTCTGTATCTAATTCTTTAAATTGTAGGGTTTGAAAGTTTATTAGAAATTGTTCTTTTTTTTTTGAGGTATGCCTGTAGTCCTATTAACTTCCCAGTTAGGACTGCTTTTGCTCTTTCACATAGATTTTGGGTTGTTGTGTGTTCAGTTTCATTTATTTCCATAAAGTTTATGTATTTCTTCCTTGGTCTTTTTTGTAACCCATTCATCCTATCTAATAAAAGACAAAAAGGGTAATTAACCATACCTCCACTACGCTTCCCATTGGCTAATCAAGGCAATATGGAAATTAATTGCCAACAAAGATGGAGGCCGGCAGCCACGAAGCTGAAGCGAACATGAGGCTTGCTTGCTCCAGTGATGGAGGAAGCCAAGGTTCCCCCCCCTGCCGCGACCCAGCTCTGAGCCCACAAGCAACAATGTTTCAGTTATAGAAGCTATATGCATTCAGCCGTCCGCAGCCTCAGAGCTGGGAGCGCCAGTGATGGCAACAATGTTTCAATTTTAGAAGGTAAATAAATCCCAGAAAAAAAAAAAAAAGAAAAAAAGGAGAGGCTGGGAGCTTCAGTCCCAGCCAGCCTGAAAATGGCACTCAGCCCCTCACCCAGACTGGCCAGGCACCCCAGTGGGGACCCCCACCCTAAAGGGGGTGTGGCCAGCTGCAAATAGCCATCAGCCCCTCACCCAGGCTGGCCAGGCACCCAAGCAGGACCCCCACCCTGATCTGGCACACCCTTCAAGGCAAACCAGCCGGCCCCCACCTATGCACCAGGCCTCTATCCTATATAGTAAAAGGGTAATATGCAAACTGACCCTAACAGAAGGAAGACTGGGAATGACTGATCACTATGACACACACTGACCACCATGGGGCAGATGCTCAATGCAGGAGCTGCCCCCTGGTGGTCAGTGAACTCCCACATGGGGGAGCTCTGCTCAGCCACAAGCCAGGCTGATGGCTGCCAGTACAGTGGTGGTGGTGGGAGCCTCTCCTGCCTCCTCAGCAGTGGTAAGGATGTCTGACTGCAGCTTATTTCTGTTCCCCGCTGGCAAGTGGACATCCCCCAAGGGCTGCCAGGCTGCCAGAGGCATGTCTGATTGCCATCTTAGGCCCAATCCCCCGGGGAGCAGGCCTAAGCCAGCAGGTGGTCATCCCCTGAGGGGTCCCAGACTGTGAGAGGGCACAGGCCAGGCTGAGGGACCCCTCCACCGGGTGCACAAATTTTTGTGCACTGGGCCTCTAGTTGTTTCATAACATTCTATTTAGCCTCCATATGTTTGCATATTTTGAGTGTTTTTACTGTAGTTGATTTCTAATTTCATGCCATTGTGATCTGAGAAGATGCTTGATATGATTTCATTCTTCTTGAAATTGTAGAGGGTTTTTTTTGTGTCCTAGCATGTAGTCTATCTTTGAGAATGTCCCATGTGCACTGAGAAGAATGTATATCTTGCAGCTATGGGTTGAAATGCTCTGTAAATGTCAATTAAATCCATCAGACCTAGTGTGTCATTTAGAGTTACAGTTTCCCCCTTGTTGACTCTTTTCTGGAAGATCTATCCAGTGAACTCAGTGTGGTTTTAAAGTCCCCTACTCTAAATGTTTTGTCAATCTTTTCCTTAAAGAGCTCCAGAAGTTTTTTTAATAAATATATTAAGTGTTCTTATATTGGGTGCATATATGTTTACCAGAGTTGTATCCTCTTGTCTGATCAATCCCTTTAGTATTATGTAATGATCTTTACTGTCTCTTGTTATGGCCTTCATTTTGAAGTCTATTTTTTTCTGATGTGAGTAATTGTACCCCCGCTTTTTTTTTTTTTCATTTTGATTTGCCTGGAAATTTCTTTTCCCATCACTTCACTCTCACCCTATGTGAGTCTTTTGATCTGAGGTGGGTCTCTTGTAGACAGGATATATTTGGGTTATGTGCTCTTATTCTTTCAGCTTCCCTATGTATTTTTTAATAAATCTTTATTGTTCAGATTATTACAGTTGTTCCTCTTCCCCCCATAGCTCCCCTCCACCCAGTTCTCACCCCACCCTCTGCCCTTACCCCCCCCCCACTGTCCTCATCCATACGTGTATGATTTTTGTCCAGTCTCTTCCTGCACCCCCCCACATCCCTTTCCCCCCTGAGAATTGTCAGTCCACTCCTTTTCTATGCCCTTGAGTATTTTGATTGGAGCCTTTAATCCATTTACATTTAAGGTTATTATTGATAGTTCCTTATTAATTGCCATTTTAATTAAGCCATGCTTCTCTCTAGATATACACAGTTCTTATTATTACAGCAGCCTTTTTAATGTTTCTTGTAATGCTGGTTTGGTGTTAAATTCCTTTAGCCTTTTTTGGGGGGGCGGGGAGAAGCTCTTTATTTCACCATCTATTTTGAATGATAGCCTTGCTGGTTGGGTATAGTTGTCTTGTTTTCAGATCCTTGCTTTTTCTTACCTTGTATACTATATGCCATTCCCTTCTGGCCTGTAGAATTTCTGATGAGAAATCAGTGGAAAGCCTTATGGGAGCTCTTTGTAGGTAACAAATTGCTTTTCTCTTACTGCCTTTAAGATTCACCCCTTTTCTTTAATTTTTAGCATTTAATTATGATGTGTCTGGGCATGGGTCTCTTTGGGGTCTTCTTCCTTGGGACTCTCTGTGCTCCCTGAATTTGTTTGACTTTCTCCATCATATTAGGGAAGTTTTGTGCTGTTATTTCTTCAAACAGGTTCTCTATACCTTGTTCTGTTTCTTCACATTCTGGGACTCCTGTAATGCATTTCATGGTGTCCCACAGCTCCCTTAAACTTTCCTCTTTTTTAGTTTTTCTATTTCACCATTGCTTTTTATTTATTTTTATCACTATTGCTATTTATTTATTTATTCTTTACTATTGAAAGTATTACATATGTCCCCCTTCCCCCCCATTGTCCTCTCTAAGCCTGCTCCCATACCCCAGCCCCAGTCTTCACCCCTCTCATTGTCTATGTCCATTGGTTATGCTTATATGCATACAAGTTCTTTGTGTTTTCTTTTTGGTTCTCTGATTGAGTGATTTTTATTCTACCCTGTCTTCTAATTTGCTCATATGATCCTCTGTTTCCTGCAATCTCCTGTTTATTCCTTCCAATGTATTCTTTATTACTGCTATGTCATTCTTCATTACTCACTGGTAGTTTTTCATAGTTTCTATACCTTTTCTCATGTTGTTGAACATCCTTGTAATCATCATTCTGAACTCAATATCTGATAAATTTCTCATCTCCATTTCATTATATCTTCTGGAGAATACTTTTCTTCTTTCATTTTGGGCTTTTTTTTAATCTCCCCATGTTGGCTGACTCTTTGGGTTTGTTTCTAGGTATTAGGTAGACCTGCTACAACTCCTGGTCTTTTTGTAGGGTCTCTATTGCCGGATAATGTCAGAAACTGTTTGTGACTGGGTCAGAGTACCCTGTTTGGAGCTATCAGTAATCCACAGCTTTTGGCTCCCAGTGCTGGGTTTGGGTGTGTTCAGACAAGACCAAGATGCACACCAAGGTCTGCTTTTCCTAGCCCTGGGTCCAGAAGCAGATCAGGCACACTCAAAGCACCCAGAGATCCACCTTTTCCTGCAGGCTGATTGTTATTCTTGGTCTCTTAATGAGACTCAGGCTGTAGCCCACAGCAAGGTGTAAACTCCACAGGGTGGGGAGAGAGGTTTTCCAACAGAGAGGGGCAACTGCTTCCTCTGCCCTCCCCCCGAGAAAAAAGCTGCCTGAATAGTAAAGGTCTGCCTGAGAAAGATGTCCTCTACTGTATGGGGGAATGACTCAGCACAGGTAACCAGGCGACTGCCCTCCAAGTTCTATCTCCAGAAGCCCTAATCCTGGATTCTCCTCACACAACTTTAGTCCACTCTGCCCTCCTTCGGCAGGAACCCAAGGTGAGTGGCTGCACACAAATTTTTTTGCATTGGCTCTTTAGAAGGGTGCTTGCATTTCCAGCCATCTCTCCCTGGCAGATAGAAACCTCACTGCTTTTCACAGCTAGATGTCATATGGTCATCTTTCTCAGTTCTGGTGCTCTTGGCTGGGTACCCAGTGTTGGGTTTAGACCCCAGAATTCTCAGCGGGATCCTCCCACAGCTAAGATATCCCTCCGGATCTTCAACTGCTGTCTGTGGGGGACTGAAAAGCCATCTCATGCTTTTGTACTTTTTACTAGTCTCTATGTGGTCTTCATTTTCCATCCTTGGTTATCAGGGTTCTCTCCAGCTAGTGTTCAGATGATTAATCAGGATGTTTTATCTATATTTTCATTGTAACTCTAGTTTGGTCCTGGGAGAGTGTCAGTGTAGCTCCAATTTAATCTGCCACCATCTTGTAATCCTGTATTTTCTTCCTTAATGAACATAAAATGTTTCTTCTGGAGGCTAGAAACCCAAGATCAAGGTGAAGTCAGGATTGGTTTCTTCTGAAGCTTGTCTCTCTGGCTTATATATGTCCACCTTCTTGCTGCATCCTCACATGATCTTTCCTCTCAGTGTGTCTAGATCTCCTCTTCTTCTAAAGACCTGGCATCATGACACAGGACTTGAGGTGGGAAAATAATACAAACATGTCCCAAGACTCTTAGCATCAGAAGTATATAGGCAATGGAAGAAAAATAGGCATAAAATGTGTGGGGGTAGAAGCTCATCTGTGGAAACTTCTTACAATTAGCAGACATGTAAATGCACCTTCTGCATGTGAGCCACTCTCATAGCACATTCATGTGTTGACCAAATAGGAAGCACTCACACCCCCAGTATCACATTTAGTATTAAATGGAACATTATAATTCTATGATTTTTGTTAACAAGCTTAATAGTTATAAAATTTCACATAAAATGAGACTGAAATGTCTTTTGAGAAGAATTTGTAAATGAAAATCCACAGCAACAAAAAAGACATTAATTTCATCTTTTGGGTAAGGGACTCAAACACTTTAGTTGAATTGGAATAAGTAAATGATGCACTGTGGTCATAAAGAATTTCACAAAGTAATTTAATATTTTTTAATTGTGAGCAATGTATTATGAAATATAAGGTACTCAAACATTTGTGAACTCTAGTGTAGGCTAGAAGGCAACTGAAATTCAGAAGAGAAGTAAATGTTTCATGACTTCCGTTCACCAAAGGTCTCCAAGTATGTGCCTCTCCAATTAAGGTAGCTACCATTACAAACATTTTGAGATTTTTAAAAATATATTATTATTTTTTAAATTTCCAATTTAACTTGTAATAAAATATGTTAATTAGTATATTGCTTTTCCACTAATGCAGCACAGAAAAATCTGAATAAGTAATCTGAAGGAATCTGTACTGAAAAATGTCATAATTAACAAATTCTTCCTTGATGGAAAACAGGAATGTAGTATAAAATATATGAAAAACCCAAGTGTTACATGCCATTTACAGCTTACTATTCTCTTCTGGCACCTACCTGCTGTTGTTTCTTATCCTCAGCTTTCATAGCTAGTATCAGGCTTCTAACAAATGTCTGAAGTTTAAAGTATTTTTGCTTTTGAATCTCTAGCTCATTTTCAATGAATCTGACTTCTTCATTCTAAAGGAGAAAACATCAAATGATATAATTACCCTATGCAAGTTGGGACTGTACATAGCTGATGCACAACAAAATTATTAAAAACAATCAAATTAGAGAGACAATGTAGAAGATAAAATTTTAGCATAAAGGAATATAAAGCACAGAAGGAAATTGTCCTTTTATTCAAGGGCTGTTTTTTAAGCAAACCACTAACAGAAAACAATTTGGAAAGTCAAAAATCCAATGAAATCAATCCAGTAAGAGGAAAATCAAGAAACAGTTCCCTTATTAGAAAGACTCCTCCTATATTAAACCTAATTAGCATTTGGATTAGGATTAAGAATAGAGAGTCCAATTAACCCCAAGTAAAAAGCAATTGCAGATCCAGTAACACAGAATGTACCATTCACAAAACCAAATACTGAGAACTAGAAAGGTTAATATATATATATTGTTTTTTTACCAAGGAGAGACTTTAATTATTACGAAAACTTTCTTAAGTAGTTTGCTGAGTCCCCTGTCTTTATGTAAGAGTCTGTTACTCAGAAAATATCTCCAAATATAGCACTGTATCCTACTAATTTGAGACCAATTATCTCTTCACTGTTTTTGCTAGTTGTGTAGGACAAAAGCAATAGACTAGGATTTGGGGAGATTTTAGTGCCAAGTTTATTGATAATTGTGTAAACTTGGGAAGGCTATTCTCTGTGACTTTGTTTTTTCATCAGTAAAATAAATATAATATTAATACTATTTGGATATTTTAAGTTTGAGGATAAATTTCAAACAAGAAAATGGGCATTAAATGCTCTGAATATATTTAATATTAAAGCTACAGTAATCAAGAAATCAAGAATATGTGGTAATGGCAAAAGGGTAGACATAAAGGTCAGTGAAACAGAACAGAGTGTCCGGAAATACATATGCTGAAAAAGGTAGATATATTTGGTTGATTTTCAAAAAATGTGCTGAAGTAACTCAATGGACAAAGAAAGGGTACTATTTCTAAGAACAGTGGTTGAACAATTGTAAATGTATATTTTAAAAAAGATATCAACCCTGACCTCACATCATAAACAAAATTTAATAAGAAATGAATTATATACTGAAAAGTAAACCCAAAAACTCTAAAACTAGATTTTAAAAAAAGAATAAAATCTTTGTGACCTTGTGTTAGACAAAGATTCCTCAAGGGGATACAAGAAGCATGAAACCTAAAAGAAAGACTTCATCAAAGTTTTAAAAAGAGTTTGACCTTCAAAAGATAATGTTAATAATATAAAAATACAAGCTACATATTTGTAAATCAAATATCTGTTAAAGACCTGCATTCAGAACACATAAAGAACTTTTGCAACACAATTATAAGACCAGAAACAAATAAAGAGCAGGCAAAGTCTTTGAACACATACTTTACCAAAGAAGATATGTGAATGACCAATAAACACATTAAAGTACTTAATATCATTTGTCATTAAAGAAATGAAAATTAAATCTGATATTAGATTGTACTACTAACATACTACAAAGGGTAAAGTTAAAGAGACTGACAATAGTGTATGCTGATAGCAATGTGGAACAATTAGAGGTCTCATATATTGCTAGTATGAGGGTAAAAGGATACATCCACTTTGAAAAATGTTTTGGCAGTTTCTTATAAAATTAAATCTACTCTTTCCTATCATCTCACTCAACAATCCTACACTTACCCAAATGAAATAAAAACACATGTCCACAAAGAACATATATATATATATTCATAGCAGCTTTATTCACAATAGCCAAATACTAGAAACAACACAAGTGATCATCAGTAGATGAATAAACAGATTGTACTCATGGTTACATGACTGTGCCCATTTGTCAAAACTTATATAACTGTATAAGGAAGTGAATTTTATTTTATGGAAATTAAAAAAATGATTAAAAATAAAAAAATAAATTTTTAGCCAGCCTCTTTGCCAAAACACATGGAAATGATCTATAAGTATTCTTTGCAGCTGGAGAATATGTTTCAAAGTACACAGCAAGACCTTTAACAGCATTTTTTCAAAATTTTCATAAAATACATTAAAATAAGTTAATTCTATGGGCATTTTTATTTTTTAATATATTTTTTTTTTATTGATTTCAGAGAGGAAGGAAGAGGGAGAGAGAGATAGAAACATCAATGATGAGAGAGAATCATTGATTGGCTGTCTCCTGCACGCCCCCTACTGGGGATCAAGCCCACAACCCGGACATGTGCCCTGACCGGGAATTGAACTGTTACCTCCTGGTTCATAGGTCAGTGCTCAATCACTGAGCCACACTATCCGGGCTGGGCATTCTTATTGTTTCAGATGAACGGACACAGTTGTATTAATCACATTCAATATATGAACATGTTTATTACATCAATTTCATCAGCTCAGTTTAGAACTTATTTTACTTAGTAAAACTGCTTCCTTTTCAGACCATTTAATATCAAGTTAATCATCTGCAAATGGTGATTCAAGTTAAATTCCTTATCCAAAGGCACTCTACAGCAATCAAATTTACAAGCATTAAAATAAAGTTCAACATGCTCCTGTCATAATACATTTGATTAATTCTAAATTTTGGGGTTTTTAGTATTCATTGTCAGAACTATAGTATGAGTAAAGTGCTGACCAGGAAGTCTTTTTGAATACAGGAGATATCGATCATCATTATCTTAGTGTCTCCAATGAATATACAGTCCTTTTAAGCGGCATTTATAGTCCATTAAAAAATTAAAAACAGTAATTCACATTTGCAAAAGTCATGAAACATCTATTGATATGCAGATCTCTAATTTCTAATGTGAACATTGCTCTTCCTCAGTATTTATGCAATGTTTGATAAACATAAACAACTTTAAGATAATATTGCAGACATTTTTTCTTAGAGCTGCATTTTGCAAGTCTATTAAAAACTTCCAAGACTAGAAGCAGTAATGATGTGTACTTTAGAGATTTTCCTAAGTAAATGGAGTGTTTGTGAGAAGAACTAGTAAGGTAACATCAGCCACTGACTTTCAGAAAACAATATCTAGCTCATTTGTATCATTAAAATCTTCTCCAAGATGATTGTAGGGAACATTCAAGGTGTTATTTTATGATATAGTACTCATGCCTCAGGGATCACTAATTTGTCTCATAAGCATTTGGGTTAGTTAGAACTCCTAGCAATATGGATTTTTAGGAATATATTTCAATCAGAAACTCCAGTACACCCAAACTGAGCATTAATAGTTACACAGTAACAATTATCAAATGCACATCAGAAATATTCATTCATTCTGCTGCAATGAATCCCAAGAATAATGGGAGACTGTTTAATTTAGTGTAGGAAAAAGTTATTATGATCCAGCTTCTTGTCTTAATTGATTTCATAGAAACGAGTACTTGCATAATAGTATTAAAAATATTTCCAACGATACTTTAATGTATTCACTCACTCAGGAACTAGTTATTGGACACCTATGTGCTAAACACTAGACCAGATAACACATAGATAAATACATCTCTTCTTTCAAGAAGCTTTTAAAAGGAATTATACTTAAGAAACTTACAAAGTGATTTTGATTCCAAAACAAGAAGTACTAATGTGTATGCAAATAAAATGCAAATATGCTCTGAAGAAAGATTAAATTCCCAAACTGATGAGGCTGTTTTAAATCAACATCCTGAAATCAGCGATGAGAACTGTTACATGAGGTTTCACTTACCCTTACTTTAAGGTAACAAATTCACAGATGAAGTGAACTGAAATGTTTTTAATATTGATTATAAAAATATATATTTCTATACAGGGGCTGATGTTGAGAGTTAAAGAAATTTATGTAGGATCGTGATGTGTTATAAAAGTTATCCTTAATAGGGTAGTGAATGGCCCCTTGTTCCCACAGCATTTACCACAATGGAAAACCCTGGATCATTAAATGTCTTTTAGAGTTCAATGAAAATGTTAAATAAGATTTCTGGACTGGACACACTGCCTTGCCCTGGCCTTTAGCTCCAAAATTTCTCAAGTCTCTTGGAAGGAACACCAGAGGGGAAAGCTCCTAGAAAGAATCCTCAGAGTTCTGGACACAACCCTATCTGAACTGCTTGAAAGTGTTAAGAGGAGCACACTTAACAGCTGTGCGAACCAGACATCTTTCTGTAGTTTCCATAACCCGTGCCAAGCAGTGGCTTGCATAGCCATTTTAATCCTGTTCCAGGTATTTAGAAATATATGATCATGTAGGAGAGATTAGAATGCTCTCTAGTACTTCAGAACTGAAAACTTTATAATTTTGTTAGTTGGAAATACAGTTTAAATACAGGATTGTATTGTGCTTTTTGACCACTTAGAAAACAAATTTCAAAAGATAATTTCCTTCTGTGTTTACACTATTTAATATTTTAAAATCTGACAGGTTATGCACATTTGGAAAACAAAATCTGTTGAATGACATAACTTTGAATTATAGTAAAAGTGAAAAAAATTTGAGAAAATGACAGCTGTTGTCTTTTTCTGATTAGAGTTATGTTATTTTCTGTTAATATCTAAGTACTAGTCTCTGTTTTGAACTCTTATGATATTTCAATAAAATAATTTTGTGTATGGAAAAATTATTGTGTGACCAAAATTTCAGAAGACCCCAAAGTTAACTTGTAAGATGTGATACTGATTAACAAAGGGAAAACAATTATACATATATGCAGAAAATGTATTAACATATGGACTGATAGCTTAATTCAAAATTGAATAAAAACAATTCTGTATGTGATGTCAAAATAAGTCTTTCAATTTAGTAACAAGTGATATTCAGAAAGGGTAATTTCTATTTATATTCATTTGGTATTTGCATTAGGGATTGTTTTTAAACTTCTCCTAAAAGAGATATATTATTGTATGTTTTAAAAATGGTCTTCAGAAGTTATAATTTAAGATGAAATTAGCAAAGAAAAAATCTGGAAAAAATCCCTTTTATTACCACTTAAAAATGAACATTAAGTTTTAAAAAAGCATTGCCATAAATTTCACATTAATCATCACTATGCACAGCATCACCTTGTACCTCATCAATACCTACTCCTATTGAGAAAACCTTGTGCTTATAACTATAGCCACTGAGCCAGCCAGTATTAATTAAAATGACCTGCAGCCTGACTGATATCGAAGTTATCTGAGAGAGTCAGTGTGGAGCCCAGCATGTTTAACTTATCAAGTGGAAGTGAAATAGACCAATACATAAGTACTGTAGAAGTCTGCCTCATCTAATACCTTCTCTTAATGAATTCACAATTTGAAATTACTTTTACCTTATAATCCAAGAAAGAATTCACTTGTTCTACTTCAGAATTACTTATCATGTCACTTTCTTCATCGTCAATAATTTCTATTTTCTGTAACACAGAGAAGTTTTCATAAATATAGATTTTATCATCATCACTACACTCAACAATGTATAGAGTGTATACATTCAATGTTCAGCTTTAGCTAAGAGATTATCTAGTCTAGGATATCCAGAATAAACACAGGTCGTCTAGTGTTAACACCCAGTGTTGAGTCTAAGCACCTTCCCTCGATCTTCAATTGATTACTGCTTAGTAAATAGAAAATGACTGAAGGGAGGATAAGGGGGAAATTTATAATAGTGTCAACAATACATAAATTTAATTTAATTTAAAAAGAAATTACTGCTATACTACTTAAAATAGAAAAACAAAACAAAACAAACAAACAAAAAACCCTTTCACAATATCCCTTAAAAAACAGGCATTCAAATTCTGCTTAAATAGTGCCCTCCAGTGACAGGGAAGTGTTTTCCTATAAGGGTAGTGTATCTAAAGGTAACCATACTTAATTGGTTTAAATATTTTTTAAGTCCTCACACATCTCTGCAATTTCTAATGTAAAATTTCAACATAAGACATGAATTGCAAAGTCAAATACATTTTTTAAACAATTCACTTATTTACTTCACTCCATTAGCTAGACAATTGAAAGCAGACATGTATGATGTAATGATCAAAATAGCATGGTTATGTGTTTCCTTCACTGGACAGTAAGAAGGAAGAGTGAGAGAGATGCTAAACTGCCCTTAGTTTTAGAGTTAAGGTACAGAATAGTTTGTACAGTATCTTGTACACAGAAGGCACTCATTAAATATCTGTCAAAAGAATAAATAAAACAACTTAGCACTAATGAAAAGAATGATCAATAAGCTTCAACCCTGGGGCAAAGCAAGTTCTCTAATCCTGGAACATTTTTCCAAAAGCAAAACCAAAACATAAAACCAGCTCTAATTTTTACTTTTGCATATGAAAAACAGAGTTAAGGAAAAACAATTTTAAATGTTTAAGCCCAGCCAACCCAAAAGAATTTTTTAATAGAAAAAAGTTAAGCTAGAATTAGTCACTGGGCAGTCTTTTTAGAAGGAGCACATTAATAGCAACATATTGTAGGCAGAATTTGAAAACAAGTTCCTACCCAGCAAAATATATATATATATATATATATATATATATATATATATATATATATATATATATATATATATATACATATATAGATTAAAAGTCACAAACAATCTTGGAATGATCATATTTGACATATTTTCTATGAGAGTACAATACCATAACAGGGGTTGTGACCTGTAGGCTTCTGAGTCAGGAGGACAGCTGCAATTAAATTGCTTTCTAACGCTGCCTGGAGATGAATCTAATGTTTTGTTTTTGATTATAATCACTATAAACTCAGGAGTTAATTCTGTCAGCTCTCAGCAGACCTCTGATTTGATCATTTTTTTATGTTATTTTTAAGATTCTCAATATATTTTGATTGGTTCTGGAATAAAGTAGCTAAGTAATCTAGGGAGGAAGGCACCAAAGGCCACTGTATAGATTTGTGCATATAAATAGATCTTATATGTCTTTGTGACTTGGTATGCATGAATAATTGGGGACACTCCAAAGCTACAGGCAGAGCATATCAACCTTTGAAAGTCTGGACTTTCGTCTCTGAAAATCAATTGCTCTTGAAAACTTAAGTGCCTAAGTGACTGTGGGTCACCCCATGCCATTTCTTCATTCATTATCTTCAAATGTCTGCTGCAGGGGAGATCCAGTTCAGAGAAATTCAGGATAAAATGAGTATGTCTTTAGGGGAAAAGAGGTTCAATATGTAACTTGTATAATGTAGCTCAAATCTGGAGCAGAGAAGATTATTACTTGGTGTGATTTAAGAATACTAGCACAATTAATAATCGTGGGAAACAGTTATAACTACCTATATAATAAAAACATGATTCTGTCTCAAAATAAAAACTTGTTTTCCTATGCTCCCATTGAATGTAGTGTTAGAAGGGTGGAACATCAACTTAAGTCAGTACTAAAATCAACAAAATGCAATCCTAAACAATATTGTGCATGTAGAAAACACACATATTGTTGATGTTTAATAAAAAAGAACAAAACTGTATTTTATGTGCTTAACTTTTATTAAGGAGGTGTGGCAAGATTACAGTGTTTGATAAACAATGTTTGCAATTAAAGCCAGGGTAAATCTTGAAGTTACAGTCATTTTGTAACAGAAAACCCATTATAGGGACCATATTTTTTTCGCATGTAGGGTGCTTATTCATAGTAAGGCCACAGGTTTTGTTCTCCTTGTCACAATGACCCCAAATTCCTGTTGACTCTGTTGTGAACTAAAGAACCATTTCCTCAGGCCCTCTGCTCTGAGCATGCCCCATAGGGGCCATTTTTAAAAAGTTGCAGTTAGGCACAAAACACTTATTCAAAAGCAAAAGCAAAGCACAATGACATTTGCCTTTATGTCTGACTTTAATACCATCTTGATATCTGTATTACTTGAAAGACTCAGAATATAAACAGATATTGCTAATAGAGCTCCTTAGAGGACAGCTCTATATACCAATAATGCTTATATTTGTACAAAACCCAGTTTAATCCACACATAGCTTGTCTCTGCCTGCTATTCAATTGCTTAATACTGTTTTTCCTCCATTGATGCAATTTTTAAGCTAACTAAGAGTCCAATTAAGTAGAAAGAAGAAAAGATTCCAAGCACACTATATAAGATAGATATGGTCTGAACAGAGACCTTGGAGTAAGGAATCCTTGGATACAAGTGCCAGAATCAACAAAGGCTTCCTTCATAATCTCAGGCTAAACTCTATTTTAATTCTGCCATCTACGAAATGAGAAGAAATCTGCTTTATGCTAAATGTGTTGAAGAAAATAACTTGTTATGTATAAAATATCCTATGTGTAGTAAGCATTAGATTTTTATATTTGCAATCTCTTAAATTGAAAAATCTCGGGTTAAATTGACAGTGCTTTAAATTTCATTTATTAAACTGTCAACGATATAGAATTCCCTGGTAACGGTTCTGTTTTAGTTTCTAAAGTGGAGTTATACCTTAATTTGAAAATACTAATATCATCACCAACTAGGAGCATATCCTTGAAATCCATCATGTAATGAGAAAATAATTTCAAAATGTACATACCACATTATCTTCGGATACTGCATGGTGGTCCTCCTCCTTATCAGCCCTTGTCTCATTAGGAACAACTTCATTGGACTCTTCCATAGACAAAAAGGCCATGATTTCATTTTACATTCCTCAAAACTTTATTGAGAATGCTTTAGTCAAGATCAATTAAATAATCTATTTTAAAAGACACATATGGCAAATTCACTTCATACATGCTTTGTTGAGCCACTCTACTTCTTAAATGTGGATAGGTAAAAATACAAAGATGGTCACCATTGTGTTATTTATAACTGAAAAAAATGGAAGCAACCTACATGCTTAACCATGAGAATTGGAGAAGTCATGTTGGGCCTAACCCTACAATAAAAGCAATGAAGCTACTGAAAATGAAGTAGAAAAATAGTTGATAATTAATAAAATATTCATGATATATTGGAAAGTGAATAAATAAAAGTGACAAAATCTACTATGTAGGTACACTAAAAAATGTGCACATATTCCTGGAGAAAGAAAACTAACACTATTTACATAAAAACATTGCCATTATTATTTCTGGATAAAATTACAGGCAATTTTTATTTTTCTTCCTTTTGTCTAATTTTACTTATTTTTTTCCATTTTCTCTTTCATAATTAAACATTTTTAAATGAACATGCATTACTCATTGCAATAAGAGAAAAGTGATAATTTTCAAATACATGATATGATATAAAGCTATAAATATAGCATGTTTCCAATTTTTTTTAAAAAGCAGGTGTTTGTGAATGCGCGCGCGCACACACACACACACACACACACACACACACACTATTGTACATATGTAGAGAAAACACTGTCAAAAACTTCCCACACCTCCATTTTTAAAATGGTTATCACTGAGGCGTAGGGTTATTTCCAAAATTCTTATTGTATTTTCCAATGTTTCCTATAATGAAAATATATTATTTTTATGATCAAAATTCAGTATTTTTAAAAAAATGAGAAATAAAAGAAAAATTAATCCAGAGAAACCAGTCTATAAAAGGTTCTCTGTGTTGAGGTAGAGGAAGTGGTTCGTTCATAGCATAGGATATCTACAATATAACCGCCTGTTTTAGATTACCCCTAACTCTACTTCTTAGGAAAACAGGGAAGCAATGTTTCTCTCTGTTCTTCCTGCACAGCCATATTATGGAGATTATTTGCATAAATACTAGTGGAAGTCTTTAGCCCCTTTGTGACTGACATTTTATTTCGCCATATAAAGCAGAACAATAATATTTATCAGCCCTTGAGGTTTTTCCAAATCCATTCCTTTCCATGGAAAGACATATAGGTGTGCTCTGTATGAACATGGGGATGATTAGGAGGAAAATATGGTTGATCTAGGAACTCACGTATGAATACATAGATAATTAGTGTTTAAGCATCCAGGGAAATTTTACTGGAGTTTTAATGCAAAGTTCAATTTATTTTTTAAATATATTTTTATTGAGTTTAAAGAGAGGTTTGGGGTGGGAGAGAGAAATAGAAACATCAGTGAAAGAGAAACATCAGTTGGCTGCCTCCTGTATGCCCTCTACTGGGGATTGAGCCCTCAACCTGCTGACCAGAATCCTGGTTCATGGGCCGATGCTCAACCACTAAGCCACACCTGCTGGGCTATTTTTTAAAAATAAAATAATGGTTCCTAGACAGAAGAAGCTACTGTCTATTTGTTATTTAGAGATTTCAAATCACAGACTTTTCAATTCCTACATAATCGGCAACTAAATGAAATGAAGGGAAGGAAAATTGTCATCAAGTTTAGTTTCATAGCTGGTATTAGTACTGAACCCTCAGAATAGGGGTTATTTTGTTCATCAACAACGTCATTACTGGAATCACTTGCTCATAATTTTGTACACAGTTCTGCTTTACCAGAAACATGCTCATGGTTAATTATAAGATGTAAACAAAAACTGTTTTGAGGATCCCTAAAATAAAAAGTTGTGAAGTGATACAGCTGTATAAGGCATGTTTTCTTTAACTTACAGATAGCTTCTACGTTAGCGAAAGCTTGAAAGTTAAACATTGCCAATGTTTCTGGTTATTGCCCCCCAAAATCAGCCTTGCCAATTGGAAACTAAACAAGTAAAGTGGAATTATTAATCAGTTTTCACTAGAGAGCATTCTACGTGGTGTCCATAGTAACTATATGTAGATTTATTTTTCATGTGCACACCCACATAATAGATAAAGCTAAAAAAAGGTTTCGTTATGAAATTTAACATTATAGATATTCATTTTCCCATACTTTAAACAATTTGCTTCTCAAAGTAGTAGAAATCTTGAAAATTGCTCAACCATGAATATATTTGATGGACACAGAACTTGAAATTAAGAAACTGAGTCATCTATTACTTCTGTAACATTTGCAGTTAGGTGAGGGATAAAGCCAGGTAGCTAGGATTTTTATTGTTGTTGTTGTTGTTTGTTTTTAATCAATATCAACCACAACTTCTCTTTCCTACATACAGGAAAAGAAAATGGAATAAGTGAAGGAGAGGTAAAAGGTGAAAGTTAGAGGTAAGTCAGAAGTTCTTTATCAGGGAAGTACCTATTCTATCAGAAGCAAAATAATGAAATTGAAACTGCTGAAAGATCAACAGCATCTTTTGGTGACTTTGGCTAAACCTGCCTTTTACTGTATTTTGAAAATAATCTTTGTTTTTGCTTGTAGAAATTTTTTCTAGAAACTTTTTTTCATCCTCACCTGAGGATATGTTTATTGATATTTTGAAAGAGGGAGAGAGAGAGAGAGAGAGAGAGAGAGAGAGAGAGAGAGAGAGAGAGAGAAGAGAAACATCTATAAATTGCCTCCTGTAAGCACCCCAATCAGGTATCAAACCTGAAACCTAGGAATGTGACCCAACGAGGAATGACACTCCAACCAACTGGGCCACCTGGCCAGGGCTTTTAGTGTGATTTTTAATTGATTTTAACAGGTAAAATGTAAGACCTGATTTAAAAACACTTTTCTTTTCTTCTTGGACATTTGGAAGACTATCAATGGCCATATTATAAAGGACCCTGAATTTCAAGTTGTTACATTTTTTAAATCGTATGGTCAGGTACTCTTTATTCTGTCTCTCTATAACTATAATGTCATGCAGTTAATGAAAATCTCAAAGTAAACAAAAATTTAACTACATTTTCATAACTGGAAAATAATGTGTTTAGTGTATTTTAAAGGTATGATATTAGTCTAGGCCAGATGAATCAATTCACTTAATTATCATAAAAAGATCACCCAATTAAGTCACTCAGATTACTATTCTGCATCAGCAAAATGAGGAAGCAAATAGGACAGTATTTAAAAAGGACTCTTTTCAGTACTTGAACATTCTTTTATGATTTTATGGTGCAATTTCTGATCAAAATGAAAAGCTTACCATGCAGCTGTAAAAAAATAAACCACCAAGAGAAATTCTAGGCAATCTCACTTCCCATAAAGTATTTTTTGATTCATGCATTCAATTCTCTCTCCTTTTTCACATTAGATCTTGATTACTCTGCCAGCTCTCTAGAGAACACACTATTAAATGACAAAGGTTGCCAGTGTAGAAGCAGTGGTATATTAGCAACATTAAAATTTGCTCACTTTTTTTCCCATTATTTCCTTATTTTTTTAAAATTCCTTCTTGGATGGCAGGAAGTGGGAGATGGGAAATTAAACTCTCCTTAGGGGTTTATGTAATTTCATTTTATCATATTTATTTCCTCACAGCTTTCCCATCCACCCATAGAAACACACAGTCATTCTCTAAACATCTGTTTGTGAATCAGTGAAAATACTCAAGTACTCCCAGGCATAGTAAATACAACTATTAGGCAAAAATGGTTTAATGGACACCTAGATTAGAAATAAGGGGCTTGAAAATAATAATGGCTTCTCTTTTTTTTCTGATTCACAGTTTTTCCATACTCTAAATTCTCTGTTATGATCTTCATCAATATCTATAACAAATGTTGGTAAGAAAGAAAATACATGGCCCTCTCAATATTAACAGCTTTTATATCCCTTTCATTACTCAACCTACTGCAATCTTGTTGTCTATCTCATCCATGCAATTGCTTTTTCAAAGAATTCCTTAAACACCGAATCCAATGGCTTCTCATTCATTTTTTGTAAATTTTATTTTCCCCGCTTTATTGAGGTATAATTGGTATACAAAATTGCACATAATTAATGTATACAGTATATATATATACATACATATACATATTCCTGTTACTATCACTACAGTCTAGGAAATAAACATATTCATCAGCTTCAAAAAAGTCCTTGTTCCTTTTTTGGTGTTCAGAACACAACATGAATTATCCTCTTAAGTTTTTAAGTATACAATTCTTTATCGCTAACTATAGGCACTATGTTGTTCAGCAGATCTCTGGAACTTACTCCTCTTGTATAACTGTAACTTTATACCCCTTGAACAGCAACTTCCCATACCTCTCTACCCAATTCCCAGGTGCCACGATTCTATTGTCCACTTGTGTACCTTGGACCATTTTAGATACCTCATATGAGAGGAATTTCTATTCAACCTATATGAGATAGTTGAGAGAATAACCCCTCTTCCTCATGAAATCTCTCTCTTTCTTTGGTTTTATAAATAATATAATATCTTGATCCTTTTGTGCCTGAATGTTCTTTCAATGGCACCCTTTTATACTCCAGTTCCCAAATATAGATTGTTCTTAACACACAGTCCTTGTCTATCTTACTCTCTTGTTTTCCATTTTCTTACTTAACTATATTTTCTATATCTATGGTTAGATATTATTTTGGCCTCACGGTGGGTTACTCCCAGATATCTTCTCATGTTTCAATTCCTCTTCTGAGTTCCATACCCAAATTATTGAAGGGTATGCTGTACAGCTCCACATGGATGTCCTGCCATCATCTAAAATGCAACACATGCAAAACCGAATTCTGAATTTATCTTCACACATCATGCTATCCATTTAATGCAGTGCCAATAAAAATATTAAATGAATTATGGGGAGGGGACTTGTGGAAAGAAATTTTAAAGTTCATCTAGAAGAATCAGTGTGTTTTTGTTACAAGAGCTAAGAATAATGAGAGCCCTACAAAATATTTACAGATTTTATAAAGCCACAGTTATAAATAATCAGATCAATGTAACATAAGAAATTCAGAATTTGACCCACATGATATGTATGTACACATATATGAATGTGCATGTACATTTATATGTATACCAGAATCCCAGTGCATGAAAATTTGTGCACTCAGGGGTTCCCTCATCCTGGCCTGTGCCCTCTTGCAGTCCAGGACCCCTTGGGGGATGTCCACCTTCCTGCGTAGGCCCACTCCCTGGGGAGTGGACCTAAGCTGGCAGTCAGACATCCCTCTGGCATCCCAGGAGCCCTTGGGAGATGTCTGACTAATGGCCTAGGCCCGCTCCCCAGAGGAATGGGCCTAAGATGGCAGTCAGACATCCCTCTGACAGCCTGGAGCCCTCGGAGGAGCAGGCCTAAGCCATTAGTTGGACATCCTTAGTGCTGCCATGGAGGCAGGAGAGGCTCAGACCACTGCCACTGTGCTGGCCAGCCATGAGCTGGTTTCTGGCTGAGCGGCATTCCCCCTGTGGAAGCACACAGACCACCAGGGGGCAGCTTCTGCATTGAGCTTCTGCCCTCTGGTGGTCAGTGCACATTATAGCTACCGGTCATTCCTGGTCATTCTGCCATTAGGGTCAATTTGCATATTACCCTTTTATTATATAGGATTTATTATATAGGATATATACTAGCCTGACTACTATCATACTGTCTTTTATAAATATATATGCTTTACTTAAACTCACTAGGAAATGATTAATTGTTTAATAATTAGTATAGGAAGAATTTGTTAATCATTTGGAAAAATAAAATTGGGTATTTTCCTCACACGTTTTAAAGCAAAATAAATTCAAATGTAATAAGTATCAAGTTGTAAAAATGAAATCATAAAGATATAAGTAAATATAGAGGTATATTTACACAATTGTAGTACAAAGAAAGAATTTTTAATTATGACACCAAAGTCAGAAACCATAAAAGAAGGTATTGGTATATCTGACAATATAAAAATTAAAGTAAAACAATCCAAAGTCTATGGGACACAGTGAAAGCAGTCCTGAGAGGTAAATTCATAGCTCTACAGGCCTACGTCAAAAAACAAAACAAAACAAAACAAAAACCAAGAAAAATGGTAATAAATTATCTAACTCTAGAACTTAAAGAATTAGAGAGAAACCAGGAAAGCCCAGGGTGAATAGAAGGAAGGAGATAATAAAGATCAGAGCAGAAATAAATGACCAAAAAAAACAATATAAAGATCAATGAAACCAAGAGCAGGTTAACTGAAATGATAAACAAGAAGTATGAACCTCTAGCCAGGCTCATCAAGAAGCAAAGAGAGAGGACCCAAATAAACAAAATCAGAAATGAAAGAGGTAAATAACACAGACCACACAGAAATACGAAGAGTTGTAAAAAAATACTATGAACAACTCTATTCCAACAAACTAAGCAACCTGGAGGAAATAGACATAGTCCTAGAAAACTACAACCCTGCAAAACTCAATTGAGAATCAAAAGATCTGAATAGGCCAATAACTAAGGAGGAAATTGAAGCAGTCATCAAAAAACTTCCAGCAAGCAAAAGCCTGGGGCCAGATGGCTTCACAGGGAAATTTTACCAAACATTCAAAGAAGAATTAAAACCTATCCTTCTAAGGCTATTCTAAGAAATTAAAAAGGAAGGCATATTTCCAAGCTCTTTCTATGAAACCAGCATTACCCTAATCCCAAAACCAGATAAAGACACCACAAAGAAAGATAATTACAGGCCAATATCCCCGATGAACATAGATGCTAAAATCCTCAACAAAATGCAAGCAAATCGATCCAGCATTACATAGAAAGATCATACACCATGACCAAGTTGGATTTATTCCAGGGATGCAAGGATGGTACAATATCTGCAAATCAATAAACGTGATACATCACATAAACAAATTGAGAGACAAAAATCACATAATCTTATCAATCTATGCAGAAAAGGCATCTGACAAACCCAACACCCTTTCCTGATAAAAACTATTAGCAAAGTGGGAATAGAGGGACCATATCTCAACATAATAAAAGCCTTATATGACAAATCTACAGCCAACATCATACTCAATGGGCAAAACTAAAACCATTTCCCCTAAAAACAGGAAAAAGACAGGGATGCCTACTTTAACCATTCCTGGTCAACATAGTACTGGAAGTGCTAGCCATAGTGATCAGACAAGAAGAAGAAATAAAAAGCATCCAAATTGGAAAAGAAGAATCAAAACTGTCATTATTCACAGGTGACATGATACTGTACATAGAAAACCCCAAAGACTATCAAAAATCTACTAGACTTAATAAATAAATTTGGCAATGTAGCAGGATACAAAATTAACACCCAGAAATCTATGGCTTTTTTTTTCTAAAATATATTTTATTGATTTTTTACAGAGAGGAAGGGACAGAGATAGAGAGCTAGAAACATCGATCAGCTGCCTCCTGCACATCTCCTACTGGGGATGTGCCCGCAACCCAGGTACATGCCCTTGACCGGAATCGAACCTGGGACCTTTCAGTCCGCAGGCCGATGCTCTATCCACTGAGCCAAACCGGTTTCGGCATCTATGGCTTTTTTATACACAAATAATGAAATGTCAGAAAGAGAAACTAAAAAAAAAATCCCATTTATCACTACACCAAAAAAATTAAGATACCTAGGAATAAATTTAACCAAGGAGGTAAAGGACCTGTACTCAGAAAATTACAGGACACTGAAAAAAGAGATAGGGGAAAACATAAACAAATGGAAGAATATACCATGTTCATGGAATGGTAGAATCAACATCATTATAATGTCCATATTATCCAAAGCAATCTATAGATTCAATACAATCCCCATTAAAATACCAATAGCATACTTCAAAGACCTAGAACAAACTATCCAAAAATTCATATGGAATAAAAAATGACCCTGAATAGCTGCAGCAATCTTGAGAAAGAAGAACAAAGGAGGCAAGAGCATACAATGGAATCAAGACAGTCTCTTCAATAAATGGTGTTGGAAAAATTGGACAGATACATGGAAAAAATGAAACTGGACCACCAACTTATGCCATACACAAAAATAATCTCAAAATTGATAAAGAACTTAAACATAAGATGAGAAACCATAAAAATCTTAGAAGAAGCCATAGGCAACAAAATAGCAGTCATGTGTTGGAGCAATATCTTTACTGACAAAACTCCTAGGGCAATGGAAGCTAAGGAGAAAATAAACAAATGGGACTACATTAAAATAAAAAGCTTCCACACAGCAAAAGAAACCATCAACAAAACGACAGGAAAGCCCACTGCATGGGAGAACATATTTGCCAATGCTATCTTTGATAAGTGTTTAATCTTCAAAATTTATAGGGAACTCATACAACTTAACAAAAGGAAGACAAACAATCCAATCAAAAAATGGGTAAAGGGCAAGCCCTCCCCCCACACAAAAAAAAATAAAGGAAAAAAAAAATGGGCAAAGGACCTAAATAGACACTTTTCGAACAGGGCATACAGAAGGCCCAGAGACATATGAAAACATGCTCAAAGTCACTAATCATCTGAGAGATTCAAATCAAAACAACAATGAGGTACCATTTCACACCTGTCAACAAATGACAAGTGCTGGAGAGGATGTGGAGAAAAAGGAACTCTCGTGCACTGCTGGTTGGTATGCAGACTCCTGCAGGCACTGTGGAAAACAGTATGGCATTTACTTACAAAATTAAAAATGGAACTCCCATTTGACCCAGTAATCCCACTTCTAGGAATATATTCCAAGAAACCAGAAACACCAATCAGAAAGGATATATGCATCCCTATGTTCATAGCAGCACAATTTACAATAGCTAAGATTAGGAAACTGCCTAAGTGCCCATCAGCAGATGAGTGGATTAAAAACGGTGGTACATCTACACAATGGAATACTATGCTGCTGTAAAAAGGAAGGAACTCTTACCATTTGCAACAGCATGGATGAAACTGGAGAGCATTATGCTAAGCGAAATAAGCCAGTAGGAGAAAGATAAATATCATATGATCTCACTCATTTGTGGAGTCTAATGAGCAACATAAACTGATGAACAAAAGTAGAACCAGAGGCAAAGAAGCATCAAACAGACTGTCCATCCTATGAAGAAAGGAGGGGGGTCTGAGGGGGGTAAGAGATCAACAAAGGACTTGTATGCATGCATATAAGCATAACCAATGGACACAGATTAGGGGGTGAACTGGGGGTGGGGGCGATCAGGGAGAGGTCAATGGGAGAAAAGGGAGACTTATGTAATATTTTAAATAATAAAGAATTTTTTTTTTTAAAAAAAGGACTACAAATGTTGGTGCGATATTGAGAAAAGGAACCCTTGTACACTGTTGGTGGAAATGTAAATTTGTACAACCATTATGAAAAATAGTATGGAGATTCCTCAAAACATTAGCAATCCCTCTTCTGATTATGTAACCAAAGATATTAGATCAGTACCTCAAAAAGTTATTTTCACTTCCATGTTCATTGCAGCAATATTTACATTGGCTAAGATGTGAAAATAACCTAAGTGTCTGTTGACAGATGAATAGGTAAATAAATTTATATATTTTTATACATTTATGCATAACTTTATATATAATCTATAATAATAAAAGCATAATATGCCAATTAGACTGGATGTCTTTCCAGATGAAGCTAGGGCTGCAAGGGCTGAGCCCCTTGCATGAATTTCATGCATTGGGCTTTCCCCTGGCTGCCAACACCAGCTTCCCTCTGGCACCTGGGACCCAGTGTTCTCTTTGGCCACCGGCAGGCACCTCGGACCTGGGCTTCCCTCACAGCCCTGGATTCATCTGGAAGGACATCCAGTCTAATTAGTATATTGAGCTTTTATTATTATAGACTAGAGTCCTGTTGCATGAAAAGATTCATGCAATAGGCCTTCCCTTCCCCTGGCTGCCTGCACTGGTTTTCCTTCAGTACTGGGGACCCAGGCCTTCGCTCCGGCCAGAGCCACCTTCAAAGCCTTTGCTGCTCTGGCCAGAGCCGCTTTGATCACTGCTCCAGTGGGAGCAGCTTTGATCATTGCTGCAGCCGGAGCCACCTTCAAAGCCTTCATTGCTCTGGCCGGAGCCGCCTTCAAAGCCTTTGCTGCTTGAGCCGGAGCTGCTATGATCGCAGCTCCAGCCAGACCCGCTATGATCGCTGCGCCTTCAGTCTTCACTCTGCTGCTTCCCACCTACATATGCAAATTAGCCGCCATATTTGTTGGTGGTTAATTTGCATATCTCACTGATTAACCAATGGGAAGTGTAGCAAAGGTATGGTCAATTACCTTGTTTGTCTATTATTAAATAGGATAATAGAATATTATTCAACTGTAAAAAAGAGATCCTGCCATTTGCAAAGACACAGATGAAACTGGGGACATTATGCTAATTGAAATAGACACAGAAAAAATAGTACTGCATGATCTCACTTATATGTGGGATTTTAAGAAGTCAGATACATACAAGCAAAGAGTAGGATGATAGTTACCAGGGTGGGGAGGTGGGGGAAATGGGGAGATAATTATTAAAGGGTATAAAGTTTCAATTACATAGGATGAATAAGTTTAGAGATTTAAAGTACCACACAATTATAATTAGCAATACTATACTGATTACTAGAAATTTGCTAATCGATTAAATTTCAGTGTTCTTATCATACACAACAAAAAGGTAACTATTTGAGGATAGGTGAATTAGCTTATTTTAGTACTCATTTTACCATGTATATGTATATAAAAGGATATACTTTAAATATATATGTATTATTGAAGCATAGAAGAAAATAAATCCATTTCTTTTAATATGTTTGACCAAACATTTTGAGTTTAGATTTAAAGTCCAGTAAGCTGAAAATAAACTAATAATGCATCAAATTTACAAAAGCTATAATTAGGATGTGCAGCATATAAAATACCTTGAGAGCTTCCTTCAGACAAACAGATGGATGCTTCATCATTTCTGTCATTATCTTCTTCTACTTCAGGACCAGCTTCCTCTCTTGTTGTGATTGCAGACAAAGAACCAGACTCTGGATGCTCAGAAAAATCAGCAGGGCCTCCCCTTGGAGGTGGAACTTCAATCCCCATTAAACGATACTTTCTTCTTCGATTCCCAATCCAAGTCTTTATAAGAGAAATACAAGAGGAAGCTTTGTAAACATGGAAACTTAGCAGTCTAATCATTAAAATAATGAATGGATGCTGCATAAAGCATGATTAAAAGGATTAAATAGGTACCTAGAATAATGAAATTTTATTATTGCTCAATAAGTTAAAATAAAATAATTGGTTTCAATTTTTACATATCTTATTAGCAGAAAGATAGCATTTATTTAAATATTCAGACTTTCAAGAAACATGTTGAAGAATGCATTTTGATTTATATATTTATTTCTGTAGAAAATAATCCACCAAATCTTTCAAAAGGAACTTTAATTGGTTCCTTCTCTAAAGGGACCACACATATAGCTGAAATCATAATTCATCTCCCATTTTGAATCTTGCTCTTTATAGGTGAAAATGTGGTTTCTATTAACTTTGGCTCCATGATGGTTACCTGGGTATTTCATGTATTCTAAATTTTCATTTTATTGGATTTAGAACCATTTAAAAAATGTTTACATTAAAATAAGTTTTCCCTAACTGGTTTGGCTCAATGGGAGCGTCGGCCTGCGGACTAAAAGTCCCAGGTTCGATTCTGGTCAAGGGCATGTACCTCGGATGCAGGCACATCCCCAATAGGGGGTGTCAGGAGGCCGCTGATTGATGTTTCTCTCTCATTGATGTTTCTAACTCTCTATCCCTCACCCTTCTTCTCTGTAAACAATCAATAAAATATATTTTAAAAAATAAAATAAGTTTAAAGCCACAGGAAGTTGAAGAGATAGGTCTTCATTCAGTTGCCTCCAATTAGCATTTTACATAATTATAGCATAAAAACAAAAACAGGAAACATATTAAAAAATATGTGTATACAATTCCATGTTCCCTTATCACACCATTGTTCTTCCCTTCCCTCCTACCATTTCCAACACCTGACAAATAATAATCTATATTTTTGAGAATGTTATATAAATGGAGCCATATAGCATGTGACTGTTAATTTTTAATTTATATATTTACTAGAGGCTCAGTGCACAAAATTTATGCACTGGAGGGAGGGTCCCTCAGCCTGGCCTCCTCCCTCTCGCAGTCTGGAGCCCCTCGGAGGATGTCTGCCTGCCAGCTTGTGGCTGGATGGCCTTCTGCTGCTGCACAGCTTGCTGCTTGAGCTTCAGCAGCTGCTGCACATGCTCAGGTGAATCGGGCCTAAGCTGGCAGTTGGACATCCATCTCTCAGTCCAGGCCCCTCTGGGGATGTAGCAGTGTGCCAAGCATCAGGTGGCCAGGGAGAAGCCCGAATTGGGGCCGGGCGCCAAGCTGCTGGCGCTCATCCTGGCCTGATGCGCCCACTGCCCCTGCTCAATAGTATTGCCGAGGAGTTGGGAGAGGCTCCCCCCATAGCAACTGCGCTCACCAGCTGTGAGCCTGGCTTCTGGCTGAGCAGTGCTCCCCGGGTGGGGGCGCATTGACCACCAGGGGGCAGCTCCTGCATTGAGCATCTGCCCCCTGGTGGTCAGTGAACATCATAGTGACTTGTGGTTCCACCAGGCATTCCACAATTCAGTCTATTTGCATATTAGGGTTTTATTACATAGAATTTTGCATGTTACATTTTTATAGTCTTAAGTTTTACATATGTCTCCTTTTTCCCTGATTAACGCCCCCAGCCATTCCCACGCCCAAGGGCAAGCCCCCAGTGCCCCAGTGTCTGTGTCCATTGGTTATGCTAATATGCATGCACAAGTCCTTTGGTTGAGTTCTAAACACCCCTACTTCCCCTGTAATTTGTCTCTGGATTTATTTTTGCTCAACAGTTTATGTTGATCATTATATCCCACATATGAGTGATATCATGTGATGTTTATCTTTCTCTGACTGGCTTATTTTGCTTAGCATAATGCTCTCCAGTTCCATCCATGCTGTTGCAAATGGTAAAAGTCCCTTCCTTTTTATAGCAGTATAGTATTCCATTGTATAGATGTACCACAGTTGTTTTTTTTTAATTTTTTTTTTATTGATTTAAGGTATTACATATGTGTCCTTATCGCCACATTGCTCCCCACCTCATTCCCCCCCCCACTCATAGCCTCATCCCCTATTGTCTGTGTCCATTGGTTAAGCTTATATGAATGCATACAAATACTTTGGTTAATTTCTGCCCCTTACCTCCACCCTTTCCTACCTTCCCTTTGAGGTTTGACGGTCTGATCGATGCTGCTCTGTCTCTGGCTCTGTTTCTGTTCATCAGTTTATGTTGTTCATTATATTCCATAAATGAATGAGATCATGTGATATTTATCTTTCTCCTACTGGCTTATTTTGCTTAACATAATGCTCTTCAGTTCCATCCATGCTGCTGCAAATGGTAAGAATTCCTTCGTTTTTACTGCAGCATAGTATTCCATTGTGTAGATGTACCACTGTTTTTTAACTCACTCATCTACTGGTGGGCACTTAAGCTGTTTCCAAATCTTAGCTATGGTGAATTGTGCTGCTATGAACATAGGGGTGCATATGTCTTTACTGGTGTTTCTGATTTCTTGGGATACAGTCCTAGAAGTGGGATTACTGGGTCAAATGGAAATTCCATTTTTAATTTTTTGAGGAAACTCCATACTGTCTTCCACAGTGGCTGCCCCAGTCTGCATTCCCACCAGCAATGCAAGAGGGTTCCTTTTTCTCCACAACCTTGCCAGCACTTGTCATATGTTGATTTGTTGATGATAGCCATTCTGACAGTGTGGATGGTATCTCATTGTTGTTTTGATTTGCATCTCTCAGATGATTAGTGACTGAGCATATTTTCATATGTCTATCGGCCTTCTGTATGCCCTCTTTCGAAAAATGTCTATATAGGTCCTTTGCCAATTTTTTGATTGGGTTTTTTATCTTCCTTTTGTTAAGTTGTATGAGTTCTCTGTAAATTTTGGAAATTAAATCCTTATCTGATAAAGCATTGGCGAATATGATCTCCCATGCAGTGGGCTTTCTTGTTGTTTTATTGATGGTTTGTTTTGCTGTGCAGAAGCTTTTGATTTTGATGTAGTCCCATTTGTTTACTTTCTCCTTAGTCTCCATTGCCTAAAGAGTTGTATCAGTAAAGATATTGCTATGACATATGTAAATATTTTGCTGTCTATGGAGTCTTGTAGGATTTTTGTGGTTTCCCATCTTACATTTACTAGCATGTCTTTTAGCCATTTTGACTTTGTTTTTTGTATGGTTTAAGTTGGTGATTTAGTTTAAATTTTTTTTTTTTGCATGTATCTGACCAAATTCCCAGCATCATTTACTGAAGATACTGTCTTGACCCCATTGTATGCTTTTGCCTTCTTTGTCAAATATTAATTGAGCATAATGGCTTGGGTCAATTTCTGGCTTCTCTGTTCTGTTCCATTGGTCTATAAGTCTGTTCTGTGCCAGTACCAGGCAGTTTGGAGACCGTGGTTTGGTAATATAGCTTAATATCTGGTATTGTGATCCCTCCAGTTTTGGTCTTCTCTCTCAGTATTGCTGTGGCTATTCGGGGTATTTTTTTTTATTCCAGAGGAATTATTGGAGAGTTTGTTCTAGATCTTTGAAATATGCCTTTGGTATTTTAATGGGAATTGAATTGAATCTATAGATTGCTTTGGGTTGTATGGACATTTTACTGATATTGATTCTATGAACATGAACATGGTATGTTCTTCCATTTGTTTATGTCTTCCTCTATCTCTTTTTTTTCAGTGTACTATAATTTTCTGAGTATAGATCCTTTACTTCCTTGGTTCAATTTATTCCTAGGCATCTTCATTTTTGTTGTTGTTGTTGTTGCAATGATAAATGGTATTTATTTTAGTTTCTCTTTCTGTGAGTTCATTATTGCTGTATAAAAAAGACACAGATTTCTGGGTGTTAATTTTGTACCCTGCTACACTGCTGAATTTATTTATTAATTCTAGTAGTTTTTGATGGAACACAGTGAAAGCACTGCTGAGAGGGAAGTTCATAGCATTACAGGAGTACTTCAAATAAACAAGAAAAACTGGTAATAAATCATCTAATTCTGTAACTTGAAAAATTAGAAAGAGAGCAACAAAAAAGTCGAGAGTGAGCAGAAGGAAGGAAATAATAAAGACCTGAGCAGAAATAAATGACATAGAGCCAAAAAAAAAAATACAAAAGATTGATGAAACCAAAAGCTGGTTCCTTGAAAGGATTAGAAATATTGATAAACCTCTAGCCAGGCTCACAAAGAAGCAAAGAGAGAGGCCCAATATAAACAAAATTAGAAATGAAAGGCAAAATAACAACAGACCCAACAGAAATACAAAGAATTATAAAAAAACAAGAATACTGCGATCAACTCTATTCCAACAAACTGGTCAACCTAAAAGAAGTGGACATATTCCTAAAAATCTACAACCTTCCAAAAATCAATCAGGAAGAATAAAAAAAATCCAAATAGACTAATAATTATGGAGGAAATTGAAGCAGTCATCAAAAAACTTCCAACAAACAAAAGCCCTGTACCAGTTGGCTTCACAGGGGAGTTTTATCAAATATTCAAAGAAGAACTAAAACTTATTCTCCTCAGACTATTCCAAAAAATTCAAGAGGAAGGCACACTTCCAAGCTCTTTCTACGAAGTCAGCATTACCCTAATCCCAAAACCAGATAAAGACAATACAAAGAAAGATACAAGCTTCCTAATGCACTGAACTCATTTGTGGCGAGACTCTGGGGTCCCAGAATTCTATGGGGAGAAACTGAACTGTCTTGCAGTGGGTCGGAAAGTTAGGGTGGCTTTCTCGCAGAGCTGCTCGCAGGGATCATTGTTGCTGTGGGGGCACGGGACTCGGGGATGCAGAGGGACTGGGGGACGCAGAGACGTGGAGTCATGGAGAGGCTGACGAGAGCCATTGTTGTTTGCTCCGCCCTGGTGACTCTCTGAGATCCTGCCCCACTCAATTTACATCCCTGTCCAAGCTGTGCACAGTGGCATGAAGGAAGCACCTGCGCTTTTGCAGCATAACCTAACAAACTGCAGCTGGGTTAGAGAGCTCCAAAACTTCCAAACCCCAAACAAAGAGGAGAAATCTGCTGGTATCGCTGTAGCTCCTGCTGGGTGGACTCACACAGTGGTTGACTTGGAGATCCAGGAGCCAGGGTACACCTGGCCAGATACCAGATTTCAACTTCCCACATCCATAAGGGACACACTCAAGAAGCAGACTCGGTGAGCACCAAAGCCCCATTGAAGCAAGTCCTACCCCATAAGGGTGTCTCCAGCACAGCAGTTCTTCCATTGTAGACACAGTGGATAATCACAGTCAGCCAAAAATGCAGAGACAAAGAAACATATCAAAAATGAAAGAAATGGAGGAAAGCAAACTAATGGAGGACATAGAGTTCAAAACCACAATTATAAGGCTACTCAAGAACCTTCTATGAACCTCTGAGAAACTTAGTGAGATCTTCAAGGATCTTAATGAGAATGCCAAAAAAATGGAAAAGGACGAGTCAGAAATTAAACATACACTGACTTAAATTAAAAATAATATACAGAGATCCAACAGCAGACTTGAGGATCCCAAGAATCAAGTCAAAGATTTGAAATACAAAGAAGCAAAAAACACCCATCTGGAAAAGCAAAAAGAAAAAGAATGCAAAAATATGAAGATAGTGTAAGGAGCCTCTGGGACAACTTCAAACTTACCAACATCCAAATTATCGGGGTGCCAGAAGAAGAGAGAGAGCAAGATACTGAAAGCCTATTAGAAGAAATCATGACAGAAAACTTCCCCTACTTGATGAAAGAAATAGACTTACAAGTCCAGAAAGCGCAGAGAACCCCAAATAAGAGGAATCCAAAGAGGACCACACCAAGACACATCATAATTAAAATGCCAAGGGATAAAGACAAAGAGAGAATCTTAAAAGCAGCAAGAGAAAAACATTTAGTTACCTACAAGGGAATACCCATATGACTGTCAGCTGATTTCTCAACAGAAACCATGCAGGTCAGAAGAGAGTGGCAAGAAATATTCAAAGTGATGCATGCCAAGAACTTACAACCAAGATTACTCTACCCAGCAAAGCTATCATGTAGAATGGAAGGTCAGATAAAGAGCTTCACAGACAAGAAAAAGCTAAAGGATTTCATCACCACCAAACCAGGATTATATGACATGCTGAAGCATATTCTTTAAGAAGAGGAAGAAGGAGGAAGAAAATGGCGGAGGTTTAGACAGACGTGTCGGTGCCTTGTCCCGGAGCAGATAAGGGCGGGCAGCTGAAACGGGTAGCATACAGCCCGAATAAGCAGAGGAGATTCAGCTGAGAGACAGTTTGCAGCCAGGAAAGACAGAGAAATCCTAGATAAAGGGAACGGTTAGAGGCTGAGGCTGAAACCTCTCCAGGTGCGCCGGCACAGCCGCGGAGACTATGCCATCTTGGGTGACTGTCACCGGCATCCAGAGACCAGCTACTAACCTGGCAACAACGGCTCTCAAGCAGCGCGACTACGTGAACTAAGAGGAACCCTGCTTATCCCCACAGAAAGATCCAAGCAACAGCGGCCTCCTGATCTCCACACGCTCTGTCTGAGGAACAGCTGCTGTGTGTGAAGCCTCCCTCCACCAGCCAGAAGAGCCACAACAGCTGTGAACAGCACCCATCAGAAGACCCGCTACCAACAGAGGAGCAACTGCTACCACAACCGCCCAAGGAGCAACCACAGCCCGAGGAGCCACTGCCACCTAGGGAGCAGCCACTGAACGACTCAATATCTATATACGTCAGTGAGATCAAACATGGGTAGACAAAGAAATCCCCAAAGGAAAGAAAAGGAGGACTCACCAGAAAAGCAGCTAAGTGATACAGAGGCATACAACATGACAGAAAAAGAATTCAGAATAAGGGTCCTAGAGTGCATACACCGGATGGAGGAAAAAATCGACAACTTATCCAAGAAGCAAGAAGAAACAGATGAAAAAATCAACAACTTAAGGTAGGACCCAAGAAGAAATGAAGTGTGATATAGCTGCAATAAAGAACACCATTGAAAGTATCAACAGTAGACTAGGAGAAGCGGAAGACCGAATTAGTGAATTAGAAGACAGGGAAGCAAAACACACCCAAACAGTACTTCACTTGGAGAAAAAAATTAAAAGACAGGAGGAGAGCCTAAGGGAGTTTTGGGACAACATGAAACGAAACAACATACAAATAATAGGGGTGCCAGAAAAACAGAAAGAGGAACAAGGATTAGAAAACCTATTGGAAGAAATAATATCAGAAAACTTCCCTGAGGTGGGGAAGAAAAAAGTCACACAAGCCCAGAGAGTCCCAAGCAAGGTGAACCCGAAAAGACCCATACCAAGACACATCATAATTACCATGGCAAATATTCAGGACAAAGAGAGAATCTTACAGGCTGCAAGAGAGAGACGGAAAGTTACATACAAGGGATCTCCCATTAGATTATCAAATGATTTCTCAACAGAAACACATCAGGCCAGAAAAGAATGGACGGAAATTTACAAAGTGATGCAAAGCAAAGGACTGAATCCAAGAATACTCTATCCAGCAAGGCTATCATTCAAAATTGAAGGGGAAATAAGAAGCTTCACAGACAAAAAAAGGCTCAGGGAGTTTATCACCACCAAGCCAGCAATGCAAGAAATGCTAAAGGGACTGGTGTCAAAAGAAGAAATAAAAATCCCAGAAAGAAAACAGCCACACACAACAAAAGAAACGGCTACAAACAAGTACCTTTCAATAATAACTTTAAATGTAAACCGGCTAAATGCTCCAACCAAAAGATATCGAGTGGCTGAATGGATAAAAAATCATGACCCATACATTTGTTGTCTACAAAAGACCCACCTCATTAGAAAGGACTCACACAGACTGAAAGTGAAGGGATGGAAAAATATCTTTCAGGCTAATGGAAAAGAAAAGAAAGCTGGGGTAGCAATACTTATATCGGACAAAATAGACTTCAAAGTGAAGGCCATAACAAGAGATAAGGAAGGCCACTTCATAATACTACAGGGATCAATACAACAAGAAGGTATAACCCTGATAAACATATATGCACCCAACGCAGGAGCACCCAAATACATAAAAAACTCCTGGAAGATATCAAAGGAGAGTTCGACAACAATACAATCATAGTAGGGGACTTTAATACACCACTGTCATCACTGGATAAATCCTCTAGACAAACAATCAGCAAAGAAACAGCAATCCTAAATGACTCACTAGATCAGATGGACTTAATTGACATCTTCAGAACACTTCACCCCACAGCCACGGAATATACATTCTTCTCAAGTGCTCATAGGACAGATTCAAAAATAGACCACATATTGGGTCACAAACAAAGTCTCCCCAAATTCAAGAAGATTGAAATCATACCAAACATCTTCTCAGACCATGATGGCATAATATTAGAAATAAACTACAATAAAAACAACCCAAAATACTCAAACACTTGGAGGCTGAAAAACATGTTATTAAATATTGATTGGGTTACCAATGAAATCAAAGAAGAAATACAAAACATCCTGGAAACTAATGACAATGAAAACACAACAATCCAAAACCTATGGGACACAATGAAAGCAGTCCTGACAGGGAAGTTTATAGCTCTACAGGCCTATCTCAATAAACAAGAAAAAACGGTAGTAAATCATCTAACTCTACAACTCAAAGAATTAGAAAGAGAGCAACAAAGAAACCCCAGAGTGAGCAGAAGGAAGGAGATAATAAAGATTAAAACAGAAATAAATGACATAGAGGCCAAAAAAATAATACAGAAAATCAATGAAACCAAGAGCTGGTTCTTCGAAAGGATAAACAAGATTGACAAACCTCTAGCCAGACTCACCAAGAAGCAAAGAGAGAGGACCCAAATAAACAAAATCAGAAACGATAGGGGCGAAATAACAACAGACCCCACAGAAATACAAATGATTGTTAAAAAATACTATGGACAGCTCTACTCCAACAAACTAGACAACCTGGAAGAAATGGACAAATTCCTAGAAAAATACAACATTCCAAAACTCAATCAGGAAGAATCTAAAAATCTCAATAGGCCAATAACTATGGAAGAAATTGAAGCAGTCATCAAAAAGCTTCCATCAAACAAAAGCCCAGGACCAGACGGCTTCACAGGGGAATTTTACCAAACATTCAAGGAAGAACTAAAACCTATCCTCCTCAGACTACTACAAAAAATTCAGGAGGAAGGAACACTTCCAAGCTCATTCTATGAAGCCAGCATCACCCTAATACCAAAACCCGGTAAAGACAACACAATGAAAGAGAATTACAGGCCAATATCGCTCATGAACATAGATGCCAAAATCCTCAACAACATCTTAGCAAATCGGTTCCAACAGTACATCAGAAAGATCATACACCATGACCAAGTAGGATTCATCCCAGGGATGCAAGGATGGTACAATATCCGCAAATCAATGAACGTGATATATCACGTAAACAAATTGAAAGAAAAAAAACCACATGGTCATATCAATTGATGCAGAAAAAACATTTGACAAAATCCAACACCCATTTTTGATAAAAACTCTCAGCAAGGTGGGAGTAGAAGGATCATACCTCAACATAATAAAAGCCATATATGACAGGCCCACAGCCAACATCATACTCAATGGACAAAAACTAACACCATTTCCCCTAAGAACAGGAACAAGACAGGGATGCCCACTCTCACCACTCCTGTTCAGCATAGTACTGGAAGTGTTAGCCATTGCAATTAGGCAAGAGGAAGAAATAAAAGGCATCCAAATTGGAAAATAGGAAGTAAAACTGTCCTTATTTGCAGACGACATGATATTATACATACAAAACCATAGGGACTCCATCAAAAAACTACTAGACTTAATACATGAATTTGGCAATGTAGCAGGATACAAAATTAACCCCAAGAAATCTGAGGCATTTCTATACACCAATAGTGAACTTTCTGAAAGAGAGATTACAAAAACAATCCCATTTACCATAGCACCAAAGAAATTAAGCTACCTAGGAATAAACTTAACTAAAGAGGTAAAAGACCTCTACTCAGAAAACTACAGGAAGTTGAAAAAAGAGATAGAGGAAGACATAAACAAATGGAAGAACATTCCGTGTTCATGGATTGGTAGGATCAACATCATTAAAATGTCCATACTACCCAAAGCAATCTGTAAATTCAACGCACTTCCCATTAAAATACCAACGGCATACTTCACAGATCTAGAACGAACTCTCCAAAAATTCATCTGGAATAAAAAAAGACCCCGAATAGCTGCAGCAATCCTGAGAAAGAACAAAGTAGGTGGGATCTCAATACCAGATATCAAGCTGTATTACAAAGCCACTGTTCTCAAAACTGCCTGGTACTGGCACAAGAACAGACATATAGATCAATGGAATAGAATAGAGAGCCCAGAAATTGACCGGAACCAATATGCTCAGTTAATATTTGACAAAGGAGGCAAGAACATACAATGGAGCCAGGATAGTCTCTTCAATAAATGGTGTTGGGAAAATTGGACAGATACATGCAAGAAAATGAAACTAGACCACCAACTTACACCATACACAAAAATAAACTCAAAATGGATAAAGGACTTCAATGTATGACAGGAAACCATAAAAATTCTAGAAGAATCCAAAGGCAACAAAATCTCAGACATATGCCAAAGCAATTTCTTCACTGATATAGCTCCTAGGGCACTGGAAACTAAAGAAAATATGAACAAATGGGACTACATCAAAATAAAAAGCTTCTGCACAGCAAAAGAAACCATCAACAAAACAACGAGAAAACCCACTGTGTGGGAAAACATATTTGCCAATGTCATATCTGATAAGGGCCTAATCTCCAAAATTTATAGGGAACTCATACAACTTAACAAAAGGAAGATAAACAATCCAATCAAAAAATGGGCAAAGGACCTAAATAGACACCTTTCAAAAGAGGACATTCAGAAAGCCAAGAGACATATGAAAACATGCTCAAAGTCACTAATCATCCGAGAGATGCAAATCAAAACAACAATGAGGTATCATCTCACACCTGTCAGACTGGCTATCATCAACAAATCAACAAACGACAAGTGCTGGAGAGGATGTGGAGAAAAAGGAACACTTGTGCACTGCTGGTGGGAATGCAGACTGGTGCAGCCACTATGGAAGACAGTATGGAGTTTCCTCAAAAAACTACAAATGGAACTACCATTTGACCCTGTGATCCCACTTCTAGGAATATATCCCAGGAAAACAGAAACACCAATCAGAAAGGATATATGCACCCCTATGTTCATAGCAGCACAATTCACCATAGCGAAGATCTGGAAACAGCCTAAGTGCCCATCAGTAGATGAATGGATTAGAAAACTGTGGTACATCTACAGGATGGAATACTATGCTGCTGTAAAAAAGAAGGAACTCCTACCATTTGCAACGGCATGGATGGAACTGGAGAGCATTATGCTAAGTGAAATAAGCCAGTCAATGAAGGAAAAATACCACATGATCTCACTCATTCATGGATAATAGAGACCATTATAAACTCTTGAACAGTAATAGATACAGAGGCAGAGCTGCCTCAAACAGATTGTCAAACTGCAGCGGGAAGGCCGGGGAAAGTTGGGGGGCAGGAGGGAGGGGTATAAGAGATCAACCGAAGGACTTGTATGCATGCATATATGCATAACCAATGGACATGGGACGCTGGGGGGTGGGGGAGGCCAGGGGATATTCAAGGGCGGGGAAAAAAAAAGACACATATGTAATACCCTTTGTAATACTTTAAGCAATTAAAAAAATAAAAATAAAAAAATAAAAAAAAGAAGAGGAAGAAGAAGAAAAAAGTAAAGATAAAAATTATGAACAACAAATAAATATCGATCAACAAGTGAACCTAAAAATTAAGTCAGAATAAACTGGTGAGTATAATAGAAGCAGGGGCATAGAAAGGGAGTGGACTGACAATTCTTTGGGGGAAGGAGGTGTGAGGGGTGCAGGAAGAGACTGGATAAAAATATTACACCTATGGATGAGGACAGTGGCAGTGGGTGAGGGCATTGGGTGGGGTGGGAACCAGGTGGAGGGGAGCTATAGGGGGGAAAAAAGAGGAACATTTGTAATAATCTGAACAATAAAGATTTATTAATTAAAAAAAGAAAGAAAATTATAGGCCAATATTCCTGATGAACATAGATGCCAAAATTCTCAACAAAATTCTAGCAATTTGGATCCAGCATTACATTAGAAAGATCATACACTATGACCAAGTGGGATTTATTCCAGGGATGCAAGGATAGTATACTATCCACAAATCAAATAATGTGATACATCTCATAAACAAATTGAGAGATAAAAACCATATAATCATATCAAGTGATACAGAAAAAACATTTGAAAAAATCCAGCACCCTTTATTGATAAAACCTCTCAGTAAGATGGGAATAGAAGAAGAAGAACCAAGATGGCGGTGTAGGGTGTAGACCTGTGAATGCTGCCTCCCACAACATCATTGAAACCACCAACTATAAGACAAACAACCACCATTCAGAACCATGGAAAAGTTGGCCCAGTGGAAGCTCTACAACTGGAAGGAAAGAAAGAAGCGCAGTGAGACTGAGTAGGAGCTACAGAGGTGCCAAAAACAGAGGTACAGTGTCGCGTGCCAGGTGGGCTGCAACTGGATGCACGGTTTCTTTTCAATTGGAAGGGGTTACAAACTCTCGAATCCTCTGGGCTTGCGTGGGGCGGGTCTCTGAGGCCCCAGACCCCATGGGGAGAGGCGGCATGGCCTTGCAGGTGTTGGTAAGCAAGGGAGGCTCTGGTGCGCAGCTCCTCGCTGGCACTGGGGGACGCGAAGTCCCATAGTCCTGGAGAGGCGAGGAGCCACAGAGATGCCGCCATTGCTATTTGCTCTGCCCTGGTGACTCCCTGAGACCCTGCCCTACTCAATTTACATTCCCATCCAAGCTGTGCCAGAGGCACAAGAGGAAACATCTGTGCTTTTACAAACTCTTGAATCCACTGAGCTGGTTCAGGCGAGATCATGAGGCCCCAGACACTACAGGAAGAGGAGACACAGCCTTGCAGCGGTTGGAAAGCAAGGGAGCTCTGTCGTGCAGCTGCTCACCGGCACTATGGGATGCGAAGTCCCAGAGCCCCAGAGAGGCGAGGAGCCGCCATTGCTATTTGCTCTGCCCCGGTGACTCCCTGAGTCCCCACCCTACTCAATTTACATCCCCATCCAAGTTGTGCCAGTGGCACAAAAAGACCCACCTGCACTTTTGCAACCTAACCCAACAAACTGCAGACTTCAACTCTTCGCACCCATGGAAGACACACTCAAGAACAGACAGAGGAGAACCAAGATGGCAGCGTAAGGTACAGACCTGTGCATGCTGCCTCCCACAACAACATCGAAACTACCAACTATAGGACAAACAGCTATCATACAGAACCATGGGAAAGCTGGCCCAGTGGAAGCTCTACAACTGGAAGGAAAGAAAGAAGAGCATTGAGACTGAGTAGGATGTGCAGAGGCACCAAGTACAGAGCCCAACCCAGCAGGCTGCAGATTTCGGCTCCTCGCATACCGGAGGGACGTGCTCAGGGGGTGGAGTTGGGTTCATGGGAGGCCAGGGCCGGGCCTGGCTGGGCCGACGATGTGGAACTGCTGTACCAGCACGCGCACAAGCACGTCCACCGGTTCCAGTCTCGCTTGGGACGCTGGGGGACGGCAGACGGGCAGTCTGTACATTTGGTGGAGGGCGAAGTCCGAGCAGGCGTGCCGGATGTTCAGCCACTAGGAAAGCCTGGAGATTTTGTCTGGTGGGGAGCCGCCCAGCAGGGAACAGAGTGCCCAACTTCGTGTTGCCCCGGTGAGGTCGGGATGGCCCCGATGAGGTTGAAACAGCCCCGGTGAGGTCAGGATGGCCCCGGTGAGGTTGAGACGGCCCCAGTGAGGCCGAAACGGCCCCGGTGAGGTAGAGAAGGCACCGGTGAGATCGGGATGACCCCGGTGAGGTCGGATGGCACCGGTGAGGTATGGCACCGGTGAGGTCAAGACGGCCCCAGTGAGGTTGGGACGGCCCTGGTGAGGTTGAAACAAATAATGGGGACCAGTATAGACTGATGAACAGGGGTAGATACAGAAGCAGAGAAACATTGAACAGACTGTCAAACTACAGTGGGAAGCCTGGGGAGGGTTTGGGGGGGTGGTTAAGAGATCAACCCAAGGACTTATATGCATGCATATAAGAATAGCCAATGGACACAAGATGCTAGGGGGTAGGGGAGGCCGGGGGAATGTCAAGGGGGGGTGGAAAGGAGACATATGTAATACTCTTTATAATACTTCAAGAAATAAAAATTATTAATAAAAAAAGAAGCAAAAATAAAAAATAAATAAATAAAAAATAACCTTAAAAAAAAAGATGGGAATATAAGGATCATACCTCAACATAATAAAAGCCATATATGACAAAACTATAGACAACATCATACTCAATGGGCAAAAACTAAAACCATTTTTTCTAAGAACAGAACAGCACAGGGATGCTCACTCTCACCACTCCTGTTTGACATAGTACTGGAAGTGTTAATCATGGTGATCAGACAAGAAGAAGAAATAAAAGGCATCCAAATTGGAAAAAAAAAAGTAAAATTGTCATTATTCGCAGATGGCGTGGTATTGTACATAATAAATCCTAGTATTACATTTTGGTTTATCTATAGAGTTTTTTTCTGTGTCTCTTTGCATAACATTTTTAGAGGTTGCTCTAGGATTTAATTATATAGATATCGATCTAAGCATCATGTAGCTATTTTATGACAGACTTTCACAAGGTTGTGGAAGTCCAGACTCTATACTTGGCTTACATTGACACCAGACAAAGGAAGATATTCTTTGTACTGTTGGAAGGATTTAGGCTACCAATATTTCCATAGACATCCTCTAACATTATCTCAATAAAAAGTGAAATGGGAGATCCTCATTACCTCTAGGTGGGGATGGAGTTGAAAGTAATCTATTGACATGGCTGGGGAAGGAGAGATTTTAAATGCACCGCTCTGCACTTTTTCTTTGACACCACTCTTTTTGTGTTTGGAGCATCTAGTGGTAGCTTGGTAAGGGAACAAGAATAGGCCCTCTACTTGACCTTTTCAGGTAGGGGTGTGGTGTGGCTGAAGTTTTGTTTCTGTGCTGTTTGGCTACAGTAGAGAGGTTATTGTCTAAAGATTTTCTTTGTAGCCTAGCTGCCCTTTTCCTGGTTCTGTGGCAACAGAAAACTGACTTTCCTTGGATCTTTTGGTTTATTTGTTTGCACACATTTATGTTCCTGGGTTGCCAACTTTTCTAATATCCAATATGAGGTATGTGGGGAAAAGAAAACTCAAGGAATTCAACACTGTGTCATTCCTTGGGTCCTGTGTTCCCTCACAGGTGAGATTTATGTGATTTCTTAGTTCCAATCTCAACAGTCTTCTTATTTTTTTAATAGATAATGTCCAGGGTTTTAGTTTTCTTTAGTGGGAAATGTATGTAGTTTTCTTTATACAGAAAAGTATGTGTACTTCATCTTTTTGGAAGCAGCAGTCTCAAACCAATTTTATTCTGAAGTTTCTCATGTAATTTTCAAAAACCTCATCTGACATGACAAGAGTTTCTAACTATGATAGCTTTGTCATGCCAATTTATAAAGTGCAAGGATTCTTTTTTCATGCAAGAAGAATTCTTAAAACCTGCATTTTCTCTTTTAGTGTAGAAAGCCACTCAAAAACATTTTATAATTTCAGCTCTAAATTAGATTATGGTATAAGCTTTCTTTATATATCAAGTAGGATTTCTTCTATACAATAAGATCCTATAACTACAAAACCACCTTACATATCCTCTAATGTAAATTAAAAAAAAAAAACATGAGTAAAGTTTACTTTATACTTTGTAAGATTTTTCAAAAAGATTGCAGGTCAAAACAGAAGAACTATTCAGTTATTCAAAGAAAATATATTTTTTTAAATATTTGTTGGGGGGGTATTTCCACTTCAAATGCAGGAAATTTAATACCTTGGATGTAGGTAGCTAAATGTGAAATCTGCAACACATGCTTTCTTTTGTCAAAATCACCAAGTGAAAATTACTCAGTAAAAGAGAAAAACAATTTATGGATATTATTTTTCCTGTCCTTACTAATCTCTCCCATAGGGCAAATGCTACTTTAAAGAGTATGGTTCCATTTCAAGTTCCCATTACATGGCCTTCCTGAGAGGGCTAGAAATCAGACAAATTAAAAACTGCAATTTCTTACTACAACTCCATTAAATTATAATGTACTTTTTCTATTTCCTATCTTTGAATACTGAGACTTATCAAATTCTAAAGGCAGAGGCTTCTTTTTTTTTTATATTAATCTTAGTTACTGATCCTTGTGAAAATGAGGGTGTGAGCAGAAGGAAGAATATACTAGTTTCCTTGGAGTGTTTCTTACTTTTTGTCATAAATGTTTAAAAAGAAAAAAGATAACTAAAAGCAGAAACCATGTTTTATTTATCTTCAACTTCTCTTACACCCTTCTAAGGAGAAATGTACAATTATAGAATGGTGAACGTGAAGTAATATGCGGTGTTAACAATATGGTTATGTGAAATTTTGTTGTATAGCAGGACTAAAATACCTGTACTCAAAAAATATAGAAAAAATTGAGGAAGATACAAATAAGTGGAAGTACATACCATGTTTATAAATTGGAAGAATTAATAATATTAAAATCTCTATACTATCTACCCTGGCTGGGTAGATCAGTTAATTTGAGAGTGGTCCCACACACTAGAAGATTATAGGTTCAATTCCCAGTCAGGGAACATACCCAGGCTTTTGCTCCCTGGACATGTATGGGAGGCAACCATTAGATGTTTCTCTTCCCCTCTTCTCTCTCTCTCTCTCTCTCTCTCTCTCTCTCTCTCTCTCTCTCTCTCTCTCCAATCAACATATCCTTGGGTGAGCATTAAAAAACAAAAATCTCCATACTACCCAAAGAAAACTATAGATTCAACACAATTCCTATCAAGATACCAGTGGCATATTTCATAGAACTAGAACAAATATTCCAAACATTTCTGTGGAACTACAAAAGACCCCTTCAACAATCTTGAGAAAGAAAAACAAAGTAGGAGGTATCACACTATGTGATATCAAACTATATTACAAGGACATTGTAATCAAAACAGCATGGAAATTGCATAAGAACAGACTATAGATTAATGGAACAGAACAGAAAGCCAGAAATCAACCCATACCTTTATGGTCAATCACTATTTGATGAAGGAGGCAAGAATACACAATGGAGTAATCACAGTCTATTTAATAAATGGTGTTGGGAATATTGGAAAGGTACATGCAAAAAATGAAACTAGACCACCAATTTACACCATATACAAGAATAAACTCAAAATGGGTAAAATACTTAAATGTAAGTTGTGAAATCATAAAAACCTTAGAAGAAAACCTTGGCAGTAAAATCTGACATCACTCCTAGCAATATTTTTACTGATATGTCTTAATGAACAAGGGAAAAAAGAAAACAAAAACAAATGGGACTACATCAAACTAAAAAAGCTCTTGCACAGTAAAAGAAACTATCAACAAAATAAAAAGGGAGCTCACTGTACGGGAGAACATATTCACCAATAACACAATAATAGGGAGTTAGTTTCCAAAGTAGAAAAAGAACTTATATCACTTAACACCGAAAAGATAAACAACCCAATTAAAAAAATGGGGGCAAAAGACATGAATAAATACTTCTCCAAAGAGGACACATAGATGGCCAATAGATAAATGAAAAAATGGTCGTCACTAATGATCAGGAACATATAAATTAAAACCACAATGAGATATCAATTCATGCCTGCCAGAATGGCTATCATCAATACATCAGCAAACAATAAATGCTGGTGTGACTGTGGAGAAAAAAGAGCCCTCACACACTGTTGGTGGGAATGCAGATTGGTGCAGCCACTGTGTAAAACAGTATGAAATTTTCTGGGGAAAAAATTCAAAATGGAACTTTCTTATGACTCCGAGTTTGCACTTTTGGGAATATATTTGAAGAAACCTGGAACACTAATTTGAAAGAATATATGAATCTATATGTTCATTGCAGTGTTATTAACAATAGCTAAGATCTGGAAACAGCCTTATTGCCCATCAGTAAATGAGTGGATAAAAAAAGCCCAGGTACATTTACACAATGAGATACTACTCGGTCATAAAAAAGAAGGAAAGCTTACCTTTTTCCAAAGCCTGAATGGACATATAGATTATTATGCTAAGTGAAATAAGCCAGTGAAAGAAAGAGAAGTACCATATGATTTTATTAATATGTGGAATCTCATGAACAGAATAACTTAACAAATAATAGAAACAGAAACATAGATGCATAGAACAGATTGACATCTGTCAGAGAGGAGGGGGTTTGAGGGCTGGGAGAACAATGGTTAAAGGTATTAAAAATATATATGTGTGTTATCTAACCCTACAACTTAAAGAAATAGAAAGAGAACAACAAGAAAAGCCCAGGGTAAGTAGAAGGGATTAAATAATGACCAGAGTGGAAAGAAATGACATAGAGACCTAAAGCAATACAAAAGATCAATAACACCAAGAGCTGGTTCTTTGAAAGGATAAACAAGATTGATGAATCTTTAGCCAGGCTCACCAAGAAACAAAGAGAGAGGACCCAAATAGACAAAATCAGAAACAAAAGACCCACAGAAATACAAAGGATCTTCAAAAAATACTATGAACAACTCTACTCCAAAAAACACAACTACCGGGATGAAATGGACATATTCCTAGAAAAATACAAGCTCCCAAAACTCAATCAGGAAGAACCAGATGATATGAACAGGCCAATAACTACTGATGAAATTGAAGCAGTATATATATATATATATATATATATATATATATATATATATATATATATATACAAAACACAAAACAGCAACAACAACAAAAAACTTTCAGCAAACAAAAGCCCTGGTCCTGATGGCTTCACAGGGGAGTTTTACTAAACATTCAAAGAAGAACTAACACCTATCCTCCTTAAACTATTACAAAAATTTCAAGAGGAAGAGATACTTCTAAGCTCTTTCTTTCTATGAGGCCAGCATTACCCTAATCCCAAAACCAGGTAAAGACACTACAAAGAAAGACAATTTCAGGATAATATTGCTGATGAACATAGATGCTAAAATCCTCAACAAAATATTAGCAAATCACATACAGCAATGCATTAGAAAGGTCATGACCAAGTGGTATTTATTCCCAGGATGCAAGGCTGGTACAATATCTGCAAATCAACAAATGTAATATAGCACATTAACAGACTGCAAGACAAAAAGCAAATGATTATATCAATTGATGCAGAAAAAGCATTCAACAAAATCCAACACCCTTTTTTGATAAAAACTCACAGCAAAGTGGGAATAGAAGGATCATACCTCAACACAATAAAAGCTTTATATGACAAAATTACAGCCGACATCATACTGGATGGGTGAAAACTAAAACTATTTCCCCTAAGAATAGGAACAAGACAGGGATGCCCACTTTCACCACTCCTGTTCAACATAGTATTGGAAGTGCTAGGCATAGCGATCAGAAAAGAAGAAATAAAAGGCATTCAAATTGGAAAAGAAGAAGTAAAATTGTCATTACTCACAGATGACATGTTATTGTACTTAGAAAACCCTAGACTCCATAAAAAAACTAAAAGATTTAACAAATGAATTTGGAAATCTAGCAGGATACAAAATTAACACCTAGAAATCTATGACATTATTTTATACACCAATAATGAACTAACAGAAAGAATTCCATTACAATCCCATTTACCAATGCAACAACTACAACAACATAAGATATCTAGGATTAAAAAACCAAGGAGGAAAAAGACCTGTACTTGGAAAACCATGGGACATTGAAAAAAGAGATAGAGGAAGATATAAACAAGTGGAAGAAAATTCTGTGTTCATGAACTGTTAGAATCAACATCATTAAAATGTCCACACTAACCAAAGCAATCTATAGATTCAATGTAATCGCCATTAAAATACCAACTGCATATTTCAAAGACCTAGAACAAACTCTCCAAAAATTTATATGTAATTAAAAAAAGACCCAGGTAGGCACACCAAACCTGAGAAAGAAGAACAAAATTGTAGGGATCACAATACCAGATAGCAAGTTATACTACAAAGCTACTGTAAACAAAACATCCTGGTACTGACACAGGATATGACATATAGGCCAAAGGAACAGAACAAGGAACTCAAAAATTGACCCAAGCCATTATGTTCAATTAATATTTGACAAAGGAGGCAAGAGCATACAATGGGGTCAAGACACTCTCTTCAATAAATCGTGTTGGGAAAATTGGACAAATATATGCCCCTAAAATTGAAACTAGACCACCAACTTACACCTTATACAAAAATAAACTCAAAATGGATAAAAGACATAAATGTAAGATGGGAAAACATAAAAACTTAGAATGATCCATAGGCAGCTAAATATCAGACATCTATCATAGCAATATGTTTACCAATACATCTCCTAGGACTATGGAAACTAAGTTGAAAATAAACAAACAGGACTATATCAAAATAAAAAGCTTCTGCACAGCAAAAGTAACCATCAGCAATATAAGAAGAGAGCCCACTGCATTGGAGAATATATTTGACAATGATACATCTGATAAGGGTTTAATCTCTAAAATTTATAGGAAACACATACAACTTAACAAAAGGAAGATAAACAATCCAATTAAAAAATGGGCAAAGGAACTAAATATACACTTCTCAAAAGAGGACATACAGAAGGCCAAGAGGCATATAAAAAATGGTCAAAGTGATTAATCATCTGAGGAATGCAAATCAAAATGTTAATAAGGTACCATCTCACACTTGTCAGAATGGTTATGGTCAACAAATCAACAAAGGACAAGTGCTGGTGACGATGTGGAGGAAAGGGAACCCTTGTACACTGCTGGTGGGAATGCAGATGGGTACAGCCTCTCTGGAATACAGTATGTAGTTTCCTCAAAAATTTAAAAATGGAACTCCCATTTGACCCAGTAATCCCCCTTCTAGGACCATATCCAAAGAAACACCAATCAGGAAGAATATATGCACCCCTATCTTCATAGCAGGGCAATTTACATTAGCTAAGATTTGGAAACAGCCTAAGTGCCCATCAGCTGATGAGTGGATTAAAAAATTGTGGTACAACTACACAATGGAATACTACATAGCTGTAAAAAGGAAAGAACTCTTACCATTTGCAACAGCATGAATGGACCTGGAGAGTATTATGCTAAGCAAAATAAGCCAGTCAGAGAAAGATAAGTATCACATGATCTTGGTCATTTGTGGAATGTAATGAACAACATACTGGTAAACTTATGAAGAGAAATAGATCCAAAGACGTAGAAGCTTTGAACAAACTGTCAAACCTCAGAGAGAAGGCAGGGGCGGGTTGGTGGGGGATAGAGATCAACCAATAAACTTGCATGCATAGAAGCATAACCTATGCACACAGGCAATAGGGGGATGAAGACCTGGACTGGGAGGTGGAGGCCGGCTGGGTGAGGTAAATGGGAGAAAAAGGAGACATATGTAATAGTTTCAACAATAAAGATTTAAGAGTAACAAAAAATAAAATAAAAAGAAGCCAGGAAATATACTTCAGAATTAAAAGAACACCTGAGTATACCTTTTGCAACAGCACAGCATACCTTGAGAATTATTCAAAGAAGATGTATGTAATCTAATAAACAAAATGAACTAAGCCGGGATGTGGAGGTATTGAGCATAAAAACATAAAATAAAAACAAAATAAAACTCATGGACACAAACAACAGTGTGGTGATTGCCAAGAGGGGTAGTAGGGTGGGAGTGGGGAAGGTATTGGGGGTGGATAACTGGTTATGGAGACATTATTGGGGATGGTGAACACATAAAACAGTGTACAGATGGTGTGCTGTAGAACTGTACACCTGAAATCTGTAGAATTATATTAAATAGTGTTGCCCCAATAAATTCAATATAAAGGAAAAAAATGGGGACATTTTACTGAAAGTAAAACAATTGGACTAAAATATTAAAAATGGAAATCTCAAGGTAACTGTTATGCTCCAGGTGCAGAGTAACCAATCCAGATTGGAGGAGACTATACTATTCCAGGAGAAGATTCTTCAAGATGATAAAATTGTTACACTGCCACATGTGTATAAATGTATTGAGAGGATATATATACAACTGTGGAAGGGTTTGAGGATAAATTAATAGTAAGTACATAGAAAATCAAGCAAGTAAACTTAGAAAAACTAAGTAAATAATGAGCTCCGAGGAAACAATACAATGTTATGCAGAAAAGGACAAATAACATTATACTACATAATTCAAATATGAAAAACATTTACATAAACATTGACTATCAAACTAATCAAAATTATAAAATAATTATACTGGGAAGATAAGAAGTATACGTGTAGGTGAAACACTTCGTAATTAATAAGATATTTTGAAATATATTTTTAAAAACCTCACATTTCATAGTAGGAAATCAATCAACAATGCTTAGCACTAAAAAAAAAAAAGTAGTGATAAAAACAGATATGAGAGAGACTGCTGGTTTTTCTCCAATATCTGCCTTCTCGTTCTTCCAGAATAAAAGAACTTATATTGGCTTCCCTCAATATAACTGCATTTGTAGCTTCCCTTGCAATTAGGTATGACCAAGTCATTAGCCAAAGGTAGGTAAGTGAATGCGTCTTGTGACAATTTCTGGGAATCCCCTTTCTGGTACATTTGTTGCCCCTTCTTTCTCTCCAATTTTGTCATGCTGCCTGGACCATACATGCCATAATTTTGGACCTTGAGGACAAGGAATATATTATAGAGATGGCATATTGGAAGATAAAAGGTACCAAAGTCTTTGAGGATTTCACAGGGCAGAACTGCTATGTCAGTTCTAAATTGAATATCCCTGAATTTGTACATGGAATTGAAATATCTTGTATAAGCAACTGTTATTCTGAGTCCCTTTGTTACTCACAAACAAGCCTACTACTAATTAACACAGCACATTATTTATAGATGGAAGTATATACCAAAAAAATCACCTAAAAGAGCGGGAAGTGGTTGACTCTGGCTATTGGAAAATGGTAGGAGGGAAGGAGTGAGAAATGTTGTGTTTTTTGTTTTGTTTTGTTTTGTTGTAGCAAGTTCTATAGAATTTGACTCCTTAAGTTATGTGCATGCATAACTTTGAGTTAAAAAATAAAAATAAGTGACAATTACAACAAAAACACGTGTTATTCACTTTTTTGTCTTTGTGTTTGGCTTTTACTTTGACTCCTCATACCAAAGTTCTATTCCATTTTCTCTTCAGTCATTTGTATTCTTATGTTATCCCTCTAGCTAGAGTTTGAGCACCTTGAAAATAGAAAACGTGGATCCAAGATGACTGCTGACAGGATGGTAGGTTCAAGATAATGTGTGAGTGAGAGAACAAAAGCAGAGTGCGTGGATGTGCAGGGAGTGTCTGTATTTGTGAGAGGGGGACAGCCATATTCCATAAGACTGTAGGGGGATGGCGGGCCAGGATCCCCTAGCCAGGCAGCCTCTACTACTACTGAAAACTCTCCCGGAGCAGCTGACTCTGCTGTAAGGACTGTGCCATCTTGAAGGGGAGACCAGCTGTGATCGGAAGCCCAGCCTTACCTTCAACAGGGGAGACCTCAGATACCTCCCGGGGACCTACAACCACAATGTCCAGGGACCAGATGCCTCAGCTGCAAACCCACGATCACCAAGACTCCAGTCTCCCTGACTACGGGCAACTAAAAAGTCTGTCCAGTGGGAGACAAAGCAGTGCTGAATATGCGAACAGGCCCTGCCAGGGCCTTCTCACAGAGCAGATAAAAGGAACAGCTGAATCGAAAAACACTCACCAGGAATTGGCGAATTAAACACAGCTGGTGAGACAATCCATGGATGGAAAGGTCAGATATCGCCTAGAGAAAGTCAACATGCAGGAGAGAGAGAGCTACATAACCAGACACCCTGAAAGGAGCAATCGTGGGGAAACAAAGTAACAGCCTGCATCAAAAAAAGGAGGAATCGCCAGAAAAGGAAGTAAATGAAATTGAGTTAAGCAATATTTCAGAGAAAGAATTCAGAACAATGGTCATAAGGACACTGAAAAGGTTGTAAGACAAATTTAACAATATGTGTAAGAACCAAGAGGAAATGAAGAAGAACCAAGAAGAAATGAAAAATGACATTGGTGTAATAAAGAATTCAATAGAAAGCATCAACAATAGACTAGAAGAAGTAGAGGACCGCATCAGAGAGCTAGAAGACAAGGTAGGAAAAAATACCCAAACAGAGCAGTGACTAGAAAAAACAAACAAACAAACAAAAAAAAAACAGGAGGAGAGTCTAAGGGAACTTCGGGACAACACGGAATGAAACAACATCTGCATGATAGGGGTACCAGAAGGAGAGGAAACTGAGAAAGGACCATAACACCAGTTTGAAGCTATATTGACAGAAAACTTCCCTGACATTGGGAAGAAAAAACTCACACAAATTCAAGAAGCGGATAGAGTACTAAACAAGATGAATGTCAAAAGACTGACACCAAGACACATTATAATTAAATTGGCAAAAACCAATGAAAAAGTAAGAATCTTAAAGCCTGCCAGAGAAAGACAAAAAGTTACCTACAAAGGATCTCCCATCAGACTATCAACTGGTTTTTAAACAGAAACACATCAGGCCAGAAGGGAATGGGATGAAATATACAAAGTCATGCAAAGCAATTGAGCATTTGTGGGACAAAGTTAAAAGAGCCATCAGGCAGCTGGTTCCACAACCATCAAATCTCACAGAACTGGACAGTGCTATTCATCAGGCATGGCATCCGATTTCTCACATCATCAATTTTCATCATCTCGTGGAGTCAATGCCAGGAAGAATTGCCGCAGTATTGAACCAAAAGGTGGCCCAACGAAGTACTGATGGGGTGGTCATAATAATCTATCTGGTCATAATAATCTGGCCATTCAGTGTATATTTCAGATCACCTCATGCAATTTTTACACAATGTACATGAGATATATTTAAAATACCATATGATTGACTCATTTAATGTATACAATAAAATGTTTTTAATATATTCAAAGAGTTGTGCAACAATCACCACTGTTTAATTCCAAAATATTTTTATCATGAAAAAAGGAAAACCTTTGCCCTTTAGCAGTCACTCCCCATTCTTCCATACACCCAGCTGCTGGCAACCACTAAGTTGTCTCTGTAGATGTTCCAATTCTGGACATTTCATATAAATATAATTATACTAGAGGCCTGGTGCATGAAATACATGCATGGTGGTAGGGGGGTCCCACAGCCCGGCCTGTACCTTCTCCAATCCAGGACCCCTTAGGGGATATCCAATTGCCTCTCACAAACTGGGACCACTGGCTCCTAACCACTTGCCTGCCTACCTGCCTGCCTGATCGCCGCTTACTGCTCCCTTGCTGGCCTGATTGCCCCTAACCACCTCTGCCTCGCCACAAACCCAGAATCCAGGATTCCCTCCTCCGGCCAGTCACAGGCACCCAGGACCCTGCTTCCCTCCCTCTGGCTGGCCACAGGCACCCACTACCCAGGCTGGCTTCACCTGGGCCAGCCGCAGCCGCAGGTGATCATGGGTAGGTGGCTTCACCTGGGCCACAGCAGCTGGTGCCCAGGACTGTGGGGCAGGCGGCTTGTCCCTCTCCTGGGCCGCAGGTACAGATGCAGCTGCTGGCACCCGGGACCACAAGGACTGTGGGGTGTGTGCATTGTCCCTCTCCCGGGCCACAGGTGCAAGCGCAGCAGCTGGCTCCCAGGACTATGGGATGGGTGGCTTGTCCTCCCAAGCCACAGGTGCAGATGCAGTCGCTGGCGCCCAGGACCATGAGGACCGTGGGGCGTGTGGATTGTTCCTCTCCTGGGCCACAGGCACACGTGCAGCAGCTGGTGCCTGGGGCCATGGGATGGGTGGCTTGTCTCTCTCCCAAGCCACAGGCACAGACATAGCCACTGGCACCCAGGACCACAGAGCAGGCGGCTTGACCCTCTCCCAGGCCGCAGCCTGGTTGGTCCCCATTCCTCTATCATGAGCTCATTTGTGCCTGGCTGGTCCCCATTCCTCTCTCCTCAGTGTTGAGTGTCTGAGCTGTTAAGGTGTGATGGTGTGACAACCATTTGCATATTAGCTCTTTACTATATAGGATAATATGTGGTCCTTTGTGACTAGCTTCTTTCACTTAGCATAATGTTGTCAAGATTTATCTATTTTGTAGCATATTTCAGTATTTAATTCCTTCATACAGCTCTATAATAGTCCATTATAGGCATATGTCACATTTTGTTAACCCATTAACTCGATGAACATTTTTTTTCTATTCTTTGTTATTATGAATAACACTGTTAAGAAAATCCATATGTAAGTTTTTAAGTTGACACGTGATTCATTTCTTTGGGTTATATGCATAAGAGTGTAATTTCTCGGTTATATAATTAATTTGTTAAAATTTTAGAGAATGGTTTTAAAAAGTGACTAAAACATTTTACATTTTCACCAGAAATGTATAATGGTTCCAATATCTCTACCTCCTATGTAACAGTGGTTATCTGTCTTTTTTACTCCAGCTATCATAGTAGATACTAAGTGGTATCAGATTGTGGTTTTAATTTTCATAATTACAAGTAATGTTGAACATCTTTTTGTGTGTTTATTCACCATTTGTAAATCTTCTTTGGATAAATGTTTATTCAAATTCTTTGCTCATTTTAAAATTGCATCATTTGCCTTTTATTATTGAGATGTAAAAGTTCTTTATATAGTGTGGATATACGTTTCTTATCAGACATATGATTTGAACATATTTCCTCCTATTATATGTTATTTTTTAAAATTTATTGATGCTATTATTTACATAACCTCATATATTTATTTATTTATTTATTTATTTTTTAAATATATTTTATTGATTTTTCACAGAGAGGAAGGGAGAGAGATAGAGAGAGTTAGAAACATCGATGAGAGAGAAACATCGATCAGCTGCCTCTTGCACATCCCCCACCGGGGATGTGCCCACAACCCAGGTACATGCCCTTGACCGGAATCGAACCCGGGACCTCTCAGTCTGCAGGCTGACGCTCTATCCACTGAGCCAAACCGGTTTCGGCCTCATATATTTATTAAAGCTTTCATTTAAGATGCTCATCAACAACACCATGAAAATTACTGAAAATGTCTTACCCGAACAATTTCACAGTCAACATTTAATTCAGTTGCAACTGCTTCAATTTTCTCTCTACAGATAGATCCAAGGCTGGTCATGCCATTGTCCCAGTATTTCTTAAGAGTGGCTAAGTCTCTGTCACTGAACTGAGTGCGGTCTTGTAGCTGTAGAACAAATTTAAAAAATTAGAATAATCAAAGCAAAGACTGTTATAAACAGGATCATCATGGTGAGATGTGCTAGGTTACTTTCAATATATACATTTGTTAAAATAATTATGCAATTATTTCTCTGTGTTTCCCCATTTTGAAATGGACATTTTCATGATATTTATAACATGAAAGTGTACTAGAATAAAAATTTCAGCTGGTAGCAATTAAGTGATGTTTGTTGTAAAGGGTTATAATCACACAAATAATTCATGTCATTGTGAAAAAAAAAGATACGTTTTAAAAAGAAGAGAATTTCAATTACACACAATCCTGGAAAAAACATTTGTTAACATTCTAATGGATATTCTTTCAACCTTTTTTCTATGATATATACATTTACATTCACACTACATATATCCTATCTAATAAAAGAGAAACATGGTAATTAGTCGTACATCCGCTACCCTTCCCATTGGCTAATCAGGGTGATATGCAAATTAACTGCCAGCCAATATGGCGGCTGGCAGCCAGGCAGCTTGAAGCGAACATGAGGCTTGCTTGCTTCAGTGACGGAGGACTCCAATGTTCCCCACCTGCCTTGCCGGCCTCTGAGCTTGCAGTTTGAAACATTTTTACAAATATTGAAGCTAAACAAAACCCCAGAAACCTGCTTTCAGCCAGCCGGGATCTCAGAGCTAGAGTTGATACAGTGTTTTGATTATAGAACCCAAACAAACCAGATACCTGCTCTCAGCAGCAGAGGCCTCAGAGCTGGAGCCAGAGCTAAAGCTGGCCCAGAATTTAAAAAAAAGAAAAAAAGGAGCAGTTGGGAGCTTCAGTCATCAGCCAGCCTGAAAACAGCCCTCAGCCCCTCACCCAGACTGGCCAGGCACCCCAGTGGGGACCCCCACCCTGAAGGGTGTGTGACCAGCTGCAAACAGCCATCAGCCCCCCATCCAGGCTAGAGTGGGGACCCCACCCTGATCCAGGACACCCTTCAGGGCAAAGCAGCCAGCCCCACCCATGCACCCGGCCTCTATCCTACGGAGTAAAAGGGTAATATGCCTCCCAGCACCAGGATCAGGGTGACAGGGGGCAGCGCCCAAACCCCCTGATCGCCCTGCGGCTCTGTGTGTGACAGAGGGCAGGGCCACAACCTCCCTATCCGCCCTGCTTTTTTCGTGACAGGGAAGGCGCCCCAACCCCCTGATCAGCCCTGCTCTGTGCCTGATAGGGGGGAGCTCCCCAACCCCCTGATGGGCCCTGCTCTGTGCATGACAGGGGGGAGCTCCCCAACCCCCTGATTGACCCTGTTCTGTGCATGACAGGGTACAGAGCCCCAACCCCCCTGATGGGCCCTGCTCTGTGCGTGACAGGGGGTGGCGCTGCAACCTCCCCTTCAACCCTGCCTTGAGTGTGACAAGGAGCGGTGCCCCAACCCCCCCCACTTGGCCCTACCCTGAACGTGACTGCAGGTGGCATCGCAACCTCCCGATCCGCCCTGCTCTGTGTATGACAGGGGGCTGCGCCCCAACTCCCCAATCAGCCCTGCTCTGAGCCCAACCAGGAGCTGCACCTAGGGATTGGGCCTGCCCTCTGCCACCCAGGAGCAGGCCTAAGCCAGCAGGTCGTTATCTCCTGAGGGGTCCCAGACTGCGAGAGGGCACAAGCAGGGCTGAGGGCCCCTCCTCCCCCCTGAGTGCACAAATTTTTGTGCACCTGGCCTCTAGTTTAGAAATAATAGGGTCAGGCACTGGCCAGGTTGCTCAGTTGGTTGGAGCGTCTGCCTATGCACCAAAGGGTTGTGGTTTGATTCCCAGTCAAGGTACATAACTAGGTTGCAGGTTTGATCCCCAGTTGGTGCACGTTCGATGTATCTCTCTCACCTGGATTTTCCTCTCTCCATTTCCCTTCCTCTCTCTCTCAAATCAATATAACTATATCTTGAAGCGAGGATTTTAAAAAAGGGGGGGAAAAAAAACCCAGGGTCAGGATTACATCACTGTGCTGCCTTTTGATAATTTAATCTAAATTTCCATACACATAGCTCTCCTAAAAATTTTATAATTAATTAAAAAGGCATATAAAAATGTAAGAATATAATGTAGCCCTAAGAAAGCAATCATATTTATGACTTTAGGGAGTTTCATAATTAGCCTATCCTTTTTGTTCTTAGGGTTTTTAAACCAATAAACTATGGACTTTATATATTGTTTTAATTCAATAAATCCTGGAGGCATCCTTAGGAAGTAAATTAGAAGCAAGATAGAATATTGATCTCCAATTTGCTGATAAGGAGTCAGAAAAAGAAGGGCCAAAGGACACATTAAACAGGGCACAGCGAGTCCATGGCAGAGATAGAGATAAGAATATTCTGATTTTATTCTAGTAGCTTTATCCCTATGATGTCTCCAATTATCTCAAGAGGTGGTGAAAAAAAACAAAAAACTAAAAATGAATTTTAATTAAAATATATCCTGTAAAGCCCTATATATGTATATGTGTGTTTGTGATGAGAATGGGTGTGAGAGAGCTAGAGAGCAAGAGAACGCCTGTGAGAGTGAGTGAGCTGACAGCAAATGTTACAAATCATGGCATGAGGTACAAGACTGCCTTTGCATACGAAAATATGGTCTGGTCACACATGGAAGCTAGACTTCAAATCCTTCCTATACATACACTGCTTTCAACATTTCCTTCCCAGCAGAAATTTAAAGTGAAACACTCTCTTAAATTGGATTTGGGTAACAATGGAAAATGATTTATATAATATATAAAACGTAAATAAAAAGTTATTACAGCTAAAACTCATGTATTACTTCATAATAGGAGCAAATTTGTTTTGAAGCTACATCCTTTTGAAAAGGAATTTTAGCTATCAGGAGGAAAACCGATATGTGAATTCCTAGTTTTCTACTGTAATAGTGAAGTTAGAGTACATAATTAATGTGTCTCTTCATAAGAAATATAGTACATTTTATGTTAATTTCCTCATTGTTAAATCTGTTCTTCCACTTCTTGAAAAACTCTAATAAGTAACATTTATTTAAAGTACTAGTACAAATGACATGTTCCCAATAAATAAATCAAAACATGCCATCCAAATTTTTAATCAAATGGAATAACCCTCAAGTTATTTACAACATAAAAATCTCATTAGGTACCCATCCTCTATTGATTGTTCAATACTTGTGGAGATAAACTTCTCAATATAAAACTGAGAGCAAAATAAATGGTAATAAGGTTGTAAGTAGATTCAAATAGTCCATCATAACAGTAAGCATAAATATTCCTATATTTTTTCATTGCTATTGCACCAAATTCTTCAGTGCAAGCTAGCCTAAATTACTGTCAGAAAGGAAGAAATAATGAACAGAAAACTGAAACACACTCAGCCAATTAATTTGTAATTCATTTAGAGGACATCCAAAGCTGATTCATCTCTTAAACTGAACTAAATAAAGCCTGATTCGATTTGTTAGAAACATGCTGGGGTGTCATACTTAGCAATGCTGAAGGTGACTTATGACAATGCCTATGAAGTAGAAACTTATGGAGGAAGAATGGTTCTTTTTAAAGCTCCTAAAAGCTTTAAATAATAAAATAAAGTAATAAAAATCAAGTAGCATTATAACTGAATACCCGTTTAGAATAAGAAGAAATGTTAAGTTCTTCCCTGAGGAAGTCTGAAGATTAAATCAGTTTTTTCTTCCTATTAGACTTTAAAGCCACTTTCATTTTACAAGACATACCACAGCCTAACCCTTGGCTCAAGTGAGGGAGACATATTAAATATATTGTTGATTTTGTGAAGAGTAATGTTCCAGTAACATTGAAAATCAAGGTGAAACCTTAGGGTTGATTCAAGTGACCAGGTAATTGTGTAAACTTCACTACTGCAACACAACAGAAACCTTTTGGCCTCTTTACCAGCCTCAAGTACATTTCCAGGAAATGAGTTCTTTGCTCCTCTTTTTAAAATAAAATTAGGTGACAAAAGTGATATTGGAGAGCAAAATTTCATGTTTTAATTATGTATTTTCAGTTAAATGCAGAACTGAACTATATATATATATGTACTCAGAAACAATCCCTTCAAAATGAGAACTATTAAAATCCTTTTTAAAATCCATTTTTTTAATTACAGTTGACATACAATATTACATTAGTTTCAGGTGGACAGTATAGTGATTAGACATTTAAATACCTTAAGAAGTGATCACCTCCAATAAGTATAGTACCTACTGACACCATACATAGTTCTTACAATATTAATTATATTCCCTATGCTATATTTACATCCCTGGGACTATTTTGTATTTCTTAAACTCTTCACCCCTTTCATAAAGTTCTCCAAAGACCCTCCATTCTGATAACATCAGTCTGTTTTCTTTATTTATGAGTCTGTTTCTATTTTGTTCTTTTAGATTCCACATGTAAATGAAATCATATGGCACTTATCTTTCTCTGACTGACTTATTTCACATAGCATAATATTCTCTAGGTCAGTGGTCAGCAAACTCATTAGTTAACAGAGCCAAATATCAACAGTACAACGATTGAAATTTCTTTTGAGAGCCAAATTTTTTAAACTTAAACCATATAGGTAGGTACATTGTTATTAACTTAATTACGGTACTCCTTAGGCTTAGGAAGAGCCACGCTCAAGGGGCCAAAGAGCTGCATGTGGCTCGCGAGCTGCAGTTTGCCGACCACTACTCTAGGTCCATCCAAGCTGTCACAAGTGGTACTATTTCATTCTATTTAATAGCCAAGTAATACCCCATGTATATTTGTACCAATACTTTCTTATCTATTCACTTAGTTACTTCCATATCTTGGCTATTGTAAATAACGCTGCAATGAATATAGGTGTGCATATATTCTTTTGAATTGGTGTTTTGGGTTTCTTTGGATAAATATCCAGAAACGGAATTGCTAGGTCATAAGGCAGTTCCATTTTGATTTTTTTCAGGTAACAACATATTGTTTTCCATAGTGACTAAATCAATCTGTGTTCCCACCAACAGTGCACAAGGATTCCCTTTTCTCCACATCTAGATCAACACTTAATTGCTTGTTGATTGATTGAAGGCAACCATTCTAACTGGTATGAGGTGACATTGTGATTTTAATTTGCATTTATATGATAATTAGTGTTGTTGAGATCTTTCAATATGTTTATTGGCCTTCTGAATGTCCTCTTTGGAGAAGTGTCTCTTCAGGTCCTCTTGATTTTTCAATTTGATTTCTAAAAGTCTATTTATGTCTCTTGTGTATTAAAATCTTTTAATAATTTCCCATGTATGGGACAGTTATACCAAAATTTTCTGATGTACTTGTTAAATGCAGATTTATGGTCCTCTACAGACCAACTGAGCAGGATTTGTTGAGAAAACACAATTTCAATGTAGTTCTCTTATATTCATATTATAATCATCACAAAAGTTATAGCATAAAAGCAAGATTGTTAAAGTATTAGTTATTCATCACTGGTAAATACCAAAGTGCACTACTACTACTAATATAGATTATTTAATGTTGATTGAGATGTTTATATCAATCATAATTCAATTATATGATCATATTAACTGGGTTCAATAGATGTAGAAAAGTATGATGTTTTATTAAATATCTCTGAATGCTTTTTAAAACTGCAAAAACCTCCTCAAAGATTATCCAGTGTGCTGACTACTGCATTTTATTTGTTACTTTTGTAGTATATATAAATAATATAATCACAAAATATATCCTTTGATATAACACAGTCTTATTGAGGTTCAGTTTTTCCAACTTTACAAATATTATTATAATTTTCTCAATGACATTCCCACTAACAACACAGGGGAAAACACATTTATTCCTTTAAATGAAAGATTACTTACTGCTCTTTTTCTAGAACACCCTGTAATCCAAGGCACAGTTAGGTTTCCTGAAATCTGTGGAAACAACAAATGGAATCTCAGTAAGGTATGCATTACTCCAACTTAGAAAGCTGATCAACACAAAAAAATTCATATAAGACTTCAAGATAGATTTTTATTCAGAGCATATTCTCCAACTAGACAATCCTGTTTCCTTACTGAATGCACCAGATTGAAAGGGCCTTCTTTGGTGGGGAAATTTTAGAAGTAGTCCAAAATACCCCTGAAAATTCAAGAAACATTATGGGACAGTTTTGAGGCCTGGAAGTACGGTTTAGAAATATATGGACAATAACATTTTTATAATAAAACTGCAGTGTTCTGTGGGATTAGTTACAATAATTAAATTATTAACTGTAGTCATCATGTTGTATATTAGGTTTCAAGATTTATTCATCCTACATAAATTTAAGTTTATTTTTAAGCAGAAACTATAAGGCAAATAAATAGCTAGCAGCAGCTTACTACGTCAGCATTGCCACACAAGTAGATGCCATTCCAGTTGGATTTGGGGGATTGTTATAGAAATCAAGGTAATTCCATGACAGACAGTGGTCAGACTGTACTTTGCCATACTTTTTTCCTGGGACACACAAAGATTTGGAGTACTTCAAATTCTCACTTGCCCTCTCCTTCCTTCTCAAACATGTACCTCCTGAGAGGCAAATCAATAAGGCAAACTGATAAGGCAAATCAATCTTGCTAAGTTGTGGTAAAATGGTATTCAATCAAGCATTTGTTGTGTTTGATGAATTATATTCAGTCATAGCTTATGAATTACTATTATTCCTACTAATAAGAAGTGATGATCAGTCAATGTAATAGTAAAGTAATATTATCAATTATTTAAATTATTACCATACTTGGCCACTATACTTGCCATTTTACTTTGAGTTCAAAATACACCAATATACTAAGGATAGGCTAAACTGATATAAATTCCAAGTAATACTTTTAAGAAAAATTTAAAAATATAGTTGCTCAAGTTAAAATACCACTATAGTAAAATGTCAATTAACTAGGATCCCTGAAAGTCATGAAGTTTGAATATTTTATTTTTAAAATAGTGAACTGAGAGTAATGACAAAATTTCTATGGAAATATTCTTCAAAATATATAGTTTCTTGTCTTCCATCAATAATTAGTATATGATGTAATGTTTATAAAATAAATTGATTGCTAACCTCAATGAATGAGGTAATGCTGCTAAAATAATCATATAATATATTCTTGAAATAATAGAGATATCCAACCATTTTGGACCATCTCTTCACATACTCCCATCTATTAGGATAATGTTTAAACTGACTATATAAAGTTGTTAGAGAAAACATTTTAAAATGAATGAATTACAAGAGACCCAGTAACTACTGAAAACTCACATATAAAATAATACATATAATAAAAATGGATAATGTAATTTCTTTAAAGATGGACACTATACATTTTAATAATATAAAAAGTGGTTTCTTGCTTAAGCCAATTGTATGCAATGAATAAAATTGAAAACTTCTATAAGCACATTAATATACCAATGCTATAAATTCCATGAGATTTGTGAAGAGATGACTTTCACTTTTTTGTTTTATAGCCCTCTATTGTTGGCATTGAATCTGTTCGTTAGTTCTGTATGTTTCTGGTAAAACTCAGAACACCCAGGCATAGTAATTGAACTTGTAAGCTTTTTTGATTCAAAGTACTGTATAAATGTTTCCCATCAACTTGGGAAATTTTGTTTGGTGCGATAGTGATGGCAAAGTTTCTCCTTCACCAGAAACTATAAAATACAGTATTACAAATTAGCAAGGAAATATACTTCTTGTTTAAGTAATATTTAAATTCCAAATACATTTTTAATATTCTAGTTTAGAAAACTGCAAAATTAATCTACAAAGACTCAAGACGCATTTGACAAATATAACTCACACATCCAAATGAGTACTGTATGCTTCAAAGTAGAAAACTTAGGAAAGCATTTAGGGAACTTTCCTTTTGGAGTTTTTTGTTCTTGACTCATCCAGAGATTCTGTCTCATTACTTCAGATTTCTTTTTCAATAATTGAAAATATAACAGCCCAGATTGAAAATTTATATTATTCACTAAACCTGACTAAGAATAAATTTTACTTTCCAAAATCAAATTTTCCCTCAAATGATGAGGATTTGTCACCACTGAAAGCTTTTTAAATAATCCCACAGGCCCTTAAAACAATTGTGAAAGACTTCAAAAACTTTTTGACAAATTGAACTTTATTGCAATAAGTATAGATAACTTCCAACGGTAACTTATTTGAATTCTGTTCAAATATTTATCAGGCATCTCTTCTGTATTAGGTGCTGTACATGAAACAAAACTAAGGTAGGTAAAACATAATTCCTTGGAGGGCAAGACCTATGATCTGAGAGAGAAAAATAAGACAAGTACCTGAGTGACTTTAGTACAAAGAAAGCTATGATAAGTGTCTTAAGGAAGGTACAATAAATTAAGTGTTATAGAAAATCAAGATATGGAAAAATTGCATCAACTTGAGTATTGATATCTCAGCCAAATTTTAAACGATGAGAAGAATTTTGATAGGCAGAAATAAAAAAGCACTCTGGGGAAAAAGAGTAGTATGAGTCCAGCGGAGTAAAAGGATAAGGTATCTTTGGGAATTGTCAGTTCAACTAGAACTAGAAAGGGAGTTGGGGGTCACTTTGTTAAGGCCATGAATACCAAGTACATTTATATATAACTAAAGGCTCGGTGCAAGGATTAGTGCATTGGTCTGAGGCGTGGCTCATCCCGGTCAGCTGAGTGGCTGTGGACTCACCTTCTGAGTGGCTGCTGAATGAGGAAATTAGGCTGAGCTGATATTTTGGGGTAATGTCTTGGGTAAAGGCATGTTCTGTGTCCTGGAGGAACCTGGCAGAGAGCTTTGCACCCCAAAGCCACTCAGTGAATGTCCTTGATGTGTGACAGGTTGGTGACACATCAGGGATGTTCAGGGCAGCCATACACCAGGAACCTCAGCTATCAGGACAGCCTCCCCGGGGGGCCCACAGTCAAGTCCTTTCTTGCCATCTGCCTATGCCAGCTCTCCGTGCTCTTTCTAGAACACACCTTAAAAGGCCTGCATCAGCTGATGGGGTCAGGCCACAGTCTGGATTATCTCAAGTATTTATAGGTGCAGAGACTGGGCCTCATCCTGGGCTTGCTAGTGGCTGCTCCAACTGTGGGAGCAGCCGCTCATTCTAGTCAGCCAAGCAATGTTCCCACTGTGGGAGCACACTGACCACCAGAGATCAGCTCCTGCATTGAACGTCTGCTCCCTGGTGGTCAGTGCACTTCATAGCGACTGGTCGACTGGTTGTTCTGGTCATTTCGCTGTTTGGTCGCTGGGCTTTTATATATATAGATTCTGTAGAATACAGGGAGCCATTGAAGGTTTTTAATCAAATGGGTTGTATGATCAGAATTATATTTTTATACACTTGGATGATTAATTTGACTAAATGTGTATATTGAATTGAATAAGTATAGAAACTTTAATAATATTTTAGTCAAGAGGTAGGTAATCCAAGTTTGGAACTAAATTAGGGGAGGTAGAAAATGAGAAGAGAAATATAAAACATATTTCTAAGGAAAAATATGAGATAGAAGAAAACTAGACAGTCTGGTGATTACTGGAGTAGTCTTTTTATGGACATCATAAAACTGAATGTAAATGCAAGGAAGTACCTAATGGAGATCTGCTACTCTTGGCTAAGAGTAGATACACTTATTTGAATATAAACTGGAATCACATTATGTGGATAGTTAAGGTTTGTGAATCCAATTATTATATGTTTATCTTTCTCATGAAAAATTATACTTACAATAGATACCATAGATGCCATAGATTATAATATTAATTATATATTATATATACACATTACTGTATATGGTTACATATTCATAGGAAGGCATCTATATAGTTACTTTGATAAATGATATAAAAACTTTAAAGGGATTTTACTATGTTTATTTTTATACAAGCTTATTAAGGGCAAGATATCATGTTTAAAACAATTTAGTCTAACTATTTTTATATAGTTAGAGTAAATATACACAAAAATGTATTTGTTTGATTTCAAAAATTTTTGTTATAAAGACAATTCTACAAATATGTTGGATATTCTATTTAAAACAATTAAGACCAGTTTATGGGTTAGTAAAGTTCTTACCTGAAATAAATTTTATGTGAGTCAGGAAAACAAAATATATTATTATGTCATTAAATGAAATTTGATATACTGAAACAATCAGACAATAACTATGTCTTTCAGCAAAATTCAGCAGTAAGAGATTCATAAATCAATGTTTTAGCTTTCCGTCAGTTGTTTTGTTATCAGTTGAGCATTAAAACCTATCGATCATTCTGTTTTAATAAGCAGTGTTTCCTAGATGTTTTCAATTATGAGGTATAGTGCACAAAGGGCATGGCTGGGCATGTGGTAGGCAATCAATAACTATATAGGCTGATTGATTGGTTGAATTCACTTGAGCCTTCATTATTCACTAGCTTCACTTGTTGAAATTTAACAAAAGGCCAAGAGTGGAAATATACAAGGCACTTTTACATGGAGTAGGTAGTGGGAGGAGGGGTTGAAAACAATGTGTTTAGGAGCAAAGGAGAAAAGATATAGTGCCTTATTTTAAAATATCCACCACCCCTCTTCTCTCTACCAACTCTGGAAAAGCTTTTAGAAGTAAATAAGCCTTACAAATGGTAATTTCACTCTACAACTTTTGGCCAAGCATCTAACACTTTTTCTAAGCACATGAAGTTTTCTTCTAGTAAGCAATATCAAACTAGTGTTTAGAAAATTTTACTAGCCATAAAAGTTCTTATAGTTAACAACCAAAATGCTAATTGAGATTCTTTTCCTACATGATTTTAGTAGTTATACTTTATCAAACCACAAAAGATTCAGATCAGAAAACCTGGAATTCTAAGATGTTTCAAAAAACATCTTAGATAAAAAGTACTCAGACATAACATAACAAACCTGATTTCAAGATGCTACTTCTAAAAATGCTAGCTGTTTTTAAAAAGTACAAAGATATAAGTAAAACAATATAAATTAATATGTGAAATGATTATCTTCTAATCCAAAGGTCCTAGGGAGTATATAAATACAAATCTTTATCTCCTAAAATTATACTTTCTAGCATTTTAAAATATTATCTTAATTCTACTCATGTAAAAATGACATTTGAGGATATATACAAACTATTTACCAACTTTAGAAAATAAATTGTTTAGTGTTAGGTTTAAGTCCTAAATATACAATTGAAATGAAATGTCTTATTACATGTGTATTCAGAGTTCAGCTCCTTAAATAGCAAAATATTTATTGCTCATATCAAGCTACAGTCCTTTCTGGGCTGGGCTTGTATTCTTAACATAAATCATGGTTCCATGTCTTCTCTTTGCACATGTCTCCTTGTTGTACCAAAAGAGGCATTTAAATGAAATCAAACAGAAAATAAGGTAGTAATAGAGAAAATTGGGTACAAAAACATAAGGCATACAATAACAAATGTAATAGCAATAGTAAGTCCTTTGTTATCAGTTATTATTTTAAGTGTAATTGGATTGAATTCCCAAATTAAAGACAGATTAAAATAATGAATTAAAAAACAGGATTTAACTATAGTGTATTCATAACAGACCCACTTTAGATCTAAAGACCTCTACCTTATACCATATATAAAATTAGCTCAGATGAAACAAAAGCCTAAACATAAAGGTTAAAACTATAAAATTATTAGAAAAAGACAGAAAAATAGTTTCATTCAACTAGTCAATAATTTCTAAAATATGACACCATGGAATACTACTTGGCCATAAAAAGAAGAAATTCTTACCATTTGCAACAATATGGATGGACCTTGAGAGCATTGTGCTAAGTGAAATAAGCCAGTCAGAGTAAGACAAGTACGTTATTATTTCACTCATATGTGGAATCTAATGAACAAAATAAACTTATGAACAAAATACAGACACAAAGACTCATAGATAGAGTTCAGGCTGACTAGTTTTCTGGGGGTTGGCTGGGTCAGGGGTGGAGGGATTGAGCAAAAAAGAAAAAAAAAAGAAAATATCTCATGGACAGGGACTACAGTTTGGCGACTGCTGAGGGAGGAGGATGGGGGTGGGTGGGAGGAGAGTAAAGGGTGGATAAATGGTGATAGACTGAGAGTTGATTTGGGGTGGTGAACACACAATACAGTGTACAGATGATGTGCTGTAGAAGTGTATACCTAAAACCTATATAATTTGTTAACCAGTGTCACCCCAATAAATTCCATAAAAAGGAAAATAAAATAAAACACCAAAAGCATAGACAACAAAGGGAAAATTGATAAAATACATCAAAGTTTAAAACTTTTGTGCATCAAAAAACACAATCAATGGAACAAAAAAGCAACCCATGGAATGGCAGAATATATTTGTAAATTGTATATCTGATAAGGGGCTAATATCCATAATTTATAAAGAACCCTTGTAATTCAACAACAACAAACAGGCAATCTGGTTTAAAAAATGGCAAAGGAAGATCAAATTAAAGGCATAAATGTGTAAGGAGAGACTATAGAGAATGGAAGAAACTCAATAGAAAAATCAATGAAATCAATGAAAACAAATGTTTCTTTTTTTAAAGAGCAACAAAATTTAGAAAACTTTAAGTAGATATACTGTAGTGTATTGAATGGTGACATCATCCCAGATTATTCAGATGGGACTCAAATCCAATGGCTAGTATCCTTACAAAAGAGAGAAGAGGTAAAAGGAGAAAGTCATGTGAAGAACAACTAACATCTATTCAAGAACACGACGCTACTGGGAGAATACTTGAACGCAAAGGTGAGGCTAAAGTACCCCCTGTAGGTGAGGGCATTTGCTAGGGTGTGGGGGCGGCTGGGGAGAGGTCAATGGGGGGTAAAAGGAGACTTAGTAATACTTTAAACAATAAACAATTTAAAAAATAAAGTACCCTCTGTACCTCAGAGACCAAAACAGACTGCATTAGAAAGGTAATAACTGTAGCTACACATTGACCACACTGCTTCTTCTCCAGGATAGAACAGCACCATAGAAAAAAATCTCTACTGACCCTGTTTTCTCCAATAAAAAAAGACAAATTGGAGGGGGTAAATCAGCCTCCCTCAACACTGTGGGATGCTGTGTGGGAGCCCCTACTTTGATCTTTCATCATAGGGACTTCAGGGGAATCTGTGGGTCTGGCCACTGGGAATCTGACTGTGATGGAGACAGGAGTAGTGGTTTTCATCACCTAGCACATGGATCTTGGCAGATTGAGTTCATACATTCAGTGTCTCAATAATAATCTCATCCAGCAGCTTTGCTCATCTCTAGAACCAATTTGGATACACTCAGACCAGGGAACTCAACATGGTGAAGATCTGTTTGACTCAGATCCACAAAAGAAGAATTTTCTTACCCTAGAGCTGGGTTTTCCCATGACAGACTAGGTGCTCAGTCACAGCTACACTCAATGTAGAAAGTGATTTCTAGTTCCACCTGACCAGAAAGGCGGTGACTATCCGGGAAGCTGAGTGAGTGGTGCTCAAGCCTATAGGCGGATGAGTAGATCAGATCATCCCCAGAACAAAGCCAGTACCAGGTATGGAGGCTTCCAGGGCCATAACAAAGCAGAATGACTAATTCATAGATAATCCTGAGGTTGGTTCCCAGCCCCATCTGACCACAGAACCTGTTTGAGAAATTGAGAGTCCCAGTCATTTAGTAAGTTTGATCAGAGAATCTAGGCACCCCCAGAATCCAGATTAAGGTCTCACTTGGGTTAGAAACCAAGCCAGCAGTCTTATCCAAAAGTTCCTCCATCTCCATCCTCGTAGCTGGAAGGGTAGGTAGACTTGCTCCTAAATAGAACACAAAAGCAGGTTCCACCTGCACGAAGATATCATCAGAAGACACAACCAGAAACACAAACTGGGTTAACTGGTGAAGAACTGTCTGCCAAAGTGAACCTATAAAGTCTGTGAGAGGAGCCCATTATTCATAAGTGCATATACCAACATAAGGAATCAAGAATAATGATGAATCAGGTAAATATGACATCACGAAAAGAAACAAATAAAGCTCCAATAATTTTTCCTAAAAATGGATATCTATGAACTGACAAAAAAAATTCAGAATAATAATCTAAAGGAAGTTTTGTGAATATTAAGAAAACACAGACAGAAAACTAAACAAAATTAAGAAAACAATGCATGAACAAAGGGAAGATTGACAAGGAAATAGCAACTATCAAAGCCCCCAGAAATCCTAGGGTTGAAAAATACAATAAATTGAAGAATTCAATAAAGTTTCAAAAGTAGGCTTGACCATTTTTAATTTATTGTTATGTATTTTATTTATTTATTTATTTATTATTTTAGTCTCTGTTGTTTCATTCAGACATAGAGTTCAGAGAAATGATGGCAAAGATGCCCAACAGCATGAGAAAAGACATACTAACTATGCAGTATGACACAATACTAATAAAGTACATAGTGGAAGAAACACACAGCAGATTAGGGAGAACCAAGGATCCAATCAGTGATTTAGAAGGCAGGGTAGAAAAATCATGGAGTCAGCGAACCAAAAAGAAAAAAAAAAACAATTAAAAATAGGAAGACAGTTTACGGGAGCTGTGGGACAACATATAACATAACAATATTCACCTAATAGGTGTGCCAGAAGGCAAAGAAAGAGAACAAAGGATAGAGAACCTGTTTAAAGAAATAATGGTAGGAGCATGAGTGTGTGTGTGTGTGTGTGTGTTGGGGGGGGGGGTATTGTAGTAAAATATAGAAATGTTTAAAAATGCTTTTAAAATGCCTGAAAAACATTAAGAAGGTTTTATAATGTTTAAATTAACTTTCCTTGAAACTTAAAGTGTGATATTAAGAACACATTCCCCACTGCCCTGAAGCGTGTGTCCCTCATAGATAAGGATTTGAACTTCAGTAAATAACTCAGAGTGACTTGTCAGGATAACCATTTGAGTGAGTGATGTACTCTCCCTAGATAACCACATGTAGTCCCTGGCCCTGTTTGAGATAAACATGTGCGCATTGACATAATTCATTGATAGCCAACTGGACTGCTGCAAATGGGGTACAGGCTTTAAAAATGGGGGTCCTGACCATCCCAGTGCTTGCCTGTTGAGACAGCCACAAAGGCACATCCTCTTGTTAGTCTGGCAAGCGACGCCACTCCACGCTCCTCCCTCTGCCAGACAGCAGAAGAATGGCTAGTAACTCCTGATTGAGATGCAACTGAGCTCTCAGGTGAGGAACGCTGGCCCCCCGTATCCAGACCAGACCAGCCCAGCTGCCAAACACCAGAGGATAGCACCACTGGGATCCCCAATAAGCCTGTACCCGCAACACCAGGAATTGTGTGAGTAATACAGTGCTGTGTGATTTGCAACTGCATATGTTTCATGTGGTGTAATTCCTCCCGCAGTTAATTGAATTATTTTGCATACACTTAAAATTTAAATTAAAGCTTCTGGTCTCTTTTTGGTCCTAAGCCTTCTCTTTAGCCTTGCTTTCATAGAGTAGCCTCTTTGCTAGCAACTACTTGGATGTCTCACACCTGCATGGTTAAAGTTTATCTCAGGGACACCTTAGATAAACACCTCAGCTACTTTTCCAGGATCTACTTGGGACAGGGGGGTAATGGAGGGTTAAGGACACATATGTACTAGCTTAATCAATAAAGATAGAAAGAAAAAAGAAAAGAAATAATGGCAGAAAACTTCCCCAACCAGGTGAAGAAAAAAGTCACACAAGTTCAGGAGGCACAGAGAGTCCCAAGCAAGAAAAAACCAAACAGGCCCATGCCCAAACACATAATAATTAAAATGCCAAAATTTTAAGACAAAGAGAGAATCTTGAAGGCAAAAAGAAAAAAACACTTTGTTACTTACAAAGGACCTCCCATAAGGCTTTTGGCTGATTTCTCATCAGAAACTCTACAGGCCAGAAGGAAATGGCATGAAGAATTCAAGGTAATGAAAACCAGGATCTGAAACCAATATTACTATATCCAGCAAGGCTATCATTCAAAATGATGTTGAAATAAAGAGCTTATCAGGCAAAAAAAAGTCTAAAGGTGTTTATCACCACCAAACCAGCACTGCAAGAAATGTTAAAGGGACTACTGTAATGGGAAGAAATGGATAGAGAGAGAAACATAAGCATAAAGAATTAAAATGGCAATAAATAAGTACCTATTACTAATAACCTTAAGCCCTGGCTGGTTTGGCTTACTGAATGGAGCATCGGGCTGAGGACTGAAGGGTCCCAGGTTCAATTCCGGTCAAGGGCATGTGCCTTGGTTGTGGGCACATCCTCATTGGGGAGTGTGCAGGAGGCAACTGAATTGATGTTTCTCTCTCATCAGTGTTTCTAACTCTCTATCCCTCTCCCTTTCTCTCTGTAAAAAAAATTAATAAAATATATTTTAAAAAATAATAACCTTAAATGCAAATGGATTAAATGCTCCAATAAAAAAATATAGTGTAGCTGAATGGATACAAAAACATAACCCAATTATATGCAGTTTACAAGAGACAAACCTCAGAACAAAAGATTCACACAGGTTGAGAGTAAACGATTAGAAAACTTTTCCATGCAAACAAAAAGGAAAAGAAAAACCTGGGGTAGCAACACACACATATCTGAGAAAATATACTTCAAAATGAAGGCCATGATAGGAGACAGTAAAGGTCCCTACATAATATTAAAGGAATCAACCTCACAAAAAGACATAACCCTGATAAACATATATGGACCCAATATAGGATCTCCAAAATATATAAAGAAAACCTCTAGAGAACTGTAAGAGAAAGATCAACAGCAGTACAGTCATTATGGATGACTTTAATACTCTGCTGACTTCACTGGTTGGATCTTCAAACAAAAAAATTAACAAAGAAACAGAGACTCTAAATGACACACTGGATCAGGCGGACTTAATTTACATTTATAGAACATTTCATCCCAAAGGTGCAGAATAAACATTCTTCTCAAGTGGACATGGCTCATTCTCAAAGATAGACCACATGTTAGGACTCAAAGTAAATCTCTACAAGTTCAAGAATGTTGAAATCACATCAAGCATCTTCTAAGATCACAATGGCATAAAATTAGAAATAAATTACAATAAAAAGATGAAAAAACATTTAAACACATGGAGACTAATATCATTACTAAGTAATGAATGTACTACCAAGAAGATCAAGAAAGAAATAAAGAACTTCCTGCAAACAAATGAAAATGAACACAAAACAACTTAAAACCTATGGGACGCAGTGAAAGCAGTCCTGAGAGGGAAGTTCATAGAACTACAGGCTTACCTCAAAAAAACAAGAAAAACTAGAGCTATCATTGGCAAATATGGTCTCCCATGCAGTGGGTTTTCTTATTGTTTTGTTTATGGTTTCTTTTGCTGTGCAGAAGCTTTTTATTTTGATATATTCTCATTTGTTTATGTTCCCTTTAGTTTCCATTGCCCTAGGAGCTGTGTCAGTGAAGAAATTCCTTCTGCATATACCTGAGATTTTGCTACCCATGGATTCCTCTAATATTTTTATGGTTTCCCGTCTTACATTTAAGTCCTTTATCCATTTTGAGTTTATTTTTGTGTATGGTGTAAGTTGCTGGTCTAGTTTCATTTTTTGCATGTGTCTGACCAAATTTCCCAGCACCATTTATTGAAGAGACTGTCTTGACTCCATTATCTCTGATAAAAGTTTAATCTCCAACATTTATAGGGAACTCATACAACTTAACAAAAGGAAGATAAACAACCCAATAAAAAAATGGGCAATGGACCTAAATAGACACTTTTTGAAAGAGGACATACATAAGGCTTAGAGACATATGAGAACATGCTCAAAGTCACTAATCATCCGGGAGATGCAAATCAAAATGACAATGAATTACCATCTCACACCTGTCAGAATGGCTATCACCAACAAATCAACAAATGACACATGCTGGCGAGGATGCGGAGAAAAAGGAACACTCGTTCACTGCTGGTGGGAATGCAAACTGGTGCAGCCACTGTGGAGAACAGTATGGAGTTTCCTCAAAAAACTAAAAATGAAACTTCCATTTGACCCAGTGATCCCACTTCTAGGAATAAATATATCCCAAGAAACTAGAAACACCAATCAGAAAGGGTATATAAATCCCTATGTTCGTAGCAGCATAATATACAATAGCTAAGACTTGGAATCAGCCTAAGTGCTCATCAGCAGATGAATGGATTAAAAAAACTTTGGCACATCTACCAAATGGAATACTATGCTGCTGTAAAAAAGAAGGAACTCCTACCATTTGCAATAGCATGGATGGAGCTGAAGAGCATTATGCTAAGTGAAATAAGTCAGTCAGAGAAAGATAAATATCACATGCTCTCACTCATTTGTGGATTATAATGAACAACATAAACCGATGAACAACAACAGATGTAGAGACAGAGAAGCATCGATCAGATGCTCAAAACTCAGAGTGAAGATAAGGGAGGGTGGGGGCGAGGGGGAGAGATAAACCAAAGGACTTGTATGCATTCATATAAACATAAACGATGGATGTGGACAACAGGGGGTGAGGGTGAGGGCAGGATTTGGGGGATAAGGGGACATTGGGGGGATAAGGACACATTTGTAATACCTTAATCAATAAAGGGAAAAAAACAAGAAAAAATAATAATAAGTTATTTACTCTTACAACTTAAAGAATTAGAAAGAGAACAATAAAGAGAGCCCAGAGTAACTAGAAGGAAGAAAATAATAAAGATCAGAGGAGAAATAAATGACATAGAGGCAAAAACAAGCAAACAACACACACACACACACACACACACACACACACACACACAAATAAATGAAACTAAGAGCTGGTTCTTGGAAAAGATAAACAAGATTGATGAATCTTTACCCAGACTCATCAAGAAACAAAGAGAGAGGACATAAATAATTAAAATCAGAAACAAAAGCAGAGCAGTATCAACTGACACCACAAAAATCAAAAGGATTGGAGAAAATACTATGAACAACTATATGCCAACAAGCTGGACAATGTTGATGAAATGGAAAATTCCTAAAAAAATGCAATCTTCCAATATTGAATCAGGAAGAATCAGAAAATCTGAATAGGTTGGTAATTCCTGATGAAATAGAAGCAATAATCAAAAACCTCCCAGCAAATTAAAGCCCTGATCCAGACGACTTCACATGGGAATTTTACCAAACCTTCAAAGAACAACTATCACCTATCCTCCTCAAAATATTTCAAAATATCCAAGAGGAAGGAATACTTCCAAGCTCTTTTCTTGAGGCCAGCATTATCCTAATTCCAAAATCATATAAATCCACCACAAAGATAGAGAATTTCAGGCCAATATACCTGATGAACATAGAGGCTAAAATCCTCAACTAAGTATTAAGAAATCAGATCTAGCATTATATATAAGATCATACAACATGACCAAGTAGGATTTATTCCAGGAATGCAAGGCTGGCATAACATTTGCAAATCAATAAATGTGATACATCACATAAACCAATTGAAAGGAAACAATCACACTATCATATCAGTAGATACAGAAAAAGCATTCAACAAAATCCAACACCCATTTTTTATAAAAATTCTCAGCAAAGTGGAAATAGAGGGATTATATCTCAACATAATAAATTTTATATATGACAAACCTACAGCCAACATCATACACAAGGGGCAAAAATAAAAACCATTTCCCCTAAACACAGGACCAAGACAGAAATGTATACTTTCACCACTATTATTAAACACTGGTGGCCTAGTGCACAAATTCGTGCACATTGAAAGGAAATTAATTGTAAGAAATATTTTAATATCGCTATTCGCCCTTTCTCTATAATAGAAGTGTCAACCAAATTCACGATCAACAATGACAGATCGAAACACATGCGTGTGATTGGCGCCAGCGAGAGCTTTATACGTATCGTGCATACGCAAGTCAACTTAGCCTTTTATAGATATAGAATAAACTTGTTTAATTAGACCTCCTTTCTGATTTAGCTAAACTTTTTCCAGACCACTGAAGCACCAACTTCTCTTTCAAGTAATTGTCAGCAACACAGCAGTAAATATCAACATGAAGAAGATTATTATTGTAGATCACTCAGGGAGAACAAAGGATAACATATTTGACTATATATTTGACTAAAGTGTTTGACTATATTCTGCACAATGAGAAAACCTGAAGTCCATTTTCAAGGTCCACCATTTCTTACTTCTCTTCAGTCTGGTCAAGTTTTTAAACTTTCTAAATCTCTGTTTTCTAGCTAATGAAAAGCAAATAGGATTCTACTGAGTCTCCTATCTACCTCCTCCAGGACTCTGTGAGGATCAAATGAGATGAGGCATGGGAAAATGTTTCACAGACATTTGGTTAAAGTGTGAAATGTTTCCACCTGACTATAAAGCAAGTCATGTTCCTGGGCTGAAGAAACTGCAAAGAGGCTAGTCATCACTAGGGAGAGGAAGCCTGGCATTGCTTCATGATGTCATTATCCGGACGGACACTTAGCATATTGGCTCCATATTTTTTACTGGAAGTCCCAGCCATAAGACTAGGCAAGAAGATCAGGCAAGAAGAAATAAAAGGTATCCAAATTGGAAAGGAGGAATTAAAACTCTCATTATTTGCAAATGACATGATATTGTACATAGAAAACCCTAATGACTCCAACAAAAGCTACTAGATTTAATAAAGGAATTTGACAATGTAGCAAGATACAAAATTAACACCCAGAAATTGAATGCATTTTATACACCAATAATGTATTGTCAGAAAGAGAAACTAAACAATCCCATTTACCATTGCAACAAAAAAAAAATAAGATACTTAGGAATAAACTTAACCATGGAGGTAAAAGACCCAGGAAACTACAGGACATTGAAAAAAAGAGATAAAAGAAGATATAAACAAGTGGAAGAATATACTGTGTTCATGGATTAGTAGAATTAACATCATTAAAATGTCCATACAACCCAAAGATTCAATGCAATCCCTATTAAAATACCAAGAGCATATTTCACTGATTTAGAAAAAATACTCCAATAATTTATATGGAACCAAAAAGGACCCCGAATAGCTAAAGCAACTTACACCTTACACATGTATAAATTCAAAATGGATAAAAGAATTAATGTAAGTTGTGAAACCATAAAAATCATAGAAGAAACCATAGGCAGCAAAATCTTAGACTTCTCTCGTAGCAATGTATTTACGAATACATCCCCTAGGGCAAAGGAAACTAGAGAGAAAATAAACCAATGGAACTACATAAAAATAAAAAGCTTCTGCATTGCAAAAGAAACCATCAAGAAAACAAAAAGGGAACTCACTATATGAGATAAAATATTTGGCTATGATACATCTGATATACAGTTAATATCCAAAACATATAAGCAACTCATACAACTTAACAAAAGAAAGACAAACAATCCAATTAAAAAATGGGCAAAGGACCTAAATAGACACTTCTCCAAAGCAAACATACAGATGACCAATAGACATATGAAAAAATGCTCAAAGTCACTGATCATCTGAGAGATGCAAATTAAAACGACAATGAGGTATCATCTCATACCTGTCAGGATGGCTACCATTAACAAATCAACAAATGACAAGTGCTGGCATGAATGTGTAGAAATGGGAACCCTAGTACACTGTTGGTGGGAATGCAGACTCATGAAGCCATTATGGAAAACAGTAAGAATTTTCCTCAAAAAATAAATATGGCACTGCCATTTTTCACAGTGATCCCATTCTAGGGATATATCTTAAGAAACCTGAAACACCAATCAGAAAGGATGTATGCACCCCTATGTTCATAGCGACAAAATTTACAATAGTTAAGATCTGGAAACAGACCATGTGACCATCAGTAAGTAAGTGGATAAAAAGTTGTGGTACATTTACATCATGCAATACTATGCAGCACTATAAAATCTCAGAAGGAAGTTGTTGGTGGGTGGGTGGGAAGAGATCTCACAAAGAACTTGTATGCATATCTGAATAACCCGTGGACACAGACAATAGGGTGGTGAAGGCCTGGGGTGGGGAATAGGGGCAGGCTAGAAGGGGTCAATATGGGGACTAAGGGGAAATATGTAATACTTTCAACAATAAAGCTTTAATTTGAAAAGAGACAATTAGGTATCACCTCAAACCTGTCAGAATGGCTACCATCAACAAATCAATATATGACAAGTGTTGGCAAAGATGTGGAGAAAAGGGAACCTTAGTACACTGCTGGTAGGAATGCAGACTGGTGGAAAACAGTATGGAGTTTCCTAAAAAATTTAAAAATGGAACTCCCATTTTACCCAATGATCTCACTTCTAGGAATATATCGTAAGAATCCTGAAACATCAGTCAGAAAGAATATATGCACCCTTATGTTCATAGCATCACAATTGACAATAGCTAAGATTTGGAAACAACCAAAGTTCCCATCAGGAGATGAATGGATAAAAAAGCTGTGGCACATCTACACTAATGGAATACTACACAGCTGTAAAACAGAAAGAATTCTTACTTTTTACAACACTATGGATGTATTTGGAGAGTATTATGCTAAGCGAAATAAGCCAGTCAGAGAAAGATAAGTATCATAGGAGCTCACTCATTTGTGGAATCTAATGAACAAAATAAACTGATGGATAAAATAGATCCAGAGATTTAGAATTATGGAACAGCCTTAAAAATCTCATAGGAAATGTGGGGGTGGGATTGGGAGGGTAATGATTAACTGGGGTACATATATGCATAATCCATGCATACAGATAATAGAATGGTGAAGGCCTGGGAGGGGCCGGTACAGGGTGGATGGGGTGATGGGGAAAAATACATAAACAAAGGTAACATTTGTAATACTTGCAACAATAAAGATAAATTAATAAAATAGAAATAAACTTTAAAAATGAACATACTAAAAATGACAAATATACTAATTTGTTTTGTTACACAATATTATCAACATGTAAATTGTAACAGCAATAACCTAACGTGATATGAAAAGAAATAAAATCTAAAATATAACAATTTTGTTGAAGTTATGTTTTTATCACTTTAAAATATAAGTTTTACATATTTTATGTAAGCCTCATGGTAACTACAAAGGAAAATCTTTTAGGAATTACAAAATAATAACAGGATGAAGAAGTCACAACATACTGCTTATCAAAAGACATGTAAACAGAAAAAGACAGCTGGATAGAAAAAAAAAGGAACAATGGATATATAAAACAACCAGAAAACAATGAACAAAATGGCAATAGAAATTTATTACTCATCAATAATTACTTTAAATGTAAATGGATTAAATTATCTAATAAAGAGACATATACTGGTTAAATAGATTAAAAACAAACAAACACCACAATATCCAACAATATGTTGCTTACAAAAGAGTAACTTTAGCTTAAAGATACATATAGACTGAGTTTGAAGAATGGAAAAAGACAGTTCAAGAAAATTGTGACCTTAAAAAGCCAGAGTAGCTATACTTACATCAGACAAATAGATATTAACCTATAAATAGTAAGAAACAAAAAAATATTATATAAAATTAAAGGGTTTAATTTAACACTAAGATGTAATAATTATAAAGATGTATGTGCCCAATATTGGATCATCTAAAGAAATAAAACAAAAGGTAACAGCACTAAAAGGAGAAATGAACAGTAACACAATAATAGTTGTGGACTTGAATATCACACTCTCAACACTGGATAGATCAACCAGATAGAGATTCAATGAGAAAACAGTGGATTTGAGCAACAGTAAATGATCTAACAGACATATACAAAACATTCTATATAACAACAGCAGAATTCACATTCTCAAGTGCAGAATTCACATCTTCTAGGATAAACTATGTTACAACATAAACAAGTTTTAGCAAATTCTAAAAGATTGAAATCATATCGAGTAACTTTTCTGAGAAAAATGGAATGCAAATAGAAATAAATAATAAAGCCAGAAAAGAATACTACCTGATGAATTGAAATGCACAAATTTTCATGAAAATGCTAGCAAACTGAATTCAGCAGCACTTTAAAAAGGATAATTTATCATTACCAAGTGGGATTTATCCCTGGAAGGCAAGGATGAACATTGATTTATTTTTAAATATTGAAGCATCCTTGACTTCTAAGGGGGAGAGATCAACCAAAGGACTTGTATGCATGCATATAAGCATAACCAATGGTTACAGACACAGGAGTGTGAGGGCATGAGTGGGGGGATGGGGGGACTATAGGGGGATAAGGACACATGTGTAAACCTTAATCAATAAAGGAATAAATAAATAAATGTGATTCATCACATTATTAGGAAAAGAGAAAAAAATAATCTCATCATCTCAACAGATACAGACAAATAATTTGACAAGATTCAACATCTGTTCATGAAAAAAGCTATTAAAATTGGATATATAAGTAACATACCTCAACAAAAAATGTCACATACGACAAGTCCACAGTTAACATCACACTCAATGGTGAAATGATTAAATGCCTTTCTCTAAGAGGAAGAAGACCATGATGCTCACTTTCACCACTCTTATTCAACCTGTTACTGGAACTCCCAGCCAGGGCAATCAGACAAGAAAAAGTTATAAAAGGCATCACAATTGGAAAGAAATAAATAGTAGTGTTTTATGACTCTCTATATAGAAAACCATAAAGGCTCCAGACACATACACAGACACACAAACTGTTAGATCTAATAAACAAATTCAGTAAAGTTGCAGGATACAAAATCTACTTCAAAAATCAGTAACATTTCTTTTTCTTTTAATGTTATTGTTGGGACTGTGACAAATGTTCCCTTGTCCCCCCCACCCCCATTGCCTCCCTTCGCCTGGTTCCTGACCACAATCCAGGGCTTCCCCACCCTGTGTCTATAGGTAATCCATATATGCATAGAAGATCTTTGGTTAATCTCTTCCCACTACACCCTCCTACTTCCCTCTGAGATTTGTCAGTCTGTTCCATGTTTCCATGCTTCTGGGTCTATTTTATTTATCAGTTTATTTTGTTCATTTAATTCCTTGTTTGGGTTATTTTGATTTTTAGACTAAATTGTTGATAGATGAGTGTTTTTTGCCACTTTCTTCTTCTTCTTCTTCTCCTTCTTCTTCTTCTTCTTCTTCTTCTTCTTCTTCTTCTTCTTCTTCTTCTTCTTCTTCTTCTTCTTCTTCTTCTTCTTCTCCAAGAATACCTTTAAACCTTTCATGTAATACTGGTTTAGTGGTGATGAACTAGTTTAGCTTTTTCTTGTCTGTGAAGCTCCTTATCTGACCTTCAATTCTAAATGATAGCTTTGCTGGGTAGAATATTCTTGGTTGTTGGTTCTTGCTATTCATCACTTTGAATATGTCTTGCCAGTCCCTTCTGGCCTGCAAAGTTTCTGTTGAGAAATAAGCTGACAGCCATATGGGTGCTCCCTTCTAGGTAACTAACTGCTTTTCTCTTGCTGCTTTTAAGATTCTCCCTTTTTCTTTAACCTTTGGCATTTTAAGTACAACGTGTCTTGGTGTGGGCCTCTTTTGCGTTCCTCTTGTTTGGGATTATTTGCACTTCCTGGACTTGTAAGTCTATTTCTTTCACCAAGTAAGGGAAGTTTTCTTATGTTATTTCTTCAAATAGGTATTCAACAACTTTCTTTCCTTCTTCTCCTTCTGGCACACCCATAATGTGAATGTTGGTATGTTGGAAATAGTCCCAGAGGCTCCTTACACTATCTTCATCTTTTGGGGTTCTTTTTTCTTATTGCTCTACTGACTAGATGATTTTTGCTCCCTCATATTCCAAATTGTTGATTTGATTTTCAGAATCCTATACTCTACTGTTGAATCCCTGTAAATTATTTTTTATTTTAGCTAGTGTATGCTTAATTTCTGACTGGTCCTTTTTCATGTCTTTGATGTTCTCAAAAAGTTCTTGAAATTCTCACTAAGATCCTTGAAAGCCTCACTAAGTCCCTTAAAACTCTCATTAAGATTCTTGAGCAACCTTATAACCATTGTTTTGAACTCGGTATCTAGTAGCTTGCTTGCTTCTATTCCATTTATTTCTTTTATTGGAGATTTCTTCTGTTCTTTCATTTGTGACATTTTTTTTGTCTCTGTATTTTGGCTGCTTCCCTGTGTTTCTTTCTATATATTAGATAGAGCTGCTATGTCTCCTGGAATTGGTAGAGATGCCTTCTGTAGTAGGTTTCCTGTAAGGCCCAACCTCCCCAGTCACCTGAGCTGGGCACTCCAGATGTGCTCCTGTGTGGACTGTGTGGACTGTCTTATTGTAGTTGAGCCTTGATTGCTGTGGGCCACACTGGGAGGAATTGAATCCCAGTCCAATTGGATGTAAGGACCAGCTGTAAGAATAATGGAAGAGATGCTGTGCAGGAGACACCCCTATAGAGGAGGACTCACTTCAATGAGTCTTTGGTGCTTACTGAGTCTACCCCTTGAGTGTGTCACTTTGGATGTGTAGAGGTGTAATCTGGTATAATCTGAATATGTCCACCAGGTACACTGGCTCTGAGGCCTCCTGGGAAGTACAAAGTCAACCACTGCCTGGGGCCACCTGGCAGGAGTTACAGAGCAATCTGCAAATGGCTGCTATTTACATTGGGCTTGGAAGTGCCTAGGTGAAGTCAAGCTGTCTTGGACCTCTTATTTATAAGTATAGGGCACTCTGATGCCAGGTGATACTTGTTTAAGAGATTTTTAGAAAGTTTTAAGCCTGAACTAGGACAGGCCATTCATATGTCAAAACCACTGCAAAGAGCTTGGGTGGGGCTGCAAATTGAATAGGGCGGGTTCTCAAGGAATCACCAGGGCAGAGCCAACAGTGTGAGTCAAGCTGATGGAAACTCAGATATGGCTGCCAGTCAGCTCTGCAGTGTGGGAGGTTCCAGCACCAGAACAATGATCCATGTGAACACCCCTGTCTGGGAGAAATTCATGTTCTTGACCTGATCTCAGACAACCCAATTCTTCCCCAAATGTCCCAGGTTCCTTTCAAGCTGCCATCCCAGCATTGGAGCCTAAAGGGATCCAGTGAGTCTGAGTAAGTCTGCATGCTGGCTCTCTAAGAGGAACTGCCTGGGTCTCCAGTAGCCCCTGTGTCACTCAGCCACAATTCCCACTGGTTTTTACAGCCCAAAGTTATGTGGGCTTTTCTTTCTAGCTTTGGATCTCAGGACTGGGAGAATGGTGTGGGATTGGGACCCCTTATTCCTCATGAGAGGCCTCCACAGCCACAATATTCCCACATGAGTATGTCAGACCAACCTGTTCTGTGCCTCCACTACTCCTACCAATATTGATGTGCTTTCTTCTTTAATTGTCTAGTTGTAGTACTTCCATCCAGCCAGATTTCAGGTGGTTCTGACTGATGATTGTTCTGTATTGTGGCTGTAATTTTTTAAAATATATTTTATTGATTTTTTTACAGAGAGGAAGGGAAAGGGATAGAGAGTTAGAAACATCGATAAGAGAGAAACATCGATTAGCTGCATCCCACACGCCCCCTACTGGGGATGTGACCGCAACCAAGGTACATGCCCCTGACTGGAATAGAACCTGGGACCCTTCAGTCCGCAGGCTGACGTTCTATCCACTGAGCCAAACCGGTTAGGGCATGTGGCTGTAATTTTGATGTGGTTTTGAAAGGTGGCGAGTTCCAGTGTTTACCTACTCTGCCATCCATTAACATTTCTTTACATTAACAATAAATTATTTGAAAAGCCAGTAAAGAAAATAATCCAATTTAAAATAGCATTAAAAACAACAAAATAATCAGGAATAAATTCATCTAGGAAGTAAAAAATCTCTACTCTGAAAATTATAAGGCATTGATAAAATAATTTGAAAAAGACACAAGTAAATGGAACAGCATCCTGTGTTCATGGATGGGAAAAACTAATATTGTTAAAATGTCCATACAACCCAGACCATCTATAGATTCAATGCAATCCTTATCAAGTTTCTTGTTGCATTTTTTAGTGACGTAGAAAATAATCCTAAAATTTGTATGGAACCATAAAAGACTCTAAATAGCCAAAGTAATCCTGAGAAGGACCAAAGCATGGGCATCACAATTCCTAATTTCAAGCTATACGAAAAAGCTATAGTAATCAAACAGTAAGGTACTGGCATAAAAAAAGAATTCTTATTCATATATGCATAACCCATGGACACAGACAATAGTGTGGTAAAGACCTGGGGCAGAGGGTGGGGCATTCTAGAAGGGGTCAATGGGGAAAAATATGGAACATATGTAATACTTTCAACAATAAAGATTAGAAAAAGATGCATAAGCCAACAGAACAAAATCAAGATCTCAATATATCAGTGCATTTACTATAAACCAATATTTGATGAGGAAGCCAAGAAAACTCACTGGAGAAAATATTTTCTCTTCAATAAATGGTGCTGGGAAAATTGGATATTTGCATACAAAAAAAAATGAAACTGGACTTCTATCTTACACCATTCACAAAAATTAACTCAAAATAGATTGCACACTTAAATGTAAGACTGGAAATCATAAAACTTCTCAAATAAATCATAGGAAAAATCTCCTTGACATGGGTCTTAGCAATGATTTTTTTGGCATGTGACTATTAAAGCACAAGCAAGAAAAATAAATAAATAGTAATATATGTGGGACTACATCAAACTAAAAAACTTTGCACAGAAATAAAAAAGATCAACAAAATGTAAAGACAACTTAAGGAATGGGAAAATATTTGAAAGCCATGTGTCTAATTATGGATTAATATCCAAAATATATAAAGGACTAATAGGTGCATGAAAATGTGCTCAACATCACTAATCGAAAAAGGAAAATGCAAATCAAAACCACAGTGGGTGGGTGGAAGGTAATCAACCAAAGACCTTGTATGTATGTATGCATAAACCATGGACACAGACAACAGAGTGCTGAAGGCCTCTATCCTTATTTTAAAAAGTCTAGTGGCACTATATTAATGGGGAAAAAAAGTAGAAATATGTAATAGTTTCAGCAATAAAGATTTATTTAAAAAAAACCCATAGTGGGATATCACCTTAAGTCTGTTATGATAGCTATCATAAAATAGAGATAAAAAATGACGACAAGAATGTAGATAAAAGGCAACACTTGTGCATTGTTGGTGAGATTATAAATTGATGCAGCCACCATGGAAAACAGTATGGTGGTTCCACAAAATATTAAAAATAAAGCTATCACATGATCCAGCAATTCCACTTCTGGGAATATATCCAAAGTCAATGAAAACACTTAGTCAAAGAGATATCTCCATCCCCATAATCATAGCAGTATTATTTATAATAGCCAAGATATGGAAATGGCTTATGTCCATTCACTTAAGCTGTTTCCATATATTGGCTGTTGTAAATAATGCTGCTATAGTTATATGTGTATTAGAAAAACTACATATATGTATTTGTATATATGTAGTTTTTACTATATATAGGGTGTTCCCAAAGTGTATACATATTTTAAAGCTGATAACTCACTTAATTTTCACTCCTTTTCAGGTTTAGCTGATTTAAAATAATGGGTGAAGCCAGACTAAGCTTTGAACAGAGAAAATATAGTGCCACTAGACTTTTTAAAATAAGGATACATAAAAGATAAGGTTTACTGTACAAAACTGGCAACAGTTGATGAATTGAGGGTGTACAAATGCTGAATGAAATGATTCTTGATGTGTGGGATTCCATTGCTTCACATTATCAGAAGTGCCTGGACCAGAAAAGTCATCAGTTTAAAAGCAGGCATTGACAAAAAAAGAAAATACTCATTTCTGTAGATTCTTTTAAATTTTAAAAATTAACTGTGTGTTAATACACTGAGTTTATAATCATTCAAATTGTGTATACATTATTTTGGGACACCCTGTATGTGTAGGATAAATATTCATCTCTGAAAAAGAAGAAAACCTGGTATAGGTGACAACATGAATGGACCTTAGGGGCACTATGCTAATTGAAATATGTCAGACAGAGAAAGACAGATATAGTATTATCTCATTTATATATGAAATATAAAAAAAAATCTTATAGAAAAAGAGATCAGACTTGTGGGTACCAGCATTTGGAGGGATTGGATGAAGGTGTTAAAAAGGTACACACTTTCAGTTATAAGATAAACTAGTAGCCTGGTACATGACATTCGTGCACATTAAAAGGGAAATAATTAGAGGAACTATTTTAGTATTGCTATTTGCCCTTTCTTTAAAATAGAAGTGTCAGAGATGAAAGAAAATTAGTAAAATGTATATGAAAATCTTCCTCCTGTCAGAGTCTGGGGCATGCCGTGGGACCCAGAGTCAAGTCCCCGCCCACCCGTGTGCACCTTGAAATTGCACGAGACCCAGACATGGCCAGCCCCAGCCCCATTGGGTGAGATTCAGAATTGGCTGGCCCCACTCCCATCAAGCCCCGCTTGGTGGGGGGTGCAGCCTCAAGGCCCCCAGAGAAACCTCAGGTCCCCTGGCCCAGTGCCAGGGCACAGGGGCATGGCCTGAGGTCCCCCGCCCCAGCCTGGTGCCACATAGCCTCATGTCCCTGCTGATCACTCATTACAGCTCGTTACAGGAACCCCACCTTCGATGCGAGCGCAGCCATCTTGTGTTATGGGAACCCTGCCTCGGCTGTGGATGCAGCCATCTTGTAACAATGTGACAGAGTGAGGGTCAATTTGCATATTACCTTTTTATTATATAGGATAAGTACTAGGAATGTAATGTACAATATAACTATAGTTAACATTGTTGTATGGTATATTTGAAAGTTGTTAAGAGAGAAGCTCCAAGAGTTCTCACCACAAGAAGAAAAACACTGTTATTAACTAGAACACTGGATATTAACTACACTTATTGTGGTAACTTCACAATATAAGTAACTGAAATAATTATGGCTGTACAACTTAAGTTATACAGTGCTGTATGTCAATTAGATCTTAAGTAATCTGAAAAAATATACAAAAATAATAACTAAAAAAGAAAAAGAAAAAGATGCAATACTCCATATTGATAAAATATAAAGAAATGCACAGAATTTCTCATTAGATACAGAAATAGTATTTGACAAAAATAAATATCCTTTCATGATAAAATCACTAAACATACCAGGAATAAAAGAGAACCTCCTCATCCTGACAAAGATCATCTACAAAATCCAACAGGTGACATCATATTTAACGTTTTCCACCCAAGACCAGTGGTTCTCAACCTTCCTAATGCTGCGACCCTTTAATACAGTTCCTCATGATGTGGTGACCCCCAACCATAAAGTTATTTTCGTTGCTACTTCATAACTGTAATTGTGCTACTGTTATGAATCGTAATGTAAATATCTGTTATGCAGGATGTATTTAGGCGACCCCTGTGAAAGGGTCGTTCGACCCCAAAGGGATCGCGACCTACAGGTTGAGAACCACCGACCTAAGACCATCAGGAAGAGAAAAATATCTTGTACCACTTCTATTCAACACTGTACTAGAGTTACTAGCAATTAGTCAAGAAAAAGAAGTAAAATTTTACACAAGTAAAAGCTATCTGTGCTTGTCGATGGAATTCACTGTTGTCTACTATAAGTAATATACTAGTTTTCAGAATACAAGTTTGATATACAAAAATCAATGAGCAATCCAACAATTATATTAGGATAGAAATTTCATTTAAAATAGCATCAAAAAGAGTTATATACTTCAGAATAAATTTAACAGAATGAATGCAAGCATTATCTACTGAAAACTAGAACAAATTGTTTAAAAATTAAAAAAAGATGTAATAAGTGGAAAGGTATACATGGATCAGAAGACTCAATATAATTAATATGGCAATATTCCCAAATTTCTATACAATGGAACATAATCTCTATATATACTCCAGGTGGCTTTTTTTTGCAGAAATTGACAAGGTGATCCTAAAAGCCATATGTAAATGCAAGGTACCCAGAAGAGACAAAATGAATTTGAAAATAATTCAGTTGCAGGACTCACTTCCCAATTTCAAAACTTATAACAAAGTTACAGTAATCAAAACAATGTTGTATTAGTGTAAAAATACACATATATAAATAGATACGCAAATGGACAGATTATATACCCAGAAATAAACTCTTACATATGATCAATTGATTTTGAGAAGAATAGCAAGAGCATTCATTGGGGAATGTATAGTGTTTTTAACAAATAGTGCTGTGACAACTGGATATACATATGCAAAAAAATCAAAGTTAACTCCTCCCTCATTCCATATGCAAAAACTATATCAAAACAGATGAAAGGCCTACATATAAGATACACAAATATAAGATTCCTAGAAGAAAACATGTCAGTCTTCACTACTTTGCCTTAGATATTTTCTTTGATACAACACTGAAAGCATAAGTGACAATAGGTATATTGAACTTCATCAAAATTAAAAACATTCATGTATAAACATTACCCTCAAGAAAGTGAAAAGACAACATATGGAGTGGGAGACAATATTTGCAAATCATAAATATAACAAGGACTAATATAGAGAATATATAATAAACTGAACACTTACAACTCAAAAAGAAAAACAATTAAAAATGTGCCAATTATCCGAATAAAAATTTCTCCAAATAAAATATTCACATGGCTATTAAGCACATGAAAAGAAGTTAACATTATTAGCTATCAGAGCAATGCAAATCAAAACCTCTATGAGATATTTAACACCCATGAGAGCCACCATAATCAAAATGACTGATATAAATATTGGTTTGGATGTGGAGAGACTAGATCCCTTACACATTGATATGGGAGTGTAAAGTGGTACAGGCACTTTAGAAAAAGTTTTGTCAGTTTCTCAAAATGTTAAGCATAGATTTGCAATATGAACTAGAAACCCATTCTTAGATATATACCCCGGAGATGTGAAAACATAGGCCCCTACAAAAATTTGTATGTGAATGTTTATGGCATTATTCACAATAGACAAATGTAGAAAAAATCCGATGTCCAGTAACTAATGAATGGCAAAATACATAAGGAGTAATATTGTAGAACAATAAAATGAAGTATTGATACTACAACCTGCACAAACCTTGGAAACATTATGGTAATTGAAAGAAACCAGTTACAAAAGACCACAAGTTGTACAATTCCATTTGTAATCATATCTAAAATAGCTAATTCCACAGAGATAGAAAAAATATTAGTGATTGTCTACTGCTGGGATGGGGGATTTGGTGTGCTAATGGGTACATCGTTCATTTGTGAGGTGATTAAATGTTCTAAAATTAGATTAGGGTGCTACTTGAACATCTCCCTGAATATATTTTAAAAAACTTAATTATACACTTCTTTTTTATTTATTGATTTGAGAGAGAGAGAAGAGAGAAGCATCGATTTGTTGTCCCACTTATTAATGCATTCATTAGTTGATTCTTGTATGTGCCCTGACTGGGTATCGAACCTGCAATCTTGGAATATCAGGACATTCTAACAAACTGAGCTACCTGGCCAGGCGTATTCACAGCAAGCTTCAAAACTTCATGTCAATTTTTTTGAAGGTGTTAACATCATAGATATTTGTACACTTAAAAATGTTGAATTTAGTGCCAAAAAAAGAGCATTTGAGGGAAGTTTTAATTCATTATTTTGAAGTAAAGTGCTGCTGAAAGTTATCATATACTTTGGGAAGCTTATGGTGAACATGTTCCATCTCAAGGTACTTGTGAACACTGGTTTAAATGCTTAAAAAATGATGATTTCAGCCAAAACCGGTTTGGCTCAGTGGATAGAGCGTCGGCCTGCGGACTGAAGGGTCCCAGGTTCGATTCCGGTCAAGGGCATGTACCTCGGTTGCAGGCACATCCCCAGTGGGAGGTGTGCAGGAGGCAGCTGATCGATGTTTCTCTCTCATCGATGTTTCTAACTCTCTATCTCTCTCCCTTCCTCTCTGTAAAAAATCAATAAAATATATTTTTTAAAAAAGAATTGACTCAGTATCCTGCAGTAATTACAAAGAATTTAAAAAAAAATGATTTCAATGTGAAAGACAAAGAACGTCCAGGTCAACCAAAAAAGTTTGAAGACCAACAATTACAAGCATTATTGGATGAAGGTGCCTGTCAAACTCAAAAACAACTTGCAGAAACATTAAACATTGCTCAGCAAACATTCAATGGGAAAGATTTTAAAGGAAGAAAAATGGGTGTCTCATCAACTGAACGAAAGACAACTGGAAAACAGAAAAGCCCTCAGTAAAATGTTGCTTCAACAGCACGAAAGAAAGTCTTGTTTGCATCGAATTGGGACTGGCAATGAAAAGTGGATTTATTTTGAGAATCCCAAATGCACAAAATCATGGGTTGATCCAGGTCAACCATTAACACCGACTGCAAGGCCAAATCGCTTAGGAAAGAAGACAATGCTCTGCGTTTGGTGGGATCAGGAAGGTGTGGTGCATTATGAGCTTCTAAAACCAGGTGAAACCATTAATACTGATTGCTACCAACAACAAATAATCAATTTGAACCACACTATGATCATAAAACGACCAGAATGGGTCAGAAGACACGACAAAGTAATTTTGCTTCATGATAACCCACTATCACATACTTCAAAACCAGTTAAAGACACGTTAAAAGATCTTGCCTGGGAAGTATTAACCCACCCGCCGTATTCACCAGACTTTGCTTCTTCAGATTACCACTTGTTCTGATCGATGTCACACGCACTTTCTGAGCAGCACTTCAAAATGTACGAAGAAGTGGAAAATTGGTTCTCTGAATGGATTGCCTCAAAACAAGAAAAGTTCTATTGGGACATTATTCACAAATTACCTGAAAGATGGGGGAAATGTGTAGCTAGTGATGGACATTACTTTGAATAAAGCACTTTTGATGTTTCTCTTGAAATTATTGTGTTTTCTTTGATTACAAAATCTGCATTATTAATCAGTACACTGGTATACACTTCTAATATGTAAATTCAAACTATGTGAATTTTAACGCAATAAAGTTCTGTAAAATTATACCTGCTAACTAAAGCCATTCAATACAGATGACTGTTACTTTTTTGAAGTTGCATATTTGCCTGATAATTATTTTAACAGTTACTGACCTTCACTTTCCTCAGAGCAAAATATCATTTGTACTGGTTCAGAATTCCATGATGTTTAAAGTTTTCACAACTATTAAACTTATATGTTTATTTTTTTTTAAATGCACCAAACCCCAGAAATACTGATGAAAGTTGGAAGGCACTACCAAAGCACTTTCACTAATAGGGATAAATACATTGAACTTATAAAGTATATTTTAAAAGAAGCTCAAAGTGTTCTACTTTTATTAACTCCTAAATCTTTATGAAGTTCATGAAGGATGGGAATGCAGTTAATTATTAAGCCATAATGATAATTGCAACAAAAATTATTGTAGCACTTATCTTCCAAAATGTTCCTAAATCTTTACATAGATTCTTGTTAATTATTAATCTTTAATAATTAAAAACTAATGATACATAGTGGACTAACAGCAATGGCATGAAAAGTGAATGGCACTTTGGAGACCAATAGGGCTGCAATATGTCCTCTAAGGAGTGAGGTTAGCCTTGCGAGTTTTTTTTTTTGTTGTTGTTGTTGTTTTTAATATATTTTATTGATTTTTTACAGAGAGGAAGGGAGAGAGATAGAGAGTTAGAAACATCGATGAGAGAGAAACATCGATCAGCTGCCTCCTGCACATCTCCCACTGGGGATGTGCCCGCAACCCAGGTACATGCCCTTGACCGGAATCAAACCTGGGACCCTCCAGTCCGCAGGCCGATGCTCTATCCACCGAGCCAAACCGGTTTTGGCAGCCTTGCGAGTTTTTGAAATGTAACTGGGCTATGATATTCTAGTACAGTGGGGCCTTGACTTACGAGTTTAATTCGTTCCATGACCGAGCTCGTAACTCAGATTACTCGTATGTCAAATCAACAATGAATGTGTGAGACACGTGATGCTGGGCTAATGTTGTGGCATTCACTGTGACGTTCGCTGCGCCAACTAGCGGTGGGGTATCTGAAGCTGGCTCGTAACCCAAATTTTAGCTCGCAACTCAAAACAAAAAATCGGCAGAGAGACGGCTCGTATCTCGAAAAACTCATTAGTCGGGACACTCATAAGTCAAGGCTCCACTGTATAAACACCTCCTGACAATTTCTTTACTACAACTTTAACCTTATTATGATTCCCAAGGGGCTGCAAAACAGAGCTGATTTAAACCTTTTCAGCATCCTTTAGGATTCCTTCAATTTGTACTCATTCTCTAAGATAGCTTGGAATTAGACTATCCTTCAGGACTAGGTTGAAGATACCAGGTGCAACAAAAAGAAGAGGCAAATATCTCTGTTACATATTCCCAGGATCAGAATTGTTGCTTATAGTTTCATAGCTAGAAAGCTGTCAAGATGGCCATACATTCTATTTTTCTAAGTCATGATGTTACAGTAATACAGCTTGGTAATGAATTTCATTAAAATCTTGGAGGATAACTAACATGGATTGAATGCTTGTGTCCCAGCTGAACTCACTTGTTGAAACCTAATGTGATGGAAAAAAAAAAAAAGAAGCCTAATGTGATGGTATTTTGAGGTTGAGCTTTTAGGAGATGGTTAGCTCATAAGAATGGAGCCCTCAAGAATGGGATTAGTGCTGTTACAAAAGATACTTCCTTATTCCACCTTATGAAGACACAGTGAGAAGACGGTCTTCTATGCATTAGGAAGCAGGATCTTACCAGACAGAATCTTCCAGCACCTTGATCTTGAGCTACCTGGCCTCCAAAACTGGGAGAAATAAATGTTTGTTGTTTAAGCTACCAGTCTATGGTATTTTTGCTATACCATAGCAACCCAATTAGACTAAGATGCTAAACCTGATTTACTACACTTCCCCAGGCTGTCTTGTTTTCCCCAACTATCAACTAATTAAAAGAAAGTGGGGAGGGGCAAATGATGCCCCAAGGGTTCTAGGCAAACAATCTCTCCCATACTGTCTCAAGTCAAGTTGGAGGAGGTCTGGTATAATATAAAGAGAAATACATGAGATTTTAATCAATAGATGATGGTGAAGTTGATAGCTGATCTCCAGTCTTCACTACAGCCAGCACTACAGCTATTATTTCCCCAACTACAATATGATATTGCAATATTTTATTTGAAATAGAATATAAAGACCTAAATTAGCAATTTAATTGACTTTCTAACTGTGAGGTTGTAAGTATCAGAAAATTTATACCATAGAGCATGCAAGGAGCCTTGCACAGCTTCTGCCATTTCTTTTTTCTTTTTGAATATATTTTTATTGATTTCAGAGAGGAAGGAAGAGGGAGAGAGATATAGAAACATCAATGATGAGAGAGAATCATTGATTGGCTGCCTCCTGGATGCCCCCAACTGGGGATCGAGCCCACAACCCGGGCATGTGCCCTTGACCGGAATCGAACCTGGGACCCTTCAGTCTGCAGGCCGACGCTCTATCCACCAAGCCAAACCGGCTAGGGCATTGTGCCATTTCTTGATACAGCATTCCTGAGAAGTAGATGTTACTAACTATATTATACAAATGAGAAAACTGTCACAAGGAAGGTTATGTCACTTGCCCAAAATCACACAAGTAGAAAGTGGCAGAGCCCAGATTGAACCAAGGTATATCAGGCTCTAAGCCCATGCTTGAAATTATGTCAGACTGCTTTTCTTTAAAAAGATTACTCTTTAAAAATTAGCTAAGTTTTATTCCATTTAAAATTATTTATATAAATTAAATCCCTTTGAAAGTTTTTTCAGGAAAAAAATAGAGACTATAAAAAGGTATAACTATAGGATAAATTGCCCTTATGGGAACAGTAAGCTTATGAAAAATTAAAAATTAAAATTTTACTCTCAGACATCCAAATACTCTAATGCATCTAACATTGTTAGGGTGTACGGTAAAGCAGGGGAAAAAACATGATATATTTGAGTTGTATTGTAATTCTCACATGTGCTGACTGTGTGATCCTGGGCAAGTTATTGGAATGTGGATTAAGTATCTGTATGTCTAGATGGCCATGGAAATTAAGTGAGGTCAGGTATATAAAGTAAATGCCAATGCCTGTGTAAAACTTTCAAAAATGCTAAATGTATTGTTAATACTAGTGGCCTGGTGCACAAAATTCATGCACATTAAAAGGGAATTAATTAGAGGAAATATTTTAATATTGCTATTTGCCCTTTCTCTATAGTAGAAGTATCAGATATGAGAGAAAATTAGTAAAATGTATATGAAAACCTTCCTCCTGTCAGAGTCTGGGGCACACCACAGAACCCAGAGTCAAGTCTGTGACCATTCATATGCACCTCGAAATCGCATGAGACCCGGACCCAGACAGCCCCACCCCCATTGGGTTAGATCCAGAATTGGCCAGTCTCTCTCTTATCAAGCCCTGCCAGGTGGGGGCACACCTTGAGGTCCCCTGTCAAGCCCTGCCAGGCAGGGGGTGCGGCCTCAGGTCCCCTGGCCTGGTGCCAGGGAGGAGGGCACATCCTGAGGTCCCCTGTCAATCCCTGCCAGGTGGGGTGCATAGCCTGAGGTCCCCCATCAAGCCCTGGCAACAGGGTGGGGGGAGTGGCCTGAGATCCCCTGTCAAGCCCCACCAGGGGGGGTGCACGGCCTCAGGTCCCCTGGCTTGCCACCAGGATGGGGTTGCAGCCTCAGGTCCCTTGGACTGGTGCCGGGGTGGGGGGCATGGCCTGAGGTCCCCTGTTAAACCTCACCGGGGGGTGTGTGTGGCCTCATGTCCCTTGGCCCTGGTGCCGGGGTGGGGGGCATGGCCTGAGGTCCCCCGTCAAGCCCTACCAGGTGGGGGGTACACTTTGAGGTCCCCTGTCAAGCCCTGCTGGTCTGGGGGTACAGTCTCATGTCCCCTGGCCCAGTGCTGGGGCAGGGGGCATGGCCTGAGGTCCCCCATCAAGCACTACTGGGTGGGGGGCCCACCTTGAGGTCCCCTGTCAAGCCCGGCTGGGCTGGGGGTGCGGCCTCAGGTACCCTGGCTCAGTGCTTGGGTGGGGGGCGCGTCCTGAGGTCCCCCATAAAGCCCTACCAAGTGGGGGGCATGGCCTGAGGTCCCCTGGCCTGGCACCAGGGCAGGAGGAGTGGCCTGAAGTCCCCTGTCAAGCCCCACAGGGGGGCATGGGGGGCACAGCCTCAGGTTCTTGCTGATTGCTTGTTAAAGCTCATTATGGGAACTTGGCCTCCACTGTGGGTGTAGCCATCTTGTGTTATGGAAACCCCCAGCCTCCGCTGTGGGCACCACCCCCTTTGTGGCTGAGTGATGGTCAATTTGCATATTCTGTCTTTATTATATAGGACTAGAGGCCTGGTGCACGAAATTTGTGCATGGTGGGGAGAGTCCCATCAGCCCAGCCTGCACCCTCTCACAATCCTGGACCACTGGCTGCTAACCACTCACCTGCCTGCCTGCCTGATTGCCCCTAACTGCCCTTGGCTGGCCTGATCACCCCCAACTGCCCCCCACCAGCCTGGTTGCCCCCAACTGCCCCCCCCCCCCGCGCTCGTCTGGTCGCCTCACACAGCCTGCTTCTTGGTCGTTTGGTGTCGCTCACTAACCACCCTGCCAGCCTGGTTGCCCACGCAGCCTGCTGCTCGGTCGTTTGGTTGCCCCTCACTGCCCCCCCTGCCAGCTGGGTCGCCCCACACAGCCTGTTAGTCTTCCATTTGGTTGTGATGGTCACTTAGGCTTTTATATAGATAGATTGTTATTAAAAACCAAACTGAAGGGGTAAAAAAAAAGTAGGGAATGAAAGGTTGTGTTGGGGAAGAACTTCATGGTATGATTCAATGTTAGTTTAAGCATGCTTTAGGAAAGAGCAAACACAGAAAAATTGGTAGACTCTCAATAAAAAAATGATTACTAATGATGATGATAGAATCCTCTTCTGTTAGGGCTAGGTTAGTTCTCATATTCTGTTATTGCTTTTCATTTTGAAGTAGAGTATCAGAAAATGAAGGGAGTTAAGTTTATTTTTTAGATTAATTGAGAATAGCCAGGAAGCATCTTAAATTCAGAGAAATCTTAAATATTGTGTTTGAACAAAGTAGAGTCTAGCTAATATCAAGGAAAAGGGGCAAATATTCATGCTCTGCAATTCAAATTCTCTGAAACAGATTTTTAAGAGAGATCTATGACTTTAAGTTTCTAAGAAAGGCTTATACCTCAGTCTTGAGAATATTTGAAGCATATGTAGATAATTAAATATACGGAAAAGTAAAGAAATGTAATTTATTTTTTTACAGGTAAAATTTGCTTTAATTTTTATTCTGAACATGCCTTATACACATTTTTTTAAAAGACTATGTGATTAATGTTCCACTTAATGTTTGAATAAAGCACTTCCTTTTATAAAAAGGAGTTGGCTTAGTTACAGCAGGCTCTGACTTCCCAGCCATCATCACCTAGAGAAATGATTGACTTCCCTGACAATGTACCCAGGGGAAGCACCACTCATCTAGTGACATCTCACACTACAAGTAAAACCATTATAGGAATAATCTATGTTCAAGGGGATGAATGTAGCCAATTTAGTTCTATCTTAGTGATGGCAAATGCATTGCTTCCCATAAGATTACTATTTGCTGGTCAAATAATTTTAAATGTCAGGAGAAAGCTGCGTGTTATAAAAATTATTATATTCCATGAAGAAAAATTCAACATAATTAAACATGACCAAAAAAGTGCAAGATTCTTCAAAGAGTTGACCCCAAACCACCATTGTGAAGCAAAAAAAAATCTCAAATGACTTCAAAATTTGAATTAGGGGATCCAGGTCTCAAGTCTAACTGGATACCAACACAGCTTTTTATACCAAACAATGGTTTTTAAAACCTTTATATAACAAACTTACACATTACCTGGTAATTGTTTTGGTTTTGTGATAACCTCAATTGGTTTGATGATGCAAAATGTGAAGAAAAATTATTCCGTGGTGGATTTGTATTACTGTAAATTGTTGTAGATGCTGTATGTAATGAGGTCCGTGGTGTCAAATGGTAGTCTCTGTTTTGATATAGTACATTGTTTGACAAGTCTCTAATATTCACCATCTGTGAATTTGGCATATTTCTTCCTGGTCCTGGCAAAGCTGTACTTTGGTTCTCAGCTCGAAGGGAACTGCAACTTTCATAAAATCTTGAGTAGCTTGGTATCTGTGCTCCCATCAATGCTAACTCCTCCTCTCTGGCATACTCATCATCAGCATCTCCAGTCTCCATTGCAATGGACAAACAAGTTCCTTCTGCTGAACTAGGCTTCTGTGGAGGATTTCCTCCCAGAATTCTCTGGGGGTAATCACTAACTGCCAATGAAAATACTTCACGGATTTCTAAGTTTTGTGTTCTACAGTAAGGATCTCTAATAGGTGGCTTTTGCCCACATAAGTTATGTGATGTTAGACGTGTGTGTTCAGGCTTATATGGCCTTTGAATTCCAACTGGTTCAATTTTGCAAGGTCGGTGGCACACAGATGGCTTTTGAGGTACCATAATATCAGAGGCTTGCATTGAAGAGCTTCCGTAGTTTTTCTTTGTGTACACTGAGTTTCCAGCATTTAGAACACTTGTTTGTCTTGACAAAATAATCGTTTTTTCACCCAAGAGCAGAGAGGCATTTTTACAGTGTGCTACTTGTCTTTGAACAGGAATGTGCAGCTGAAACTCGGTACCATTTTCACTGGCCGTTTTCTGAATGGGGATTTTATGTGCTTCCGTAATTTGTGTATTTGTATATTTGGTTGTCCCTTGCTTACTTAATGAACTGGCTGGACTATATATTCCAGTCACAATGACATCATTATTGGCAGATGACCAAGAAGACTGTTGGCTTGAGGGTTGAGAAATATTAACCACATTTCTTACTGTAATGTCTGGAGCTGCCAAAGAGGTACCAGGAATAGTTCCTGTCGTTGCTGCTCCTGATTCAGAATTTTTACTGCTCATTTTTCTTCTCTTATTGCCGACCCACGTCTGGAAGAACAAAAAAAAATATGTTATAGAAAATTTCTTAACAAAAAAGACAAGGTAAAACGATTTCTGTATGATAAATTGCATTTCCATTTATCAGAGAACCAAGGCCTATACAAATTAAAGGAAAAAAAGAGATATAATAAAATTAAAAATAACTAAAGTATAAGGTCAGAATGATCAGGGACTCGTATTTAATAAATACCAAGGAACTTTGATAATGGAATTGTATTGTTGCTCCTGTCCTCAAAACCCAACCAATTAATTTATCCATAGAAAGAACTTTAAAAATGTTTATATCCTTTGACCTAGTAAATCCACTTTTGTGAATTTATCCTAAAAATAATCATAGATGTATATAAGTTTGTATCTAATGACGTTCATCATATGTTTCTTTATAATAATGAAAAATTGGAAGCATAGTTAAGGTAGTTAATGTTATTGGAAAATGCTTGTGATAGTGTTAAACAAATATATACTTGCAATTTTCAGGTTAAAAATTTTTTCTTCTATTAATATTTTATAACTTGGTTAATTTAATATTGCTAGATATTTAGGTTATTTTTATAAATATTCACTATTATAAAACATACTACAACACACATCATTGTAATCCTTGTGCTATTGGTCTGTTAGAATGTTATTCTAGAAAGAAATTGTTGTGCTTTTTGATATTTTCAAATTACCCTGCCATGTATTTATAAGAGTTCTGCTTTCTCCACAACCTTACCAAGACTTCGCATTTTCTTTTTGTGGTTCTTTGTACTCCAGGAGTTAATAAGAGGTATATAATTGCTGTTTTGATTTAAATTTCTATGGTTATTCTATTGCTTTGATAGAATAGCTTATCCATTACCTTTACTTATTTTTATATTGGGTATTTGTTTTTTAAATTGATTTATAGGAGCAATTTTATACTAAAGGTAGCAACACTTTGTCATAAGTTGCAAATATTTTTCTGTTTGTCATTAATTTATGGTAGTTATTTTCTTTACACTTTTCTCTCCTTACCAAATGTTATGCTGTAAATATGTATTGCTTTTATAAACAGAAATGTATATTATTAATAAAATAACACTGGTGATTGGCATTCAGGAATTGATTACAAAAATGTACTTTTATATAAATAATGTATTATAATAATCTTAGTATTATTACGTTGAATCATGATTCTTCTTAAAATGTGCAATAAGAAATATTTCATTCCATAATGTGATCAATAAACTCTATAATTATTTCAAAATGTACACCAGATTATAAGCTACCAAAACACATTTATCTATTAAGAATTCTTAAAAAATAAATAAGTTAAAACATTAAATGAACTAGCTTCACACGGATATGGTGTAGGGTAAATTTAATATTCAGTTACCTTTTGTGTGACCAAAAGTTTTAGAAGACCACAAAAATTATCCAATTCGCTATGCTTTTTATACTATAAGCTATATTAATGTTGCTCCAATACTATAAATAAAAGCTATCATGTATTAAGTACCCATCATATGTTTTTATAGATATTATCTCCTTTGCTAGGTGTTATTTTAAAATTATGTAAGTGAAGAAACTGAGGTTTAGAAATGCTAAGTGACCTGCCACCAGAATTTAAAATCAATTTTCTGTTCTCAAAACATTCTTCTTCCACTATGGTGAGAAATTCCTGAAATGGTCATCTCTGGTGGCCATTTTATACTTTTGTAATTAATATTTCTCTAATAAATAAAATGTTCCAGGAACTGAGATGGCTCCATTTTACTTTACATGAGGCTGTGAAAATTTTAAAGGTCAACTCTGATTTAGTTTTACTAAATGCAGAAGTGAGAATTATAAGCAGAGGGACAAATGAAGGAGACAGGGGAGAAAATCTAGAAAGTTTTAAAGTGTATACTCAAGAGAAATATCTAAAAAGAAATGTTTTTGGATACTAATAATTTTGATGTATGGTTCAAAAGGTAAATTTTACAAATATTCCAAATAAATAATTGTGATATGGCTTTTCAAGTATGAAAAAATATGCAAAATAATTATGAGACATAATTTTTATAAAAATATATAAGCATTACATTTTAAAATTATAAACACAAAAGCATAGTGAACTGGTAAAATGTGAACTCAAGAGCTACTACATTGGAAGGGCAGCTCTGCAATATTTCTGAGAAAACAAATAAATAGCCTACCATGTTCTCATCACAATATCAGAATACCTACCCTAACACAGAAGTTTAAGAGTGATCCCAGTGCATTGTTAATTTATGACTGACTTAGATAGTGCAAATATTTTTTACATAAATCCCTAGGTATTTATATTATCTACCCATCACAAAATAAAATTCAGTAGAATATCATGTGCATAGGACACTCAGCTATCTAAACTCAGAAGGCAGATAACATAGATGTAACAAGATCCATGTATTTTACTGAAACAACCCCTGACCTTAAAACCCATCTTATTTTGTTTTATATATAACTAGAGGCCTGGTGCATGAATTCGTGCACAGATGGGATCCTGTTGGCCAGCCCCCAATTGGGGCAGGATGGCCAGGGTGAGGGGCCATAGGCAGTTAGTCGGCCGGCCCCACTCCCTGGTTGAACTCCCAATTGAACTCCCGGTCGAGGGGACAATTTGCATATTTTATTATATAGGATTTACCAAACTTGGTATTCTAATCTATAATAAGTTAGAAATCACAAATATGTCGGACTTGGGATTGAGTTTGCTTTTTGGGACACTTTGTTAGCACCAAAACTAAGAATGTTTACTAAATGCATATTGCTCACTAAAAAGGAGAAGGAAACACACACACATACACACACACAAGAACTGATGTGAGAAATCATTAGACTGGTGTTTTTTAGTAAAGGAGAAAGTCACCACATACACCTTAGCATATTGTGAGCATTATTATGTGAGCACAGTTCAATAATTGATTTCCATAATAAAACTCTGAGTCAAAAAGTAAGGATTTAATTATTTTCAATATTCTCTACTGAGGTAAAGTGATAAAGTATGTATTAAAAATGTTGTCCACTTAAAATGTTAAAAATAAAGAAAATTCATTGTCTGAAGGTTCCAAATAACTGAAAAACTTTTTCCTAAAAGTCATTCACTTACAGAATCCAAAATTTACCAGTGCTTATAGAATATACATTATTTTTCTTTCCAAAGGCTTTATTGGTGTGAGAGAAAAAATAGGTCAAATAGATATGTTAATTTGGGATTTGGACTAGGAAAGTGATACAAGATAAAAAGTAGAAAGATACCAGGGTTATCAATCCTCAGTGTCCATAAGATTCTTTTCAGTTTTCTCTTAGAAATTCCCAACTTATTTTCCGTTTTTTTAGACCTTCCTCTTTGTTTGCCTATACCATTATCCCATCATATTTATTTTTGCATGGATATTTTAACCTTTTAAACTCTATTTACATTAAGATCATGTTTAGTAAAATGAAGAAAACCACAACAAACACTATATTATAAACAAGAAAAGTAAGTTATGCTTCAAAAGAACATACAGACCAAGCAAAATACTGGGGGCCGGGGAGGCTGTGGATGATGAGTCGATAAAGAACTCCTTTTTTATCTGACTAGAAAAGCCACCAAAATTGTGTTGGAATTTACATTTGGAAGACCAAATTTCTGTACGCTCTCCTACAACAGAGAGAATGAACCTGTTTGACACAATTCCTTATGATTTATATAACATTTTACTTGTAAGCCTACATTCTATGAACTTATTTCTTTTTATTTATATTGTTTGTTTTAGATTTCACATCATTTGAAGCATAAATATAAATCTGTGTGTTTCAACACTCTCAATATTCAAGTACAATCAGTAAGTTATTAGGAAAGATTCAATAACAAATTGGAAATATGAGAGGTCACAGTCCACAAAGAAGCTGCCTAAGAAGGCATTTCACTTTAAAGCAATGGTAAAATAAAATGGGGAAAAAAGGGAAGGAAGAAAGAAGTTACCATGGGTGTGGGGGGAATGAGTTTGTACTTATAAAGTGAAATCTCATCAATTTGAAATATTATGCACTTTATATTATTTTTCTAAAGCAAATAAACATTTTTTCTCTCAAGTTCACTAAAGGCATTTCAAATAGGGAATTTTAAGCTATCAATAGGAAAAAAATTCTAGTTTATGATGGTTGATCTCAGCCAGTAAGTAATAGATATCCTGAATATCCCCACACCCCTAGAATTGGTGGCACAATTTCCTATTTGAAGATGAACACATCATTTAGTTTTTAAGAAATTTATTTCCCAAATAAGTTTGCTTATCAGGATATTTTTTATATTTATGGTCTTTGAAAGTTCCTCTGAGAGAAAAATAATTGAAAAAAGACATTCTTTCTCTTTCCCAAATTAACCTGATGATGACAAGGATGGGAAAGCTGCTAATATTTAAATCCCTAAGGTTTCACACCAGCAGGATTTGTAGCATGTCCAGACAAACATAAAAGGATCTATGCACTCAGTAAAATCTGTGACTAGTTCTGATAGATTTATCTCTTGCCTCCTCTCTATCACCTTCTCATTGCCTTCTCAAATGTTTGACAGCTCTGATTTTTTTTAAAAAAATATATTTTATTGATTTTTTACAGAGAGGAAGGGAGAGAGATAGAGAGTTAGAAACATCGATGAGAGAGAAACATCGATCAGCTGCCTCCTGCACATCTTCTACAGGGGACGTGCCCGCAACCCAGGTACATGCCCATGACCGGAATCGAACCTGGGACCTTTCAGTCCACAGGCTGACGCTCTATCCACTGAGCCAAACCGGTTTCGGCAACAGCTCTGATTTTTACAGATGAATATGATTGTGATAAAGAAACATTTCCTCCCATGTGATTTCTTGTCCTTTACTTGCTAACCGATTAAAATGCATACGTTTTAATTAAAAGACAGAGGAAATATCCATAAGAAAGTCTAGATTTTCCTAAAAAGACAAAAATACTCAAGTTATAAATGCCTAAAAATATTCCTTTTTTCTTGTTTTTAGATAAAAGAAAATATGCTAGATACATAATAGTCCCTCAGTAAATAGCTGTTTTACTGATAGGATTTTGTAGGGTTATATATCTATATTAGTTATAGGTTAAAGGCAGCATAAAGTCAACAACTAATTTTAGAGGTATTCGTTAGTTCGAAGAACTGGGATATTTAAAGATATGTTTAATGCAAATTATTTTTAGTTTCTTCAAGGTATTCATAGAAACAAATACATACTAAATAATTAGCTTGGTCTATTTTAAAATTAATATACCAGGGAAATGAAGCTCTTTATAAAGTTAGTGACTTCATACCCTGATAGTTTTTCTTATATTAAGCAATTATAACTTGTAATAAAAAGCTATAAATTCAAGAATGTGAGACCTCAATACTTACCCTGACTACACTGAAGTCCAGCTTAGTCTCCTGTGCACACTGTAATATTAGCTGAAAGCAATTTTTACTTTGATTTGTCATTCCATTTTCATAATAACGCTGTAAAATCCTTTGTTGTTCTACAGTAAATACAGAACGTAGATTCATCTAAAAATAAAAGAAGATACTCTGAAAATTGGAATAAAAACTGTGTATGTGTAGAATTTGCAAGTTTTTAAAAAACAATTTCAGTGCTTTGAAGCTGCAAGATATTTTAAAGTCAATTAATCCCCATTAGTGGGCAAAAATCTGTGTGCCAAAGGGAGACAGGTTCTCACTGAAAAATTATACATAATGGAAATACATTGAATTTGCTTAGAAAAAAACACCAACATTAAAGACAATAAAATGAAAGCCTTATCTGGATAGTGTCTTTCACTGAAATAAATATTTATGGCTAATAAAGCCAGAGATGGTGGTAGCCATACGTGGTCAATTATCAACAGGGACACTCACTGTTCTTTGTCAAGCAAGGCATCTGGTATATGTCGTATAGCCAGAAGCTGTGCTCTGGAACAAAAAAGTGTCTTCTTTTTCTTTCTTTCTGGGTAAAAGGGTTCTTTTTATATATTAAAACAAACCCCCTTTTTAAAGCTTAAAAATAAACAAGAAGTTTTACTGACTGTGAAAATTGCTTTAGGCGATACTAAAACAATTATTTTTAATAACTATATAGTATACAAACTAAGAATCAAAATCATGTACATTTTACTAAAAAAACCCATATAAAAACTATACACCTTTTAATTAAATTAATACCATCATAATTAGATAAGAGAAATTTATAAAACACTTTATTCTTCTCATCAATATGTAACACACTTAATATTAAGAGAAAACAACTTTGGTAATATCAGAAGTAAAAGGCAGGTCAAACTCTTTCTAAAAATGATAAATTCTTGTAGTGCATTTTGTATAAAATATTAATAATTAGATTAAGGCATTTTAGGTTCTTGTTAAAAGCTGTCACACTGAAATTATTGCTAAAAGTTGACAGTCAGAAAAAAAAAAAACCCTTCCCAAGGAAAGTGTCTCTCAAAATTACAAAAAACAGCAACAATAAAAATAACAACCCTATAAGCCAAACAAAATAGAAATCATTCTAGTATAATAGGTATGGAAAAAAGCCAAGTACACTGACATAAAAATTAACTTCCCTTTGTCTGAATATTTTAAATTACAAAGCCATCTCATAAATAAATTAAAGAGAGTCATATAGCAATCCTTTGCATTTATATACCCAACTTTCTTTCTTGCCCATACAAACATCTTCCTATCTAATGTCTAGAGACCTGATGAAAGAAAGTCAGATATTAGAGAGGGCCCCAGAAAGATGAGAGTAGAGTTTCTTCCTGGAACACTCAGAAACAAATAACTCCACTAATTTTCTGAAGGGTTACCCATGTAAAAGTATAAACCTTTTATCTGAAATCTGTCCAATTTTCAAAGATGTTGGGTCCAGAGGACAGCATCCATCAAAGCAATATCTACTATTATGACTGCCAGCTTTCAGAGCATGTTGTTTTTTGTTGAGACAAAAGATGGAAGTCAAATAAGCGAAAAGATTCATCTGGTGTGGATTTAGATGCAAAGAACTTTGGAATGAGTTCTGAGGAGGGGAATAAACTACAATTTACTGATTCATAATCAAGGCAAAGGGTCTGATCATTTTCTGCAGGGCTCTAATACCATAAAAAGCCTAGAGTGCAAGATATGGGGGATCTCCAGGTGTGATGATACCTGAACTAATAATATAGGAATGCTTTTCTATTGGCTGGCTAAAACTGCTACATTTACCCAAATGTGATATGAATCTTTAAAAGCACAGCAGGTCCTTTGTCACTAACAGCCAAATATAGGTAACCAGTACTAAACAGATTTCTGGAGTCAACAATTCTAACAATAGTGTAAACTTTTTAGTTTTCCCTTAAATTCAGTAGCAACATCAGGAAGTCCACTTCACTCAAAAGATCTACTATTTTTTCTTTCAAATTACAGCAAGTAGACAAACCCTTATAAGCAAGATAATTTATCATTACCTCCATCCACCCTAGTTATCTTGGTCTATTAAGTGGAACAATATTGAATGACTATACTACCAAAACTTTTAATCATTTTCACAAAAAATAAAAGAGTTGTAAAAACCTTCCATTTAAAAGTTGGGGTCATATATGTGGTAGATAAAATAATAATCCACTGGTTTCATAAAAATGGAGGTCCACTGGTTTGGGGTAGGGAAGGTAACTGAATTAAGGGATTAAATGATGAAATAAGTCATTTAGCTTTACCCCAAGATTTACTCTTTGCACTGCACCACCCACTCAGCACATGCCATCCCACAAGAATAAGACAACCTGTGACCTACTCTCAGCTCCACTATGGTATATTGGGTAAATAACTTAATTTCTATGAGCATCCATTTTCTAGTCTATAAAATATTAGATTATATGACTTATTTTACTTTCCAGTCTGGATTGGTCCAATCATTTGGAATATGCAAACTGATTTTTCTTAAATTGTAAAGTATGTTACAGTTGTAATGTATATTTACATTTTTAAGTATGACTAGGCCCTTTTGTTTATAATATTCAGGATGGGATTTGTTAGATTGCTCTAAGCTTTAAAATTTGATGTTTTAATGAGGACCTTTAGCCATTGAGAAAACATTAAATTATGCTCAGTATATTGTATTCAAACAAGGAGAACAATGAGTAACATATTTTAGATTTATTGCTTCAGAAGTACTTAAAAAATAGTTTCTAGGAAGGACTACCTCCTTCGAAGTTCCTGGTAGCTAAGGATATATTTTCACATGGGTATATATCAGATAAATTCCTATATAACATTATTGTCATACTTAAAATCTGCTCTAATAATGCCCTAATAATGTCTTCACTTGATCTTAGCCAAAAGGCCGAGAAGCGATAATAATGTCTTAACTGGTTAACTAATTGGAAAGTACCAAAATATTTTACTCATAAGTACTCATTCTTGGAAAATTTGATATTAAAATGGGGATTTCATAAAATTCAATTCAAATATTACACATTCTTTCCAACAATAAAAATTTGAAGTGTGTATAAGCCATTGTGTTTTTGTTACTGTTTTTAAAGAGTTAAGCCTAGGTTAATATAACACCTTGATTATCTTTATCTTGGCCAATATGTCTCTATTTACATTGTCCTTTTAATCCATTATTATTCATCTTTAAATTTACATACAGTAAATATCACTCTTTTGGTGTATAGTTTTATGAGTTAAGACAAATATATACAGTAGTCATGAAACCACTTCCACCATAAAAACACAAAACAATTCTATCACTCCAAAATAATTCCTTAATGCTGCTTCTTTATAATCAATCCCTCCAGCCACCCAGGCCCTGGCAACCACTAATCTGTTTCTATAATTTTAATTTTATATAATGCCATAATAATGGAGTTACACATATGTATTCTACTGAAACTAGCTTCTTTCATTGACCACAATGCATTTGATATTTACCTGTGTTGTATGTATCAGTACTTTTTTTAAAATTTCAGAGTAGTATTCCATTGTATGGATGTACCGTACCATGATTTATCCATTAATCCATCAATGGACATTTGGTCTTTTTCAAGTACTTGGCTATTATTAATAAAGCTGTTAAAAACATTTATATGGAGGTTTAGCTCTGCAAATAAGGTTTAATTTCTCTTGAGCAAATACTCTGGATTGTAATTGCTAAGACATATGGTAAGTATATACTTGACTTTATAAGAAACTGTTAAACTGTTTTAAAAAGTAGCTTGTGTTCAAAAGTACACAATATTTTTCTCCATAATATTCTATGAAGTATCTGTGTTTTTTTAATCTCCTCACCAGCATTTATCATATTTGTTTGAAATTAGCCATTCTAATATATGTATAATTGTATATTATTATTATGGTTTTAATTTGCATTTTCCTAGTGACTAATGATGTTGAGAATCTATTAATAAGCTTATTTGCAATCTATATGTCTTCTTTGTAGAAGTGTCCAAATATTTTGCAAATTTTTGAACTTGATTGTTTGCTTAGGTATTATTGAGTTGCTAGGGTTTATTACATATTCTGTGTACACGTCATCAGAAATATGACTTGCAAATATTTTCTCCCTGCTTTTGGTTTGTCGTCTTATATTATTAACAGTGTATTTCCCAAACAAGTTTTTTTCTTTTTTAATTCTTTATTGTTGAAAGTATTACATATGTCTCTTTTTTCCCTAATTGGTCTCTCCCAGCCCACTCCCACCTCCCAGCACAGGCCCTCATCCATCCCCCCATTGTCTGTGTCCATTGGTTATGCTTATATGCATGCATACAAGTCCTTTGGTTGATCTCTTACCCCCCCTTCCCACCCTCTTTTGCCTTCCATATGAGGTTTGATGGACTGTTCAATACTTCTATGTTTCTGGATCTATTTTTGTTCATCAGTTTATGTTGTTCATTATATTCCACAAATGAGTGAGATCATGTGATACTCATCTTTCTCTGACTTATTTCACTCAGCATAATGCTCTCTAGGTCCATCCATGCTGTTGCAAATGGTAAGGTTTCTTTCTTTTTCCCCCAAATATATTTTTATTGATTTCAGAGAGGAAGGGAGACGGAGAGAGAGATAGAAACATCGATGATGAGAGAGAATCATTGATTGGCTGTTCCCTGCATGCCCCCCACTGGAGATCGAGCCCACAACCTGGGCATATGCAATGACCGGAAATTGAACTGGTGCCCTCTTGCTTCCTGGGTCGATGCTCAACTGCTGAGCCACATTCAGCTGGGCAAGAGTTCTTTCCTTTTGCAGCAGCATGATATTCCATTGTGTAGATGTACCACAGCTTTGTAATCCACTCATCTGCTGATGGGCACTTAGGCTGTTTCCAAATCTTAGTTATTATAAATTGTGCTGCTATGATATTGATAAATCAAGTGTATTCTTTTTCTTTTTTAAATTTCACAACCAAAGTATCACAACCAAAAGGTCGTGGGGCGACCAGGCCGGCAGGGGTTTAGTGAGGGGCTACAAATGAATGAGTAGCAGGCTGCATGGGGCGACCAGGCTGGCAGGGGGGGCAGTGAGGGACAACCAGGCCAGCGGCAGGGGGGGAGGCAGTTGGGGGCAATCAGGCTGGCAGGCAGAGGCAGTTAGGGGTGATCAGTCTAGCAGGGGGGCAGTGAGGGATGATCAGGCTGGCAGGCAGAGGTGGTTAGGGGTGAGCAGGCTGGCAGGGGGGGGGCAGTTATGGGCGATCAGGCAGGCAGACAGGTGAGCGGTTAGGAGCCAGCAGTCCAGGATTGTGAGAGGGATGTCCGACTGCCAGTTTAGGTCCGATCCCCAGGATCAGGTCTAAACCAGCAGTCGGACATCCCCCGAGGGGTCCCTGATTGGAGAGGGTTCAGGCTGGGCTAAGGAGAACCTCCCGTGCATGACTTTTGTACACCAGGCCTCTAGTATGTATATAGGTTCTTTGGTTAACCTCCTCCTGTCTCCCTGCCAAGATTTTTCAGCCTATTCTATTCATCCATACCTCTGGTTCTATTTTGTTCATCAGTATATTATGCTCATTTGATTCCACATATAAGTAAGATCATGTGATATGTCTTTCACTGACTGGCTTGTTTCACTCAGCATAATACTTTCCAGGTTCAACCATGCTGTCACAAAGGGTGAGAAATTCTTCTTTTTACAGTTAGATAATATTCTATCTATTGTGTAAATGTACCACAGCTTTGTAATCCACTCACTCACTAATGGGCACTTGGGCTGTTTCCAGATCTTAGCTATTGTAAATAACATTGCTACGAACAGAGGGGTGCATATATTCTTTCTGATTGGTATTTTGGGTTCCTTAAGATATATTGCGAGAGTGGGATGGCTGGTTCAAATGGCAAATGAATTGTGGTTTTAGTGCCATATCTAATGTTTAATTCATGGTCACAAAAATTTTCTGTACCAATGAAGCCATCTGAGCCTGGAACTTTCTTTGTTGGAAAGTTTTAAACTAAAAATTATATATTTGTGTTATTCTGGTTATATCTGTTTCTTCTTGAGTAAGCTTTGGTAATTTGTGTTTTTCAAAGAATTAGTCAATTTTATCTAAGTCTCTGTATTTAAAGTGTAAAGTTTTTTATACTATTTTATTATTATTCTTTTGGCTATAGGGTCAGTTGAGATGCACCTTTTTCTTATTGAGGTTGGCAGTTTGTTTCTTCCCTATTATTTGTCTTGGTCAGTTTGGCCAAGGACTTATCACTTTATTTTTTTAAACATTTTTATTGATTTCAGAGAAGAAAGGAGAGGGAGAGAGAGAGATAGAAACATCAATGACGAGAGAGAATCATTGATTGACTGTCTCCTGCATGCCCCCGAACTGGAAATCAAGCCTGCAACCCAGGCATGTGCTCTTGACCAGAATCGAACACAGGACCCTTTGGTTCATAGGCTAAGGCTCTATCCATCGAGCTAAACCTGCTAGGGTGACTTTTATTGACCTTCTGAAATGGGTAGCTTTTGGTTTCATTGAATTTGGTCAGTTGTTTATCTGTCTTCATTTTCGTTGAATTTTGTCCTTATCTTTACTATTCTCTTCATGTTGCTAATTTGGCTTAAATTTTCTATTAGTTTTCTAGTTTTTTGTTTTTTTTTTTTTAAGATGAAAGCTTAGATTGTTGATCTTTGGTCTTCTGTTTTTAAATTTCATCAATTAATAATAAAAGTTTACGGCTAAGGATGGCTTTGGCGAATTTTGGTAGGCTGCAATTTTTAACAGACTTATCAAAGCAAAATTGATATACAAAGAGCTGTACATATTTAAAGGCCACAATTTGATGAGGTATGCAAAAACCAATGATACAATCATCATAATCAAAGTAATCAACATATCTAACACCACCCAGAGTTTCTTTGTATCCCATGGATTATCTATTTGTTCTGTGGTAAGAACACTTAACAGGAGATCTAACCTGTTAACAAATTTTGAAGTGTGCAAAACAATAGTGTTAACTTGTAGCTACTATGTTGTACAGAAGATCTCTAGTACTTATTCATTCAGCATAACTGAAACTGTATATCTATTGAATAACAACTCCCCATTTTCCTCACTCTCTATCTCCTGGTAACCACTATGGCTTTCTCTGTTTCTGTGAGTTTAACTATTTTGCAGCCCTCATACAAGTTGAATCGTGCACTATGTGTCCACTGACTTGCTTACTTCACTCAGAATAGTATCCTACAAATTGATGTCTGTTGTTTCAAATGGCATAATTTCCCTTTTGAAGGCCAAATAATATTCCACTGTATGTATATACATTTTCTTTGTTCGTCTGTAAATGGACATTTTGTTTCCATATTGTGCTTATTGTATATAGTGCTGCAATAAACATGATAGTGCAGATACTTCTGTATGATCCTGATTTCAATACTTTTAATATAATATCCAATAGTGGTATTGCTAGATCATACAGTAGTTCTATTTTTAATTTATCAACTATCTCCATACAGCTTTCCATAGTTCCTGAACATTTTTGCTTCCCCACCGACAATGTACAGGGGTTCCAATTTATCCACAACCTTGACAAAACCTGTTATATTTTGGCTTTTTAATAATAACTATCCAGACAGGTGTGAACACTATTCATAAAAAAATCAACTTAAAGTAAATTAAAGACTTAAACATAAGACCTGAAGCTAAAAACTTCTAGAAGGAAGCATAGGAAAAAAGAAACAAAACTTCTGGACATTTGTCTTGCCAATGATTCTTGAACATCACATCAAAAGTATAGGCAACAAAAGCAAAACTAGGTAAGTGAGACTACATAAATCTAAAAATCTTCTGCACAGCAAAAGAAACAATCAACAAAATTAAAAGGTAATTTATGAAATGGGAGAAAATATTTCAAGCCATATGTCTGATAAGGGATTAGTTTTTAAAGTATATCAAATATATAAGGAACTCCTACAACTCAATAGAGAAAAACAAAAACAAAAACATCTAGTTGCTTAATTAAAAAAAATGGTAAAAGGGCTTGAACATACTTTTCTGAAGAAAACATACAAATGCCCTAGAGATATATGAAAAGATGCTTAACACTATTAGTTAGCAGGGAAATACACATCAAAACTATGATGAGATAAGATGCATCTAAATTGTAATTCCAATTAAAATATTTTCTATTCTCCTTTGTTTATAGTTTAATTAAAATATTTAAGAATTTCCAAGATATCTTTGTTATCGATTTCATTTGGCTACAGTTAGAGAACATACTTTATATAACTCCAATTGTTTTAAAATTTGCAAAGTTTATGTTATGGACCAAAGTTTATGTTATGGTTTCTTTTAAAAACTGTTCTATACATATTTGAAAGGAACGCGTCTTCTACTGTACTAAAAATGTCCATTAATTCATGTTGGTTGATAATATTGTTCAGACCTTCTATATCTTTTTTTTGCTATTGTTATATTGTTAATCCTCACTCGAGGATAATTTTTATTGATTTTTAGAGAGAGTGGAAAGGAGAGGGAGATACAGAGAGAAATAGTGATGTGAGAGAGACACATCGATTGGCTGCCTCCTGCATGCTGCAACTGGTATGTGCCCTTGATAGGAATTGATCCCTGGACCCTTCAGTAGGCTGACACTATCCACTGAGCAAAACCAGCTAGGGCAGATCTTTTATATCGTTAATGATTTTATGATTGCTTTTTGGTTGTTGTTGTTGTTGTTGTTATTGTTAATCCTCATCCCAGGATATTTTTCCATTGATTTATAGGGAGAGTGGAAGAAAGAGGGAAAGGCAGAAACATCAATATGAGAGAAACATGGATTGGTTGCCTCCTGCATGAGCCCTGACCAGGGCCCTGGCGGAGGAGGAGCCTGAATCCAAGGTACATATCCTTGACTGGAATCAAACCCGGGATCCTTTAGTCCACAGGCCGATGCTCTATCCACTGAGCAAAACTGGCTAGGGCTGATTACTTATTTTAATAATTACTGAAAGAAAAATAATGAAGTCCCAAAGTATACTTATATACATGTCTATTTCTATTTAATTTTTCCTTTTTTATTGAATTTGTTGGGGTGACATTTGTTAAGAAAACTATGTAAGTTTCAGGTGTACAATTCTATAATACATCATCTGTATATTATATTTTGTGTTCAGCACCCCAAGTCAAGTCTCCTTCTAACACCATTTATCCTCCTTATATCCTCTTCAACCTCCTCTCCCCGACCCCTTTTTCCCTCTGGTAATAACCATATTATTGCCTGTGTTTATGATTTTTATAAAATTTTCCTTAATCCCTTCACCTTTTCCACCCAGTTCTGCAAGTTTCTTCCCCTCTGACAGCTGTCAATCTGTTCTCTGTCTATAAGTCAGTTTCTATTTTGTTTGTTAGTTTATTTTGTTCATTATCCACATATGAATTAAATCATATGGTACTTGTCTTTCTCTGACTGGCTTATTTCACTTAGCATAATTTCTGGGTCCATCCATGCTGTTACAAAAGGTAAGATTTTTTTTATGGTTTTAGTAGAATTGCAATGTATAAATGTACCACAGCTTTTTATCCACTCATCTACTAATGGGCACTTGAGCTGCTTTCAAATCTTGGCTATTGTAAATAACATTGCCATGAACATAGGCGTGCATGTCTTCCTTCAAAGTAGTGTTTCAGGTTCTTTGGATAAATTCCCAGAAATTGAAACACTGGGCCATAGGACAGTTCTATTTTTAAATATTTAAGGTACTCCATACTGCTTTTCACAGTGGCTGCACCAGTCTGCATTCCCACCAACAGTTCACGAGGGTTCCCTTTTCTCCACATCCTCACCAGCACTCGTTTGTTGATTTATTGATGAAAGCCATTGTAAAAGATGTGAGGTGATATTTCATTGTGTTTTTTTTAATCCTCACCAGAGGATATGTTTATTGATTTTAGAGAGAGTGGAAGGGAGAGAAACATCCATACCAGTATAAAAGAGAAATGTCAATGGGTTGCATCCCATATATACCAACCCACAACCTAGGTATGTGCCATAACCAGGAATCAAAACTGCAACCTTTTGGTGTATCGGACAACACAACAACCAACTGAGCCACTGGGCCAGTGTTCCAATTGTGGTTTTATTTGCATTTCTCTGATGATTAGTGATGTCGAGCATCTCTTCAAATGTCTATTGGCCAACTCTATGTCCTCTTTGTGTAAGTTACTATTCAGGTCCTTTGCCCATTTTTAAATTAATAGTGTTCCTTTTTTCATTGTTAAGTTTCATAAATTCCTTATATATTTTGGAGAATATATATAATATTGACAAGTATCCTCTTCCATTCAGTGGGTTGTCTTTTAATTTTGTTGATAGTTTACTTTCCTGTGCAAAAGTTTTTATTTGATATAGTCTCATTTGTTTATTTTTTCTTTTTATTCCCTTGCCAGAGGTAATATATCAGAAAAAATATTGCTACAAGAAATATCCAAGACTTTACTGCCTATGCTTTTCTTTAGGATTTTTATGGTTTTGAGTCTAACATTTAAGACTTTAATTTATTTTGAGTTTGTTTCTAGCTCTCTCTCTCTCTTTCTCTTTTTTTAAAAATGTCATTTTTAAAAAATGTTCTAAAGTATTACAAATTGTAGTACGTATGTCCCTTTTTGCCCCATTGACCTCCTCTTGGCCTCCCTTACCCACCCTACCCCCCCGCACATGCCCTCACCCCCTAGTGTCTTGTGTCTACTGGTTATGCTTATGTGCATGCATACAAGTCCTTTGGTTGATCTCTTACCACCCTCCCTTGCCTACCACTGTAGTTGGACAGTCTGTTCAATGCTTCTTTGCCTCTGTATCTATTTTTTTTCATCAGTTTATAATCGTTATATCGCACAAATGAGTGAGATCATGTGGTATTTATCTTTCACTGACTGGATTATTTCGCTTAGCATAATGCTCTCCAATTCCATCCATGCTGTTGAAAATGGTAAGAATTCCTCCTTTTTTATAGCAGCTTAGTATTCCATTGTGTAGATGTACCACAGTTTTCTAAGCCACTCATCTGCTGATGGGTACTTTGGCTTTTTCCAAATCTTAGCTATTGTAAATTGTGCTGCTATGAACATAATGGTATATATATCCTTTCTGATTGGTGTTCCTGGTTTCTTGGGATATATTCCTAGAAGGGGGATCACTGGGTCAAGTGGAAGTTCAATTTTTAGGTTTTTGAGGAAACTCCATACTGTCTTCCATAGTGGCTGCACCAGTCTGCATTCCCACCAGCAGTGCACGAGTGTTCCCTTTTCTCTGCATCCTCTCCAGCACTTGTCGTTTGTTGATTTGTTGATGATAGTCATTCTGACAGGTGTGAGATGGTACCTCATTGTTGTTTTGATTTGCATCTCTTGGATGATTAATGACTTTGAGCATGTTTTCATATGTCTCTTGGCCTTTTGTATGTCCTCTTTCAAAAAATGTCTATTTAGATCCTTTGCCCATTTTTTTATTGGATTGTTTATCTTCCTTTTGTTAAGTTGTATGAGTTCCCTATAAATTTTGGAGCTTAAGCCCTTATCAGAGATAACATTGGCAAATATTTTTTTCTCATGTGGTGGGCTTTCTTATTGTTTTGTTGATGGTTTCTTTTGCTGTGCAGAAGCTTTTTATTTTGATGTAGTCCCATTTGTTTATTCTCTCCTTAGTTTCCATTGTCCAATATCAGTAAAGATATTGCTACAAAAAATGTCTGCTAGTTTGCTGCCTATGGCTTCTTCTAAGATTTTTATGGTTTCCCATCTTACATTTAATAAATAGAAAAACCCCAAAGACTCCATCAAAAAACTACAGGCCTTAATAAATGAATTCGGCAATGTAGCAGGATACAAAATTAACACCCAGCAGTCTATGGTTTTTCTATACACCAATAATGAACTCATAAAAAGAGAAACTAAAAAAACAAAACAAAAACAGTCCCACTTATCATTGCAACAAAAAATTAAGATACCTAGGAATAAATTTAACCGAGGAGATAAAGGACCTGTACTCAGAAAATTTCAGGACGCTGAGAAAAGAGATAGAGGAAGACATAAACAAATGGAAGAATATACCCTGTTCATTGGTTGGTAGAATCAACATCATTAAAATGTCCATACTACCCAAAAAATTTTACAGATTCAATGCAATCCCCATTAAAATACCAATTAAAATACCAATGCCATACTTCAAAGACCTAGAACAAACTCTCCAAAAATTCATCTGGAATAAAAAAAGATCCTGAATAGCTGCAGCAATCTTGAGGAAGAAGAACAATGTTGGAGGGTTCACAATACCAGATATCAAACTATACTACAAAGCCACTGTGGCACAAGAACACATATAGACCAGTGGAACAGAACAGAGAACCCAGAAATCAACACTAGCCATTATGCTCCATTAATATTTGACAAAGGAGGCAAGAGCATATAATGGAAACAAGACAGTCTTTTCAATAAATGGTGTTGGGAAAATTGAACAGATACATGCAAAAAAATGATACTAGACCACCAACTTACACCATACACAAAAATAAACTCAAAATGGATAAAGGACATAAATGTTTCTATTTTTAATTTTATCAGTTTTGCCTTGTGTATTTTAAAGATCTGTTGTTAGAGGAACATACACAATTAGATTGTTACATCCTTTTGGTGCTCTGACCCTTTATTCATTATGGTATAACCCTCTCTATTCCTTGTACGATCCTTTGTTCTATATTCTAATTTGTCTGAAACTAATATATATACTTCCATTTTGAATACTCGGTCATAGTATATAATTTTCTAACATTTTTGCTTTAAAATTATGTGTTTATATATAAAAATACACATCCAGTGTATGAAATTCATACACAGGTAGGATCCCTAAGCCTGGCCAGCGATCAGGGCAGATGGGGGCCTTCCAGATGCCAGCTGGCACCTTCCTTCCAGCTGCTGGCCTGGGCCTCTCTTCGTTCTGCTCCACCCCTTGGTGGTCAGCGCACATCATAGCGAGCGATCGAACTCCTGGTCTCCCGGTCGAACTCTTGTGGGGACAATTTGCATAATATATGTATATGTATATGTATATGTATATGTATATGTATATGTATATCTATATCTATATCTATATCTATATCTATATCTATATATATATATATAGATATATATATATAATGAGTTCCTTATATACAGAATATAGTTGGGTTTTAAAATTTTAATATTACAATACCTCTTTCAATTTATGTATCTAGACCACTTTCTTTTAATGTAATTACTAGTAATCCTGGATTTAGGCATACCATTTTATTAGTTGTTTTCTGTTTGTCTTTCTAAGCTTTTGTTCTGTTTTTCCTTTTCCATATTCATTTGGATTATTTGAATAGTTTTAGAATGTTTTAATTCATTAGCTTTTGGACTACATTTCTTTGCGTTTTTGAAATGGTTGCTTAATTTATGTATTGTACTTCTAGTTCATTGTAGCCATTCTATCAAATTTTATGTCCCCACGATAGACACAGAGACAAGAAATTCCTTAATTTCATCTCACTACACTATAAGCTTCTGGGGGACAGTGAACAAAATTTCACCTTTTTAATTTTCCATCTTCGAGAACAATGTCTGGGATATAGAGTTGCAAAGTTTTACCTCCACTTCTATTTCCTGAAAAAGTTAGCATATATTTTATATTATTTCTTCCTTGTTTTATAGAATTCAATAGTTTAGTAATTTGGGCTTGGAGATTTTTTCAAAGGAAGGGTTTTAATTGCAAATTCAATTTCATTAACAGATATAAAGCGCTCAGTTCTTGTTATTTATTCTCAAAGAAGCATTGGTAATTCTGTCTTTCAAATAATATGTCCATTTCTTTTAGTTTGTTTAATTTGTAGGTATAAATTTAATAGACTATAAATATATTTTTAATGTCTGTTTAGTCTGTGGCGATGCTTTCTCCCTCATTACTGATAATGGTAATTTGTGTCACCTCTCTTTTCTGTTGTAAAGTCTTTTCTTAAAAATCTAGCTTTTGGTTTCATTGCATTTATTTATTATTTCTGTATTCTGTTTCATTTACTTCTGTTCTTATTTTCTCATTTTGCTTGTTTTTGTTTTAATTTTACATTAAGTTTATTGGGGTGACATTGGTTAATAAAATTATATAGGTTTTAGGTGTACAATTATACAATACATTGTCTGCATATTGTATTTTGTGTTCACTCACAATATAAAGTCAGGTTTCCTCCCATCATCATTTTATCTCCCTTTACCCTCTTCTATCTCTCCCCACCTCCCTTTCCCTCTGGTAATCACCAAAGTGTTGTCTGCGTCTACATGAGTTTTATTGTTATTTTTATTTTTTTGGTTTTAATTTACTCTTCCAGTAATAGTTCATTTTGGTGAAGCTCAAATAATAAATTTTCAAACTTTCTCTTTTTCTAAGATGTCTTTAATGCTCTAAATTAACTTGTATGCACTGATTTAACTGCATTCCACATATTTTGATTTGTTGCAAATTCATTTTCACGGAGTACAAAGTGCTTCTTAATTTCCCTTGGGGCTCTCCTCTGACCAATTGGTTACTTACAAGTATGTTATTTAGTTTCTAATTATCCTGAGATATCCCAGGTATCTTTATTTTATTGATTTTTAGTTTAATCCCTGTTATGTCAGGGGACATCCCTGATGTGATTTCAATTTTTAAACTTTCAATAGTTTGTTTTATGACCCCAAACATAGCTCATGTTGATCAATTATATGTACATGAATAATGTGCACCTTACTCCTTTTGAGTGGAGTGTACTAGTCAATTAGGTTGAGTATGTTGAGAGTATTGTTCAAGTCTTAAACAGTTATTGATTTTCTCTCTACTTGTTCTAGTAATTACTGAGAGAAGATGTTAAAATCTCTGAATATAATTTTATAATTAGTCTGTTTCTGATTTCTGTTTTATCAGTTTTTTGCTTTAAATATTTTAGAGCTCTGTTATAGGTTCCTAAATATTTAGGATTTTTATGTTCTCCTAATGAACTGATCCCTTTATTAATATGAATGAACTTCTTTATTTCTGATAATATGTTTTTCTCGGAAATCTTTATCAGATATTAGAGTGGTCAGCTTTTAAAAAACGTATTTTTATTGATTTCTGAGAGGAAGGGAGAAAGAGAGAGCTAGAAACATCAATGTTGAGAGAGAATCATTGATTGGCTGCCTCCTGCAGATCCCCTACTGGAGGTCAAGCCCAAAACCGAGTCATGTGCCCGGACCAGGAATAGAACCCTGACCTCCTGGTTCATAGGTTGAAGCTCAAGATCTGAGCCACCCTGGCTGGGCTGGTCAGCTTTTTTGATTATTGTTTCATGATATATTATTTTTCATTTGTTTAACTTATCTATTTCTTTATATTTAAAATGGGTTACTTGTAGATATTATATAGAAAAGTCCAATATGACAATATCTACCTTTTAATGAGTATATTTACACTATTTTGCAATTAATATGGTTGGGTTTAAACCTACAATTTTGTTGTTTTCTACTTGTCTTATTAGGTCTTTGTTTCCTCTTTTCCTTTTTTACTATTTGGGATTAATTAAATATTTTATAACTTTATTTGATTTTACTGGTTAGCTCATTACTATTTAGTCATTGCATTTTAGTGGTTGTTTTAGTGACCATGGTATACATTTTTTAAAATATATTTTTGTTGATTTCAGAGAGAAAGGAGGAAGAGAGGGTGAAAGATAGAAACATCAATAATGAGAGAGAATCATTGATTGGCTGCCTCCTGCAGGCCCCCACTGGGTATTGAGCCTGCAACTTGGGCATGTACCCTGACTGGGAATGGAACCCTGACCTCCTGGTTCACAGGTCAATGCTCAACCACTAAGCCATGCTGACCAGGCATAGTATACATTTTTAATTTATTGTCAAGACAATTTACCATGACATTTTATATACTACCTTACAGTAACAGAAGAATCTTAAAATAGTATACTTTTATTTCTCTTCTACTAGCCTTTGTGCTATTGTTATTATTAATTTTGTTTTTACATGTTATAAAACACTCAATAAATTTTTACTCTAAAATGACACTTGAATTTTAGAGTAAATTTTTTAAATTAAAATATCATTCATATTTATCTACATATTTATTATTTCCAATGCTCTTAATTCCATTGTGTACATGAAAATTTCAATTTTGTATCATTTTTCTTCTGCTTGACAGACATTCTTGAACATTTTTGGTAATGTATATCTGCTGGCAATGTATTTTTTTTCTTTTGTGTGAGTAAGAAAGCCTTTATTTTGTTTTGCCTTTTTGGCATAGTTTTCGAGTTTAACAGTATTTTTTCCAGTATGTTAAAAATAGTGCTCCATTGTCTTCTAGGTTGCATTGTTTTCATTGAGATGCCTCCTATCATTCTAATGTTTATTTCCCTGTACATAAGATTCCTCCACCTCACTTTGGCTGCTTTTAAGATTTTGTTTTTTCCTGGATTTCAGCAATGAGATTATGAAACGTCATGGAAACATTTATTCTGCTTTTTTTTTTCTTGAAATTTGTTGAGCTTCTTAAATATGTGGGTTTATAATTTTCATCAAATTTGGAAAAAATTTTTAACTATATTATTACACTTCTAACCTTCTAGGACTCAAAAACATGTACGTTATGTTGAAGAAGGTCCCAGAACTCACTCTTGCTCTTTAGTTTTTCCCCATATTTTTTCATTTTGGACAATTTCTGCTTGTATGTATTCAAGTTCACAAACGTTTTCTTCTGCTGTGGGTAATCTGCTGTCAAAACCACCCACTGTATTTGTCATTTCATATACTGTACTTTTTTTCTGGAATTTCAATTTAGATCTTTCAATAAATCTTCCATTTTGTACCTCATCATGTTGTTGCTTTCTTCTACTTTCTTGAACATAAAGAATATAGTTATAATAGCTAATTCAACATTATTCTCTACTAATTCTGTACTAGCCTATTATTATTCATTCGGTTTTTATAATTGCTTTTCACCATACTGTGGACTATATTTTACTATTTGCATGCTTGATGATTTTTTTTCATTTAATTACAGATAATATAAACTTTATTGCTGCATACTGGATGATTTTTTTATTCTTTAACTACTTGTGGGCTTTGTTCTGAGATATATTTAAAGTTATTTGGAATAGTTAGATTCTTTGGAGGTTTGCTTTGTAAACCAGAATTGACTTTAGTTTAGGGTTAATTTGCCACATTACTGAGGCAATACCCTTCTGAGGAGCTTCTTAGATATTCTATGAAATATAAGGTTTTCCAATTTGGTTATTAGGAATATGAAATATATCTATTCCTGGTCCTATGTGACCTCTGAGAAATATTTGCCTGATTATTTCTAGTGGATCTTTACCTGTCCTCAATAGTTTACTCACACATTAGCACTAATCATTATTCAGCCAAAAACTTGAGGGATCCCTCTACAAATTCCCAGAATTCTCTCAATGTGTAGTTTTCTGCCATGAGCTTTTTCTTCTTCGATACACGGTCCCTCAAATTCTAGCCATCCAGTCCTCCCTGAAATCTAAACTCTGGCTTTTCAACTCAGAGTCTTTCAGGATGAGTTCCCTTTTCCCTTGGTTATGGTCTGGAAACTTTCTCCAGGTTGTCAGTGGAACAATCACAGGACTCATCTTGTTTGTTTCACTTCTGTCAGGATTTATGGTCCCGTGCTGCCTTTTGAAAAATAGCTGAAATCCATTATTTCATATATATTTTTATTAATTTTCTTTGTTTGTAGATATTTAAGATGACAGGATAAATTCTATTAGTTACTTCATCATGGCTGTAAACAGAAATTCAGGTAGCTTTTTGGAATGATGGAGTGGGAGCACTACATTAAAAGTCAGAACACCTCCGCTCCTATTGTTTCACTACTTGTTAGTCTTATGACCTTAAGAGAAATAATTGATATCTTGGTACTCAGTTTCATCTAGAAGATGGGCTATAAAACCTCTGCTCTTCTTCACACAATGAATTGTATTCTTGGTAAACTGTAATGTTCTATGTGAAAGCTATTTTGGTTAATAGTTAATATTTTTATAACCAACTGATAAATCTTACAAGGAATAATGTACGCCAAGCCACCTCCACATCATCTTAAATAATAAAAGCACAGTATACAAATTGTCCCCTCAGGAGGATTCTCTTACTAAAAACTAAGTCATTTAACTGTGTTTTATTATCCAAAGTTTAATTCAGCATAGAATAATGAACTGACCCTATTAGGGGAAGTCATCAGAAGATATGACCACCACCTAACCCAGGAGCTAGACCCTGGTAATTGGAAGCTCCTCATCCTCCCTTCTGTCATTGGAATGTACATTTTGTTTACATTCCTCAATATTAGAAACTGCTTCAAGGATACAACTTTGAAATAGAAATATTGCATTGAGACTATTTAGAGTAGGGAGATGACTGAATCCAGTTAAGACCACCCAAGGCAAGCTTAGAAAGTAAATCCCCTTGTTTATGAAGACTGCCATCTCCAAATCTGGAGTGATCAGCTTTTCTTCTGTCTTTCCCTGCCATCTGCACACAGGAGGCAGTTTCTCATTATACCTGAGGAACTCCAGACATGGTCTGCGTAGCAACAATTGGTGAGCCAACCAAGAGAAAGAAGAAATGGGCTTTGGGAAAGAAGCACCTCTGGGACAAATCCCACATTGGCCATTGACATCTATGTGAGGAGGGATGGCCCACATAACAGGTGCTTGTGGACCGCTATGCCACTGTTGGGGCACCACAAAAACACCAGTTGCTTGAAGGCATTTGTTTGAGGAACAAACACTGTGGCAAAGAAGGAAAACAAATGATTGCCACAGTGGGTTAGCCTCTACTGTGGACATTTCAGCTGGTCACTGGTGCCCAAGTAGAGGCTAAAATTCAAGTTAGAAAGTTGAAAAAAGATCTGAGATTAGAGGACATGTGGTTATTCACTACTATGCTAGCTTCAAGACTGGCAGCTAAAGTGGAAGAGTGAGGTAATAAGTTTGAGACCTTAGACTCTAAGGCTTAGAGTGATGTTTTGTAAAAACAGGAGAACAAAAAATGCTATAGATTAAGATCCAGAAAGTTTTTGAGAAAGCCGGATTAGAACTAAGAGATGGTATCTAAAAAGTAAAAACTCTGGAAAAGTGGTTAAATGAAGAGGAGGATGTTATGATGATTGATTGAGTAAAGAGATATACTGCCCCATGCTATCAGATTCCTAATACAAAGGAAATTTTAAAATAACAATTATTCCCAAAATGCCTAGGACAATACCTTACATTATTTTTCTGTTCTTTGACGTTGAAAGTCTTATCATGTTTTTAAAATGTAAACATCCCAGCAGATAACCAAAACATTGTCCACAGAGACTGAAGAATAAAAGGCTTTTAAAAAATACAAATTGCAGTGGCCAACACTTCTATATAAAAGAGCTAAAGTTTTTTTTGTGTTTTGTTTGCTTTTGTTTTTACAAAACTATTAGAAATAATGATAAAAGAAAATGACTGTATATAAAAAGTAGGATATGTGTTTCTGGTAGAAGGTATGAGGAATAGAGATGCATTTCAATTGAAGGGAAAAAGATAAAGTAATTTTATTCTAAAATAAAATTATTGTTCCAGAATAAGAAAGGAGAAAAATAGAACAAATAGAACAATAAGAAACACGTACTTGCCTTGGGTGGCCTTAACTGGATTCAGTCATCTCCCTACTCTAAATAGTCTCAATGCAATATTTCTATTTTCTAAAAATAGAAAAATAGAACAAGTTGCAAAAGACTTATAGAAAAGGATTCTTCAAAAGTAATTTTATGTGTGGTCAAGCTAAGATTGAAATGTATTTAGTTTAAAAGGAAAAAATGAGACTTTTAATATCAAGTTACACTAGTACAAAATAAGAATTTGGTTTTCTCTCTTTTAAAAAGACAAGGATTTCTTAGATTATTGGTCTTCTTTTAATAAGAAATTATAAACAAAGGTTTTTCTTTACCTTAAATAAAAGCTGCTTAAAAACAGAGTACGTGTTTTGTTTCCATTAAGTCTTTGACTACTTAAGAAAACTGAGTCTTCTCTATTTAAAGAGCTAAGTTCATTTTACAACTATGTAACTTTGAATAAGTTAAATTTTATGGAAATCAATCTATAATAATAAAAGCATAATATGCTAATTAGACCAGAAGTCCTTCTGAAGACTTTCAGGATGAAGCCGGGGCTGTAAGGGAAGCCCAGGTCCCAGGTGCTAGAGGGAAGCCAGTGCCAGCAGCCAGGGGAAGGAAGGCTTACTCTTGCATGAATTTTGTGCATTGGGCTTCTAGTCTCATATATAAGTAATGTTAAATTTCCTATTGGGTATATTTATATGAAATTCTTTAAAAACAGGTATGTCCTGGTATAAAGTTATCAGTCATAATTTTTACATATATATTGAAACATAACTAGACTTACTTGTCAATTGCATCATTTTTGTTTGTGTATGTGAACTTTCATCAGATATTTAACCAATACCATTTTTAAGTCTTGTCATTTGCAGACACTAATTGGTTTACCTAATGCTTTTGCAAAAGTGTTCTTACAAAGGTGCTTCAGTTTCCAAGAGATTGATGGAAAGACTCTGACAAGTACGTGTTTCTTATAACAGATCCATTTGCTTTCATCTGGAAGGAACAATAATGAATCTTTCAAGTGTTTCCCAAGGCTAACTGCACAGCCCGAAAATATGTCATGGGGTATAGCTCTCTTATATATCCGTTTGTGTTGCCTGCAGCCGTTCATATTTTTAAAGAGCCTTTTTTTTTCTTCAGTCCCTGAAGAGTCTCTGAAACTTGCCCCTGTTTCTTCTACACTGTATAGTAAAATTGTACCATTACATTGATGTTATAATGTTAACACGCTAAGGCTTGCTTCTGCTGCAGGACACTAAAGGTTTTGCTGGAAGATCTGTGAGGTAAAAGATGGGTGACGAACCCACAGAAAATTCAAGGCCCAAGTATCACTTTAAGGTTTTGGGACTCCACTAGTCAGATAAGATGTGTTTTGTCCCAGAAGCTGTGTTGGATAAATTCAAACTTACCCAACCCCTAAGGCTGTGAAAGAGATGCAAGCCTTTTGTAGTGACTTTGCAGTTGTGAAAGACTCTTATTCCCATCCTGGTACAGTGTCTCTGTCCTTTATGACACTTGGTTAAAAACGGGTGAGGGACATATGGACTGGGGATCAGAGCGACAAGCCACCTTTGAGAAGGCAAAAATACTTGTGAAGCAGATTGAAGCTCTAAGCATGTTCCAAACAATGTTATGCTTTAAGTTAGATGTGTCTGAGATTCCAAAATGTATGAATACTGTAGCAGGACAAAAGAAGGGGAAGAAAGCCTGTAGAAAGGGGACAAAAACCAATATACCCCCATAGAGCAATAGGAACTAGCAGTGCACACAGCACTTCTCCAGGTGTCAAGTCTCAGAACAGAATGAACCATAGCAGCCAATGTGCTGAAATCAGAACTGTTTGGTTAGTAATTGATCATGAGCCCTGGTCTTGAACCCTTTGCACTGACAATAGGCTGTTCTAAAGAGATTAACCCTATGGCTTGTACAAAGGCAAACCCAGGGATGGATGACCATGAATAAACCCTGTAGGGTCAGGATATTTTGGTCCTCCTGCAAGAGTTTGGAGTAATCCTTACTATTTTCTATGTCCTGGTTCATAAATCACTGACACCCATGGAAAGTTTCTAATTTTAAAAAGTCCTATAAAAAATGGTCTTGGACATTATTGAAAGTTTTGTGCTCATACCTGATAAATCAGTTAATGTGTCATCTTTATTAAATCACATAAAAACACAAGTGAACACCTTGAGTGATCTGAATCCCACCCTAAGGAACTTAGCAAATCAATGGTTCAAATAATAGGGCTCTGCATGGGAAAACAAAGTGTTTTCTCTTGTATGTGCCTGTATTATTGATATGGCATCTGCATTTAATGCAGCCAGATATCCACCAAATGAGCCACCTACATGTTAATAAATCCCTATGATGAACACTCAGGACACATTCCAAAAGGCATCAAATTTTGGGGGAGATCATCAGAACACATGACTTACACTTGACTCTGGACCTGGACTTGGTAATTAAGGTATCCTCACACCTTTCTCTATTTTGAATGTACATTTTGCTTGCCTTCAAGCTCACTAAAGCTGCTCCCGGGATACATTTTTGAAACATAAATGTTATATTGAGGCTATCTGGACTGGGTACAATGATTGAACCCTGTTAAGGCCTCTATATAAACTTCTAAGATTCTGACAGGCAGGTGCAGAAATATCAGTCATCAAATCTAATAATCTTACAGACACCCAAGATAACCATACTAAGTAAAGTTTCTTGTTTGTTAAACCTACCCCCTTCCAATCTGAAAAGGTCTGCCTCTCTCTCTCTCTCTCTCTCTTTTTTTTTTTTTTTTTTTGGTCTTTCCCTGACTTCCTTAGTGTGGGGATAGGGGCTGGCAAGGTTTCAGATTACAACTGAGAAGCTCCCAGCCAAATTTATGAAGCAACAACTTTGAGCTTAATGAAAAAAAAAGTTTTGGTGTTATACTTTTATTTTTCAGAGCACCACCTTTATTTGTGAATTAGGTGAAACATGAAACACAAGAGATCAGATTGTTCTCAAGCTAAGAACAAAGTTTTTACTTGAAAAACAAATGAACAAATTCAGAAAGACAAATAACTATAAATCCTATGCTAAGAGCAAATAAAACATCAGAATAACTGTACATCAAAAACAAACAAATTGCTTGAACCTTGTTCTTTCAAAAATAACATACAGGAGGAGAAGTCAGGGTGGTTTTGGGAATTGAACTTAATAAAATATTAAGATGTGTAAAAGAACTGCCGTTTGACCCAGCAATCCCACTTCTGGGAATATTACCTAAGAATTCCCAAACACCAATCAGAAAGAATATGTGCACCCCTATGTTCATAGCAGTGTTATTTACAATAGCTAAAATCTGGAAACAGCCCAAGTGCCCATCAACAGATTTAATGGATAAAAATGTCATGGTACATTTACCCAACGGAATAACATGTGGTTGTAAAAGGGAAGAATTCTTACCCTTTGCAACGGAATAGATAGTATTATGCTAAGTGAAATAAGCCAGTTAGGGAAAGACAAGTATCACATGATCTCATTTATATGTGGAATCAAATGAACAAAATAGGTCCAGAGACATGGATGCATGGAACAGACTAACAGATCTCAGAGAGGTAGAGCTGGGGGCGAGGGAAAGAGATTAACCAAAGAACATTTATGCATATATGCATAGCCCATGGACACAGGTGATAGTGTGATGAAGGCCTGGGGTGGGGTAGGGATTGAGTGGAGGGGAGCAAAGGGGGGGGGAGATATCTGTAATACTGTCAACAATATAAAAGAATTGCTATAGTAAATATGTTCCCAGAAGCTGTCACTTTAATCTGTCATTTATATTTCATTATTCTTAAAAAAAAACACACAGTTCTATTTACCTTCTTTTATAATTACCTTGCCAGAATTTGCTGATATTGCAAAAAATATATGTTCGACATCTTTTAAACATGAAGTTCGAGCAACAGACATAGAGTATATTCTAATACTATGAAAGGGTATTCATTGTTTATTTATTGGGCTATAATTACTGAAATTCATTGCCCACATCTCTTATCTTCCATTTTAGATATATAATACGCTTTTGTCACTTAGGTGGAAATATGAAACAGGGAATTTTAACCATCTATCATAAGAGTTTCTCAGAGCACAAAGAAATTGTACACTGACCTCATTTAAAAAATACTTAAAATTCGGTGTAATTAGTAATAGTTTTCAGCAACATAAAAGCTCTCTCTCTCTCTCTCTCTCTCTCTCTCTCTCTCTCTATATATATATATATATATATAATATGTATATATATATAGTGAGATGAGCAAAAATTATAAGACAATTTTATGTATACATTTTCCATATATATAAAAATATATACATCTACAGGCATAATTTCTGTACTATATGTTTAATGTCTAAATTCAAAGAGAATTAAGGTTTGCTAAAAGAAAAAGCATTATCAGGTTAATATGCTAGATCTCAGATTGTTTCATCAATTATAATTTATTAATTTTATCACAAGGTGGTAATATGTTAAAATAATAAAATACCTTTAAACTATAAATACCTTATCTTACACTCATATATCAAAACTCAGGTTATAAGATAATTTTTTTAAAAACCCACAGTTTCCGCCAAAGCCGGTTTGGCTCAGCGGATAGAGCGTCCGCCTGCGGACTGAAGGGTCCCGGGTTCGATTCCGGTCAAGGGCATGTACCTGGGTTGCGGGCACTTCCCCGGTGGGGGATGTGCAGGAGGCGGCTGATCGATGTTTCTCTCTCATCGATGTTTCTAACTCTCTATCTCCCTTCCTCTCTGTAAAAAATCAATAAAGTATATTTTTTAAAAAAAACCCACACTTTCAAACATAATTAGTTGAACAACAGAAGCATAAACAGAGTCTCAAATGGATGATTGATTTCCTGTTGCCTCAGCTCTCTTTCATACAATCCCACATGCACACTCATACAGAATATGTGACAACTAATGCTAATGATCAGTGACATATAGCATCTTCTGATGAACTAAATAGTACCTTGATCCATACGTACTGGTTGCCTAATTTGTGTATCTTTTTATATTTCTGACCGCAAGCAAATTGTGCAAGTAAATCACTTCTATCTTTTACAAGTTAGTTAAAGTGTTTCCATTGCCATAAGCTTTTACCACAAACATCTAGCAATTCACATTTTTGGTTAATACCTTTAAAATGTTGGTTGCATTTTAATTTACTGTAGTGAGAGGAAGTTAAAGAGGGTAAAGGAGATAAAATATATAGTGACAAAAGGAAACAAATCTTTGGGTGGTGAGCACATACAGATGATGTATTATGGGCTTGTACACTTGAAACATATAATTTTATTAACTAATCTAACCCCAATAAGTTTAATTTTTATTTTTTTCTAAAAATGATAAAGCCATATTTCCTTTTAAATCTATTTTTATTGATTTCAGAGAGGAAGGGAGAGGCAGAGAGAGACAAACATCAATGATGAGAGAGAATCATTAATCGGCTACCTCCGACATGACCCATACCGAGGATTGAGCCTCTACAATCCAAGCATGTTTCCTGACCAGGGATATAACTGTGACCTCCTGGTTCATAGGTTGACACTCAACCACTGAGCCACACTGGTCTGGCTAAAGCTATATTTATTCACTTAGGCTAGATACTCTTTTAGCTTTTTGTGAATCAGAATGCGTAGTCCATGTTAGACTTAAGGGTCGTTTTACCTGGGAGCAAAGAGATAGACTATTTTATTCTTTTATACCTTTTATTCCTGATTTAACTTCAAAAGTCTGAAAAACTTAGGGGGGGAAATGTGTACTCTAGTTCTTTGGGGATTAGAGAAAGATTCCCCAAAGCACACCATTTAGTGGTAGGTAGGTAACTATATATAAATGCACATACATATATAGTGTTGAAACAATATACACACATGTTGAAACAATGTACACACATGAAATAATGGAATTTTAAAGTTATGCCCTCAAGTACTTTCAATATACTAAGAAAGTGCTTAATGACTCAAAAATCTCATGAAGCACAACCCAAATCTGATAGCAACAGGTAAAAACCCTTCTTTCTTCTTTGGAAAGAAGAAAACAAAAACCCAAAACAATATCCTTCCTATACTGCCAAAGACATATCTTTGGGTCTCTTTTGAGGAACTCAGCCTTAGTGTACTCAATTAATTTCATCATATGTCTTTTAACCAATTATACTTTAATGCATTTTTTTAAAAAAGAAAGATGTGTTGTCTTTATACCTGGTGGAAAGGCTCTGTGTGTGAATGAATGCATGAATATTGTGGGTTTTTATTTATCAGTGAAATAAAAATCTCAAATTTTAAAAAAATGTAAATATGCAGACCTCTGAAAACATGTTCTTGGACCTCTAGGGGCCTGCAGACCTTAGACTGAGAGACACTGCCCTATGTGAAGCCTGTGATATTAAGATAGAAAACATATATATGTTTATTGTCAAATCATAAACATATATATCTTTGAAGAATGGGATTACTATTGACCCCTAATGTTTTTGTATTTACTGCATTTCTCCTGCCTAGTCATATTTCTCATGTGGATATGAGACACAAAGGGAGAGGTTGTTACTCAACTAACGTGCTTTTGGGTACTTCATTACAACTATATTTCTTGATGTTAATCAAACCAGATTTGAGCACAGGGTTTAATCATGACCACATTCAGCAATTATTATTTTACTGCTACAATGTAAATTAGGTAACCTGATAACCATTTGTAAAAATATTATCAAGTTTACTAGAAACTACAGATTTACTTGTGAATATTGAGAACACATGTTGCTCCAATACACTTTACAGTAATGAGAAAGAGAAACACATTTTGCTAAATAAACCTTCACTTTCCAAGTCACAATTTTAAAAAAAACAATATGCAGATGTATCACCACAGATATTTTGATTATTTATTCACTTAAATTTATTTCTTAAGCATATGTTACATTCATAGTATCATTAATGTACTATGTTACGGACATAAGTCTTAAACAAGAGAGTCAATAGAAGAAAGATTTTTCTCAATAGTGTCTTTATTACTTGTCTTTAAAATTGAAAGCTAGAAAATGGGCAATGAGTAGTAGGGATGGTAGTTATGATACTGCTTCCTGAAAAAAAAAAAAAAGCTTAATACGATTTTGAGGGCTTTACCTGCACTTAATACTTTTTTTATCTTTCAATTACAGTTTACATTAAATATTATTTTGTATTAGTTTCAGGTGTACATCATAATGGTTAGAAAATCATGTATTTTGCAAAGTAACTCCCCCCCACACACACACACTATTTCCAGTATCCACCTGACAGCATGCATAGTTATTACAATATTATTGACTGTATTCCCCATATGTACTCTACATTACATTGACTATTTTGTAACTACTAATTTGTACTTCTCAATCTCTTCACCTTTTTCACCCAGTCCCTCTTTTATTAATGACATTTGCTTTTATCACAAAATGGATTTAATAACTTCTTAAATTTAATTAATAAATGGAATCATTGAATTTTTAAAGTAGAAATATCCTTAGATATTATAAAGATTGTGCACTCATTTCACAGTTGAATAAACTGAGGGCCAGAGATTTGAAGAAACATGATTCAGAGCTTGTTTTATGAAAAATGTCTACTGTATATATTATAAGCTCTGTAATGTATAATTCACTTTGTCCAACACCTAGCATATTATACAATACAGATTTACTAAATAAGTACTTTTGAGAATGATGATACTTAGATATTAACTAAAGGACAATCCGGACTATCTTAGTTTGCTAGGACTGCTGTGACAAAGTACCACAAACTGAGTACCTTAAACAGAAATTTATTGTCTAACAGTTCTGAAGGATAGAAGTCTGGAATCAAGGTGTTGGTAGGGTTGGTTCCTTCTGAGGGCTGTGAGAGAAATATTTGTTCTAGGACTCTTATCTTGTAAATGATTGTCTTCATGGTCACATAACATTTTCCCTGTATGTGTGACTGAATTCAAATTTCCTCCTTTAATAGAGACACCAGACATATTGAATTAACAGCCTACTATACTCCAGCATGATCTATCTTAATTTAAATAATTACATCTACGATGGTCCTATTTCAAAAAAAGGGTCAGCTTCTGAGATACTGGGGGTTTGGACTTCAACAAATTAATTTAGGAGACACAATTCATCTCATAACATTGACTAATTGTTTATTTCTATAAAATATTGTAGACTGGCTTTATCCAAAAAGGCCATCAATTCCTGTACTTCCCTTCCCCCACCCCAGCCCTGAACCTACTTTTTATCCCATGATATCTATATCCTAATTCCTGAAACCTGTGAATATGTTAATTTCCATGGCAAAAGTTAATTAAGGATACAGGAGGAATTAAGGTTGCTAATTAGCTGACCTTGAAATAAGGAGATTATCTTAGATTATTTGAGTGGGCCCAATATTATCACAAGGATCCTTAAATGTAGATACTAGAGGTAGAATATTAAGTGTCAGAATGATGTGATGTGAGAAATTTTATTAACCAATGTCACACCAATAAGCTTAATAATAATAATAATAATTATAATAATTATAATAATAAAAGATTTTATCAGCCATTGCTAGCTTTGAAGATAAAAGGCAGCCATAAACCAAGGAATTTGGGTAGTCTCTAAAAACTGGAAAAAGTAAGGAAACAGATTTTTCCCTAGAGCTGCCTCCACAAAGGAAAGCCTTGCTGACACCTTGATTTTAAGCCAGTGAGACCTAATTCAGGCCTTTAACCACCAGAACTGTGAGATAATACATGAGTTCTATAACTCACTATGCTTGTGATAATTTGTTACAGCAACAAATATAAAATTAATAGAGCTCCTCTTGAAGCTATTAGTGACAATGATCTCAATATATACATGTATACACTGAGTGGCCAGATTATTATAACCACCCCATCAGTACTTCGTTGGGCCACCTTTTGCCTTCAATACTGCGGTGATTCTTCCTGGCATTGACTCCACGAGATGTTGAAAGGATGCAAGGAATCTGACACCATGCCTGATGAATAGCACTGTCCAGTTCTGTGAGATTTGATGGTTGTGGAACCAGCTGCCTGATGGCTCTTTTAACTTCGTCCCACAAATGCTCAATTGGATTGAGATCTGGTGATTGTGGGGGCCACCTAAGCAAGGTAAAGTCTCCCTCATGTTCTTGAAACCACTCCTGTACAATACGAGCACCATGGCATGGCACATTGTCTTGTTGGAAGAAGCCATCTCCATTGGGATACGCCATCAACATAATAGGATGAACTTGATCAGCAACGATACTTAGGTATGTTGTGCTATTCAGACGTTGTTCCACATGAATTAAAGGGCCCAAATCATGCCAGGAAAACATGCCCAAAACCATAACACTGCCCCCATCAGCTTGAAGAGTTGTACTCATGCATGTGGGGTGCATGCTTTCATGCTGTTTGCGCCAAATTCTCACTCTGCCATCTGCATGATGCAACTGGAAGCTTGATTCATCGGACCACATGACTATTTTCCAATGTTCGACTGTCCAATCCTTGTGTTCCTGTGTGAATTGGAGACGTTTTATCTTGGTAACTGCAGACAGCAAAGGTGTTCAAACAGGCCTTTGGCTTCCATATCCCATATGATGCAGTGTACGGCTAATTTGCCTACAAACGTCAGGTTGTTATAATAATCTGGCCACTCAGTGTATACTCTTCTGTAACACTCTTTTGACAAGTCAAATAATTTAAATAAATATCATTTCAATGGTAAAGCCATCACTATCATATTTCTTTATACTTGTGAAAATGGACAAAAGGAAATTCAGAGTTTTTTCTATGACTACTAACTCTTAGAATTCAAAGTTGTACAAGAAGACATATTTCACTTTACATCAGCTCCCCTCAGATTTTAATGTGTGTATGAATCACCTGGGGATCTTATTAAAATTCAGATTCTGATTCAGTAGCTCTTGGGAAGGGCCAGAGATTTTGCAATTCTAGAAGTCCCCCAGGTAATCATGTTGCTAATCCAAGGAATACACTTTGTGTAGCAAGTATTTAATAAATAAAGATGTACCAAACACTACCAGAAAAATAAATTTGTTTGACATCATAATGCTGAGATTAAGAAAAAGTTTCTCTCTACATTAAGTACTACTATCTGGAAAAATAAAAAAGAACTGAAACTGATCTTTAGCATATTTTATGCATTAATTGATGCTAAAAGTAAACCTACTAGTATAGGTTCTAAACAAAATGCCTGACTATTAATTCATTAATTTACATACATATTCAAAAATAACTTCATGCTGTCTAAGAATAGTGGGGATGAGTCAAGTCTGAGGAGACTTCAACACAACACATATCTGGTCTATGAAAGGGCAAAGCTCTTTGTAGAATGGGTCTCATAACTACTTTCCTAAACCTCATAGCTATTGCATCCTCATAGCACATCGAAGGTAGACTAAGCTAACCAAGCAAGAAAGTATAATATATATAAAGAAATATGTTAAAACAATATATTAGTGGAGTAGAAAACTTATAATCTGTTTGTTCACAAAACACAATCCAGAAATGCTTTCACCATTGCTTGGTACTTGACAGTAGGAATGAATAGTGTATGAGTCTGTCTATATGCTTTCTGCCAATGAAGCCAGTGGAGGTCAACACAATGATCCTTTTCTCTTAAACGACAGTCTTTCTATTAAAATTTGTTATCTCCACTGAGAGAGAAAAAATGTCATTGGTTTTAGAGACTCAGAAAGAAAGAAGTTAGGGAGAAACACACACACATGAACATACACACTTTTTAAAAATTATAAAGAAGAGAAGCCTCATTCTAGCTCTCCAACCTTTAACCTAATAGTTGAGTGCAACCTCTGTTTTAAAGTCCTTCCCTGCCACTTACTACTTGTATGAACTTGGGCAAGCACCATGTGCAAATGCTTATCTACATGAGAAAAGTGTCTACAGGGGCATATAAGTAACATGTTTGCATGGATGTTATAAGAACTTTAAAAAAATTGTCCCCAACTCCAAAGGAAGTGAGGCTAAGAAAATGTTTTCCAAAAATTTTGCCACTCTGACAAATAACATGCTTAAAGATTCTAAGGCTGGCTGGAGAATATTATGCTAAGCAAAATAAGCCAGTCAGGGAAAGATCAAGTATCACATGATCTCACTCATATGTGGAATCTAAAGAACAAAATAAACTGATGAATAAAATAGAACCAGAGACACTGAAGCATGCAAAAGATTCACATATACCAGAGGAAAGGGAGGGGGGGATGATATTAACCAAAGAACTTATATGCATATATGCATAACCCATGGATACAGACAATAGTATGATGAAGGCTGGGCAGTGGGAGGGTGCAGGCTAGAAGGGGTCAGTGGGGGGAAATGGGACATCTGTAATACTGTCAATAATAAAAATAAATTTAAAAAAAAGATTCTAAGGATCAACCCAATTGACATAGTTCTAAAACAGAAGACCAAGAAAGTAGGACAGCTTCTCTTCTGAATTTCTTTACAGATGTAAAGTATATAGCATTTAATTGACACAGTATAATCTCATTTATTCATTTGCCATGTATCTAGATCTCTGGTTAACCCAGACAATTTTGCTACTAGCTAGCATAAGAATGACTCTGTTTTCAAAGATAGGTTTCAATTTGTTGCCTTAAGATTTTATGTAGACTGGAAAGATCTCGGGGTGTCAGTGAAAACTTCTGAATTTACTTAACCTCACCAGCTCCGTTTTTACGTAGAATACATCTCTCCAAAATTTTTACTGTTTACTTCCAAACCAGTATGCCTAGATATAATGTACTCAATGGAAGTATATTAAGACACATTCAAATTCATATTTAGATAAATGGTTCCACTGCAAAATGAAAATGAACAATTCAACTATTTTTTATCCTGTTGTAGATTAACACTATATGAATATATAATTCCTTCTGGAAGTACAATATAATTTTAAAAGCATAGTTAAATATTTTTAACAACACATTTTATATACAATTTCATGCCATCTTTTTTCAACCAAGACTAACAGGGAGTATTTTAATAAAATACCTAAAAATGAATGTATGTATACACCATTTGGTAAAGGTCAGAAATGACTGATTTTTTAGAAATAGTATTGGTTTCATGGAAAACATTATGGTATAAAACACACACACACACACACACACACACACACACACACACACACACTCATTAGGCTGGGTCTCCAGAGATTTAGATCTTCACCAAAGCTCTGCCCAAAAAAATCATTATATATTAACTTGGCCAAGTATAGCTTGGTGATTAAAAGTCAAATAGACCTACTTATGTTTGCATCCTGTGACATTTTATAACTATGTGGTTCCAGGAAAGTCAACTACTTTGAGCTTTTTTCCCACCTCATTTGTAAAATGGAAAACCATACCAGAAACTATCTCTTATGAATATTGTGAAGTTTAAATGTGACAACATATATAAAGTTGTCAGCACAATTCCTGGCACTAAATTCTTAATACACATTAGCACTCATTAATGCTGGTAAGGCACTTCACTGTTCTGGTCTTCAGTTTCCTATGTAAAATGGGGAAATTGTCTTATCATTAGAAAATCTCTATCAACTCAACTTACAACTTAAATGAGCAATCCCAATGTCATTCTCTCATTCAGAAAGGAATTGTAAAATAAACCCTAAAAATACAAACACTACATTCTTATATTTTTTCATATATTACTTTAAGCTCTCTAGAGTAAGGAGCACATTTCTAAGCCTTATATTCTATCTGGAGTGTCCTACCTATGAACAGTGTTATCTATTGGTCTACATGTAAATGTCAAGGTAATTCTTATTAATTACTATGCAAGCTGGCTACAACCTAAAACACTTTGGTGGGATTCATATAATGTAGGTAATAAGAGAAAAAAATAAGAGAGACAGAATTTTTCACTTATAGTAAATAACATTCATAGTTCACTTACAATAAACTATAACAATGATTTTCAAATTTACATGTTCTAACACCCTTCTGGACTCCTTTTCATCCATGTTCCTTCCTGGACCACAAACCTTGATGTAATATTGGGATGATGCCTCCAAGTGAAGAAGCATTCAAAGTAAAATATATTTTAAAATCTCTATTTTAAACAATGGTCATGCATTCTTTCAAATAAAACAGCTCTGTGGAACAAACAATGCAGTTTGAAACCCAAGGGGTAGAAAAATTGATAACTGATATATTATATAATAGCAACCATTGCAATGAATAGCTCTGGTTCAAGAGACATACAAATGAGAACTATAAGTGATAGTATAAAGCAGCAGTGGTAAAATATATTGCAATAAAAAGAGTGAATAATTACTAGATTTTAATATAAGATACATAATGCAATGTCATATAAAAGAAATCTAGAAAAAATAAAAAAGTCTTAGTATTTTTATAACTGAAAAAATAGAGAGAACCACTTCTGGGATAATGATCCTTTGGTTTTGTTTATATGGACAGAACATATTTGGAGGCGACCCACTATTATAAAGCTATCAGATATTAAAGTGTGCATACATTTTTGAGAATATATATATATATATATATACTTTGTTTCTCAATTCCCAAGCAATGGGGAACAAAGACCACATATGGCTGCAGATATTTCAAATACTCATCTAGATCCAGGTGCTGTGGGCAGAAGATAAAGAAGTAGATAGCATAGTCTCAACCCTTAATAAGGCCTTTAAAATGCAGTTGAGGAGTCTAGTCTAACACACATACACATACACACAAGTACATTAGAAGAAAATAAAGCAAACAGAGAGTTACAAATGTAAGAAATGATGTAAAAGTTCAAGAAAAGTTGAGCTTAATAAGGGTTGAGTTTGACTTGGAAGGTACTTTTGGAGAAGTGTAACTTGAGATAAACTTCCAAAGTGGGTAAATGTGAATAAGCAGAAGAGAGGGCATCCTAGGTGAAGAGAGTGGTAGTGGTGTTAGGAGCAAAATTCTGGAAGTAGACTGTTTAGGGGACATTAAGAACAGTCATGCAGTGAAGAATAAAGTAAAATAAGGTACCTCTGGTACAATGAAACCAGATTATAAAGCCATTTTCAATCCAAGTGGAATTGGGCTTGGAAAAATAGATTATAGAGAACCAATGTTATTTTGGTGAAGAAAAATGACTTGATGAAAGAAATGTTCACGGACACTTAGTCTGACAGGAATTTTGGGCACAAGGGAAGGATAACTAGGAAGCTCTTGATGTGACTGGGTGGGTGTTGATAAGAGAAAAATGGTAGCAGAAGTCTTTCAAAGGAAAATTCACCAGGACTTGATAACCCCTTAACTATGAGAAATAAAGAAAAATCCAAATTTTGCTGTGAAATACTCAAGACTTCATGATCAAAGAGTAGGGCAAAATTAACACTACTGTACAATTTATCCACCAAGGACAGGCAGGCAGGTTGTTTCTCACAGTTTCTGAGTAATGTAGCCTCTCCCAATGAAGGGGAGTTGGATGTGGTCTCTCAAAATAGGATTTGCCATTGGTGGTTCTAGCAGAGACACAGAGGAAGAAGAAAGAAGGACTTAGCACCAAACCTGAAACAGAGACCAAGGCTTTATAAGAGATAGTTCCACAAAGAAAAACAAAAGACAAGAAAGAAAAATGTCTTAGAATTTTGAGTCTCCAAAATGGACCTCACCCTGATTCTCTCCAAAGAGTTTAAATTTCACAGTCACTGAGTGGCACTCCAAATCAGAATTCCTTGAAGAATAAAAGTTTGATTAACTTGAATAATTAGTGTTTCTTTTTCTCCAAATTGTTTCTCATCTCAGTAGTTTCTATTCCACAAATACCTCTCTGAATTCCTTGCATTATTCCAAACCTGATATCTGCAGATTAAGAATTTGCCTTCTTAAATTCATCAGGCCCATTTTGGGTCTGGGTATACTCAGTAAGCCAGTTTCAAAAGTAACTGGCAGATTTCTCTTCAACTGGCACTTGTAACATCACAGGGCCAACCCCTAACCCTCCCCTTATTCTGCCCAGGCAGAGCTAAACCCCACCCCTTCCAGCGAAATGGAAAAAGCGCTTGCGCATACTCCAAGCCTATTCTCCTCGCCAAGAACTGCCCCCTCTAAGTTGTTAGAGCGCAGGCGCAGCACCCTCGGTGCGTTTGAGTGGGGTTATGAGAAATCTACTGTCCAGTGAAATCTAGAAGTGATAGAATTCATCCCCCCCCCACCACCACCACTCCTTTCTTCCGAGGCAGAGGCGCCACTTCTTCCTATTCCGGGGCCAGAAGCTCATCCCCAAAGTCGCCTTATCTCTGAGCAAATCCTTTGCTTTCTGGCAGTGCCCACTGTATCGCTATTCTCAGCTCATTTGGAACCTCAAGCTGCCTTCAGCCTTCGCTCAGGAAATAGAGGAAGTTAGCTCCCCCAAACCCGCACCAGTTTGTTGTCAGCCTCATTAGGCCTCTGAACCTACAGTCCCCCCACTGGGCAGAGCATTAACTAGGTGCCTTGTTTGCCCTCCTTCACCCTTCACACCCACCCAATCTGGGTGCTTACCTCGGGCGTGATGCAGTCACGGGAGGGATCAAGGATCCCAGATCAAGCCACTGTTGGGGCCGGCGGATTCAGCGAGATTTTTCCTGGGTCTCCACTGCCTCTTCACACAATGAAATCAGCGTGTCCGATCATCAATTCTCATCATGATCGTGACGTCACAAAAGACAGCGGCCAATGGGAGCCCGAGATCAGCTCCGGACAGTCCCTGGCCCCAGCCCAGACCCAGGAGTAGGGAGGGGGAGTGGAGATGGCTGCTTGCAGTGGAGCTGCCTCTTCCCTGCACCTCTGAGCTGAGTGCAAGGCTAGGCCTCTCTGTACCTCTCCCTCCTGAATAGCTGTGAACGCCCAGCATCCCTGTAGTTATATGCTAGCCATTTGAGCAGGTGCTGTCTGGTCTTACAACTTGAGATACACTTTCAGCAGAATTATTGAAAGCTGCCAAAATCAAATGAGCACATATAGAAATTATAGTCTGTTGTGGTCAATGTTCAATTGACAGTTATATAGTCAGTATTCCTAAAGTCAAGGAAGTGTTCATCGAGCCTTTGAATTTGTCAATAAGTGATAGCACACTGTTTTATGTGACCTATTGACTATGACTACTGAAGCAAGAAATTAAAATTATGGATTCTGTTCACCTAAACTCAATCTCTGTTCTCCCAGAAGTTACTTGTGTCATCACCATTGCACCATTACAAAAAAGAAAAAAAATCTCAAGCCATATGTTACATCCTTTAACATTCATTTGATACACTCCCAAAATTTGTTGGATGTAATGAGAGATATAGAATGTATTGGTCCTCTGCTATTTTAGAATTTGCAACATTATTCAGAAAGTAAGATTAGCACAGATTTAAAAATTCACAACAATAAAGTAGAGGACATGATAATGTGCTCAGTCATGAGTGACAGACAAGCTACATCATTTAATGACTGGAGACATCAGTGAAGTGATGATAGTTGGGGAAGCATTCTATGCTGCAGTTAAAGCTTGAAATGGTCTTGGATGGTGGATAGGAGAGGATAAAAAGCACTGTCATAAAGAAGAAGAAAGAGGTAAAAGTAAAAAAGTATAGATATATATGATGTGACAAATAGAGGGTATATGATTAGGACTAGTGAATAGGACAGACTGATAATAAAAGCTTTTCAAGTAGGCAAGAACTTTGATTTTATTAAAAGCCACTAATGGTCCTGAAATAAAGGTTCCTCAACCCTCTACTACTGTCTGATGATGAGAGCAGTTAGGGTAATTAAAAAAAAAATTAGATCATGCCTAACTCCAGAATACTCAACGTCTTCCATTCATATATATTATAAAATGCAAGCTTCTTACCATAACCCAAAGATCCTGAATGATCTGGCCTTTGCCACTTTTCTGGCTTCACCTCCTGTCATTCAATCACTTTCTAATCACACTGGCCTTCTCTCCATTTTTCAGACAAATTAAGCTCATGTCCACATCGGTGCCCTTGCACCGTTGCTTCCTCTGTCTTTGAATGACCAACTCTCTCACTTGATTCAAGTCTCTACTCAAATGCAACCTCTTTAAAATTAGCATTTAATTTGTTTAAATGTAACAATTTTAAAGAAGTTACATAACTTCTTTAAAAGTAACTTCTTTATAATTTTAAAGAGATTGCACTATAACCCTATTTCAAATTATGATCTTTTCAACATTCTTTATACCTCTCTATAACTCCTTTCATTTTATTTGTATTCATAACACTTATTGCCTAAATATACTCTATATTTAGTCATTGCAAATATAAGCTCAATGAAGATAGGATTTTGGGTCTGTTTTGCTTATTATTATATTTTTGCCATCTAGAAGACTTCTGACACAAAGGAGAACAATTTGTAAGCACTTGTTGATGGAATGTCTGAATGCAAACTCTAGTTGATCCCCAATCTGATTCAATTGCAAAGTGATAATTCAGTCATCAATTTTCAATTGAATCAGATCAACTAGAGTTAGATAGTCCAGGCAGTTGTGATAATCCAGCTTCTAGAAAACTTGGGTTTATATCAAGATGTTAAGAGCAGAAATGAAGATAAATGATTAAAACTTAGACATTTTAAAGACAGAATGATAAAGGTGAAAGTGTAGATTCAGAAATGACTTACCTATGATGGATTAACACATTCATTATGAACCACTGCATATCTTGAACTTGGTTGATTTGAGACCAAAAGAAGGGCATGGTCCTTACCCATGAAAAATGTGTAGTCCAACTGACAAGAAAAGATATATATAAAACCACAGTACAAAAAGATAATTAAATTCATGTAGTTGCTCATTCTTCTTTTCCCCCTCACACTCCATATCCAAGCCATCAGTAAGTCCTATAAACTACTCCTTCAAAATATGTCCCAAATCTGAACACTGCTTACTTCCTCCGTCACTACTATACTAATTAGTCACTATCTACTCTAGCTTGAACAAATACAAAAGCTTCTTTTATGTTTTCCTATTGTATACTATTGTCTTTTAATACATTCTCTTAAGAGCATACAAAATAGTCTTTATAAAGTTGAATCATATCACTCCTCCACTTTAAAGCCTTCCAAATGTTTCCCATTACATTATCAATCAAGCCCTGAATCTTTGTTATGACTTACTTCCCACCACTTGTTTTTGCTTTGTTTCACTGTGCTACATTGGCCATAAGCTTGCCTTTACCCCTTCCTGTAAAACCTATTCCCTCTTCAGACACTAGCTATGCCTTCTTGGGAAACTCTTCTCCATATCTTTACCTAGCATATTTCTTCAATTTTAGTTGTCTGTTATATTTAGCCTCTCAGATGTATCTTCATGGATCAATTTATTTAAAAAAAGAATTCCCAAATCACTCCATCTCTTCTACTTTTTTTCTGTGATTTACTATTCTCATATCACTATGAGAAATCACACAATTTGCATACTTGTTTATTTTGCTTTTCCCCATGTAGTAAGGTCTTTATGTCTCTTATTTACTGTTATAACCCCAGGACTTATAACTGTACTTGTCATGTAATAAGCACTCAGTGAAGCTTTATTCAATAAATGGATGTAGAAAAGCATAAGTTGTGTAGTGTAGGCTAGAGTAACAAGCATTCAGAAATCATATATGCTTTTAGTACCATGTGTTAGGTATCCATACTTATCCTGTTCAGAATTTATCTGTGCTTATTGAATTTATAGGTGAAAACAATCTGGGAGAAATAACAAAAACATGGATATTAGCCAAGATTTCAAAGATCTCAAAAGAGTCAATATACAAACACAGCAGAGCTAAACAATAAGTCTTACTTTTAGGTTTACAAAAATCAGTTGTGGAATCAAAGGATAGGAAATAAATATTTAAGGTTGGGAATTTTTATATTAAAAATTATAACTTTAATATGAGTTGGTATACCATAGCTGTTAAACAAGACAATTGAGGCTTAAACTACATTAAGAAATTTTAACATCTAAAAAAAGAAAGTTAAGAACCCTACTGTCTTCTACACTGATCAGACCATATCTACTAGGTTCATCTGATAGTCCCTTATTTTAAAAAGAAAACAGGAATGAAGTGGCATCTAAAAATATATGATATAATGAAAGGCTCAAGGAACTGAGGATGCTTATTTTAAAGAGGGGAAGTCCAGGAGAAAATATAACTGTTCTCAAATATTTGGAAGACTACAGGTGCAGACATATGTGACTTATTGTGTAGTTATGCAGAAATCAAAACCAAGGCCAAAAAGAGAATTAACAAAGTTATTTAAAATTACATTGATTTATCTGGAAGAGCTGATTTTCATTAATCAGAGTCTCAATGCTTTGCTTGTAGATTACTGAGGCTGTTCTCTTACTGGTTGCTGTCCAACTTTCAAGCATTTTGCAGCTTACTGATATTTCCAATCAAAGTTGTGCATGAAAAATTGTTGAGGATATTAAAATTAGCAGTTTTCCATTTAAATCCTCTTGATTCAAAGCATAATGACAATAATTTTAAAATGAATAAATTTTAAGTTTATAGGTTCTTCATAGATTTGAATTATCCATAACAGTCTTGTTCTTAGTATTTTGGTTAAAGAGATGCCATTTGGATTAACTTCCCTCTCCTTACTGTGGGCGAGGTAAGAGTAAAATCAAAAGGAAAAATACACTCTGGCACAAAACTTTGGTGGAAAATTCCTTAGAATCATTAGTATGTCCTCTTTTGCTCTAATGATTCTGTAAATAACTTCTGCAGAATACTAAATTTCTTCTTTTTTATTTTATTTATTAAGATACCTCATTTTAAAGAAAATGTATTAATGAAACTGGTTCACCTAACATTTCTGAAATAAAGCATTTCTGAGTATATTGTTTATTTTTTGTTTGTTTTTTTGGTATGATGTATCACTAATATTCTGTTTGTTTCTACTTTAAAATGAGTGTTTTTCCAAGATCAACACCTGGGGACTTGTTAGAAATGCAAATTTGAGAGCCCAACCCACAGATTCAGAAACTGAGAGTAAGACCTAGCATCCACTGTTTTAGCAAACTCTCCAGGGAATCCTGATGTATGATAATGTAAATTCCTATGTAATAAAAGTAAGCATAAACTCATTCTTTTGTATGATTCCAATGTATTAAGCTATGAGTATAAAGGGTAATAACAGAGATAATTATATTCTGAAAACATTTATTTGTTCCTATTATGCATCAGCCACATAGAATTTACTAAAACATGATTTTTGTTCTCAAAATATTCACAGCTTAGTATAGCAGTTACAAACTTAAACAGAAAATGCAAAATAATCAGCTAGAGATGGGTGAGGTAGAGACAGGAGTCTGGGGTGAATCAAGGTAATCTGATGCTATGAATATGAGTGATGCCCTTTGCAGAGTAAAGTTGTATTTCTGAAATGTCAACATCTATATTCCTGTATAGCTTCAAATGTTTTTTTTTGTTTGTTTGTTTGTTTTACTTTTAGCCAAGATATTGAAGCCAGGATAAAGAGAGAGACTAGAGCCTCAGTTTTCTAATTTAGTAGTTGTGCAATAGCAAATTTTAACCTAATATCAAACTAAACTACAAAGCCATTGTAATCAAGACAGCCTGGTGCTAGCATAAGAACAGGCATATAGATCAGTGGAAAAAACAGAGAGCTGACAAATAAACCCACAACTTTATGGTCAATTAATGTTTCACAAAGGAGGCCAGAGCATACAATGGAATAAAGATAGATTCTTTAAAAAAATGGTGTTGGGATCATTGGACAGGTACAAGGAAAAGAAATGAAACTAGACCACCAACTTTCACTATACACAAGAATAAATTCAAGACGAATAAAAATTTAAATGTAGGTCACAAAATGATAAAAAAAAATCCTAGAAGAAAATATAAACAGTGAAATCTCAGACATCTCTCATAGCAATATTTTTGCCAATAGATCTCCTATGGCAAGGAAATAGGAAAAATAAATAAATGGAACTGCATCAAACTAGAAAACTTCTACACAGCAAAAGGAACCATCAATAAAATGAAAGGGAACCCAATGCATGGAAGAACATATTTGCCAATGATACTTATGGTAAATGGGTACTTTCCAAAATATGTAAATAATTTATACAACCCAACACCAAGAAAACAAACAACCAAATTAAAAAATGGACAAAGGACCTAAATAAACACTTCTCCAAAGAGGACATACAGATGGCCAATAGACATATGAAAAAATGCTCAAGATCACTAATCATCAGAAAGATGCAAATTAAAAACATAATGAGGTATCACCTCACACCTGTCAGAATGACTACTATCTATAAATCAACAAACAACAAGTGCTGGCAAGGATGTGGAGAAAAGGGCATAACCAATGGATACAGACACCGGGGGATGAGGGCATGAGTGGGGGGATGGAGGGACAATAGGGGGATAAGGACATATTTGTAATACCTTAATCAATAAAGGGAAAAAAGAAAGACAGTAAATAAAAACATTTACTGTTCTAAAAAAAAGAAAAAGAAAGAAAAGGGAACCCTAATACACTGCTGGTGAGAATGCAGACTGGTGCAGCCACTGTGGAAAACAGTGTGGAGTTTCCTCAAAAAATTAAAAATAAAAACTTCCTTTTAACCCATGATCTGCTTCTGGTAATATTTCACAAGAATCCCAAAATCTAATAAGAGAGTATATATACACCCCTATGTTCATAGCATCATCAAGATTTGGAAACAGCCCAAGTGTCTATCAGTAGATGAGTGGATACAGGGAATTCACACAACTTAACAAAAGGAAGATAAACAACCCAATCAATAAATGGGCAACAGACCTAAATAGAGACTTTTTGAAAGAGGACATATGGAAGGCCAACAGACAAATGAAAACATGCTCAAAGTAACTAATCATCCAAGAGATGCAAATCAAAACAGCAATGAGGTACCATCTCACACCTTTCAGAATGGCTATCATCAACAAATCAACAAATGCCAAGCACTGGCCAGGATGTGGAGAAAAAGGAACCCTTGTGCACTGCTGGTGGGAATGCAGACCGGGGCAGCCACTGTGGAGAACAGTATGGAGTTTCCCCAAAAAACTAAAAATGGAACTCCCATTTGACCCAGTGATCCCACTTCTAGGAATAAATATATCCCAAGAAACTAGAAACACCAATCAGAAAGGGTATATATGCATCCCTATGTTCATAGCAGCACAATTTACAATAGCAATGATTTGGAAACAGATTCAGTGCCCATCAGCAGATGAGTGGATTAAAACGGTGGTACATCTACACAATGAATACTATGCTGCTATTATAAGGAGGTAACTCCTAACTTTTGCAACAGCATGGATTGACCTGGAGATCTTTATGCTAAGTGAAATAAGTCATTCAGAGAAAGATACATATCACATGATCTCACTCATTTGTGGAATATAATGAACAACATAAACTGATGAACAAAAACAGATCTAGAGACAGAGAAGAATTGATCAGGCCGTCAAACTTCAGAGGGAAGGCAGGGGAGGGTGGGGGTAAGGGGGAGAGATCAAAGGAATTGAGTGCATGCCTATAAGTATAACCAATGAACACAGACACCAGGGTGGTGAGGGCATGAGCGGGGGGAGGGGAGGGCAATGGGTTGATAAGGACACATATGTAATACCTTAATCAATAAAGGAAAATGTTAAAATCCTTAATCATTTGATATTCTTTTGATAAACCACTTACCACTAAAAATATTAAAAAAAAACTAAAATTGCAATTTTAGAGATAAATTGAATAAGGAAAAAAAAAACTATCTCATTTTTACACAATTTTTACACTATTTTACCATCACTTTTATTTGTAAGGAAATCAAGTAAATGGAAGAAAGGTGAATTACCCAGGGAGAAGAGGTCAGTGATTTACAAATTATATACTATTGATAAAATAGAGGTGATGGTCATGTGAAAGTGACTATTAACAATCATGTCATTTTCAGTCCTAGGTCACAGATGAAAGTTGAAAGAGGTAAGGTTTGGCAAAGCAAATTAATAGATCCATCCAAGGGCTGGGCATAAGTCAAGGTAGAACTAGTGATCTGAGGCCTTGAGAATAGAACAAAGTAGGTACACATGGAATGTCCAATAATCAGAATCAAATAGCAAGGCCCAAATTATAGGTAGTCAGTGAAATCATGAAAGGTTAGAGATGTAACAGAAGTCACAGCAGGTAACATTCTCGATTCAGAGGTGTCAGACTGGGTTACAGAAACCAAGAACTCAGTTAAAGAAAATAACCACTAGAAATTAGGGAAAATAACATTAGGCTGTAAACTGAAAAGTGAATTAATGTTTGGAAGGAGCGAAAACATTTCATTGTATTTTTGCCTTACAAATTCACTTTTATAATTTTAAATAGAATAACTTTCTAAGCAAGTAAATTGAATTGAATTTACTCTTTTGGCATATTACTGTCCAATAGTTAAGTTATTAAGTAATGATAATATTTTAATTTATCCTAATTTTTTTATTTTACCTTTAACATTATAAAAAATAATCAAAAGCATCCTTAAATAATTTGAAGCCAGGGATAGCAGTTATATCTTCTAAGGAAGTCCATTTGAGTTGGGTAAATTAGCAGAAGAGAGTTTTAAATTTAAGCTGAGTCTAACAAAGGCTGTATGAAATATGCCAGGGTTGTCACTGAAAGTCTAAAACAAACTGCAGAAACAGAGGTGGATGCTAAAATAATGTGTAAAATATTATGGACCTAAAAGTAATGCTTGTTCAAAATGGGTGTTAAGATTGCCACAAGTCAGGCAAACTCTGTTTTAGAGACACAAGGGTTAGACCTATTTTTCATTAGTGCCTTCTTTATTCTGAACAAACTCACCTAGAGATAATGGCCAATACCCTCAAATCTTAAGGATGATCTTTACCTGGACACACATCATCTTTGGTATTCTAATATTAGAATTACAGGTCTGCCAAGGATCAAAAGTAGTCATATAGTCACATCTCCTCTTTCTAAGTAAAAATGTTCCTAAGCAACACTCTGGTAAAATTTTTAATCCGTGTACATCATGAACAATAAACTATGATGAAGACTCAGCATACATGAATAATTTAGTGTGGTAATCGAATAAAACTTATAAATCACACATTTTAAGTCTCATATCTATTTCACATTTATGAAGTTCCCACAATATTGAACACTGTACAATTCCCATATGTTGTTTCATTTAGTTTCCTAGAGAGGAGGGATTTAACTCTGTTTTAAGATGAGAATATAAATTATGAATAAATATTTTACTGATAGCAATGAAAAAATTGCAAACATTTTATTTAAATGACCTTAATTAGCTTGAGTTTTATATAGTCAACCGATCTGGGTGTTGGGGACTGATCAGGGTTGGGGCCAGCCATGGGGAGGGGCCATGCCAGCTGGGGGAAGGGTCTTCAGGCTGTTGGCGGCTGGCCCTGCACCCCATCAGGCTGGTTGGCTGCCGTGGTTCATGTCATAGCCACCGGTCATTCTGATCATTCTGGTCATTCTGCCATTCTGGTCTCTGGGCTTTATTATATATACATAACCTCATACCATATACCAAATAAATTATTTATGCATATTCTCTCATTTAAGCTTCACAACAGTGCTTTGAGAGATCATTATCCCCATTTTCAGAGGAATAACCTAGTCACAAGAGGATAACCTCACAAAACTTGAGAAAAAGAGGCAGGATTCAAATGTAATTGTGCCTAACTTTAAAGCCCAATATTTAAAAGCCCTTTTCTATATTTCCTTCTATGCTTATGTGATATCCATGTTCTTTAAAAACAGGTCATACCAGGGGGAATTTGGTTATGGACTGCAATATAGATCACACACACACACACACACACACACACACACACACACACACACACACACAGCAAAAAAAACCCAACATTTTATTTTTGTTAGGAGTGTTAACAGTGATTATGTAAAAAAAAATCCATTCTTACAGAGATGTATACCAAAATATATAGATGTGGAAAGAAGTGATATTTGGGTTTGCTTTTAAATATTTCAGCAAAAGAAAAGGTTTAGATAAAACAACATGGCAAAATGATGATTGTTGAATATGAGTTATGGATGTATGGGGTCTTCATCATTCTCTCTTTATGTTTGTGTGTATTAAACATTTTCATAATTATCACAATAGAGAAGTCATGAACCTAATATAACAAGCCCTCTATGGATAATTCTTCCTTAGTTTCACCTCAGTGCCCAAGGACAGATGTTTTCATATTCTTACCTTCTATTCAAGGGGTCCTGCACAGTGGAACTGGCTGATGCATACTCCTTATTTCCTTCCAGAAATGAGCTACTTTATATCTTGAGCATCAAAAAGTCTTGAAGGTAGTAAATTCATGACTACAAGAAGTTATAATATGCTCATTATGCCATGTCCATCTTACTAAAAATGTTACACTCCCTTCTGAAACTCTATACATTACCCTGTGGAATTCCTTATTATCTTTTTCTTTCCCCTTATCCTGTTAGTTTCAAGAGAAAACCTATCTTGTCTGTATTATTTATAGCTATATTCCAAGAATGTGGAACACATAGTAAACACTCAATAAACATTTGTTTGAATGAATTAACATGAATTAAGGGCTAGCTTAAAAATTTGGGGGTTTCTACATCTATGAAAGAAAATAATTAATACATTAAGATTATTTACTATATGCTTAACTAGGAAAAGTTAAGTTTAGGGCTCAGGAAGAAGTAGCTTTTTTTTAGTAGTTAGGAGTCCATAGTTGGCTTGAATAATATATTACTTATTTCCACTGTGAGCAATAGTTAAGGCAATGAGGATCACTAACCATCTATCTTGATATAGGGGCTTGCATGGACCAAAGCTAAGAACATTGAGTCAAACCATTATAGACTTTAGAATCTCAGAGTTTCTGAAGTATCTATAATTATTTGAGGTCACTGAAAGGTTGGTAAGAGAGCCCTAGGTCCCTTGTGCCTCAGGTAGATCAAGGTTCTTTACTCAGAATTCATTGTTGCACATTTGTTAACTGGGTCTAGGGCTGGGACTGACACCCTGCTTCAGCTTTGTTTATTCTGTCCCAAAGAAAGCAGAAAAAAAAAAGAAAGAGATATAGACAAAATGGTGGCAGAATAGACGAACATGTCCCGAGCCTTGTCCCAGAGCAGACAGAAAGAACAACTAAATAGAATAACATCCACCCCTAATTGGCGACATAGACACAGCTAGTGAGACAATTCACAGCCAGGAAGGGCAGAGGACACCTGGAGAATGATAAAATTCAGTGATCTGGGCTAGGGAGAGGTGCAGAACCTCCAAGCCCAGAGGGTGGGGGGGGGGGGATGGGGTGGGGACCGCATGCCACTGAGGCTTGTCCCTTGGGTCAGGAACAATGTCTGACTGTGGAAAGGAGGTCCATGGGACTGTTAGTGGCAGGGGATTCTAGACCTGGGTCCACAGTCACCACAGACTGAGTTCAGAGGGGGCATTAAGGATGGCTGCCTAGACCACGCAAAGCCGGGAAGAGAGGGGCTTGCAGAGGTGAAGCTCTTTCTCATCTTTGTGGTCTTTGCTTTTCTTCACTGAAGCTAGTTCATAGGACGTTTTGGATACAGACATTCACCCATGGCTGGGGTGCAGGAGGAAGTGCGGACTTATGGAGTCTGGGGAGAGGCTGGAGTGAGGAGAGGACCCAGGAGAGGTGGCCGCAAATCTGGAGCTGAGTCATACCTGATGCACTGAACCTGGGTAGCCATTTTCTCCTGAAGAGATAGCCCCTCCCTGCAGTCTCCAGGCAACAAATACAGCCACACCCGGAATGCACCCTGAGTGATACATAGGAAAAACAAATCCGAATAGTCCCTGAGAGTTCATAAGGACTGGTCTAAAGAGAGGCCTTCAGTCCCAGCAACAGGAAACTGAGAAGCCACAAGCAGTACAGAAAAGTGGGATCTTAAACCAGCCAAAGGAATGACACTTCACTTTTTCATTTTTATTTTTTATTTTATTTTATTATTATTTTATTATCTCTTTTTTTCCCTTTATTTTCCTTTTTTCATTTGTTTCTTTATTTTCTATTTTTCACATTATTTTCCCATAATTCTAAATTATTTTATTTGTTTTATCCTATTTTTTAATCCATATTTTTAAAAATGTTACTATTATTATTTTCTTCTCTTTCTCTTTCTTCTTATCCACTCATCCTCTTTCTACTTCCTCTATACTAAACTGAGGTCCTCCCCACATTCATCCAATTCTTAACCTTACTTTCTGTATATAAAATTCTGCCCCCACCCTCTTTACTGGGAATTTGGTGTTTATATAGTTTGGTTTACCTGTTTGTTCTCTGGTTTCTCTCTCTCTCTCTCTCTCTCTCTCTCTCTCTCTCTCTCTCTCTCTCTCTATATATATATATATATATATATATATATATATATATCTCCTATCTAATAAAAGAGAAACATGGTAATTAGTGTACAACCGCTACCCTTCCCATTGGCTAATCAGGGCAATATGCAAATTAACTGCCAGCCAAGATGACGGACTGCAGCCAGGCAGCTGGAAGCAAACATGAGGCTTGCTTGCTTCAGTGACAGAGGACTCTAACGTTCCCCACCTGCCTCTGCCGGCCTCTGAGCTGCAACTCTAAGCAACTATGTTACAAATATAGAAGCTAAACAAAACCTCAGAAACCTGCTTTAGTCGCTGGGCTTCAGCCAGCAGGATCTCAACATTGTTTCAAATACAGAAGGTAAAAAAAGGCCAGAAACCTGCTTTCAGCAGCGGAGGCCTAAGAGCTGGAGCCTCAGAGCTAAAGCTGGCCCAGAATAAAAAAAAAAAGAAAAAAAGGAGCGGTTGGGAGCTTCAGTCACCCGCCAGCCTGAAAACAGCCCTCAGCCCCTCACCCAGACTGGCCAGGCACCCCAGTGGGGACCCACACCCTGAAGGGTGTGTGACCAGCTGCAAACAGCCATCATCCCCTCATCCAGGATGGCCAGGCACCCCAGTGGGGACCCCCACCCTGATCCAGGACACCCTTCAGGGCAAACCAGCCAGCCCCCACCCATGCACCAGGCCTCTATCCTATATAGTAAAAGGGTAATATGCTCCCCAGCACCGGGATCAGCGTGACAGAGGGCAGCGCCCAAACCCCCTGATTGCCCAGCGGCTCTGTGTGTGACAGGGGGCGGGGCCACAACCTCCATATCCGCTCTGCTCTGTTCATGACAGGGGAAGGCGCCTCAACCCCCTGACAGCCCTGCTCTGTGCCTGATAGAGGGGAGCTCCCCAACCCCCTGATTGCCCTGCAGCTCTGTGTGTGACAGGCTGCGGCACCCCAACCCCCTGATCGGCCCTGCTCTGGGTGTGACAGGGTGCGGCGCCCCAAATTCCCCCCACGAGCCCTGCTCTGTGTGTGACGGGGTAGAGCCATAACCTCCCCATCGGCCCTGCCGTGAGTGTGACAGGGTGCGGCGCCCCAACCCCCTGATCCGCCCTGCTCTGTGTGACGGGGGTGGTGCCCCAACTCCCCTATTGGCCCTGCTCTGTGCATGACAGGGGGGAGCTCCCCAACCTCCTGATCGACCCTGCTCTGTGCGTGACAGGGTACGGAGCCCCAACCCCCCTGATGGGCCCTGCTCTGTGAGTGACAGGGGGCATTGCCCCAACCCCCTGATTGTCCCTGCTCTGTGCGTGACCGGGGTGGTGCCCCAACTCCCCAATCAGCCCTGCTCTGAGCCCAACCAGGGGCTGCACCTAGGGATTGGGCCTGCCCTCTGCCACCTGGGAGCAGGCTTAAGCCAGCAGGTCGTTATCTCCTGAGGGGTCCCAGACTGTGAGAGGGCACAGGCCGGGCTGAGGGACCCCCCCTTCTCCCTTCCCCCCGAGTGCACAAATTTTTGTGCACCAAGCCTCTAATATATAATATATATATATATACATATATTTCCTTCTTTCTTTTTCCTCTGTTTATTTTCTTTCATACCATTTTTTCACTCTTTGATATTATTTGTATTATCTTTTCTCTCCCCTAATTCTATTTTCTCTGGTGGTCACTTCTATTGGGGTTATCAGTGTTATGATTACATTTGTGTTTTGTTCTCTTTATGTCATGTCTTGTCAAGCTGAATTTTATCCTATTTGGCCAATGTGGTAGAGAGCAAGCCACATAACCAGACACCTGGAGAGAAGACTCCATTCACAAACGGGTGACTAACACTCCAGACCCAACTACAGAGGCAGAAAAAAGGCAGCAGTGAGGGAGAGAGCATGAGTGAATGAGGGAGCAAAAGAGGAGTGTGTGGTAATGTGGGGTGTGTGTGTGTGTATGTGAGTGAGGCACAGTTAGATCCTGCAGGACTTTTAGGGGAAGGCTGCCTGGGCTCTCCTAACTAGGCAGCATCTGCTACCATTGCAAACACTCCCAGAGCAGCTGGCTATTCCTCAGAGACCTCATCTTTTTTTAAAAAATATATTTTATTGATTTTTTTTTACAGATAGGAAGGGAGAAGGATAGAGAGTTAGAAACATTGATGAGAGAGAAACATCAATCAGCTGCCTCCTGCACACCCCCTACTGGGGATGTACCCACAACCAAGGTACATGCCAATGACCGAAATCGAACCTGGGACCCTTCAGTCCACAAGCCGACACTCTATCCACTGAGCCAAACCAGTTAGGGCGAGGCCTCATCTTTTTGAATGGGAAAGCTACTGTGACTGGGAGCCCAGCCTCACCTCCACCCAGGGTGCCCTCAGATAACACCTGGGACTCTACAGCCACCCCTGCCAGGAACCTGCTACCTCGGCTGTGGTCCCATGGTCACTGAGACGCCAGCCACCTTGGGCACAGGCTCCTGTGAGTTCCAGAGGGCATTCCCCTCTGATTGGCCCAATGCTTTAGCCCAGAGCACTTTGATCATGTGAGCAGCAGACACGTGAGCAGCCGCCTCCTGTCTGAGGAGAAGCAACCCTGAGAGCAGCCCACCCCAGGCTGAGGAGTGGCAGCCTCACCAGGCCTGCCCCCATCCAAGGAGCAGCAGCTGTGCATGTGGCCTGCCCCCTATCCTAGGAGCAGCAGCCGCACGAGCAGCCCACCCCCAATCTGAGGAGCAGCAGCTGTGCATGCAGCCTATGCCCATCCTAGGAGCAGCAGCCATACAAGCAGCCCACCCACCTCTGAGGAGGGCAGCCACATGCAGCCCACACCAGTCTGAGGAGAATCAGCCACATGAGCAGTCTATCCCCATCTGAGGAGCAGCAGCCTCACACGCAGCTCACTCCCATCCAAGGAGCAGCAACCTTGCAAGCAATCTGCTCCCTTCCAAGAATCAGCAGCCATGTGAGCAGCCTGACCATCAGAGGAGCAACAGCTGCACAAGCAGCTCACCCCAGTCCAAGGATCAGAAGTCATGTGGGCAGCCCACACCCGTGTGAGGAGCAGCAGCTCCACGAGCAGTGTGCCCCCATTCGAGGAACAGCAGTTGCTCAAGCAGCCTGCCCACATCTGAGGAGCAGCAGCTGTGTGAGCAGTCTGCGCCCATATAAGGAGAAGCAGCCTTGTGAGCAACCTTCCCCTGTCCAAGGAACAGCATCCTCACAAGCAACCCACCCCCGTTCAAAGAGTAGCAGTCCCTGCAAACAGCCGACACCCATATGAGGAGCAGCTCATGAGTAGTCCACCCCCGTCCTAGGAGCAGCAGCCGCACAAGCAGCCTGCCCCTGTCCAAGGAACAGCAACCCCTGAGCAGCCCACTCCATCTGTGGAGAAGGAGCCATACAAGCAGCCCGCCCCCATCTGAGGAGCAGCAGCCCTGTGAGCAGCCTACCCCCATCTGTGGAAAAGAAGCCGCATTAGCAGCCCGCCCCCATCTGAGGAGCAGCAGCTTGTGAGCAGCCTCCCCCCAACAAGAAGAGGAGCCACCACTGCTGCAAATAGCACCCACCAGAGGAGCCACTGCCAGCAGAAAAGCAGCTCCTGCTGCAACCGCCCAAGGAGAAGCCGCCGACCAAGGAGACATTGCCACCCAAGGAGCAACCCCTGCACGACTCAAAACCTAGGTCCTTTGGTGAGAACAAAAGAAACCCCCAAAGGAAAGAAAAGGAGGAATCCTCAGAAAAACAGCTAAGTGAAATGGAGGCATACAATATGTCAGAAAAAGAATTCAGAATAAGGGTCATACAGTTCATAACCAGATGGATGAAAAAAATCAACAACTTATGTAAGAATCAAGAAGAAATAGTGATATAGCTGCAATAAAAAACACCATGGAAAGTTTCAACAAGGCTAGGAGAAGCAGCAGACCGAATTAGTGAATTAGAAGACAGGGAAGCAAAACACCCACAATCTGAACTATAATTGGAGAAAAAGAATTATAAGACAGGAGGAGAGCCTAAGGGAACTTTGGAACAACATGAAACAAAGCTATATACGAATAATAGGGGTGCCAGAATGACAGGAAGAGGAACAAGGGTTAGAAAACATATTTGAAGAAATTATGTCAGAAAACTTCCCTGATGTGGAGAAGAAAAAAGTCACATAAGCACAGAGTCCCAAATAAGATGAATCTGAAAGATTCACACCAAGACACATCATAATTATGATGGCAAATGTTCAAGACATAGAATCTTAAAGGCTGCAAGAGAGAGACAGAAAGTTATGCACAGGGATCTCCCATTAGATTATCAATTGATTTATCAACAGAAACACATCAGGCCAGAAAAGAATGGAAGTAAATTTACAAGTGATGCAAAGCAAGGGACTGAATCCACAAATACTCTATCCAGCAAGGCTATCATTCAAAATTGAAGGGGAAATAAGGAGCTTCACAGACAGAAAAAAAAAGGCTAAGGGAGATTATCACTACCAATCCAGCAGTGCAAGAAATGCTAAAGGGACTATTATAAAAATATAAAGAAATAAAAAGGGAAGAAGAAACAGGCACGAAAAAATTAAAATGGCTACAAACAATTACCTATCAATAATAACTTTAACATAGATGGAATAAATGTTCCAATCAAAAGACATTGAGTGGCTGAATGGATAAAAAAAACATGACACATATATATACTGTCTACAAAAGACCCACCTCAGAAAAAGTGACTCACACAGACTAAAAGTGAAGGGATGGAAAAATATCTTTCAGGAAATTGGAAATGAAAAAAAAAAATCTGGGGTAGCAATACATATGTCTGAAAAAATAAGCCTCAAAGTGAAAGCCATAACAAGAGATAAGGAAGGTCACTTCATAATACTAAGGGAATCAATGCAATGAGAAGATATAACCCTGATAAACATATATGCACCCAATGCAGGAGCACACAAAAACATAAAAATACTCCAGGAAGACTTCAAGGCAGAGATCGACAACAATACAATCATAGCAGGGGACTTTAATACACCACTGACATCACTGGATAAATCCTCTAGACAAGAAATTAGCAAAGAAACAGCAATCCTAAATGACTCACTAGATTAGATGGACTTAATTGACATCTTCAGAACATTTCACCCGAAAGCTATGGAATATATGTTCTTCGCAAGTGCACATGGGACATTTTCAAAGATAGACAACATATTGGGTCACAGGCAAAATCTCTCCAAATTCAAGAAGATTCAAACCATACCAAGCATCTTCTCAGACCACAATAGCATAATATTAAAAATAAACTACAATAAAAACAATCCAAAAATTCAAACACTTGAAAGCTGAATAGCATGCTATTTAACAACGATTGGGTTACCAAAGAGATCAAAGAACAAATGAAAAACATCCTGGAAATGAATGACAATGAAAACACAGCAATCCAAAATATATTGGACACAATGAAGGCAGTCCTCAGAGGGAAGATTATAGCTCTACAGGTCTACATCAAAAAACAAGAAAAAATGGTAGTGAATCATCTAACCCTACAGCTCAAGGAATTAGAAAGAGAGCAAAAATAAAAACCCAGAGTGAGCAGAAGGAAGGAGATACTAAAGATCAGAGCTGAAATAAATGACATAGAGACCAAAAAAAAAAATACAAAAGATCAATGAAACCAAGAGTTTTATATTTGACAGGATAAACAATATTGATGAAACTCCAGCCAGGCTCACCAAGAAGCAAAGAGAGATGACCCAAATAAACAAAATCAGAAATGAAAAAGGCAAAATAACAACAGACCCCACAGAAATACAAAGGATTGTTAAAAGTAATATGAACAACTCTATTCCAACAAACTAGACAACATGGAAGAAATGAACATGTTCCTAGAAAAATACAACCTTCCAAAACTCAATCAGGAAGAATTTAAAAATCTCAATGGGCCTATAACTATGGAAGAAATTGAAGCAGTCATCAAAAAGCTTCCAGCAAACAAAAGCTCGGGGCAAGAAGGCTTCACTGGGGAGTTTTAACAAACATTCAAGGAAGAAATAAAACCTATCTTCTTCAGACTATTCCAAAAAATTCAAGAGGAAGGAACACTTCCAAGCTCATTCATGAAGCCAGCATTACCTTAATACATAAACCAGATATATACAACGCAATGAAAGAGAATTGTAGGCCAATATCTCTCATGAACATAGATGCCAAAATCCTCAACAAAATTCTAGCAAATTGGATCCAGCATTACATCAGAAAGATCATGCACAATGACCAAGTAGGATTTATCCCAGGGATGCAAGGATGGCAGAATATCCACAAATCAAGAAATGGTATACATCACATAAACAAATTGAGTGATAAAAATCACATCGTCATATAAGTTGATGCAGAAAAAGCATTAGACAAAGTCCAACGTCCTTTCTTGATAAAAACTCTCAGCAAAGTGGGAATAGAAGGATCATACCTCAACATAATAAAAGCCTTATATTACAAACCCACAGCCAATATCATACTCATTGGGAAAAATCTAAAACCATTTCCCCAAAGAACACGAACAGAACAGGGATGCCCACTCTCACCACTCTTGTTCTACATAGTACTAGCAGTACTAGCCATTGTGATCAGACAAGAAAAAGAAATAAAAGGCATACAAATTGGAAAAGAAGAAGTAAAACTGTCCTTATTCGCAGATGACATGATGCTGTACATAGAAACCCAAAAGATTCCATCAAAAAATTTTAGACTTATTAAATGAATTCGCCAATGTAGCAGGATACAAAATTAACACCAAGAAATACATGGCATTTTTATACACCAAAAGTAAACTTACAGAAATAGAGACTAAAAAACAATCCCATTTACCATCGCACCAAAAAAAATTAAGATACCTAGGAATGAACTTAACTAAGGAGGTAAAAGACATGTACTCAGAAAATTACAGGACTCTGAAAAAAAGAAATAGATGAAGACATAAACCAATGGAAGAACATACTATGTTCATGGATGGAAGAATCAACATCATTAAAATGTCCATACTACCCAAAGCAATCTATACATTCAATGCACTCCCCATTAAAATACCAATGGCACATTTCACAGACCTAGAACGAACTCTTCAAAAATTCATATGTAATAAAAAAAAATACCCCAAATAGCTGCAGCAGAACCCTCGTGCACTGCTGGTGGGAATGCAGACTGGGGCAGCCACTGTGGAGAACAGTATTGAGTTTCCTCAAAAAACTAAAAATGGAACTCCCATTTGACCCAGTGATCCCACTTCTAGGAATATATCCCAAGAAACTAGAAACACCAATCAGAGAGGATATATGCACCCCTATATTCATAGCAGCACAATTTACCATAGCTAAGATTTGGAAACAGCCTAAGTGCCCATCAGCAGATGAGTGTATTAAAAAGCTGTGGTACATCTACACAATGGAATACTATGTTGTGGTACAGAAGAAGGAATTCTTACCATTTGCAACAGCATGGATGGAACTGGAGAGCATTATGATAAGCAAAATAAGCCAGCCAGAGAAAGATAAATATCACATGATTTCACTCATTTATGGAATATAATGAGAAACATAAACTGATGAACAAAAACAGATCCAGATACAGAGAAGCATCTTTCAGACAGTCCAACCTTAGAGGGAAAGTAGAGGAGGATGGGGGAGAGGGGAAGAGATCAATCAAAGGACTTGTACTCATGCATATGAGCCTAACCAATGGACACAGACAACAGGGGAGTGAGGGCATGAGTGAGGGAGTTGGGGGGTAATGGGGAGATAAGGACACATATGTAATGGCTTAAACAATAATAAATAAATACATAAATAAGTAAATAAATAAATAAATAAATAACCATCGTATATTTGCAACATGGAATACTATGCAGCTGTAAAAGAGAATAATATCTTACCCTTTGAGACAGCATGGAGGGACCTGGAGAATATTATGCTAAGCCAAATAAGCCAGTCAGAGAAAGACAATTATCATATGATCTCACTCATATGTGGAATCTAATGAATAAAATATACTGATGTGCAAAATAGATCCAGAGAAATGGAACAGACTGATGAATCTCAGAGGAAGCTGGGGGTGGGTGAGGAGAGATTAATCAAAGAACTTATATGCATATATGCATAACCCATGGACACAGACAATGGTGTGGTGAAGACCTGGGCTGGAAGGGGGGATGGGTGCAGGATGAAGGGGATCAATGAGGGAAAAATGGGACATCTGTGATACTTTTAACAATAAAGATAAATTTAAAAATAAAAAATAAATATTTTTTTTCTTTATTGATTAAGGTATTACATATGGGTCCTTATCTCCCCATTACCTCCCAACCTCCTCACTCATGCCCTCACCCCCTGGTGTCTGTGTCCATTGGTTAGGCTTATATGCATGCATACAAGTCCTTTTGTTGATCTCTCCTCCTTACCCCCATCCTCCCCCACCTTCCCTCTGAGGTTTGACAGTCTGATCAATGCTTCTGTGTCTCTAGTTCTGTTTTTGTTCATCAACAATTTCTAATATTGCTATCCAATGCTCTAGAAAATTTTAATGCTAAAGTGTACTTTATCAACAGCAAATCAGTCCCTTTAGTAGAGGTAGAGAACGCGTAGGCACTGAGACCATGATAAGGATAGAAGATAAAGAGGATTGGGCGTTACAGAGAAAGGGCGAAAACAAAGACACATTTTGACTATATTTCAATTTAAGGCATGAATAATCCAGTTCCTACATGATTGCACTCTTAAGTATCTCTCTAAAATGTTGCACTTTCAATCTCTATGACAAATATTAACATTGAAGAAAAATAAACTTTTAATAAATAATAGGTAAAGACCTTAAGAAAAGTTACCTGACATTGGAGGAGCTAGAATAGGAATAGAGTATGTTACTTGTTTTATTTATTTATTTATTTATTTATTTATTTATTTATTTATTTATTTATTTATTTATTTTTAAATTCTTAATTGTTTAAAGTATTACATAAGTCTCCTTTTCCCCCCATTGACCTCTCCCCAGCTGCTCCCACCCCCAGCACATGCCCTCACCACCCTACTGTCTGTGCCCATTGGTTATGCTCATATACAAGCATGCAAGTCCTTTGGTTGATCTCTTACCCCCTCCTCCATGCCTTACCTCTTAGGTTGCATGGTGTGTTCAATGCTTCTATGACTCTGGCTCTATTTTTGTTCATCAGTTTATGTTGTTCATTACATTTTCACAAATGAGCCAGTTAGAGACTGATAAATATCACGTGATCTCACTCATTTGTGGAATGTTACTTGTTTTAGAAGGATGAAGTGAACATGCTACCACAACACCTGAAATTTCTTATAGGTGTGGAGAAACTATTAGATCATGTGCAAAAAGGATTAGGCGTACTTCTTTGTAAGTAACTCATTTTTAAGTAATATATAAATTTAATGAATGACTAGTGTTAATGTATGGAAAGTATTTTTAAAGCCTATGTTCTTTAAATGAAAGCATGTTCTTTTAAATTAAATCATATGTTAGTTATTGACACTACCTTACAAGCCACAACTGTATAAAAATGAATATCATACCTTCACAAAATAAGAAAGGCAAGAATATTATAGGCACCTTAAACCTATAGAGAAGGAATTTCTAAAAATAAGAAAAATTTATCATAAGTAATAATATGCTCAGAAGAAGAGGAAGAAGAAGAAGAAGAAGGAGGAGGAGGAGGAGGAGGAGGAGGAGGAGGAGGAGGAGGAGAGGAGGAGGAGGAGGAAGAGGAGGAGGAGGAGGATCCAGGAGGTGCTACATAGGGAAGAACAAATTGGGAAGGTACTACAAAATTCTAACAGGCATGCCATTGGTGAAATACTACAAATGTCCCAAGGGCCTTGAAATGGGCTACCATTTTCACTGTAGTTAAGCTTATTAATGTAAATTTTCCAAGCTACAAGACAAAATTAATTTGGTTACACTCACCTTAAAGTAATTAAATGCTTAAATGTCTCCACCTCCACCACTACAATCATTCACTCACTCCCTGGCTTATACTCCCCAGTAAGAGAAATAATAATGACTAAAACAAAATGGAGTCCTTAAAGCCATACAATTAGGCATGTACATAATTCCATGAGATGGGGCTTTTATCAAATCAGGTCAAAGAAATATAAATAGTAGTAGACTAATACAATATCCCTTTTCTTGTCAAGTGGTTGATGTGGTAAGATAGGACTGAGAAACATTGGACCAGGATAAAGCAAAAGGAAAAGTTGATGTGGGCAATTTAGAAAATTTTGTTGCAGAAAGAAGACTCAGGGAAAGGGAAGACACAGAACAGGTACTTCAAACTTCTCTTTAACCTGAACACTGGGCTGAAGGAGCAAGAGTGGCCTTGAGGCTCATATATAATTTGGCCCAGCTTTTTGGAACATCTTAACTGTGTATATTTATTAATATAAACTTGGGAGACTCCTAGTTCCAATATTATTGTCACAATAATGAAAACTCTCTCACTATGGTGCAACTAGAAGTGCTGGGAAAATAATCGCATCCTTTTAAATGCATAAATGAGTTTGCAAAAATGCAAGGAAATGATGTCCATTGCCATAATGAGAGGTTAGGTTATTCTCAACAACATTTACTAAGAATATGAATTAAAATACTGTATAAAATATTGGTATTTGGAATCTCTTTAGAGGAAACAAAGAAATGATAAGATAGGAACTGTCAGACAAAATTTAAAGGAAAAGTGATCATCTAGAGAGGTAAAAACACAGGTCATTTGACCTTGAGAGTATTTGGCAGTCCAGGAAAATTTGAACTTTGTAAACTGGGTCCTCTAAGTATAGAATCTCAGGGTAATAGTAAACCACAAGGATATTATTTTTGTTATGCAAATACACATTACCTGAATCACCCAGATAACCTTAAGCTATAAATTTAGTTTAACAAGTTAACAGACATATAGTGTCTCTAAACATCCAGAAGCATATGCCAATTCTCGCTTGGTGAAGTTACCTTTATTCTAGGTCAGTGGTCGGCAAACCGCGGCTTGGGAGCCACATGCGGCTCTTTGGCCCCTTGAGTGTGGCTCTTCCACAAAATACCACGTGCGGGCACACACTTACAGTGCGATTGAAACTTCATGGCCCATGCGCAAAAGTCGGTTTTCGGAAAGGAGATAGACAAAACAAGTATACAAGACAAGACAAGTGTGGATGGGAGAGCTGGAAGGGATCGACCTCAGGGAACGTACCTCAATCACATTGAGGACGTTTTTAGCAAAGGCCAGCTTAGGAGTACCCTAATTAAGTTAATAACAATGTACCTACCTATATAGTTTAAGTTTAAAAAATTTGGCTCTCAAAAGAAATTTTAATCATTGTACTGTTGATATTTGGCTCTGTTGACTAACGAGTTTGCTGACCACTGTTCTAGGTGAACAACACAAAATGATAATAACCCAGGTACTGACAGTGAAAACCAATGGAAAAAATAATAAATCCACAAGAAAGCTTAAGTTATTAAAGTTATCAGAAATACAATTATAATAACTATTTACTAGGCTCAAAATATTAAAAGAGAATTATTAACAATTTTGGAGGGAACAAGACACTATAAAATGTGGCAAAGCAGATTTGACAAAGCAGATTTGATTGAATTTATTGTAAAAAGTACAATAGCAAAAATGTAAAAACAAATAAAATATAGGGCATTTGTGGGATATTAGACATAACTAAAGAAAGAATTTGTACTGTAACATAAGAATGAAGAAATGAGCTATGATGCACACATAAAGAGATAAAAAATATTGAAAATATGAAAGAAAGGTATAAGGCAAAAAACAAACAAACCATAAAACAACAAAAAACAATAAGAAGGTCTAACATGGTTAATTAGAGTCCCAGAAGGAGGTAAGATAAAGAAAAGGTAGAAGCAATTTGAAATAGGTATCGGTTATGAGTTTCCCAGCAATGGCAAAATAAACCAAAGATTCAAGAGGCTTAATGAAACCTATAAAAAAGATAAATGAAGAAAAACAACACCACTTCATAAATGGTATAATTATTTATTCACTACACAGTAAAACTCAAATAAATATAAAATAAAAAAGAAGCAAAATAAAGTAAATATTTCTGCTACGAAAAAAAGAGAAAGAAACCCACACGTAGATGTCATAATAAACAGCCAAATACCAAAGAGAACATGTTAGTGACAGTCTAAGAAAAAAGAGACTATCATCAAAGGAGTGGCAGCCCTGACCGGTTTGGCTCAGTGGATAGAGCGTCAGCCTGTGGACTGAGGGGTCCCAGGTTTGATTCTGGTCAAGGGCATGTACCTTGGTTGCGGGCACATCCCCAGTAGGAGGTGTGCAGGAGGCAGCTGATCGATGTTTCTCTCTCATCGATGTTTCTGGCTCTCTATCTCTCTCTCTTCCTCTCTGTAAAAAAAATCAATAAAATATATTTTTTTTAAAAAAAAAGGAGTGGCAGATTAACTGATTATGGCTTTTCAATAACAACAATGGAAATCAAGACAATGGGATAATATGGACATTGTTCTGAAAATTAAAAATAAAAACACTGCCAATTTAGAACTCTATATCCAGTAAAATATATCTTTCAAGGAGAGTGTAAAATGAAAATATTATCAGACAAAAGTAAACTGAGTTATCACACACCAACCCTCACAAAGAAATATTTAAGGAATGATTTTAAGGCAGAATGATAAATAATCATAAATAGAAGAAATAAAGAGAAAAGAAAGCACTAAACATATGCATAATTTTAAATGAATATTTACAGCACAAAACAGTAATAATGTCTTGTGCAATTCAATTTTTAAGAAGGTTTCAAATTAAAATATGTGAAATCAATAACATAAGTTGAAAGGGAATAACTAAAATTAAAGCACTGCAAAGTTTTTTTAGATTGCTTGGGAGGAGAATAAATATTTTTGCTTACTTTAGACTTTTATTTTTTTAAGTGTAAGTGTTACAGTTCATGGAGTAAACACTAAAAGATGAGAAATAGAATCTATAGTTTCCAAACAAATGTCAGCAAATAACTTAAAAGATAAAAACAAAATCAATGATAAAAAGTATATAAGGATGAAAAAAAATTGTCAGGCAAAACACAAAGCACTATATATATATATATATATATATATATATATATATATATATTCAAATATATCAATGATTACATTAAATGTAGTGAATTTATACTCCATTTCAAATGTAAAGATTGTAAATTTGTCGGGAAAAATCTAAATATATGATGTAAAAGAGGGCCATATAAATTCTAAGGCTAAGGAAAAGTTGTAAGTTAGAAAACAGAAAAATGTAAACTGTGAAAATTTTAATTTTTAAAAAGAACAATAACTTTATTTATTTATTTATTTATTTATTTATTTATTTATTTATTTACCAGAGGCCTGGTGCCCGGATTCATGCACATTGAAAGAAAATTAATTAGAAGCAATATTTTAGAGGCCTGGAAGGGGCTGCAGGAGATTGGCTCCAAGGTGTTTCTGCCCCCCCCCCCCTTGCCCAGTCCCAATTGGCCAGACCCCAGCAGAAAGCTAACCTACCAGTAGCAGTGTCTGCCTTTTGGTGGTCAGTGTGCATCACAGTAACTGGTCGAACAGTTGAAAGGTCGGACACTTAGCATATTAGTCTTTTACTATATAGGATAATTTTATTTATTTTTTCCTTCTTATTTTCATTGAATGTATTGGGGTGATGTTGGTTGATACAAATATATATATTTGTAAACCAGCAGTCGGACATCTCTCTCAATCCAGGACTGCTAACTCCTAACTGCTCACCTGCCTGCCGGCCTGCTCACCCACACCTGCATCCCCTGCCAACCTGAATTCCCCCAACTGACCCCCCAGCCAGACTGCTTGCCCCCAACTGCCCCCCCTCCGCCGGCCTGCTCGATCCCAACTGCCCTCCCCTGCCAACCTGATGTCCCCTAACCACCTCTGCCTCTACCCCGCCACCATGGCTTTGTCAAGAAGGTCTCCTGGTCTAATTAGCATATTACAATTTTATTAGTATAGATATTTCTGGTGTACAATTATATAATACATCATCTGTATATTGTATTTGTCCACTAAGTAAAATCTCCTTTAGTCACTGTTTATACCCATTTTACACTCTTCTATCTCCCCTGATCTTCCTTTCCCTCTGGTAATCATCATACTGTTATCTCTATGAGATTATTTTTGGTTTTTTGTGGGTTTTCTTTGTGTGTGTGTGTGCTGAATCCCTTCACCTTTTACACTCAGCTTCCCAACACCCTTTTCATCTAACAGCATCAGTCTGTTCTGTGTCTAAGGGTCTGTTTCTATTTTGTTTGTTAGTGTATTTTCTTCGTTAGATTCCAAATATAAGTGACATCATATGGTCATTATGTTTCTCTGTCTGGCTTATTTCACTTAGCATATTAATCTCCAGGTCCAATGCAAAAAGTAAGATTTCCTTCTTTTCCACAGCCAAGTAGTATTCCATTATGCACCTCTTTTTTATCCACTCATCTACCGATAGATGCCTGGGCAGCTTCCAAATCTTGGCTATTGTAAATTACACTGCAATGAACATAGGGATGCATATATTCTTTCCAATTAGTATTTCAAATTTCTTTGGATATATTCCCAAAAGTGATATCACTGGGTCATACAATGGAGCCATTTTAATTTTTTGAGGTAACTTCATACAGCTGCACAAGTCTGCATTCCCACGTACAGTGACAGAGGGTTCCATGTTCTCCACATCTGCACCAACCCTTGTTCTTTGTTCATTTAGTGATAATAGCCATTCTGACAAGTGTGAGGTGATATCTCATTGTGATTTTAATTAGCATTTCCCTATTAGTGACATCAAGCATCTTTCCTATATCTATTGACCATATGTATGTCATCTTTGAAGAAGTTTGTGTTCAGGCCCATTGCACATTTTTAATTGATTGTTTTGTTTTTCCTAGTATTGCATTGTATAAATTTTGGAAATTAACCCCTTATTAGATGTATCATTGGTGAATATGTTCTCTCATTTAGTGGTATTTCTTTTCATTTTGATGTGGTTTCTTTGCTGTGCAAAAGTGTTTTATTAGTTTATTTTTCTTTTGTTTCCTTTGCCCAAAGATATATATCAGCAAAAAATATTGCTACAAGAAGTGTCCAGTAGTTTACTACCTGTTTTCAACTAACATTTTTGTGGTTTTGAGTCTAACAATTAACTCTGTAATCTACAGTGAGTTCATTCTTGTGTATGATGTAAGAAAGTAGTCTAATGTTGTTTGCACATATATACCCAATTTCCAAGCACCATTTTATTGAATAAACTATCTTTACCCTATTTTATTTTCTTGCCTACTTTGTCACATATTAATTAACCATAAAGACATAGGTTTATTTCTGGGCTCTCTCTACTCTTCCATTGATCGATATGTCTGTTTTAATGCCAGTACCATGCTGTTTTGATTACTATGGCCTTTAAGTATAGTTTGATATCAGGTAGTGTGATTCTTCCAACTTTGTTCTTCTTTCTCAATATTGCTGTTAACTATTCGAGTTTATTTTTGTGGTTCCATACAAACTTTTATCTTTTTTTTTGTCCAGATGCACACACTTTTAATTTTATTTATTGTTGACAATTATTACAGATATCTACCATTAATCCCCTCCTTTGCCTCTCTTCAGCCAACCCCTGCCTCAACCCAGGCCTTTACCCCACTATTGTCTGTGTCCAAGCATATAAGTTATTTAATTGATCTCTTTCCTCCCTCCCCATTCCCTTGGAGAATCCTCAGTCTGTTGCATGATTCCATTTCTCTGAATCTATTGTTTTTAGTTTATTTTGTTCATTAGATTCAACATATAAGTAAGGTCATGTGATACGTGTCTTTCTCTGTCTGGCTTATTTCTCTTAGCATAATACTCTCTATGTCCCTCCAGTCTGTCTCAAAGGGTAACATACCCTTCTTTTTCATAGCTGCCATAGTATTCCATTGTGTAAATGTACCATAAATGTTTTAACCACTCATTTACTGATTGGCAATTGTGCTGTTTCCAGATCTTCACTATTACAAATAATGATGCTATGAACATTGGGTTGCATATATTCTTTCTGATTGGTGTTTCAGGATAATTGGGATATATTCCCAGAAGTAAGATCACTGTGTCAAACGATAGTTCCAGATATAATTTTTTTGAGGAAACTCCATACTGTTTTCCATAGAGGCTGCACCAGTATGCATGCCCACCAGCAGTGTACTAGGGTTGCCTTTTCTCCACATCCTTGCCAGCACTTGTTTGTTGATATATTGATGGTAGCCATTCTGGCAATTATGAGGAGATACTTCATTGTAGTTTTAATTTGTAACTCTATGATGATTAGTGATGTTGAGTATGTTTTCATATGTCTGCTGGCCATCTGTATGTCTTCTTTGGAGAAGTGTCTATTCAGGCCTTTGTACTTTTTTTAATTGGATTCTCTCTCTTGCTGGTGTTGAGATGTATGAGTTCTTTGTATATTTTGGAAATTAACCCTTTATCAGATGTGTCATGGGCAAATATGTGCTTCCATACAGTGGCTTTCATTTTAATTTTAATGATGCTTTCTTTTACAGTGCAGAAGTTTGTAAGTTTGATATAGTACCATTTGTTTATTATTTACTCAGAGTTGTACCTGTAAAAATACTGCTACATGAGATGTCTGAGATATCACTGCCTATGTTTTCTTCTAGGATTTTATGGTTTCACAACTTACATTTAAATCTTTTATCAATTTTGAGTTTATTCCTATTTATGGTGTAAGTTGGTGGTCTAGTTTCATTTTGCATTTTTGTATGTACTTGACCAAGTTTCCCAACACGTTTATTGAAGAGACTATGTTTTCTCCCTTGTATGCTTTTTCCTCCTTTGTCAAATATTATTTGACCAGATTGGCATAAATCAATATCTGGGGTCTCAGTTCTGTTCAATTAGTCTATATGTCTGTACTTGTGCCAATACCAGGTTCTTTTTATTTCAATCGCTATGTAGTATAGTTTTATATCCAGTATTGTGATCCCTTCAACTTTGTTCTTCCTCAAGAATGCTGTGGCTATTCTGGGTCATTTTTGGTTCCATATAAATTTTTGAAATATTTGTTCTAGAGTTTTGAAATATGCCTTTGGTATTTTAATTGGAAATGTGTTGAATCTGTAGATAGCTTTGGGTAGTAGGGCAAAGCATTTTTTTTTTAATTTTATTGGGGTGACATTAGTCAATATGAACATATAGGTTTCATGTATGGGTTACTAATTTATAAAATCTGTATATAGGACCATGTGTCCACCACCCAAAGTCAAATCTTCTCCCGTCACCTCATATTGGGACCCCTTTCTCCCCCCACCCCACTGTTTATAAGTTTCAGTTTTACATTCCACATATGAGTAAAATCATATAACTCTTAGCTTTTTCTGTTTGACTTATTTCATTTCACATAATGTTCTCAAGGTCCATCCATGTTTTTGTAAATGACACTATTTCATCCTTTATTATGGCCATGTAAGAACTCCATTGTGTATATATACCATATCTTCTTTATCCAGTCCTCTATCATAGGGCACGTTGGCTATTTACAACTCTTGGCCACTGTGAATAATGTTGCTATTAACATAGGGGTGCATATATCTTTGCATATAAATGATTTGGAGGTTTTGGGTATATACTCAAGGGTGGGGTTGTTGGGTCATATGGTAGCTCTATTTTTAATTTTTTGAGGAGTCACCAGACTGCTCTGTATAGTGGTTGTATCAGTCTACATTCCCACCATCAGTGAATGAGGGTTCCCTTTTTCCCACAACCTCTCCAACACTTGTTATTTGTCTTGTTGATAATGGCCACCCTAACTGGTGTAAGGTAGTATCTCATTGTAGTTTTAATTTGCATTTCCCTGATTGCCAGTGAAGTTGAACATCTTTTCATATATCTATTGGCTGTTTGCATGTCTTCTTGGAAGAGGTGTATTTTCAGGTCTTCTGCCAACTTTTTTAATTGCATTGTTTATTTGTTGGTGTTGAGTTTTATGAGTTCTTAATATATTTTGGAAATTAAACCTTTGCCAGAGCTACTGTTTGCAAATATCATCTCCCATCTGGTTCGCTGCCAAAAATCATATGATCTTGTCAATAGATGCAGAAAAAACATTTGATAAGATATAACATACATTTATTATTAAAACAATAACATAGGAATAGAAGGAAAGTACCTCAATGTAATAAAAGCCATATATGATAAACCCTCAGCCAATGTCATACTCTCAGTGGTGAAAAACTGAAAGCTTTTCCCCTAAGATCAGGAACAAGACAAGGATGTCCACCCTCACCACTCTTATTGAACATAGTACTAGCATTACTAGCCAGAGCAATAAGGCAAGAGGGAAAAATAAAAGGTATCCAAAAAGGGAAGGAAGAAGTCACACTGTCATTTTTTGTGGATGATATGATGTTGTATATAGAAAACCCTAAATACTCTACCAAAAACTACTGGAAACAATACAGTCAAGTTGCAAGATACCAAATCAATGTGCAAAAAACATTGCCTTCCTGTATACCAACAACAAAACTTCAGAAAAAGAAATGGAGAAAATAATTCCTTTTGAAATTTCAACCCAAAGAATAAAATACCTAGGAATAAACTTAACAAAGAATGTGAAAGACCTATATGCTAAAAATTACAAAACATTATTAAAAGAGATTGCGAAAGACACAACAAAATAGAAAAATACCCTATGTTCATGGATTGGAAGAATCAACATAGTTAAAATGGCCATTTTACCCAGAGCAATATACAGATTTAATGCAATCCTCATCAAAATCCCAATGTCATTTTTTAAAGAAATAGAATGAGAAATCATCAGATTTGTATGGAACCACAAAAGACCCAGAATAGCCAAAGCAATCCTGAAAAAAATAAATAAAGAAAAGAAAAGGACAACACTGGAGGTAACATGCTATCTGACTTCAAAATATACTACAGAGATACAATAATCAAAACAACATGGTATTGGCAGAGAAACAGATACACAGATCCATGGAACAGAACAGAGAGCCCAGCTATAAAACCACACATATATGGATAGATAATTTTTTTTTTAATGATAAAAATTTATCATTTTTTTTATTTTTTTTATTTTTTTTATTATTATTGCTTAAAGTATTACAAAGGGTATTACATATGTGTCCATTTTATCCCCCCGCCCTAGACAGTCCCCTAGCCTCCCCTATCCCCCAATGTCTTATATCCACTGGTTATGCTTATATGCATGCATACAAGTCCTTTAGTTGATCTCTTACCCCCCTACCTGCTGCCCCGCAACCCTCCCCGGCCTTCCTGCTGCAGTTTGACAATCTGTTTGAGGCAGCTCTGCCTCTGTATCTATTATTGTTCAAAAGTTTATAATGGTCTCTATTATCCATGAATGAGTGAGATCATGTGGTATTTTTCCTTCATTGACTGGCTTATTTCACTTAGCATAATGCTCTCCAGTTCCATCCATGACGTTGCAAATGGTAAGAGTTCCTTCCTTTTTAGAGCAGCATAGTATTCCATCGTGTAGATGTACCACAGTTTTCTGATCCATTCATCTACTGATGGGCACTTAGGCTGTTTCCAGATCTTAGCTATGGTGAATTGTGCTGCTATGAACATAGGGGTGCATATATCCTTTCTGATTGGTGTTTCTGGTTTCTTGGGATATATTCCTAGAAGTGGGATCACAGGGTCAAATGGATAGATAATTTTTGACAAAGGAACCAGAAATGCACATTGGAGTAAAGGTAGTCTCTTCAATAAATGATGCTGAGAAAACTGGAAAGCCACATGAAAATGAATGACACTGGATTGCAGTTTGTCCCCATGTACAAAAAATTAATTCAAAATAGATTGAAGACTTAAACATAAGACCCAAAACTATAAGTCACATTGAAAAAACATAGGTACCAAACTTATGGACCTGGGTGGTAGAGAACATTATATGGACTTGATCCCAAAGGCAAGGGAGGTAAAGGCAAAAATAAATGAAATAAATAAATGAAAAATAAATAAAAGGGATTATATCAAACTGAAGAGCTTCTGCACAGCAAAAGAAATGGACAACAAAAGGCAAAGAATTTTAATGATGTTAATTCTTCCAATCCATGAACATGGTACAGTATATGCTTGCACTTGCTTGTCTTCCTCTATTTCCTCTTTCAATGTACTAGTTTTCAGAATACAGGCATATATATATATATATATACAGGCATATATATATATATATATATATATATATGCCTGTATATATATATATATATATATATATATATATATATATATATATGCCTGTATATATATGTATGTATATATATTGATTTCAGAGAGGAAGGGAGAAAGAGAGAGAAACATCGATGATGAGAATCATTGATTGGTGCTTCCTACACGCCCCCTACTGGGGATTGAGCACACAACCCAGACATGTGTCTTTGACTGGAATCAAAACCAGGACCCCTCAGTCCACGGGCTGATGATATTCACTGAGCTAAACCAGTTAGGGCTGAATACAGGTCTTTTATGCCCCTGGTTACATTTAGTCCTTGGTATCTTATTTTTGTTGTTGTTGTTGCCATGGTAAATGGGATTGCTTTTTAGTATTTCTGAGAGATCATTATTGTATAAAAATGCCACCAATTTCTGGATATTAATTTTTTATCCTACTACTTTGCCAAATTCATTGATTAAATCTAATAGTTTTTATTGGAGTCTTTATGGTTTTCTGTGTATGATATCATGTCATCTGCAAATAATGACAGTTTTACTTCCTCCTTTCCAATTTGGATGCCTTTAATTTTGTCTTCTTTTCTGATTGCTGTAGCTAGGACTTCTAGTACAATGTTGAATACAAGTGGTGAAAGAAGATAGCCCTCTCTTGTTCCGGATCTTAAGAGAAATGATTTTCGTTTCTGCCCATTGAATATGATATTGGCTGTAAGTTTGTCATATATGACTTTAACTAGAGGCCCGGTGCACAAAAATTTGTGCACTCGGGGGAAGGGGGGGTCCCTCAGCCCGGCCTGTGCCCTCTCGCAGTCTGGGACCCCTCGGGAGATAACCACCTGCTGGCTTAGGCCTGCTCCTGGGTGGCAGAGGGCAGGCCCAATCCCTAGCTGCAGCCCCTGGTCGGGCTCAGAGCAGGGCCGAATGGGGAGTTGGGGCGCCTTCCCTTTTCATGCACAGAGCAGGGCAGACTGGGAGGTTGTGATGCCACCCTCAGTCACGCTCAGGGTAGGGCCGATTGGGGGGTTGGGGCACCGCCCCCTGTCACACTCAAGGCAGGGTCGATGGGGAGGTTGCGGTGCCACCCCCTGTCACGCACAGAGCAGGGCCCATCAGGGGGGTTGGGGCTCCGTAGCCTGTCACACACAGAGCAGGGCCAATCAGGGGGTTGGGGCGCTGCCCCATAAAGCACAGAGCAGGGCCCATCAGGGGGGTTGGGGCTCCATACCCTGTCATGCACAGAGCAGGGTCAATCAGGGGGTTGAGGAGCTCCCCCCTGTCACTCACAGAGTAGGGCTGATATGGGAGTTGGGGCGCTGCCCCCTGTCACACTCAGGGCAGGGCAGATCAGGGGGTTGGGGTGCCACCCTCTATCACCCACAGAGCAGGGCCGATCAGGGGGTTGGGGCACCGCCACTCTCATACTCAGGGCAGGGCCAATGAGGAGGTTATGGCTCTACCCCGTCACACACAGAGCAGGGCCCGTGGGGGGCGGGGGGGTTGGGGACCCTCCCCCTGTCACACGCAGAGCTGCAGGGCGATCAGGGGGTTTGGGCGCTGACCCCTGTCATGCTGATCCCGGTGCTGGGAGGCCTCGTGGCTCTGCTGATCCCGATTCTAGGAGGCATATTACCCTTTTACTATATAGGATAGAGGCCTGGTGCATGGGTGGGGCTGAATGGTTTGCCCTGAAGGGTGTCCTGGATCAGGGTGGGGGTCCCCACTGGGGTGCCTGGACAGCCTGGGTGAGGGGATGATGGCTGTTTTCAGGCTGGGACTGAAGGACTGAAGCTCCCAACTGCTCCTTTTTTTCTTTTTCTTTTTTTTTTTTTTTTTATTCTGGGACAGCTTTAGCTCTGAGGCCTCGGCTGCTGAAAACAGGTTTCTGGCCTTTGTTTACCGTCTGTATTTGATACAATGTTGCGGCCCGGCTGGCTGAAGCCCTGCTGAGTAAAGCAGGTTTCTGGGGGTTTTTTAGCTTCTATATTTGCAACATAGTTACTTAGAGATGCAGCTGAGAGGCCAGCAAGTCAGGCGGGGAACGTTGGAGTCCTCAGTCACTGAAGCAAGCAAGCCTCCCTGTTCGCATCAGCTGCCTGGCTGCTGGTGGCCATCTTGGCTGCCAGTTAATTTGCATATCTCGCTGATTAGCCAATGGGAAGGGTAGTGGTTGTACACCAATTACCATGTTTCTCTTTTATTAGTGTAGATTATTTCATGGTATGATCCCTCCATTCCCACTTTGCTAAAAATTTTTATTATAAATGGATGCTCTATTTTGTTGAATGCTTTTTCTGCATCTGTTGATATAATCATGTGATCTTTATCCTTCATATGTTATGTAGTTTATCACATTAATTGATTTGCAGATATTGTTCCAATCTTGTATCCTAGAAATAAATTTCAGATTATCATTGAGTATCATCTTTTTTTATTTTTGGATCTGGTTTTCAATATTTTGTTGAGAATTTTAGCACCTATGTTCATCAGAGATATTGGTATATAATTTTCTTCCTTTATAGAGTCTTTTCCTGGTGTTGGAATAAGGATAAGTCCGTAAGCTCATAAAAAAAGCTTGGAAGACTTCCATTCTCTTGAATTTTTTTGGAATACTTTGAGGAGGATAAGTGTTACTTCTTTTTGAATATTTGGTAAAATGCACCTGTGAAGCCATCTGGTCCATGAATTTTATTTGCTCAAAGGTTTTTATTTATTATTATTGCTTCAATTTTTTTAGTTGTAGTTGGTCTATTCATGTTTTCTTATTTTTCTTAATTCAGTTTTAGAAGATTGTATGTTTCTAGGAATGTATCTGTTTCGCCCAGTTTGTCCAGTTTGTTGGCATATAGTTGTCCATAGCATTTTCTTACAATTCTTTGTATTTCTGTGGTGTCAGTTGTTACTTTTTCCATTTCATTTTTTTATTTTATTTATTGGGTCATCTTGCTTTTAAAGATTTCTCAACCTTATTTATCATATCAAAAAACCAGCTCTTGGTTTTATTGATGATTTGCATTTTTTTTGTCTCTGTCATTTATTTCTGCTCTGATCTTTATATTCATTTCCTCCTACTTAACTCTTGGCTTTGTTTGTTGTTTTATAATTAGTACTTTTAAGTGTAGGTTTCAATTGTTCATTTGAAATTTTATTGCTTCTTAAGGTTGGCCTGTTATGCTATTAACTTCCTTCTAAGAACTGTTTTTGCACTTTCATATATTTGTTTTGTGTGTGTGTGTGTGTGTGTGTGTGTGTGTGTGTGTGTGTGTGTGTGTTGTGTGTGTTTATTTTCATTTGTTTCCAGGTAACTTGATTTCTTCCTTGATCTCATCGTTAACCCATTCATTGTTTAATAGGATGCCGTTTAGTCTATATGTGTTTAAATGTTTTCAATTTTTTGTAGTTGATTTCTAGTTTCATACCATTGTGCTTAGAGAAGATGCTTGATCTGATTTCAATCTTCATGAATTTATTAAGACTTATTTTGTGTCCTAATATGTGACCTATCTTTGAGAATGACCCACATGCACTTGAGAAGAACTTATATTCTGCTTCTTTGGGATAAAAAGTTCCATAACAATCAATTAAATCCATCAAATCCAGTGCGTCATTTAAGGTTGCTGCTACCTTGTTGATTTTTTTGTCTGGAAGATTTATCCACTGATGTCAGTGGGGTATTAAAACCCCCTTCTATGACTATATTGCTGTTAATGTCTCCCTTAATTTCCACTAAGATTTTCTTTATATATTCAGTTGCTTCTATGTTGGTTGTATTTATGTTTACAAGGGTTATATCCTCTTGATGGCTCCCTTTAGTATTATGCATTGTCTCTTTTTTTTATTGCTTAAAGTATTACAAAGGGTATTACATATGTGTCCTTTTTTTCCCCCCGCCCTTGACAGTCCCCTAGCCTCCCCTACCCCCCAGTGTCTTATGTCCATTGATTATGCTTATATGCATGCATACAAGTCCTTCGGTTGATCTCTTACCCCCCTCCCTCCTGCCCCCCTGCATTGTCTCTTAATATGTCTTTTGTTTTGAAGTCTATTTTGTCAGATATAAGTATTGCTACCTCAGCTTTTATTTTTGTTTCCATTTGCATGGAATATTATTTTCCGCCCCTTCACATTCAATCTGTGTATATGTTCTGTTCTGAGGTGTGTCTCTTGTAGACATCATGTATATGGTTCATGTTTTGTTTTTCATTAAGCTACCCTACGTCTATTGATGGGAGCATTTAATCTATTTATATGTAAGGTTATTATTGATAGGTACTTATTTATTGCTATTTTATTTTATGCCTATGTATTTCTATATTTCTTCTTCTTCTTAAAGCAGGCCCTTTAATATTTTTAGCAATACCAGTTAGGTGGTAATAAACCTCTTTAGCTTTGTTTTTTTTTTGTTGTTTTTTTTTTTTTGGGGGGGGGGTCTGGGATATTTCACCTTTAATTTTAAATGATAGCCTTGCTGGATAGAGTAGTCTTGGTTGTAGGTTCTTGCTTTTCATCACTTTAAATATTTAATGCCAATCCCTTCTGGCCTGAAGAGATTCTGTTGAAAGATCAGGTAGCAGCCTTGGTGGTAACTAATTAACTCTCCCTTGATCCTTTTATGATTCTCTCTTTGTCTTTAACCTTTGCCATTTTAATTATGATGTGTGTTGGTGTGGGCCTTTGGGGTTCATCTTGATTGACACTTTCTGTGCTTCTTGAACTTGTGTGACTTCTCATCACAAGGTTAGGGAACTTTTCAGCCATTATTTTTTTTTAAAACAGGCTCTCTATTGCTTCCTCACTGTCTTTTACCTGTTCTGCTGCCATGATGCCAATGCTATTATGTTTGCTGTTGTAGCAGTGGTCCCTCGTGCTATACTCATTTTTTAAAATTCTCTCTCTTTTTTTATACTCTGTTTGGGTACTTACTGTTATCTTGTCCTCTAAATTGCTGATTCAATCCTCAGTTTCATCTAACCTGCCGTTGATTCCTTCTACTGTATTCTTCATTTCAGATGTTATATAATTCATTTCTGTCTGGTTCTTTTTTATGGTATCTATGTACTTTTAAATTCTTACTATCTCTTAGTTAAAGTTCTCCCCAAGATTATCCATTCTTCCCCTGAGGTTGTTGAGCATCTTTATAACCATTGTTTTAAACCCTGCATCTGATATATTTTTTTGTTTCCATTTCATTTAATTCTTCTTCTGGGAACTTTTTTTGTTTGTTTTTTCATTAGGAGCATATTTCTTTGTTTTCTCATTTTGTCTGCCTTTTTGTGTTTGTCTCTGTTTATTAGGTAGATCTAGTATAACTCCCAAGCTTGTTATGAGAGCTTTCTGATGTAGGTGCCTTGCATGGCTAAGTTGTGTAACCTTCTAGGTCACCTGAGCTAGGTGATCCAGAAATGTGTGGGCTAAGTATCCTCTCCTGTTGTAGTTGGGTCTTGAATGCTGTTCACACATTCATGGATAGAGTTAATTCTCAGCCTGATTGACTATAAATATAGACCTTGTTCACTATGCATGAGTCACTGTTCAAGGGCTGACTTCTGAGGCAGAGTTGTTCTAGCATGGTCTCCTGTATGCCAGGGTCCCCGTTTCTCTGTACTCTTTGTGCAGCCAGTTGGGTCAAGCTCTGGTGTGGTTTGAAGCCTACAATTGCTTGTGTTGGTTTGTGCCACCCTTGGCCAGAGCTCTAGTGCAGGTCAATGTGAGACATTGTGTCTAACTGGTCTTGGACTACCTGTTTGGAGCTACCACGCGATTCACTGTTTGTGATTGTGTCTATTGGGCTCTGGTGCGGGGGGAGGGACCAAGCTCTGCATCAGGATTAGCTTCCTGAAGCTCTGGGCTAGGGGCAGATCAATACAATTAGAAGGCTTTCCTGAGTTCTGAATCCATCTGCCAAGCACTCAATGGGGACAGTGTGGCCTCTACTCCAGAGTCATACCACTTAGTCCCTGCAAAATCTCCAAGGATAGCTCCCCAAGGAGATGCACACCACAGGTTCAGTTTGGGTGAAGCCAGCTGTCCCCGCTGCAGGATCATGTTTGGCAGAAGTGGTCCCCATGGGCTTGGGTAAACAGATCAAGAAAGCCTTCCATTGGGGTGGCAGAAGCTGGGCCAAGGGAGAAGATCAAGGACCCTTGAACAGTGACTCATACACAGTGAACAAGGTCTATCCTTACTAGTATAGTCAGTCAGGCTGAGAGTTAACTCTACCCATGAATGGGTGAACAGCATTCACGACTCAACTACAATAGGAAAGAGCATATAACCTATACAGGAACCATTTCTGGAGCCTCTAGCTCAGGTGATCTAGAAGCTTATACAACTTAGACCCATAAGGCGACTACACTCCTCTCCTTAGCTCTTTAGCCATGCTTGCTCAAGCCCTGGACTGGAGTCCGAGGAGGATGCACTCTAAATGTTCCAGCTATAAGAGAAGCCACCTTCTGCTTGCAGAACTGAGTCCAGCAGGATGGGTCCTGCATGACTAGGAGGAGCAGATAGAGGCAGCCCTCTGATAGGATTTGTGCTGGCCCTTTGGAGGGGAGTGAGTTGTAAGCCTCCCCCTAGCTCTGCAGCTGTGCAGCCAGAGACCCTGGCAGGAGGCTCTGAGAGGATCCCACTAAAGGTACCTAAGCTGCAGGACAGAAGAAAGATTGGCTCCTGTTCCAAAGTCACACAGTTTAATTACTATGTGAAATTCTGCATATAGTTTCTCCAGAAAAAAATAATGCACCTCATGTCCCTGTTGGGTGCAGCCAATAGTAGTTGCTGCCGGACTCAGGCTTAGCAGGGTAGTGTTGCCAGTATTTGGAGGGCAGGGTTAGTGCACTCTCTCAGCTGGTACTATAAGAATAGGAGTGCCTGACCCTGGAAGGTGACACCTGCGTGCAGTGTGAGATGTTGACTCAGGATTGGGACCTCGATAAATGACCCTCCAGATCTCTCTCTGGAGTCATGCCACCTAGGTATTCTCTTTAGGACTCCCATATGCTCTGAGTCTCCTTCCCTCTACCAGAGTCCCCGGTGAGTGCTTAAGAGCGAGTTCCTGTGTGTTGCCTCTTTAGGAAAGCACCTGGGATTTTAGCTGACACCCTCCTTTTTTTCCAGCAGACAGAGCCCCCATTGATTTTCACTGCCAGATGCTTTGCAGCCTCCTTTTCTTGGCCCTGGTGCTCTGGTTTGGAAGTCCCAGCATGAGACCCGTTGCTCATTCCAGTTTCTCAGCTCCAGCACCTGAGTGCAGGGGTCAAGCCTCTTCAGGTGTCTACCCTCCTAAACAATCTTTGTGTATCTTTTTTTTTTTTATAAATCCTTGGATATCATAATTCTGTTCAGCTGGTCATTCAAGTTAATTGCTCTATAATTTACCAGTAAATTTGGTTGGGACCCAGAAGGAGGTGTGAGTAGCTTCCATCTACTCTGCAGCCATCTTCTTAAATTTCATGGTTTTTTTCTCTTAAATATATTTTTTATTGATTTCAGAGAGGAAGGGAGAGGGAGAGAGAGATAGAAACATCAATTATGAGAGAAAATCATTGATTGGCTGCCTCCTGCATGGCCCCTACTGGGAATCGAGCCACAACCCAGGCATGTGCTCTGACTGGAAATCGAATCATGACCTCCTGGGTCATAGGTCAACATTCAACCACTGAGACACATCAACCAGGCTTAACTTTTATGTTTTTAGTATTATTTATTATTTATTTATTTATTTATTTGAAAAAATGGTTTAGCTATGGCAGACAAGATAGGTTTTATTGTAAAATGCACCACTGCAGAAGAAGCAGGTTACTTCATGGTGATAAAGTTTCAATTCACTAGGATAGTGTAAAACAACAAACTTATGCGTATAATAGCATAGCCTTAAAATGTGTGAAGCAAAACTTCACAGAGCACAAGAGGAAATGACAAAGCCAGCTCATTCATTAATAGAACACATAGAAAAAATCAGTAAACATGTAGATTTTAATAAGCAGATAAAAAACTTAAAAAAAATCCCAACAAACTAATAAAAAATGTTTTAAAAATCTACAGAATATATACTATTACACACACACATACACACACACACACACATTGTGCATTTTTAGCACAATCACATTTAATTATGTTATTAGTGTTAACTGAACACATATTTAATTGTCTATCTACATTATGCTCAGCACTTTGGTGGGATATGGAAACATAGAGATTACTGCCACATGCTTCCCAATAAGAGCTATATGAATCTCATGCTTAAATGTGCCAAACTTGCTGTTAAGTACTTTATGTACGTTATCTCATTTAACTCTCAAAGCAACACTATGAGGAAATGAAAGTTCCAAGACATTAAGTGACCTGTCTGAGGTCACACATTAACAGGGACCAAGCTGCCTACTTCAAAGTCAGGGCTCTTCACCCTTATGACTGCTGCTGTTCAATGCTGCCTCCCAGATTCCTTAAGGACTTCTGCCCTCCCAAGAGCTCATAGTTTACTAAGACTTTATTGTTTTATATATTCTCTAATTTTTTTGTAAAGTAGTTTGATGCCCTTTTCTAAAAGTCTTTTTGCTTTTGATAATATCAATTATGTACCAATGACCTCAATAGTTAATAAAGTGATTTTACAATTAAAAATGACTTTGGAAAGAGCCCTGTTAGCTGGAAATAGGCTGCATCTGGTGTTTGGGATCTGTGGGCCACTTGTAAACCTGGAGCTGCCATGGCTTATCACAAAGGTACATTTAGGATCATTGCTGATGAGGGCCAGGATTCAGCTTGTTAGGTTCATTCAATTGCTCTAAAATCTCAGAAACTGCAATGTGAACAATTTCAATAGTCCATTTGCATTATTATTCATAAAATTAGAAAGTATACTGCAGTAACACAAAGTTTCCCAGAAGAGGTTCCCTATTCTTTTAATCATGACACATTTTAATTTGCTTTTTCAAGGAGCCAGTTAAACACAATAGAATTTAAAACTTGGATATTACTATGTTTCTATTCTGATTTAACTCTTCATTAATAATATCTACAAAAAACCTATCCCAAAACATCAGTATACTTATATTAATACAACTGTTATAATTCTGAAGTACAGTAATATTATAATTTTTATTTATTTAAAATCTTTATTGTTGAAAGTATTACATATGTCCCCTTTGTGCCCCCATTGACCTTTCTCAGCCTGCCCCCCCCCCGGCATTCACCATGCTATTGCCCGTGTCTGTGGATTATGCATATTTATATATATGAAAGGCTAATATGCTAAGTGTCTGACTGTCCAACTGGTCGCTATGACGCACACCAACCACAGGAGCTGCAGAGCTGTGGTGACTTGGCAGCAGCGGTTCTCGAGTGACACACCCCAAAACCAGAGAGGAGGGAGAACGATTCCTCAGGGTGCTGTGCAATTCTACCTTCGGCCATGGGTTATGTTGTTGCTGTGGTACAGTTGGCCCCGAATCTGGTTTATTGCACACTTGCATTTGTGTTCCACACCCTGTACAGCAGCAACTTTGCAGAGTGCCATCTCGCACTCCTGGACCCCTCTGGGGATGTTGGAGAACTGGTTTCTGCCTGATCCCCACAGGCAAGGCTGAGGAACCCTTCCTGCCGGAGGGAGCCCACTCACTCTGCAGACGCTGGGGAGGGACCACTGGAGGTTAGCTCAAGGGCGTGTCTGGTCCATCTCGTCCAGTCCAGCCCTGTTGGCCACCTTTTAATTAATTTCCTTTCAATGTGCATGAATCCATGCACCGGATCACTAGTATGCATATAAGTTCATTGGTTGATCATTTCCCACCCACCCTAACCTCCCCTACCTTCTCTCTAAGCTTTGACAGTCTGTACGGTGCTTCTATGTTTCCGGATGTATTTTTGTTCATCAGTTTATGCTGTTCATTATATTCCACGTATGAGTGAGATCATGTGATACCTATCTTTCTCTGACTGGCTTATTTCACTTAGCATAGTACTCTCCAGGGCCATTCATGCTGTTGCAAATGGTAAGAGTTCTTTCTTTTTTAGAGCTGCATAATATTCCAATGTGTAGATGTACCACCATTTTTTTTTTTTAATCTACTCATCTGCTGATGGGCACTTAGGCTGTTTTCTAATCTTAGCTATTGTAAATTGTGCTGCTATGAACATAGGGGTGCATATGTCCTTTCTGATTGGTGTTTATAGTTTCTTGGGATATAGTCCTAGAAGTGGGATTACTGGGTCAAATGGCAGTTCCATTTTTAACTTTTTGCGAAAACTCCATACTGTTTTTCACAGTGGCTGCACCAATCTGCATTCCCACCAACAGTGTACTAGGGTTCCCTTTTCTCCACATCCTTGCCAACACTTGTTTGTTGATTTGTTGATGATAGCCATTCTGACAGATGTGAGGTGGTACTTCATTGTCATTTAGATTTGCATCATTCAATAATTATTGACTTTGAGCATTTTTTCATATGCATTTTGACCTTCTGTATGTCCACTTTGGAGAACTATCTATTTAGGGCCTTTGCCCAGTTTTTGATTGGATTATTTATCTTCCTTTTGTTAAGTTGTATGAGTTCCCTATAAATTTTGGACATTAAACCCTTATCAGATATAACATTGGCAAATATGTTCTCGCATGCAGTGGGCTGTCTTGTTTTGTTGACGGTTTATTTGGCTGTGCATAAGCTTTTTATTTTGATCTACTACAATTTGTTTCTTTTCTCCTTAGGTTCCATTGTCCTAGGACAGTGATGGCGAACCTATGACACGCATGTCAGAGGTGACACGCGAACTCATTTTTTTGGTTGATTTTTCTTTGTTAAATGGCATGTAAAAATATATAAAATAAATATCAAAAATATAAGTCTTTGTTTTACTATGGTTTCATATATCAAAAAAATTTCTATATGTGGCATGGCACCAGAGTTAAGTTAGGGTTTTTCAAAATGCTGACACACCGAGCTCAAAAGGTTCGCCATCACTTTCCTAGGAGATGCATAAGTAAATATATTGCTATGAGAGATGTGTGAGATTTGGTGCCTATGTTTTCTTCTAAGATTTTTATGGTTTCACATCTTACATTTAAGTATTTTATACATTTCAAGTTTATTTTTGTATGGTGTAAGTTGGTGGTCTAGTTTCATTTTTTTGTGTGTATATCTGTCCAAATTTTCCAACACCATTTATTGAAGGGACTGTCTTTACTCCATTGTATGCTCTTGCCTCCTTTGTCAAATATTAATTGAACATAAAGGCTTGGGTTGATTTCTGGGTTCTGTGTTCTGTTCCATTGGTCTATATATCTCTATATATCTGTTTTTTATGCCAGTACCAGGTTGTTTTGAGTACAGTGGATTTGTAATATAACTTGATATCTGATATTGTGATCCCTCGAACTTTATTCTTCTTTCTCAAGATTTGTGCAGCTATTCAGGGTCTTATTTTACTCCATGTAAATTTTTGGAGAGTATGTTCTAGGTCTGTGAAATATCCTCTTGGTATTTTAATAGGGATTGCATTGAATCTATAGATTGCTTTGGTTAGTGTGAACATTTTAATGATGTTGATTCTACCAATTCATGAACACAGTAAATTCTTCCATTTGTTTATGTTTTCCTCTATCTCTTTTTTCAATGTCCTGTAGTTTTCCAAGTACAGGTCTTTTATCTCCTTACTTAAGTTTATTCCAAAATATCTTAATTTTTTTTGTTGTTGCAATGATAAGTGGGATTGTTTTTGTTTTGTTTTTTTGTTTTTGTTTTTTAGTTTCTCTTTCTGAGAGTTCATTATTGGTGTATAAAAATGCCATAGATTTCTGGGTGTTAATTTTATATCCTTCTACCTTGCTGAATTTATTTATTAAATCTAGTAGTTTTTTTATGGAGCCTTTATGGATTTTCATGTACAATACCATGTCATCTGCAAATAATGAGTTTTACTTCCTCCTTTGCAATTTGGATGCCTTTTATTTCTTTTGTCTGATTACTATGGCTAGCACTTCCAGTACTATATAAAATATGAGTGGTGAAAATAGGCATCCCTGTCTTCTTCCTATTCTTAGGGGAAATAGTTTTAGTTGTTGCATACTGAGTATGATGTTGGCTGTAGGTTTGTCATATAAGGCTTTTATTATATTGAGGTATGATCTCTGTATTTCCAGTTTGCTGAAATTTTTATCAAAAAGGGGTATTGGATTTTGTTGAATGATTTTTCTGCATCAATTAATGTGATCATATGATTTTGTCCTACAATCAGTAAATGTGCTGTATCACATTTATTGAATTGCACATATTCTACCATCCTTGAATCCCCAGAATAAATCTCCCTTGGTCATGGTGTATGATCTTTTTAATATATTGCTGGACCTGAATTGTTAAAATTTTATTGAGGATTTTAGGATCTATGTTCATCAGGAATATTGCCCTGTAATTATCTTTCTTTGTCTGGTTTTTTGATTAGGGTAATGCTGGCCCTATAGGAAGAGCTTGAAAATGTTCCTTCCTCTTAATTTTTTTTTTGGAAAAGTCTGAGGAGGATGGGTGTTCTTCTTTGAATGTTTGGTAAAACTCCTCTTCGAAGTCCTCTTGACTAGGACTTTTGTTTGCTGGCAGTTTTTGGTTTTTTTTCCTTATCACTGCTTCAATATCATATGTAGTGACTGGCCTACTCAGGTTTCCTGATTTTTCCTGATTGAATTTTGAAGGTTTTATTTTTCTAAGAATGTGTCTATTTTGTCAAGGTTGCCCAGTTAGTTGGAATAGCGTTGTTTATAGTATTTTTTTAATAATCCTTTGTATTTCTGTGGGGTCAGTTCTTATTTTACTTCTTTTGTTTCTGATTTTGTTTATTTGAGTCTTCTCTCTTTGTTTCTTGGTGAGTCTGGCTAGAGGTTCATCAACCTTTTTTATCCTTTCAAAGAAGCACTTCTTCGTTTTATTGATTTTTTGTATTGTCCTTTTGTTATTTTGTTTTTTGGGTTTTTTTTGTCTCCATGTCATTTATTTCCACTGTGATCTGTATTATTTCCTTCCTTCTACTTCCTCTGGGCTTTTCTTGTTGCTCTCTATTTAAGTTGTAGTGTTAGATAACTTATTACAAGTTTTTTTGTTTAATTAATTTATTTATTTATTTGCTTTTTTGAGGTGGGCCTGTAGTACTATGAACTTCTCTCTCAGGATTGATTTCACTGTGTCCCATAGATTTTGAATTGTTGTGTTTCCATTGTCATTTATTTCCAGGATATTTGGTAACCCATTCATTATTTTAATAGCATGCTATTACCCCTCCATGTGTTTGATTATTTTTGACTGTTTTTATTGTAGTTGAGTTCTAATTTGATGCCATTTTGATCTGAGAAGATGCTTGATATGGTTTCAATCTTCTTGAATTTGTGGAGACTTATTCTCCACAAATTCAAGCCTGTGTCTTAACATGTGTTCTATCTTTGAAAATGTTCCATGTGTACTTCAGAAGAATGTATGTTCTGTAGCATTGGGGTGAAATGTTCTGAAGATGTCAATTAGTTCCATCTGATCTATTGAATAATTTAGGATTGCTGTTTTCTTATTGATATTTTATCTAGAGATTTATCCAGTGATATAAATGGGGTATTAAAGTCCTCCACTAGGACTGTATTGCTGTCCATCTCTCCCTTGTTATCTTCCAGAAATATATATATATATATATATATATATATATATATATATATTTGGATGTACCTGTACTGGGTGCATATATGTTTACCAGAGTTATATCCTCTTGTTTTATCGGTCCCTTTAGTATTATGAGGTGGCATTCATTGTCTCTTATTAGGGCCTTCACTTTGAGATCTATTTTGTCATATATAAATATTGCTACCTCAGCTTTTTTAAATTTCCATTTGCCTGAAGATTTTTTTTTTCCATCCATTCACTTTCAGTCTATGTGAGTCCTTTGTTCTGAGGTGGGTCTCTTGTAAACAGCATATATATGGGTCATGTTTTCTTATCCATTTGGTTACCCCAAGTCTTTTGATTGGAGCATTGAAAACATTTACATTTAAGGTTATTATTGATAGGTATTTGTTTGTTGTCACTTTTATTTTTATGCATGTGTTTCTCCATCTCTTTCTACTTCTTCTTCTTACTATAGTCCCTTTAGTATTTCTTGCATTGCTGATTTGGTGGTAATAAACTCCTTTAGTTTTTTTTGTTTTGTTTTGTTTTGTTTTGTTTTTGTCTGTGAACCTCCTTATTTCCCCTTCAGTTTTGAATGATAACCTTGCTAGATAGAGTATTCTTGGATTCAGTCCCTTGCTTTTCATTACATTGTATACTTCATGGCACTCCATCCTGGCCTACTGTACTTCTGTTGAGATATCAGCTGATAGTCTAATGGGAGATCCCTTGTAGGTAACTTTCTGTTTTCCTCTTTCAGCCTTTAAGATTCTTTATTTCTCTTTATTGTTTGCCATTTTAATTATGATGCACCTCAGTGTGGTTTTTTTGAGGGGATCATTCTTGTTTGGGACTCTCTATGCAACCTGTTCCTATGTGGTTTTTTTCTTCCACAAGTCAGGGAAGTTTTCTGTCATTATTTCTTTAAACTGGTTTTGTATTCCTCTCTAGCTCCTTCGCCTTCTGCCATCCATATTATGCAGATGTTGTTTGGTTTCATGTTGTCCAAAAGCTTCTTTAAATTCTCCTGATTTTAAATTATTTTTTTTCTATCGCTGCTTTGATAGGTTTTTTTTTTTTTTTATACCCTGTCTTCTAAAGCCCTGATTCGGTAGTCAGCTTCTTCTAGTCTAGTGTTGAATCCTTCCAGGGTGTTCTTTACTGCAGCTATGTCATTTTTCATTCTCTCTTGTTTCTTATCCATGTTGATGTTTTTCTCATTCATCTCCTTATAATTCTCCCTTAGTTGTTTGTAATTCTCAGTCAGGTGTTTCAGCATCCTTATAACCATTACTTTGAATTCTTTATGTGACAAATTACTTGCCTCCATTTCATTTAGTTCCTTTTCTGGTGATTCCTCCTATTCTTGCCTTTAGGGATTAATTATTTGCCTCCCCATTTTTGCTATCCCTTTGTATTTGTTTCTATGTCTTAGATCAAACTGTTATGCTACCCAGATTTTTCAGGATGGATCCTATGTAGTAGGTGTTTTGTGATACCCTGTGGTGCAACCTCTCAGATCTCCTGAGCAGGGTGTTCTAGGAAAACCCCCTACTTGAATTATTTGGGTTTTTCTGATGTAGTTGAGTCTTGAATGTAATTGTCCCATTCATGGATGGAGTCTCCTCACATGTTGTCTAACTATGTGTGCCTAAACCCTGACCTTGTCATGCAAACTGTTGTGAATGTGCTCAAGGTCACAACTCCTGTGGTGAGAGTTGCCTGTGAGGTCCTGCTGGTGTGCAACTCACTATCCAGTCCCAGAAACTATAGCAGGGGTGGCATGGGACTCATTGTGGGTGTCCAGGGACGTGTGGCAAGGTTTGTTTCAAGGTACCAGTGGAATACAGCTCCCTACATGGGTCCTGGATGGTGTCCAAGGCCAGTCTGGGTGGTGGTAAGGCCACACTCCTTGCCGTGCTGCTCTCCTCTTCAAAATAGTGTGGCTTCAAGGAGAGAAAGATGGAAACTGGCAAGAAGGTAGGGAGGGAGAGTGTGTGAGAGAGTGAGGGAGCGATAGAGGAGTGTGTGGACATCTGTGGTGTGTGTGAGAGCTATGGACAGCTAGATCTTATAGGTCTCCAAAGGGGCTTCCAAACCAGGCAGTCTTAGATAGTGAAACACTGCAAACACTCTAGGGAGGACACTACCAGCACAGAGACCACACCATCTTGAAGAACAGAACTGCTTGAGACTAGGATCCTAGCCTCATTACTACCCAATCTGGTCTCAATTGCAAACCAGGGCCCTACAGCCACTCAGGTAAAATACCTGTGACCACAGCTGTAAACCCATGGACACCAAGACCCCAGGCAACCCGACCGCAGATTTCTGTGAGTCACAGAGCCAATCCACCTCCCTGCTGGCCCATGGCAGTGGCACAGGAACTGTCAGACCCTCTCTATACAAACAGGCCTCCTGCCCACACACAGCAGTGGCGGCTCTATCTGAATTTGAGCCTGGGTGTGTAGACACAGGAAGTTTGTTTCCCACCACCAGAATCCACGCCCAGACAGGGAGGCTGCACTGAATTTGAACCTGGAAATGCGAACTTGGGGAGCTTGTTTCCCATGACCAGACCCTGCCCCCAAGCAGGGAAGCTGCTCTGAATTTGAGCTTAGGTGCATGATCTTGGGGAGTTTGTTTTCCATTACCAGACCCTCTGCCCACACAGGGAGGCAGTGCTGAATTTGAGCCTGGGTGCATTGACATAGGGAGTTTGTTTCCTACAGTGCACACACACATGACCAGATCCCACACCTATACTGAGCGGCAGTGCCACCTGACTGATTCAGGGCAAGTGCACACGGAAAGCTGTTTTCTGCAGGGCAGGAATGGACCTCCTGCTAATACAGTGCAACTGTGCAACCCGGTCCCCCAAGTAGACCGGGGACCCCGATTATCCACTCAAGAGGCAGCACTGAGCATCAGTGACTTGACTCTGTTTCTCATTGTGCATGCCTGGGATCCCTGATTCCCAGTGCATTCACACTAAGAGTCAGTGACTCCAATTCTTGGTTCATGCACACACAGGGACCGTGATTCTCAGCACGAGACCACACCAAGCAACAGAGACTCTGATACTTGATTTTTGGCGTGGACACAGGGGGTCTTTGACTCTTGACACACTCTAAGGGACTCTGATTTTTGGCACACGCTATCCAGGTCTCTGTTTCAGCATGGCGCATTCAGGGTCCCTGATTCTAGTTGTGCACATGAAGCCACACTAAGCACTTGTGACTCTGATCCTGGGTGAGCGTGGCTTCCACCAACCCACAGAAACCACAAGTCTTGATGTGAGAGCTACTCAGTGACACTCAGGGTGTGCAAAGCTCTCACTGCACATGGACTAGGCCCCCACAACTCGATATTTGAACCTTCTGGTGATAGTTAGAATGGGGAGACAACAAAACAATCCCCAGTGGAAAGAAAAAGAGAAATCGCCAAGAAAGGAAATAAGTGAAATAGAAGCATGCAACATGACAGAAAAAGAACTCAGCGTAATGGCCGTACAGTTCATACACCAGATGGACAAGAAAATCAGCAACCTATGCATAAACCAGGTAGAAACCCAAAGTGATACAGCTACAATCAAAAACACCATGGAAGGTTTCAACAGTAGACTAGAAGAAGCAGAACACCAAATTAGTGAGTTAGAAGATAAAGTACAGAAACAAGCCCAATCTGAACAGCAACTGGAGAAAAAAATTAAAAAGCAGGATGAGAACCTAAGGGAGCTTTGGGACAATGCAAAATGAAACAACAGATGTATAAAAGGGCTACCAGGAGGACAAGAAGAGCAGCAAAGAATAGAAAATCTATTTGAAGAAATTATGACAGAAAACTTTCCTGATATGGGGAAGAATAAAGTTAAACAAGTACAGAGTCCCAAGCAAGATGAATCCCAAAAGACCCACACCAAGACACATCATAATTACAATGGCAAATGATAATGACAAAGAAAGAATCTTAAATGATGCAAAAGAGAGACAGAGTTACCTACAAAGGATCCCCCATCAGATTATCAAATGATTTCTCAACAGAAACACATAAAGCTAGAAGGGAATGGAAGGAGGTATACAAAGTGATGCAAAGCAAAAGACTGAATCCAAGAATACTTTATCCAGCAAGACTATCAATCAAAATTGAAGGGCAAATCAAGAGCTCCACAGACCAAAAAAAAAAAAAAAGGTTAAGGGAGTTTATCATTACCAAGCCAGCAATGCAAGAAATACTAAAAGGAATGCAGTAAAAAGAAGAAATAAAAAGGTAAGCAGGAACACAGGCACAAAAAATAGAAATGCTACAAACAAGTACCTTTCAATAATAACTTTAAACATAAAAGGACTAAATGCTCCAATCAAAAGACATTGAATGGCTGAATGGATAAAAAAAAAACATGACCCATATATATGCTGCCTACAAGAGACCCACCTCAAAACAAGGACTCACACAGACTGAAAGTAAAGGGATGGAAAAATATCTTTCAAGCAAATGGAAATGAAAAAAAAAAACAACCTGGAGTACAATACTTATATCTGACTAATAGACCTCAAAGTGAAGGCCATAACAAGAGATAAAGAAGGCCACTTCATAATACTAAAGGGACTGACACAACAAGAGGATATAACCCTGATAAACATATATGCACCCAATGCAGGAGCACTCAAATACATTAAAAAAAAAAACTCCTGGAAGATAAAAAGAGAGAGATTGACAACAATACAATCATAGTAAGAGACTTTAATACACCACTGACATCGATGGATTACTCCTCTAGACAAAATATTAGCAAAGAAATAGCAATCCTAAACAATTCACTAGATCAGATGGACTTAATTGACATCTTCAGAACATTTCACCCCAAAGACACAGAATATACATTCTTCTATAGTGCACATGGGGCATTTTAAAAAAATAGACCACATATTTGGTCACAAGCAAAGTCTTCACAAGTTCAAGAAGATTCAGATAATACCAAGCATCTTCTCAGACCACAATGGCATAAAATTAGAAATAAACTACAATAAAACAATAAAAAATTCAAGCACTTGGAAGCTGAAGAGCATGCTATTAAACAATGATTGGGTTACCAAAAATATCAAAGAATAAATTAAAAACATCCTGGAAATGAATGACAACAAAAACACGAGAATCCAAAATATACGGGATACAGTGAAAGAAGTCCTGAGAGGGAAGTTCACAGATATACAGGATTACCTGTAAAAACAAGAGAAAATGGTAATAAGTCATCTAATTCTACAACATAAATAATTAGAAAGATAGCAAAAAGAAAAGCCCAGAGTGAGCAGAAGGAAGGAGACAATAAAGATCAGAGAAAAAATAAATGACATAAAGACAAAACAAACAAACAAAAAAACAAAAAAACCAAAAAACAAACAAAAATAAAACAAAACAAAACAATAAAAACAAAGAAACCAATAGATAGTTCTTTGAAAGGATAAACAAGATTGATGAACCTCTAACCAAGCTTGCCAAGAAGTAAAGCGAGAGGACCGAAATAAACAAAATCAGAAATGAAAGAGGTGAAATAACAACAGATGCCAAAGAAATACAAGGGATTGTTAAAAAAAAAATACTATGAACAATTTTATTCCAAAAATCTAGTCAACCTAGAGGAAATGAACTTATTCCTAGAAAAATACAACTTTCCAAAACTCAATCAGGAAGAATCTAAAAATCTCAATAGTCCAATAACTATGGAAGAAATTGAAGCAGTCATCAAAAAGCTCCCAGCAAACAAAAGCCCAAGGCCAGATGGCTTCACAGGGGAGTTTTACCAAACATTCAAGGAAGAGCTAAAACCTATCCTCCTCAGACTATTCCAAAAAATTCAAGAGGAAGGAATACTTCCAAGCTCATTCTATGAAGCCAGAATTACCTTAATACCAAAACCAGATAAAGACAACAGAATGAAAGAGAATTACAGGCCAATATCCCACATGAACAAAGATGCAAAAATTCTCAACAAAATTCTAGCATAACAGGTACAGCAGTACATTAGAAATATCATACAACATGACTAAGTAAGATTTATCCTGGGGATGCAAGGAAGGTACAATATCCACAAATCAATAAACGGGATACATCACATAAAACAAATTGAGAGATAAAAATCACAGAGTCATATAAATTGATGCAGAGAAAGCAATTGACAAAATCCAACACACTTTCTTGATAAAAAACCCTCAACAAAATGGGAATAGAGGGATCATACCTCAACATAATAAAAGCCTTATATTACAAACCTACAGCTAACATCATACTCAATGGGCAAAAACTAAAATCATTTCAACTAAGAAGAGGAACAAGACAGGGATGCCCACTCTCACCACTCCTGTTTGACATAGTATTGGAAGTGCTAGCCATAGCAGTTAGACAAGAAGAAGAAATAAAAGGTATACAAGTTGGAAAAGAAGAAGAAAAAAATTCATTATTCCCAGATGACATGATACTGTACATAGAAAACACTAAAGACTCCGTCAAAAAATTATTAGGCTTAATAAATGAATTTGGCAATGTACAATGATACAAAATTAATGCCAAGAAATCTATGGAATTTTTATACACCAATATTGAACTTACAGAAATAGAGATTTTTAAAAAAAATCCCATTTACCATCTCACCGAAAAATTTAAGATACCTAGGAATAAATTTAACTAAGGAGATAAAAGACCTGTACTCAGAAAACTACAGGACACTGAAAAAAGAGATAGAGGAAGACATAAACAGATGGAAGAACATACCATGTTCATGGATTTGTAGACTCAATATCAATAAAATGTCCATACTACCCAAAGCAATCTATAGATTCAATGCACTCCCCATTAAAATACCAACAGCATGTTTCACAGACCGAGAATGAACTTTCCAAAAATTCATCTGGAATTAAAAAAGACCCCGAATAGCTTCAGCAATCCTGAGAAAGAAGAACAAAGTAGGAGGGAATCTCAATACCAGATATCAAGCTGTATTACAAATCCACTGTTTTCAAAACTGCCTGGTACTGGCACAAGAACAGACATATAGATCAATGGAATAGAATGGAGAGCCCAGAAATCGGTCCGAACCACTATGCTCAATTAATATTTGACAAAGGAGGCAAGAACATACAATGGAGTCAAGAGAGTTTCTTCAGTAAATGGTGTTGGGAAAATTGGACAGATACAGGCAATAAAATGAAACTAGAACACCAACTTACACCATTCACAAAAATAAACTCAAAATGGATAAAGGTCTTAAACATAAGATGGGAAACCATAAAAATACTAGAGGAATCCACAGGCAGCAAAATCTCAGACATGTGCCAAAGGAATTTCTTTACCAATACAGCTCCTAGGACAATGGAAACTAAAGAGAAAATAAACAAATAGAACTACATCAAAATAAAAAGCTTCTGCATATCAAAAGAAACCATCAACAAAACAACAAGAAAGCCCACTGTATGGGAGAACATATTTGCCAATGTTATCACCGATAAGGGTTTAATCTCCAACATTTTCATGGAACTCATACAACTTATCAAAAGAAAGATAAACAACCAAATCAAATAATAGGCAATGGATCCACATAGATAGTTTTCGAAAGAAGACATAAGGAAGGCCAAGAGACATGACGACATGCTCAAAGTCACTAATCATCTGAGAGATGCAAATCAAAATGACAATGAGGTACCTTCTCACACCTGTCAGAACGGTTATCATCAACAAATCAACAAATGACAAGTTCTGGTGAGAATGAGGAGAAAAAGGAACCCTCCTTCACTGCTGGTGGGAACGCAGACTGGTGCAGCCACTGTGGAGAACAGTATGGAATTTCCTTAAAAAACTAAAAATGGAACTCCCACTTGACCCAGTAACCCCACGAAAATAGAAACACCAATCAGAAAGGATAGATGCACCCCTATGTTCATAGCAGTGCAATTTACCACAGCTAAGATTTGGAAACAGCCTAAGTGCCCATCAGCATATGAGTGGATTACATGTACACAATGGAATATTATGCTGCAGTATAGAAGAAGGAACTCTTACCATTTGCAACAGCATGGATGGAACTGGAAAGTATTATGCTAAGTGAAATATGCCAGTCAGAGAAATATAAATATCACATGATCTCATTAATTTGTGGAATATAATGAACACCATAAACTGATTAACGAAAAAAGATCCAGAGACAGAGATGCATTGATCAGATGGTCATACCTTAGAGGGAACTTAGGGGAGGGCGGGGGTAAGAGGAGGAGATCCGCCAACGGACTTGTATGCATGCCTATAAGCCTAACCAATGGACACAGACAGCAGGGGTGTGAGGGGATGAGTGGGAGGGGTGGGGGGCAATGGGCAGATAAGGAAACATATGTAATACCTTAATCAGTAAAAAAAACTAATGACAAAATATAGAAAATATATATCTTTAGCTAAGAGGCTAGGAATTGGATAGTAAGAAAAATTAGAGCTTAGGATGATGGTGATTCATATAAGTAAGTTCAAAGCCTTTTGTAAGACACATTTCTGCAACAACTGAGAAAACAAATCATGTTACATTAAAAATTTTCAAAAAAGTAAAATTACTTAGGGTATGTTTTCTTGAAATACTTATTAACACGGAGAGAGTATAGTGGCAAGGGAGAAGTCAATGAGAAGGAGGGAGGTAAAGGGGAAGCGAGATATAATATGTAGGGTGAGAACATATAACAAATATCAGGAACTTTTTTATTGTTTAAAATATTACATGTTTCTGTTTTCCCCCAATTAACTCCCCTGGCCACGCCCACCCTTGAGGGCAAACCCCCACCTCCCCAGTGTCTGTTTCCATTGGTCATGATAATATGCATGCATAGAACTCCTTTGGTTGATCTCTAACCCCCCCTTCCCTGCTTTCTCCCCAAAGTTGGACATTCTGCTCAGTGATACCTTGTCTCTGGATCCAATTTTGTTCATCATTTAGTGTTGATCATTATATCCCACATATGAGTGAGATCATGTGATATTTATCTATCTCTGACTAACTTGTTCTGCTTAGCATAATGCTCTCCAGGTCCATCCATGTTGTTGCAAATGTTAAAAGTTCCTTTTTTATAGCCGCATAGTATTCCATTGTGTAGATATATCACTGTTTTTAATCTACTCATCTGCTGATGGGCACATAGGTTGTTTCCAAATCTTAGCTATGGTAAATTGTGCTGCTATGAACATAGGGGTACATATATCCTTTCTTATTGGTGTTTCTGATTTCTTAGGATATATTCCTAGAAGTGGGATTACTGGGTCAAATGGGAGTTCCATTTTTAACTTTTTGAGGAAACTCCATAATATTTTCCATAGTGGCTGCACCAGTCTGTGTTCCCAACAGCAGTGCATGAGGGTTCAATTTTCACCATATCCTCACCAGCACTTGACTTTTGTTGATATGTTGATGGTAGCCATTCTGAGAGGTGTGAGATGGTACCTCATTGTTGTTTTGATTTGAATCTCTCAGATGATTAGTGACTTTAGCATGTTTTCATATGTCTCTCAGCCTTTTGACTGTCCTCTTTCCAGAAGTGTCTACTTAGGTACTTTGCCCATTTTTTTTTATTGGATTGTTTATCTTCCTTGTTTTAAGTTGTATGAGTTCCCTGTAAATTTTGGAGATTAAACCCTTATCTGAAATAACATTGGCAAATATGTTCTCCCATGCAGTGATCTTTATTATTGTTTTGTTCATGATTTCTTTTGCTGTGCAGAAGCTTTTTATTTTGATGTAGTACCATTTGTTTATTTTCTCCTTAATTTCCATTGCCGTAGGAGCTGTATCAGTAAAGATACTGTTATGACATATGTCTGATATTTTGCTCCCTATGGAGTCTTGTAGGATTTTTATGGCTTCCCATCTTACATTTAAGTCCTTTAGCCATTTTGAGTTTGATTTTGTGTATGGTGTAAGTTGGTGATCTAGTTTCATTTTTTTTTGCATGTATCTGACCAATTTTCCCAGCACCATATATTGAAGAGACTGTCTTGATTCCATTGTATGCTCTTGCCTCCTTTGTCAAATATTAATTGAGCATAGTTGCTTTGGTCGATTTCTGGGTTCTCTGTTCTGTTCCTGTGGTCTGTATGTCTGTTCTTTCACCAGCAATAGGTAGTTTTGAGAACCATGGTTTTGTAATATAGCTTGATATCTGGTATTGTGATACCTCCAACTTTTATCTTCTTTCTCAGGATTTTTGTGGCTATTCGGGGTCTTTTTTTATTCCAGATGAATTTTTGGAGTGTTTGTTCTAAATGTGTGAAACATACCATTAGTATTTTAATGGGGATTGAATTAAATCTATAAATTGCTTTGCATAGTATGGAAATTTTAATGATGTTGATTTTACCAATCCATGAACATGGTATGTTCTTACATTTGTTTATGTCTTCCTCTGTCTGTTTTTTCAATGTTTTGCAGTTTTCCAAGGACAAATCTTTTACCTTTTATTTAAGTTTATTCCTAGGTATTTTAATTTGGGGGGGGGGGCAGAGGTAAATGGGATTTATTTTTTTATTTTTATTTTATTTTATTTTATTTTATTTTATTTTATTTTATTTTATTTAGTTTCTTATTCTTTGAGTTCATTGTTGGTGAAAAAGCCATAGATTTTTGAGTGTTGATTTTGTATCCTGATACATTTCCCAATTAATTTATTAAGTCTAGTAGTTTTTTGATGGAGTCTTTGGGTTTTTTTTATGTACAGTGCCATGACATCTGCAAATAAGGACAGTTTTACTTCTTCTTTTCCAATTTAGATGAATTTTATTTCTTCTTCTTATCTAATTGCTATGGCTAGCACTTCCAGTACTATATCGAATGGGATTGGTGAAAGTAGGCATCCCTGTCTTGTTCCCTTTCTTAGGGGAAATTGTTTTAGTTTTTTCCCACTGAGTATAATGTTGGCTAAATTTTTGTCATATAAGGCTTTTATTATGTTCAGGTATTATTCCTCTATTCCCACTTTGATGAGAGTTTTTATCAAGAAAAATGTTGGATTTTGTCAAAAGCTTATTCTGCATTTATTGATGATTATGTGATTTTAATCTCTCAATTTGTTTATGTGACGTATCACATTTATTGATTTGGGAATATTGTACCATCCTTGAATCCCTGGATAAATCCCACTTGGTCATGGTGTATGATCTTTCTAATGTAATGCTGGATCTGATTTGCTTGAATTTTGTTGAGCATTTTAGCATGTATGTTCATCAAGGATATTGGCCTGCATTTCTCTTTCTTTGTGGTGTCTTTATCTGGTTTTGGATTTAGGGTAATGCTAGCTTTATAGAAAGAACTTGAAACTCTGTCTTCCTCTTGTATTTTTTGGAACAGTCTGAGGAAGATAGGTTTTATTTCCTCTTTGAATGCTTGGTAGAACACCCCTGTAAAGCTGTCCAGACCAGGGCTTTTGTTTGCTGGAAGGTTTTTAAGTACAGCTTCAATTATTTTGGTGGTTAACGTCCTATTAAAATTTTGTGATTCTTCCTGATTGGGTTTTGGAAGTTTGTATTTTTCTAAGAATATGTCCAATTTGTGTAGGATGTCCAGTTTGTTGGAATAGAGTTGTTCATAGCATTTTTTCAGAATCCTTTGTATTTCCGTGGGGTCGGTTGTTACTTCACCTCTTTCATTTTTCATTTTGTTTATTTGTGTCCTCTTCCTTTGCTTCTTGACAAGCCTGGAAAGAGGTTCATCAATCTTGTTTATCATTTCAAAGAACCAGCTCTTGGTTTCATTGATCTTTTGTATTGTTGTTTTGGTCTCTATGTCATTTATTTTTGCTCTGATCTTTATTATCTCCTTCCTTATGCTCACTCTGGGATTTTCTTGTTGCTATCTTTCTAATTCTTTACATTGTAGTGTTAGAAGATTTATTACCATTTTCTGTTGTTTTTACAGGTAGGCCTGTAGAACTATGAACTTCCCTCCAGAACTGCTTTCATGGTGTCACATAGATTTTGGATTCTTGTGTTTTTATTGTCATTCATTTCCAGGATGTTTTTAATTTCTTCTTTGATATTTTTTGTAACCTAATCATTGTTTAATAGCATGCTACTCAGCTTCCAAGTGCTTGAATTTTTTTATTGTTTTTATTGTAGTTTATTTATAATATTATGCCATTGTGGTCTGAGAATATGCTTCATCTAATTTCAATCTTCTTGAATTTGGAGAGACTTTGCCTGTGTCCCAATATGTGGTCTATCTTTGAAAATGTCCTGTATGCACTTGAGAAGAATGTATATTATCTGGCTTTGGGGTGAAATGTTCTGAAGATGTCAATTAAGTCCATCTGTTCTAGTGAGTCATTTAGGATTGATGTTTCTTTTTTTATTTTTTTGTTTAGAGGATTTATCCAATGGTGTCAATGTGGTATTACAGTCCCCTACTATGACTGTGTTGTTGGCTATCTCTCCCTTGATATCTTCCAGAAGTTTTTTTTGTGTATATTTTTGCTCCTACATTGTTTGCATATATGTTTATCAGTGTTAAACCCTCTTGTTGAATTGCTCCCTTTAGTTTTATGAAGTGGCCTTCCTTATCTTTTGTTATGGCTTTCATTTTGCGGTCTAATTTGTCAGATATAAGTATTGCTATCCCAACTTTTTTTTTTATTTCCATTCACCTGAAAAAATTTTTTTCATCCCTTCACTATCAGTCTGTGTGAGTCCTTTGCTCTAAGGTGGGTCTCTTGTAGGCAGCAGATATATGGGTCATGTTTGCTTATCCATTCAGCTACCTATGTCTTGTGATTGGAACATTTAATCCATTTACATTTATAGGTATTTGTTTGTCACCATTTTTATTCTTTATGCCTGTGTTCCTTCTTCCCTTCCTATTCCATCTTTTTACAGCAGTCCCTTTAGCATTTCTTGCATTGCTGGTTTGGTGGTAATAAATTCCCTTAGCCCCTTTTTGTCTGTGAAGCTCTTGATTACACCTTCAATTTTTAATGATAGCCTTGCTGTGTATAGTATTCTTGACTTCAGTCCCTTGTTTGGCAACACTTTGTAGATTTCATTCCATTCCCTCTGGACTTATGTGTTTCTGTTGAGAAATCAGTTGATAGTATAATAGGAGATCCCTTATAGGAAACTTTCTGTCTCTCTCTGGGAGACTTTAAGATTATTACTTTTTTGTTGGTATTTGCAAATTTAATTATTATGTACCTTGGTTTGGCCTTGTGGGTTCATCTTGATTGGGACTCTGTGAGCTTGTGGAACTTCTGTGATTTTTTTCTTCCCAATATCATTGACGTTTTCTGTCATTATTTCTTCAAATAGGTTTTCTAGTCCTTGCTCTGTTTCCTCTCCTTCTGACACCCCTATTATGTGGATGTTGTTTCATTTCATGTTGTCCCAAAGCTCCCTTAGGCTTTCCTGTTTTTAAGTTGTTGTTTTTATTTCCAGTTGCTGCTCGGCTTGGGTTGTTTTTCCTACCTTGTCTCCTAGCTCACTGATGCAGTCCTCAGCTTCTTCTAGGCTACTCTTGATGCTTTCTATTGAGTTCTTTATTGTAGCTATGTCATTCTTCATTCCTTCTTGGTTCTTCATTTCCTCTTGATTCTTACACATGTTTTTGAATTAATCTTCCATCCTTTTGAGCATCCTTATAACAATTGCTCTGAATTCTTTCTCTGACATATTGCTTGCCTCCATTTCATTTACTTGCTTTTCTGTGATTCCGCCTTTCTTTTCATGGGTGGGGGGGCTCTCAGCATGTCTGGTTATGTGGCCCACTGTCTATCAAGTTTACCAAAAGCCACAAAATACAACTCAACAAGACACGACAAAGAGGGAACTAAACACGAATGTATTCATGAAACCAATAACCCCAAATAAAGGTGACCACCAGAGAAAAGAGAATTATGGTAGAGAAAAGAGTACAAAAATTATATTGAGAAAAGGAGAAAATGTAAGGTAGTGAAGAAAATAAAGGGAAAAAAAGAAGGGGAAAGAAAGAGAAAAGAAAAAATATATACCTATATGGGGAGAAAACTCCACAAAACCAACAACTAAATGAAAAAAATGCAAACAACAAACCTCCAGAGAAGGAAAAAAAAGGAGGTTAGCTGAATCTGAAGAGGCAGAGCTTATGTCCAGAAGGTAAGGTAGAGATTGAATGAATGAGGGAATGTTCATGATTCAGTATAGAAGGGATAGAAAGAGAATGAGTGTATAAGAAGAAAAGTAAAAAAGTATCCAATTAATAAAAAATAATAATTTTAAAAATAATGATATCAATTAAAATATACATTCAAAAACATAAATGTGTATATATGTAAATTTCCCCCTTTCTTTAATCTATCTATCTATATATTCATCTATTTTTCATAGAGTAGAGTAGGCAGCAAATAGGCCTGTGTTTGGTGAGTGAAACTAATTAAGCTATTAGTAGAAGAAGAGAACAAGTGAGGAGAGGAGGAACAAAAGCATAAAATAAAATTAAAAACACAAAAAAAACTATCAAACAAGCAACAACAAGAAGAAAGAAAATTGGCTAGTGAAGAAAGAGAAAATATAATAGTGCATGAACTTGGAGCAGGGGAGCCAAAATTAGATATATGAGTAAGCCAATAGAGACTTTGTGTCCATGGATTGCCTCTCCAGCTGTCTTTACTTCACCAATTCTGTGTAGATGTTATTCAATTCTATTGTTTCTTCTATCTGCTCCAGTGGTTCTCAACCTTGGCTGCACATTAGAATCACCTGGGAATCTTTTTAAAATCCGGATTTCTGTGCCTCATCCTCCAGAAATTCTATTTCTTTGTTATGGGATGGGGCTACTACATTAGTAACAATAAAAACAAAAACAAAACAAAACAGAATTTCCGGAAGATGAGGCCCAGAAATCAGGATTTTAAAAAGATTCCCAGGTGATTCTAATGTGCAGCCAATGTTGAGAACCTCTGATCTGCTCTGTGAGAAGGCGCCAGACAGGTATGTCTATTCCACCGCCATTTTGTCTCCCCTACTACTGGAGGTGGAGTGGGCGGGAGCATCAGCAGAAGACACTTTGAGCCTGACTTTCTGCGTTCCCAGGGAGTGTGTGTGTGCCTAACAGAGCTGTGACCTGCTATTTATAGAGTGGATCCCAGCACCCAGGTCTGAGAACCCCAAGACTGTGGGTGGCACAGGGTGCAGGTGCATGGGCTGGGCTTCCAGAGGCTGCGAGGCTCCTGCCACTCCCTTGGGTTCCCACTCGCTCCCCACCTGCCCTGCCACATTCCCCAGAGAAGTTGTCACCAGCTGCCTCTCCCTCGACTCACAGGCCCCCTGGCACAGTCACTACTTTCTCCCCTACCCTCACCCTCCTGGTTCCCTTCCTCCCCCTCTGTATGTTCCTAGTGGTCTCTTCCAAATGTCACAGGCAGCCGAGTCAGGAATTTTTTTAATGTTAGCATTATGGTATAAATACTAGTCCCACCACCACCCTGGCCATCACCACACTATTGTTCATGTTCATGAGTATTTTCTCTTTATTTCTCAATCCTTCCACCCTTCTATATAACTCCCCCTCAAATGCAGTCAGCATGCTCTCTGTCTATGAGTACTTCTCTTTAAATTCACAAAATTCTATATATCTGAATTAAATAAGCATGTAAAAATATTTGATTCCCCCTTTAATATATGTCATTATTTTTATCTAAGTAACACTTTTAAATTATTTTTCTTTATCAAGAGTATTTGCTGAACTACAAAGATGTATAAAAATTAACATCTGATGTGAATGATATTAATGCTACTTTAGCAAAAATTAAAAGAAATAAAAGTGTCACCATTAATACTGATTTTATGGAAAGAAAATAAGATTGTAAGAGATTGTATGAACATCTGTACACTAACAATTTGGATAATCTAAATGAAATGAGTGGGTTTTAGAAATAATCAATTGAAACTGATTCATGAAAAAATAAAAATCTGAATATAATTTAATAGTAAGGAGGAATGAATCAGTCATTTAAAAACCTCCTAACAAGAAAAGTACAGGACCCAATGGCATAATTGGTGAAATCTGTCAAATATTAAAGAAAATTACCACCAGTCCTTCTCAAATTCTTCTGAAAACTTGAAGAGGAGGGATCACTTTCTCTCTTATTCTCTGAAGCTTGCCAGCAAAAAATGAAGACACTGCAAGAAGATAAAACTACATGTCAATATTCCTTGTGAATATTGATGCAAAATGCCAAGAAACCAAAAATATACTAGCCAACCAAAATCAGCAACATATTAAAATTAGTTCATATCATGACAAAGTGGGATTAATTTATGGAATACAAAACTGTTTAAACATGAAAATCAATGTAATATACAATAATAAAATGAAGGAATTTTAAAAAATGCATGAGGTCATTTCAATTGATGCAGAATAATTATTGGACAAAATGCAACATCATTTCTTGATAGAAATACTAAATAACCAAGGAATTGTAGGAAATTTCCTCAAGATAACAGGTAATAAATGAAAAATGCATAGCTAACATTATATTCAATGGTGAAAGATTGAAAGCTTTCCCATAAGATCAGGAACCAGACAAGGATGCCTGCTCATACCACTTAGATTCAACATAGTATTGGATGTTCTAGCTGGAGTAGTAAGGCAAAAAAAAGGCATAAAAGGCATGCATATTTGAAAGAATAAGTAGTAATATTTATGTTCATATATAACATGATCTTTTCACTTTGCTCTTAAATTTCTTCTATTTTTTAAATAGATTTTGAATTTTATTTCCATAACATTTTCAAATTACATCCTCTGGTTACCTTTTAATATTTTTAAATTAAACTTACTGGGGTAACAGGGAGTTTAATGAGTACAGAGTTTCTTTTGGAGAATGAGGTAAATGTTCTGGTAATGGATAGTTGTAATGATTGCACAGCATTGTGAATGTAACTTAATGTCACTGAATTGTACATGTAAAATAAAAATGACTAAAGTTGCCGAAACTGGTTTGGCTCAGTGGATAGAACGTCGGCCTGCGGACTGAAAGGTCCCGAGTTCGATTCTGGTCAAGGGCATGTACCTGGGTTGCGGGCACATCCCCAGTGGGAGATGTGCAGGAGGCAGCTGATAGATGTTTCTCTCTCATCGATGTTTCTAACTCTCTATCTCTCTCCCTTCCTCTCTGTAAAAAATCAATAAAATATATTTTAAAAAAATGACTAAAGTTATTGTCCTGGCTGGTATTTCTAAGTGGTTAGAGCAGGGGTCCTCAAACTTTTTAAACAGGGGGCCAGTTCACTGTCCCTCAGACCATTGGAGGGCCGGACTATAGTTTTTTAAAACAATAAACTATGAACAAATTCCTATGCACACTGCACATATCTTATTTTGAAGTAAAATAACAAAACGGGAACAAATACAATATTTGTCTCCTGGCCTGGCTTTCTTTCTATCCTGGACTGATAAGCTACATGAGTGCAGATATGATATGCATTGTATTCACCATTCATTTTTCCAGTACTTCATACATTGCTTAGTGTATAGTAGTCACTTAATAAATATTTGTTGAATAAATGAATTAATATTTATCTGATGCTGAATACTTCATTAATTCATTTTCACTATTTAGAATTATGAAAAAAAATGCTATCTCTCAAAAATCCTTCATCTTCATACTGGGGCTCAAACCATAGCATTTAATCATGTAATTTAAGGACATGTTTTCAGATATTTAAAAAATTTATATCTTTTATGCCATTAGAATGTGAAGGGTTTTCAGGCCCACAAAACTTGCTAAGTTGTTAGGGTCATTTCTTTTTTTAATAGTTCCTCCAGTGAGATATGAAACAAATATCATTTCAATATAGTAACATGTACATGGATGTTATGAAGTTTTGGATTTAGATTCCAGTTTTCCATGAACTACCTGTATTTCTTTAAGAAAGCTATATGAAGAATTCAGATCTCACTGATAAAATGAGGGAGTTGAGCTAGAGTATCTTTCAGAATCCTTTCAGCACAACCAATGTCTAAATCATTGAGGAAATGACATGTTGCAAGTATTAAAAAATAACTTTAAATATTTCTGATGAATATTAATAATTATAACAGTACAACATTTATGTAGCACTTATTATATGCTAAATGTTTCATATAGATTATGTTAGATGCTCTTATAAATTTTTCATTTAAGTATATTTTGATTCAAAATTACAAAACTGTAAAATAATATATATATTTTTTGTGATTAACACATGTTCACCTTAGAAAAATAACAAAAATTTAAAATACCCAAAGCAAAACATTGATAAATTTTGAGAGTATGCTTTTCTTTTTTCTTTTTTTGGCTGAATTCTTTTTTTTCCTTTTTATTAAATTTATTGGGGGTGACACTGATTAACACAATTATACAGGTTTTAGGTACATAATTCTACAACACATCATCTGTACACTGTATTATGTCTTCACCACCCCAAATTAAGTCTCCATCCATCACCATTTATCCCTCCTTTACCCTCCTCCATCTCCCAGTATCCCCACTGTCCCTGGCAATAACCACTCTATTGTCATTGTCCATGAGTTTTTTTTCTCCTTTTTTCCCTCTTTTTGCTCTAACCTTCCACGCTCTCCAACTTGACCCCACAGACATCTGATAGCCTATTTTCTATCTATGAGTCTATCCCTATTTTCCTTGTTAGTTTATTTTGTTCATTAGATTCTACAATGAGTGAAATCATATACTTGTCATTCTTTGACTAGCTTATTTCACTCAACATAATGTTCTCTAGGTCCATAGGACATACATATGGCCAATAGACATATGAAAATATGCTCAACATCACAAATCTTCAGAGGTATGTAAAGCAAACAACAATGATATATCACCTCATACTTGTCAGAATGGTTATTATCATTAAACAAACAAGTGTTGGCAAGGATGTGGAGAAACAGGAACCCTAATACACTGTTGGTGAAAATTCAGATTGGTGCAGCCACTGTGGAAAGCTGTATGGAGTTACCTCAAAAAAAAAAAAGAAAAGAAAAAGAAAGAAAGAAACTGCCTTTTGACCCAGAAATTCTACTTCTGGGAATTTATCCAAAGAAAAATGAAACACTAATTGAAAAGAATATATGCACTCCTATGTTCATTGCAACATTATTTACAATAGCTAAGATTTGGAAGCAGCCCAAGTGTCCATCAGTAGATGAGTGGATAAAAAAGTTGTGCTACATTTACACAATGGAATATTATTCAGCTGTAAAAAAGATGGTGTATATCCTTCAAGTACCTGTGTGTGCATGTGTGTATATGTGAATTTGTATTCGTATACCACCACATTTGAATTATATTGAAATTTTGTTTTTCAATTATGCACTCAACATAAAGTGAACTTTTTCCTACAATATGATTTCATTAAATTATATAGCTTCCCATGATTTAGTCAACCCCTCATTGATGGACATGTTGTTGGTTATTCTCAATTTTGTGTTATAACAATTCTGCATTCATAAGTTTATAAATGGATTCTTTGAATTGGTAGGTAAAAGTTTATGCACATTTTTAAGACTTTGAGTACATATTGCCAAATATCTCTTTAGAAAGATTTTACAAAATTACAATATCACCAATAGCAGGACTTCTATTTTACCTTTTCTAACTGATTCTGAATATTTGTATATAAACTGCCAAACTTATAAGAGAAAAAAAATGATATTTCATTTTATCTTGCAATCTTAGATTTTTGTACTTTAAAAATTATTCTTTTGTGAAATGCTTATTTATGATCTTAGCTCATCTTTTGAAAAACCAAATGTAGGTCTTTATTTAACTTGCTTGTAAAAACTTTTTATTAAGGGTATTAACTCTTATATGCTGAAAATATTTTTCCAGCCTATTATTTGTTTTTGTTTATGCTGTTACCAATTCCATTAATCATTTTCCACTTTTTGTTTTATTTTCTGTTGGACATTTATTTATTTATTGGAATGTCATTAGTTAATAATATTAAATAGGTTTCCATTGTACAATTCTATGATACATCATCTGTATAGTGCATTGTGTGATCACCACTTAAAGTCAAATCTTCTTTCCTCATGATATATGAAAAGATACTCAAATTCACTAGCTTTAGGGAAATGCAAGTCAAAGCTACAATGAGATACCACCTCACACCATTTATACTGGCTCCTAGAGGCCCAATGCATGAAATTCGTGCAAGAGTAGGTCTTCCTTCCCCTGGCTGCCAGCACCGACTTCCCTCGGGGCACCCAGAACCCAGGCTTCACCCACATCCTTGGCTTCGTCCAGAAGATCGCCTGGAAGGATGTCCCATCTAATTAGCATATTATGCTTTTATTATTATAGACTAGAGGCCCGGTGCACAAAAATTTGTGCACTCGGGGGCGGGGGGGGGGGTCCCTCAGCCCGGCCTGTGCCCTCTCACAGTCTGGGACACCTTGGGAGATAACGCCCTGCTGGCTTAAGCCTGTTCCCGGGTGTCAGAGGGCAGGCCCAATCCCTAGGTGAAGCCCCTGGTCAGGCTCAGAGCAGGGCCGATTGGGGAGTTGGGGCGCCGCCCCCTGTCATGCACAGAGCAGGGCGAATTGGGAGGTTGTGATGCCACCCTCAGTCACTCTCAGGGTAGAGCCAATTGGGGGGTTGGGGCACCGCCCCCTGTCACACTCAAGGCAGGGTCGATGGTGAGGATGCGGCGCCACCCCCTGTCACACACAGAGCAGGGCCAATCAGGGGGTTGGGGCACCGCCCCCTGTCACACACACAGAGCAGGGCAGATCAGGGGGTTGGGGTGCCGCACCCTGTCACACTCAGGGCAGGGCCGATGGGGAGGTTATGGCTCTACCCCATCACACACAGAGCAGGGCCCGCGGGGGCGGGGTGCCACACCCTGTCACACACAGAGCTGGGCCGATCAGGGGGTTGGGGAGCTTCCCCCCTATCAGGCACAGAGCAGGGCTGATCAGGGGGTTGGGGCGCCTTCCCCTGTCATGAACAGAGCAGGGCGGATAGGGAGGTTGTGGCCCCGCCCCCTGTCACACACAGAGCTGCAGGGCGATCAGGGGGTTTGGGCGCTACCCCCTGTCATGCTGATCCCAGTGCCGGGAGGCCTCACGGCTCCGCTGATCCCAGTGCTGGGAGGCATATTACCCTTTTACTATATAGGGTATAGGCCTGGTGCATGGGTGGGGGCTGGCTGGTTTGCCCTGAAGGGTGTCCTGGATCAGGGTGGGGGTCCCCACTGGGGTGCCTGGCCAGTCTGGGTGAGGGGCTGAGGGCTGTTTTCAGGCTGGGGGGTGACAGAAGCTCCCAACCGCTCCTTTTTTTCTTTTTTTTAATTCTGAGCCAGCTTTAGCTCTGGCTCCAGCTCTTAGGCCTCCACTGCTGAAAGCAGGTTTCTGGCCTTTGTTTACCTTCTGTATTTGAAACAATGTTGTGATCCTGCTGGCTGAAGCCCGGTGGACTAAAGCAGGTTTCTGGGATTTTGTTTAGCTTCTATATTTGTAACATAGTTGCTTAGAGTTGCAGCTCAGAGGCTGGCAGCAGCAGGCGGGGAATGTTGTAGTCCTCCGTCACTGAAGCAAGCAAGCCTCATGTTCGCTTCCAGCTGCCTGGCTGCCAACTGCCATCTTGGCTGGCAGTTAATTTGCATATCACCCTTATTAGCCAATGGGAAGGGTAGCGGTCGTACGCTAATTACCATGTTTCTCTTTTATTAGATAGGATTATCAATAAGACAAGTAATAACAAATATTTGAGAGGTTGTGGAGAAAAAGGACCCCTCATTCACTGCTGGTGGGAATGTAAGCTGGTACAGCCACTATGAAAAACTGTATGGAGGTTCCTTGATGCGTTAAGAATAGAATTACCATGTGACCCAACAATCCCTGTTCTTGGTATCGTCCCCCTAAATTTGAAAACATTCATTCACAACGATACATGCATCCCTACTGTAGCACTATTCACTGTTACTGAGACATGGAAACAACTGAAATAAGGCAGACAGAAAGGATAAGAACTATATAATTTCACTCATATGTGGGATATAAAATTGAAAGTCACAAATGAGCAAACAAGACAAAGAAACTAAAACTCATAGGCACCAACAAATAGTATGGTGCTGCCAGAGGGAAAGGAAATTGGGGGGTGATACAGGCAAAGGGAGACAAATATATGGTGATAGAAGATGATTTTGTTACCATAGAGAGTCAGTTGGAGTGCAGGCAGCCAGCAGAAGTTTGAGCACAGCCTGGCTGGCCACTTCTGAGGGGTGGGGTGTGCAGGGACTACACAGAGGATGTGGGCGTTCTGGGATTCAACCATCTTCGTGGCTGTGCAGGTGCCATGTCCAGCATGGGGGGACATGCTGAGGGCTGCAGCATCTCCATGGTTCCTAACTGGCTGGCCCCGGAGCAACACACCCACCGCTGACCCTGATACTATATACTGATAGGTAGTGCTGGGGAGTATCGCCCATTGGCCAAGATGGCACAGAGGGAAGCTCTTACAATGAGCATGCCAAAACCTATAAAGATGAATTGAGGGGCCCAAGAGCTGCCAAAATCTACCAAGATAATTGATAGAAAAAGAGACCCTCCCAATCCTTCAATCCTTGTAAGAACCAAAGCTTTAGCAGAAAGGAGGTATGGTCTTTAAGAAGGGAGTCTACCATGTTCCCAGGTCAGGGCACCTGACAAAACCTCTTTCCTTTTGTACCAGCACCTGCCTCATGAGTTTGATTTTCTTGAGGTAGCAACTGAACCTGTGTTTTCAGTTACAATTTGATTTTTGGTGGAAGACACACAATGCAATATACAGGTCATGTATCATACAAATATCACTCTTAAAACCTATCTAATCTTATCAACCAATGTCATCAAGATAAATTTAATTAAAATTGATTAAAAATGAAGCAAATCTACCTTCTAAAAATTGCAATTCGTTTTGTTTTTATTTTTAGCTGACTCAGTAAATATTAACAAAATATACATCATATGATCAATCTTAGCAGAGCTCTCAATTTTAAAGATATATTTTTAACTTCAAAACTTATTTGCCAATTTTAACTTTTTAGAAGAGTGGTAAATACTTTTACTGTATGTGTAATGAAATGATAAGCCATCTACTGGCAAGCTTTCCAATATATCATATGTACACATTTAAATAGCAACTGTTTTTGAGATTATGCTAAAAGAACATATTGCTTGATTATATGTTATGTAGACCAATGCCATCTGAAATTGCTTTTAGTCATTTTGTAATTTTGGATTTTGTATATTATGCACAGTTTGAAACAGAATATTTCAATTTGGGGAATGACACATTTTTTTCTTAAGATGCCTAGAACTGGGGTCTAAGAATCATATAGCCCCAACTCTGCTGTAATGATTTTTCTAGCTTGGCTTACAGTAAGATTTCTATAATCACAGAACTTACTGTACAGGTCATTGCAGAGCAAAGGTCTACAAAAGAAAATTCAGTTTGTAATTTCTCCCTGTTCTCATAGCAACATGACATTTTTTCTTGTTTTCACTTGCACATGGAGGCAAAAGATCTAGACTTAACCTCCTATGCAAAAGACACTGAGTTTTTTCTCAGTTACTAATGCCTTGCTTTACTAATTCTCCTCCTACTCCCTCAAAAGTCAAAGAAGCATTTCATTACACCCACAATCACCAGCATAATTCTATCAGCAATTTAAACTTAAGCTCTCTCCAGGGGTTATATTTTACTAATGGACACTTTTGCAATTTCAGCTTAGAAGTTTGACTCAGAAATTGGAGGAAACATTACTTTTAAGTAAAAGAGAATTTTACATGTAATAGCAGTTCAAAGTTAAGCATTCAATTTTATGATTCAGGTTAGATCAACTAAAAGCTAGTTCAATGAACTCTCCTAAAAGGTCTTCCATGAAAGATCTGCATATACACTTTTTATTACACGTTATGTTTTTAACCTTTTAATATAATATCTAATCAATATTAAGAACCATTGACTTACTTTAAAGTCTTCAGGTTTCTTTTTCCTTAGTAAGAAATAGTCATCTCCTTGTCCAAATATTATTGATAGATAAAAGTTAGAGATTGTGGTTATTGTTTCTTATGATCCACATGCCAAAAATGTATTATTCTTATGTAAATATATAGTATTACTATTTATTTTTCTCAAATATGAATACCACAGCTTAAATCTAGAATTAGATCATTGTCTCTAGTGTTACCAATATTTTCTCTTTATACATGACAGACATTTTATGAAAAGTATAAAAGCCTGAAGACATCTTAGAAATAGTGTACTTTACTTCAGCAGCATAGAGGCAATCATGTTATTAAATAAAATTAACCCTATCCTCCTCCAATCTCCTAAAATTATCCTAAAGAAATTTTCCACTGAGGGAAATTAGTATCATGTTTTTAATAAAAATCTCTACCTACCATTATTGTGAGTAATAATGAATGATAAGCGTTTCTTCTCTCACCCTTTGACTTCTTATTTTTATCTATAGATCCATATTTACAAATGCTTTCTGAATGTCTATTGGTATTTTAAACTTAACAAATAAAAAATGGAATTCATCTTTTCTTCACATTTTATCTCTTCCTGTATCTCCAAACTTCATTAAGGGCAATGCCATTTTCATTAGTATCCAGTCACCATATACTCATTACTAACGTCTTCAGATTTAAATAGCTGTCAAATTCACTTGAGCTTGCCTTTGAAATCTTTCTTTTATATCCTTTCCTTTCCTTAAATGTGCACTAATATTATCATAGTCTAGGTCCTGGCAATTTGTCACCTGGGCACAATTTCTCACAATGGCCACAACTATTTTCATACTGTTAACTTCTTTCCACTTCAATATAATGTTCACATTGTCTACATTAACAAACTATCTAAAATATGACTCTAATTTTTATTATACTAATATTCAAGGTTCTTTATTACCTAGTATAAAAAGCCCCAAACTCCTTACAACAGTATTGAAAGTCCTCCATAATCTGTTCCTTACTTACCTTTTAGCTCCCTCTGTCTATATTATCTTTTCTAAACTGCCACATGTCTTAGAGTCAAGCTATATGACACCCTGCACCAAACCAAATAGCATATCCTTTGCGAAGCCTTACCCAAGCCCTTCATCACAGAACCTCTGCCTTACGTTTTGATTCTTTCCTATTTATATTCTCATAGCATTTTGTACTTCTGATAACATATTGTAGTTTAAGAAGTTCTTTTTGATCATAGACACAATGAACTCAATCACTTTCTAGTTTCTGTTAAATATTGCTTGAGACTTTTGATATTCAAGACAGTCTAAATTTCTAAAAGACACGTTAAAGATCCAGTCCTTTAGGATTTATAAGCTCTATTCTTATATTAAGGTAGAGATCCAAATAGCTAATTATTCAGACTAAAGTATTTAAAGTCCAGCCCTAGTTGTTTTGGCTCAGTAGATAGAGTGTTGGCTTGTGGACTGAAGGGTCCCAGGTTCAATTCCGGCCAAGAGCACATGCCCAGGTTGCGGGTTCAATCCCCAGTAGGGGATGTGCAGGAGGAAGCCGATCAATGATTCTCTCTCATCATTGATATTTCTATCTCTCTCTCCCTTCTCCCTTCCTTTCTGAAATCAATAAAGATATATTTTAAAAAATAAAATCCTTAAAAACATCTTTACAGAACTATCTTTGAATATTTTATTTTATTGTGAGTCCTATATAATAAAGTAATATGAAAAGGTTTTTACATTCTTAAATATAGCACTTGTAACCATCTTCTTCGTAGTATGACAGTTTGCTATTATGTATTTTTTTTCACTAGCTTATAAACTGGTAGGAAGAGACTATATCTTCATGTTATCATGTACCACATTGCTCTTCATATAGAAAGGTGTTATACAACTGTGTCCCCTTGAATTTAAGGTTAATATTGACTAATCTTAAAACATATCAGATATTATTTCTCAAATATGCACTTATTCATATTCAATATTCGAGTCACCCATCTATCAGTAAAGAAGTGAACACAAGAAAAAAAGTGTTAATCCAAATTGGAAAGATGGTTAGATCACTCAGTGCTTTGGATTAGCCAGCTATGCATGCCCTCCTATTATAAAACTAGAGGACCGGTGCACAAAAATTTGTGCACTGGTGTGGGGGGGTGTCCCTCAGCCCCACTTGTGCCCTCTCACAGTCTGGGACCCCTCGGGAGATAACGACCTGCTGGCTTAGGCCCACTCCCAGGTGGCAGAGGGCAAGTCCAATCCCTAGGTGCCTGCCCCGCAGCCCCTGGTCAGGCTCAGAGCAGGGCCGACTGTGGAGTTGGGGCGCCCGCCCCCTATCATGTGCAGAGCAGGGCGGATCGGGAGGTTGCGATGCCACCCTCAGTCACGCTCAGGGTAGGGACGATTGGGGGGTTGGGGCGCCGCCCCCTGTCACACTCAAGGCAGGGTTGATGGGGAGGTTGCGGCGCCACCCCCTGTCATGCACAGAGCAGGGCGGATTAGGGGGTTGTGGTGCCACCCCGTCACATACAGAGCCGGCCGATCAGGGGGTTGGGGCACTGCCCCCTGTCACACACAGAGCAGGGCCCATCAGAGGGGTTGGGGCTCTGTACCCTGTCACACACAGAGCAGGGCCTATCAGGGGTTTGGGGAGCTCTCCCCTGTCATGCACAGAGCAGGGCTGACCAGGGGGTTGGGGAGCTCCCCCCTGTCATGCACAGAGCAGGACCGATCAGGACGTTGTGATGCCACCCTCAGTCACACCCAGGGTAGGGCCAATTGGGGGGTTGGGGCGCCGCCCCCTGTCACACTCAAGGCATGGTCGATGGGGAGGTTGCGGCTCCACCCTGTCACAGACATAGCAGGGCCCATGGGGGGTTTGGGGGGTCGCACCCTGTCACACACAGAGCAGGGCCGATCAGGGGGTTGGGGCGCCGCACCCTGTCACACACAGAACCGCAGAGCAATCGGGGGTTGGGGATCTCCTCTCTATCAGGCACAGAGCAGGACCGATCAGGGGGTTGGGGCGCCTTCCCCTGTCATGAACAGAGCAGGGCGGATAGGGAGGTTGTGGCCCCACCCCCGTCACAAACAGAGCCGCAGGGTGATCAGGGGGTTTGGGCACTACCCCCTGTCATGCTGCTCCAGGGGCCAGGAGGCCTCGCGGCTCTGCTGATCCCGGTGCTGGGAGTCATATTACCCTTTTACTATATAGGATAGAGGCCTGGTGCATGGGTGGGGGCCGGCTGGTTTGCCCTGAAGGGTGTCCTGGATCAGGGTGGGGGTCCCGCTTGGGTGCCTGGCCAGCCTGGATGAGATGATGATGGCTGTTTGCATCTGGTCACACCCCCTTCAGGGTGGGGGTCCCCACTGGAGTGCCTGGCCAGTCTGGGTGAGAGGCTGAGGGCCGTTTTCAGGCTGGTGGGTGACTGAACCCCCTGATCAGCCGTGCTCTGTGTGTGACAGGGGAGAGCTCCCCAAACCCCTGATCGGCCCTGCTCTGTGCATGACAGGGGGGAGCTCCCCAACCCCCTGGTCAGCCCTGCTCTGTGCATGACAGGGGAGAGCTCCCCAAACCCCTGATAGGCCCCGCTCCTTTTTTCCTTTTTTTTTTTTATTCTTGGATTTATGGCTGTCACTGGAGCTGAGAGCCGGCTTTAGCTGTGAGACCTCGCTGCTGAAAGCAGGTTTCTGGCTTTGTTTACTTTCTGTATTTGAAACTTTGTTGTGACTCCAGCTCTGAGATCCTGGCTGACTGAAAAGAGGTTTCTGAGGTTTTGTTTAGCTTCTATATTTGTAACAATGTTTCTTAGCATCTCAGAGTGCAGCAGCAGCAGGCGGGGAACGTTGGAGTCGTCCGTCACTGAAGCAAGCAAGCCTCCTGTTCGTGTCAGTAGCCTGGCTGCCGGCCGCCATCTTGGCTGGCAATTAATTTGCATATTGTCCTGATTAGCCAATGGGAAGGGTAGCGGATGTACGGCTAATTACCATGTTTCTCTTTTATTAGATAGGATGAAGGATTTGGAGTCACATTTATAGTTGTATTCTATTATTGTCTCATAAAGTAAGTCTATCCATGCACAATTTAAAGTTTTAGGAAGAATTCATATTTTATTCCTCAAAAATAATAAATATTTCCTAAATTGAATCACTTATTTATTCCATGGCTGTTTTCTAAAATGTGTCAGCATTTTTCTTACCTGTTCTAGAATAATGTATGTTGAGGGTGTTTTGCTCTTTTTATATTATGGAGAAACTCAGAACAAGGACTATTGGCATACAGTATGAGAAAGATGATGTATATTCATAGTCTCATGATGAAATTATTGATAATATTATATTAGTTTCTTCTAAATATTCAAACAGCAGTAATATAAACTTATCTCAATTTTGTCCACATGAATACATACACAACCGTACAGCGGGAGCACCAATATTCTAAAACTTATTTATCCTTAGGCCACCCTATGCTCACTGTTTCTGTTAAAATATACTGGTAAAAAATTAAAGTTGAAAATTCATAAGAAAAAAAGTGACAAAATGCTAGAAATAAAACATAAATAAGAGTTTGATTTAAAATCAAAGTCAATTTTTGTCTTTAAATAAAACCTGAATTTGTAGTACAACTTAACATTTTTAATCTGAATCTATTTTAATATAAATACTTAATATTGGCATTTATCTCATTATCAAAGAGTTACATAGTAGAAAGTACATTTCACAATTTGTGACTAAGTTTAAATTTCATACTATAATATAATAGTGAAACACATGTAGGGGATATTATTATTATACCAGAGGCCTGGTGCACAAAATCCGTGCACGGGTAGGTAGGGTCCCTAGGCTTGGCCAGCAATCAGGGCCGATCTGGGCCTTCCTTCCTCTAGCTGCCAGTTGGGGCCTTCCTTCATTCTGTGTCGCCCCCTGGTGGTCAGCGCACATCATAGTGAGTGGTCCAACTCCTAGTAGGTCAAACTCCTGAGGGGACAATTTGCATATTAGTCTTTTATTATATAGAAAATTACACATAATACTGTTTTCAGATTATGAGTTAGAAATGCTTTATAGCAGACTTCATTTGAAGAAGCATTTTGTGTCAACTATGAAAGGAAATATTTTTGTTAAAATGTGTGAAGTACCAGTCAATTTCTGTTTTGAAGTATGGGATCGTAAAGCAAAACACAGTGGTATAATTAAGATCTTAAAAATAATCTCTCTTTTTTTGCATTTGGATTACTAGGACTGAAAAAAATCACCTTGTCATTTTAAAACTTAATAATAGCTTTTCCTGATATTCTGCAACTCACACTGATTTCTCTCTTTCCCAGACTGCTACTGCACTGAGAACCAGCACCACACAAATTTGCACTTAATAGTTATAATAGTTTCATGAGTCAGTCTTCTCAACTTAGATTGTAAGCTCCTTAAACTGCATAAATGATGTCTTACACTTCTGTTCCCTGGCACAAAATTGGATAATTGTTGATTAATAACTGTAGCCAACAATTTTCTTCCTCTCACTTGGGGCTGCTTAAGAACGGCCAGCCTCTTATAACACATTTACTATGCATTCAATAATATCTTCTAGTGTTAAAACAGAAGCTCTAGAACATCAAGATACATTTTATATGAAATCTGAATTTTACAGTATGCTTTAGTACACAGTCTCTATAAATGATTTGTCTTAAAGTGGGGATGCTCTGTTCTGTACTAAAAACTCATTCAGGAACATTTATTGGACAGGTATGATGGACTAAGCACTGTTTAAGGGAAAAAAATAGCTACAAAAAATACATGACATTAAGAAAAATCATTTACTCCCAGCTGTTTTATATAATATGATTTAATTCTTACACTCCAAGGAAGGCACCATCATTCCCATTTTACAAGTGAGTAAACTGCAGTTCAGAAAGTTTAAGTAATTTTCCCAAGGTTATAACTTCCAAATGGCAGAAACGGAATTTGAACCCATCTCTATCTTCAAACCTGAGGTTTCAGTTTTATAAGAGATATAACCATATGAAGAAATGTTTATAGTATAATGTTATGAGTATTATAATAGGAGTAGCATATTACTTTCTTAAATTGCACTAATCACAGTAATTTTATATTTATGGGTAGTAATTTAATTGTCTCCTCTGATAAATTTTAAACTCCATGATTTCAGAGACTATTTCTAATTTTCATCACCATGCACTAATAGAATACCTGGTACATAATAGAAATCTAGGAAATATTTATTGAATGATTGGATTGGTGAATATTGTGAGATTTGCATTGAGGCCTGAATGGTAAGTAGAAGAGTGCAAGGTGGAGAAAAGTGGAAATGGTCTTTCTAGAAGACACAAACTGGGCAATAAAGTTCTTGATTGATGAAGGAGCTTAAGAAATTATTTAAAAATTTTGTAAATCTGTGTCCCAAGAAACTAACAACTATTCTCAGTCATCAAAAAGTTACTCAACATGTGATAGAAGATACAATTATATTCAATATTTTACCTTGCTCTGAATAGGACACTGGAGCAAAAATGGGACTATTGTTAGCTTTTCCAGAAATTTAGAACACTGCTTCAAATATATACTCCAGGACAAGAGTATTGTATTTAAATCTGATAAAATAGAGTTACTGACAACTGTTGTATGACACTAAATAATACATTTAAAAATGGAACTCATTAACAGAAAAATAGACAATATGAAAACATATGCACATAGGACATGGGGAAACATTTCTCCAAATAAAACATTCAGATGGCCAACAAATACATAAAAAGATGCTCAACATCACTAATCACTGGGGAAATATGAATAAATACAATAAGATACCATATCACACCAGTCAGAATGGCTATATGTGCACTGCTGGTGGAAATACAGATTGGTGAAGCTACTGTGGAAAACAGTATGGATATTCCTCAAAAACCAAAATATAGATCTACCATACAACCCAGAAATCACACTTCTTGGTATTTATCTAAAGAAAATGAAAACACTAAATAAGTGCACCTCTATCTTCATAGCAACATATTTACAATAGCCAAGATATGGAAGCAACCTAGGCATCAATCAAATATCCTATACAATAAAAGTGTAGTATACAAATTGTCCCCTTGAGCCGAGTTCTTCTGGGAGTTAGACCAGGGGGTGTACCAGCTGGGGGAAGGAAGGGAGGCCCTGGCCAGTGCAGTGGTGGCAGGCAGCCAGGGGAAGGGAGGGAGGCCCCAGCATCAGCAGGTGGCCAGAGGAAGGGAGGGAAGCCCCAGCCAGCAGTGGCAGGCAGTGGCAGGTGGCCAGGGGAAGAGAGGGAGTACCCGGCTGGCAGCCGGCAGCTGCTAGGGACTCACCCTACCAGTGCATGAATTTCTTGAACTGAGCCTCTAATATATATATATATATATATATATATATATATATATATATATATATATATATATAGTCATATATTCAGAAATATTACTCAACAATAAAAAATTGATTTTTCCCATTTCTATTTGCAACAATATGAATAGACCTAGCAGGTATTAAGCTAAGTTAAATAAGTCAGACAGAGAAAGACAAGTACCATATGGTTTTACATATATGTGGAAACTAAAACAAAAAAAACAAGCAAACATAAAAAAAAAACCCAAAAATATAGAAACAGAGAACAAACAGAAGAATGCCAGAAGAAAGGAGGCTGGGAAGATGTTGGAAAAATGTAAAGGTGAATATAGTCCATAATATTCTATGAACTTTTCAAATGACATATGATTACTAGACTTAGTGTGGCAATCACATTATAAGGTATATGAATGTTGAATAACCATATTTAATACCTAAAACTAACAAAATATGGTATAGCAAGTTTACTTAAAGAAATAAAAATCAACTATATTTTGAAACTGAGCTCAAAAAATAAAAATGGCATCAGATCCATTTTATATTAGTTTACTTCTAAAAAATTAGAGCATCAAGTTATTGAAATAATGAAATGTTAAACATATTTATAATATTACTAGAGGCCAGTGCACAGATTTGTGCGCCAGTGGGTTCCCTTGGCCTGGCCTACAGGGATCAGACGAAACCAGCTCTCCGACATGACCCAAGAGGTCCAGGAATGCAAGAGGGCGGTTCTAGGGTGCACTGCAGAATCAGACTCCTTCCTGTCTGGTCTGGGTGCGTCACCCGAGAACCTCAGCTGCCAATTCACCGCAGCTCAGCAGCTCCTGTGTTGAGCATCTGCCCCCTGATGGTCATTGTGCATCATACCTACTGGTCAGACAGTTGGATGGACGAACTGTCAGATGGTTGGCCAGTTGTTTAGGCTTTTCTATATATAGATTATTTTTAATTTAAATTCTTTATTGTTTAAAGAATTACATACATCTCCCTTTTTCCCCACTGACCTCTTCCGGACCAATCCTACCCCCCAGCATATGCCCTTATCCCCCCTACTGTCTGTGCACATTGGTTATGCTTATACGCCTGCACACAAGGCATTTGGTTGATCTCTTACCACCACGCCCCCCCCCCCCCCCCCCACTTCACACCGTCTCCTGCATTCCTCTGAGGTTTGACAGTCTGTTTCATGCTTCTATGCCTCTGGATCTATTTTTGTTCATCAGTTTATGTTCATTAGGCTCCACAAATGAGTGAGATTATGTGACATTTACCTTACTGTATGTCCTCTTTTGAAAAGTGTCTATTTAGGTCCTGGCCCATTTTTTGATTGGATTGTTTATCTTTCTTTTAAGTTGTATGAATTCCCTATAAATTTTGGAGATTAGACCCTTATCAGATATAACATTGGCAAATATATTCTCCCATGCAGTGGGCTTTCTTGTTGTTTTTGGTGGTGGATTCTTTTGCTGTGCAGAGGCTTTTAAGTTTGATGTAGTCCCATTTGTTTATTTTCTCCTTAGTTTCCATTGCCCTAGGAGCGGTATCAGTAAAGATATTGCTATGACATATGTCTGATATTTTGTTGCCTATGTATTCTTCTAAGATTTTCATGGATTCCTGTCTTACATTTAAATCCTTTATCCATTTAGAGTTTATTTTTTGTGTACGGTGTAAGTTGATGGCCTAGTTTCATTGTTTTGCACATATCTGCACAGTTTTCCCAACACCATTTATTGAAGAGACTATCTTTATTCCATTGTATGCTCTTGCCTCCCTTGTCAAATATTAATTGAGCATAATGTCTTGGGTCAATTTGTTCATTCTCTGTTCTGTTCCATTGATCTATATGTCTGTTCTTGTGACAGTACCAGGAAGTTTTGAGAACACCGGCTTTGTAATATAACTTGATATCTGGTATTGATCCCTCCAACTTTATTCTTCTTCCTTGGGTTTGCTGCAGCTATTCAGGGCCTTTTTTTATTCCACATGTAGTTTTGGAGAGTTTGTTATTGGTCTGTGAAGTATGCCGGTGGTATTTTAATGGGGACCGCATTGAATCTATAGATTGCTTTGGGTAGTATGGACATTTTAATGATGTTGATTCTACCAATTCATAAACACAGCATGGTCTTCCATTTGTTTATGTCTTCCTCTACCTCATTTTTCACTGTCCTATAGTTTTCCCAGTACAGGTCTTTTACCTCCTTCGTTAAGTTTATACCTAGGTATCTTAATATTTTTGTGTGCAATGGTAAATGTTTTTTTGTTTAAATTTCTCTTTCTGAGAGTTAATTATTTGTGTATAAAAAGGCCATAGATTTCTGGGTGTTAATTTTGTATCCTTCTACATTGCCAAATTCATTTATTAAGTCTAATCGATTTTTGCGGAGTCTTTAGGGTTTTCTATGTACAATATCATGTAATTTGACAACTAACCCCACAGACATACAAAAGATTGTAAAAAAATACTATGAACAACTCTACTCCAACAAACTGAACAACCTAAAAAAAAAGACATATTCCTAGGAAAATACAACCTTCCAAAACTCAATCAAGAAGAATAAAAAAAACCTGAATATGCTGATAACTACTGATGAAATTGAATCAGAAAAATTAAAACTGTCTGACGAGTAAAAGTGGTAAATTTAGTTAACCATCAAACAGAAAAGTGATGAGAGTGAGATATTTTAGGTAATACTGAGTTGAAAATTCTAAGCCTGTTCCAAGCCCCAGGCATCCTTTTGAGGCTTTGTTATTATAAATATAGTATATATCTTCTTTTTTCTCTACAAATGGTTTATGCATCATTACCATTGTCTTCTCTACAAGTGTTTTGAATTTTTACCAATGGAACATTTATGAGTGCTTTTGGGCCAGAAAAAAAATATCTATATATTTATAGTAGATGAACACATATCTGGTTCACGTTTGTCTTCTGAACCAATCTGGTATGCATAGTTGAAGAAATTGTTATAAGCCAACATTTCCTTTTTATTTAATTAAGATTATAAAATCCTCAGAGCACAAACCTCATCTTCTATATATTCTAAACTATACACACTGAGACACCATGAGAGTTATTCTCTCAAGTGTCTATGTAACATGTACATTTAGCCTGTTTACACTGGGGCAAACAGGCATCTTTATAATGTTGTCTTCAGTAATGGCTCTGACTCTGATTTTAATCAGCTTCTAAGCTTACATTTGCAGCCATGGCTACATATAGTCAATGACACTATCACCTATTAGGAGGTCTTTAAGAGGTACAAAAGTAAGCCATGCAGCTCACTATTAAGTCTGCAAAATGTAATACATTTACAGGCTGATTTACAGAGAATTTCTAAGGCAGCATACAACCTGCATTTATCACAGAAGCTTCTTGTATGTTTACAACAGCTTATAATCTATGGCTTTAAAGAATCAGACTAAATAGATTTAATCAGGATTGAATATCAACAGTGCTGCTTCTAAATTGTTTATCCGTCCTACAGGAATTACTTTCAATCCCAGTTTAAACAGTAGAATATGGTTTCCTTCATTCTCAAATAAATTACAGACTAATTCTATATAATTTCAAACAAATGGAGTAATATTGTACCAGACAATTTTAAAAGGGCTGCCTTATTTTTAAATAAACAATGTATAGCAATAGGAATTGTTATAACAGCAAACTCCTTTATATTCTTAATATAACTTATCTTTTTTACAACTTTTTATAAAAACAGTAAATATATGCCAAAAGCATAAAATTGTTAAAACACGAAAGAGAAAAAAAACAACAAAACATCATTTTCAATATCACCACCTAGAGATAATCATTAACGTTTTTGCATGTCTCTCTATATATTTACTTACTTTTGAAGCTGTAATTCTGTATATGCCTCAAAGTGGTACCATATTGTATAAACATTTTTGATGCCTGTATTTTAACTTAACATTGGATTACATTTTCACATGTCAATAACTATTCTTCAACAAAATGGTTTTTAATAGCAGTATAACACACCTCCATATGGACTTCTACAATTTACTTAAAAGAATTTTTCATTGGATGAAAACCAAGATGGCGGCATAGATAAACACTGGAAATTACTGCCTCCTACAACAACTTCAAAAATACAACGAAAAGATAAAACGGACATCATCCAGAATTACAGGAAGGCTGGCTGAGTGGAAATTCTACAACTAGAAGGAAAGAGAAAAGCACACTGAGACCCAGAGGAGCTGTGGAAGTAAAGTGCAGAGGTACGGAGGCTTGAGCGCACATGGAAAGGGTTGGCAACTGAGGACGCGGCTGTCTTTTTGAATCAGGAGGGAGTCACAAGCTCCCGACTGCTCTGAACTCCGGTTCCGGGAAGTCTCTGGGGACCCAGGACTCATACAGAGACTGGACTGTCTGGCAGCAGGCAGAACTAGGAACTTGAGGGCGGCTTTCCCTCAGAGGTGCTTGCAGCAATTATCAGGACACTGAGATGCACGGCCCCTTAGGGCACGGCTGCTTGCTCTGCCCTGTTGATTCCTTGAGACCCCGCCCCACCCAGGCTGCAGCAGAGGCTTTTGAATATGAATGCCCTGGCCCTTTGCAACCTGAAAATTACCTAACAAATTGTAGCTGGGACAGACAGACCCAGAACTTCCAAGAGAAGGCCCAAGGCCCCACAGCAGCTTGCATTGCTTCACAGCTGAGCCTCATCTGGGCACCTCCAAACTCCAAAAAAGGAAGGGGAATCTGCAGATCTCTTCATAGCTCCTGCTGGGGAACCTCAGGCAGAGGCTAAATTAGCACCTCCTTAGATCCAAGAGCCAGTGTACCCAGTGGTCAGAGTGGGGCCATCCAGATTACAACTCCTCAGATCCATAAGGGACACACTCAGGGGGCAGACTCAGTGAGCACCAAAGCCCCATTGAAACAAGTCTTGCCCCGGAGGGGTGTCTCCAGCACAGAAGTTCTCCCACTGCAGACACAGCTGATTCTCACAGCCAATTGGCCTGGAGGTCAATTCCTCCCAGTGATACCAACAACAATCAAGGCATAACCACAACAAGACTGTGCACAAAGCCCACAAGGGGGTGCACAAAAATGTACACCTCAGGTAACTGGGGAGGCTGAGCCACTGGGCCCTATAGGACACCTAGCACACAAAAGCACTCTACCAACACAGGGAAGCATAAAAAATTAGGAGACAAAGAAACAGGTCACAAATGACAGAAATGGAGGAAAGCAAATGACTGGATATAGAGTTCAAAACCACGTTTATAAGGTTTTGCAAGAATTTTCTGGAAACTGCCGATAAATTTAGTTAGACCCTGGAGGATATGAAAAAAGACCAACTAGAAATTAAGCATACACTGACTGAAATAAAGAATAATACGCAGAGATCCAACAGCAGACAAGAGGATCCCAAGAATCAAGTCAAAGATTTGAAATATGAAGAAACAAAAAATACCCAATCAGAAAAGCAAAAAGAAAAAAGAGTCCAAAAATATGAAAATAATGTAAGGAGCCTCTGGGACAATTTCAAGTGTACCAACATCAGAATTATAGGGGTTCCAGAAGAAGAGAGAGGGTAAGATATTGAAAACCTATTTGAAGAAATAATGACAGAAAACTTCCCCTACCTGGTGAAAGAAATAGACTTACAAGTCCAGGAAGCACAGAGAACCCCAAACAAAAGGAATCCAAAGAGGACCACACCAAGACACATCATAATTAAAATGCCAAGAGCAAAAGACAAAGAGAGAATCTTAAAAGCAGCAAGAGAAAGACAGTCAGTTACCTACAAGGGAGTACCCATACAACTGTCAGCTGATTTCTCAACAGAAACCATGCAGGCCAGAAAAGAGTGGCAAGAAATCTTCAAAGTGATGAATAGCAAGAACCTACAACCAAGATTACTTTATCCAGCAAAGCTATCATTCAGAATTGAAGGTCAGATAAAGAGCTTCACAGATAAGAAAAGGCTAAAGGAGTTCATCACCACCAAACCAGTATTATTTGAAATGCTGAAAGGTATTCTTTAAGAAGAGGAAGAAGAAAAAGGAACTCTTACCATTTGCCACAGCATGAATGGAACTGGAGGTCATTATGCTAAGTAAAATAAGCCAGTCAGAGAAGGATAAATACCACATGATCTCACTCATTTGTGGAATATAATGAACAACATAAACTGATGAACAAGGACTGATCCAGAGACGGAGAGGCATTGATTGGATTGTCGGGCCTTGGAGGGAAGGTAGGGGAGGGTGGGGATAAGTGGGAAAGATCAACCAAAGGACTTATATGCAAGCATATAGGCCTAACCAATGGACACGGACAACGGGGGGGTGAGGGCATGAGCGGGGGGCGGGAGGTAGGGAGTAATGTGGGGATAAGGACACATATGTAATATCTTAATCAATACAAAATATAATTAAAAACAAAAAAAAACAAAAAGAGAATTTTTCATTGCTGAACATTTTTATTTTTATTTTAATTTTTCAAAATTATAAATATTATCATGGTTAAATTTTTATGTATTACATTTTGCATATATCTTTGATTATTTCCTTAGTATAAATTATTAGGAGAAGGATTGCTGCATAAAAGGTCATGAATATTTTAAGACTTATTACGTTTGTTGCCAAACAATTATTGTCCTTATCATAAAATGTTTACAGTATCATGTTGCTGTAGAAAGAGAACTCATCAGTTTTTTTACGTGAAGAAACAGCTGGACATATATTCAGATAATTATACTAATTACTATGTTTTGCACATGATGAAACATCTGCACTTAAATACATTTATTTATGTCTGGCTATTAATTGTGTGCCAAACCAATGTTGCACACACATATTTTTCATTAAGGTCAGGATACTAAATAGATGCTTTTACTTTAACACAAATATTATCAAATGAGAATGGAAAAAACAGCACCAAGTGATTTTCCATAAATGAAAGTGCAGTGATGTCAAAATGGCAAGGGTCATTCAACAGGCCTATATCAAATGTCTACTTTGTACAAGGTATTATGCTAAGTACCCTGTATTTGCATATACATGGGGTGAGGGAGTATGATGCAAAGTTATATATATATATATATATAGAAGGCCAGAGACTCTGCTTTCAGCAACTGACAGGAAATGATTGCTAGAGAATGGGATAATCGATAAAAAGGCTTTATGGGAGATGTAGCAAAGCCATTTCACCAAATAAAAACAAATCTAAATGAGTAGATTAAAATTATAAAAATTGGTTTGTAGTGATCAGAATCAAAGATTTTTCTAATAACTGTGTATTTTAATTTCACTACTACTCTCCTAATATGAAAAAGGATTTTCTAAAATTAAGCTATAATGCAAAAAGAAATAATCACACACAAAATGTAGACAAATAGCACATTTTCAAATCATTCCTGACAGTAATGCTCCATTGTGAAAAATCGATGTAGAAAGAAGAATAAATTATCATAAAAGGCAGACAACTTTAGAATTGAGGTGGGAGTAAGAGAGAGGTTGATTACATTTCTGAAAAGCATTTTTGCTATGATTTATTAAATTGATCCTTTACATTTTTTTTCTTTGATCACCAAATGTATTTTTGTCACCTTGCTAGGCTCTGTGGAAACAAAAATAACACAAGGTGTCTGCCCATCTAGTGGATAATAACAATAGGAAATAATAATAATGTATAATTTATAGTAAAGGCTTAAGATATGTATCAGGGTTATTGGTTGCAAAATACCAATTTACTCTAGAAAAATTAAGCCAAAAGGGTAGTTCGTACACTTTCAGTTTAATGGGACCAGACAACAAAACTTAAAATTTTCGTGGGTTGCACTAATGAGATTACAGACACTGAAGACTACAACTAGCTCATATACCATCCCTACCTCCAGTAATTGGTCACTCATCACCAGAATTATTTCTGGATGATACCAATGTCATCGCATTTCTAGCTTCCATTCAAAGTTGGTTGAGTTACTCTGATTGGCTTCAATAGTGGGAGGTGGGGTATGCTTCATAAAGTAAAGAATTGCAAAACATAAGCAGATTTTCAAGATTCTATGCAGCTATAAGTAATTAAATTATTCATTATGGTTAGATATTGTCCTAAGTGACTTATATACATTTTATTTTTTTTAATCTTCAGGGAACCACCATATCAATCAGATTCAAGTAGGTAACATTGGGATAAAAAACAAACTGCCAAATCTCAATTGTTTATAACAAGGAAGGTCTATAGCTCACTCATGCTACATGCCCAGTGTGAGTCAGCAGGATAAGGAGGTATCCTGCTGTTCTCACCTAAGGACCCATATTCATAAGACTTCAGCATCTTATTCTATCAACATCTCAGTATGAGATTCTAGGGTTTACTAAAGGAAGGGAGAGCAAGAGCTAAGTCATGCTAATAAAATGCATCAGAAGTGGCATCAAAGGAATGGCAATGTGAGAGATCCCCTTGGTCTCTCCCCCTAAAATTTCATCAAGTTAACCAACTATAATCCAACAAAAATTACTCTGCTCAACACAGAGACATGCCTAAGAAACACATGCATTGAAACATCTAGAGGTGGGCAACCAGGAATAAATGGGTTCCGGGGCTGACCAGCAGACCCTGAGAGAAGGATGAATATATTGTTTTGACACACATTTCTGTGAAAGAGGCATTACAGAACCGTTCATCCCAGAACATCAGATTATATATTCTCATGCAGTGCACATGGAATATTCTCAAGGATAGACCATATGTTGAGTCACAAAACTAGCATCAAAAATTCAAGATTGAAATTATACCAGCATATTCTCTGATAATGATGCCTTGAAATTAGAAATCAATTGCAAAAGGGAAGTAAATGCATTGGAAGTGAAACAAATCAGTTCTGCTCCCATTTCATTGGTTAGAACTACTCATGTCATCATTTTTAAGTTAAACAGGGTACGGAGGCATGATCATCCATATAAAAGAAGAAGCATTTTAGGGAACACATTAATAATGTCTACCATAGTAGACATTACTTTTACTAGCACCTTCAGTTTTGAGGAAAGTTAAGCAGAGAGTTTAAGTAAAGTTGTAGTGAATAACAGAACTGGAATATGAAATATTGGAAGCATATTGGTTTACATAGCAATGATACCTAACATGCATTGAGAAACACCAAACATCACTTTAATTTTCATAACATTCCTGTCAGATAGGTTAAATGATTGTCTTAATTTAATCGACGAGGCAACAAGGCTCTGAGACTTTCACTAATTTTTTCAAGTTTAGATAGCTCATAAATAAATAATGGATCAAGCTCAGATGCAGGAGTGTGATTTCAAAGTTCATGTTTTAATTACTCTACAGCCACCATATACTATGCTTTCTAACACAATATAAATAATATATTGTTACCAACTAATTTGAAATAATTTAGTGACTGACTACTCATGTGCTTTTTTAATAACACATAAATCTTTAGAGCTGCAAGGGACTTCAGAGACTATCTAGTTCAATCAATTAATTTTCAAATTAAGAGACTGAGGCCAAAAGAGAGAAAGAGGTTTATGTAGAGTCATTGTTATTCAGAGACAGAGCTAGGACTCAAATGCAGACCTGAAGCAATAATTGGTCATACACTGAAGCTTGCAGAATTCTCTTAAAAAAACTTCTTTTGTTGACTTGAGAGAGAGGAAGGGAGGAGAAGATGAAAACATTGATGGAAGAAAAACATTGATGAGAAACATGGATCGGCTGCCTCCTTCTTAACCTCTCCACCCCAGGATTTCAGCCCCCAACTCAGGCATGTGCCCTGACCAGGAGTTGAACCAGTGACCTCTTAGTGCATGGGTCAACGCTCAACCACTGAGCCACACTAACTGGGCTGCAGAAGTTCTCTTTATCTTTAGATGTTAGGATTATCTCAAAAGCACTTCCTAGACCATATTTTATCTAGGCTCAAGGATAGGACACACTTCCTTTATTCATGAAAATATTCTCATGTGCTTTCAGGAGGCTATGGAGTAGGGAGAAAGAGTGGGAGAAAGGTAAACTTATTTGGGTGGACCAACTAACAAAATTTAAGAGGGAATGATTCATTCATTCTGTGCCTGTTTCTACTTTGTGAGTTGACTGAAGGAAAAAGAATAGAGACTTGGCTTATCATAGTCAATTAGTAAAGGAATCTCCATCATACCAGTCCTAAATGGACCCTAATAAGAAATTGATGTAAAAAGTTGAGGTGATGCTCTAACCAGTTTGGCTCAGTGGATAGAGCATCGGCCTGTGGACTGAAGTGTCCCAGGTTCTATTCCAGCCAAGGGCATGCACCTCAGGCACAGGCTCAATCCCCAGCCCTTGTAAGGGCTTGCGTGAGAGGAAACCAATCGATGTATTTCTCTCACATCCATGTTTATCTCTCTCCGTCTCTCCCCCTCCCTTCCACTCTCTCTAAAAATCAATGGAAAAAATATCCTCAGGTAAAGATTAACAACAATAACAACAACCAAATGTTGAGGTGAGAAGATGAGCAGGCTTCATATTGTGCTGTTGACAACTCTTTGTAGTATTTTATTCTCATTCCAAATTTATGTTTGTTGTGATAGAATAGCCTCTGTTTAGTAAGATTCAATCTTCTATTAAGGACTGTTCGCTGTTATTTATATTTTAGTTAACAGATAATTTCATGGGGATCATAAATACACAGAGTTCTCATTGTGCATTCTTGGGATTAGTGGCTAGAAAGCACTGTTTTAATACAAATCAGAATTGATAGATCCAAGATGGCGGCCAACAGGGTGGCAGTGCAGAAGAGAATGTGAGTGAGGGAGGGAGCGAAAGGGGAGTGAGTGGACATGTGGGGCATGTGTGTATGTGGGAGTGAGAGACAGTTATTATCTGCAGGACTGTTGGGGGCTGGCAGATCAGGCCCTACTAGCCAGGCAGCCTCTACTACCACTGCAATCTCTCCCAGGGTGGCCGGCTCTGCCACAGATACCACGCCATCTTAAAGGGGAGAGTGGCTGTGACTGGGAGTTCAGCCTCACCTCCACCCAGGGAGACCTCAGACACCACCCGGGACCCTACAGCCAAACCGGCCAGGGACCAGCTGCCTTGGCTGTGAATCCATGAACACCGAGACTCTTAGCTCTCCAGTCATAAGCCCCTAAAATTTGTCCAGGGGGAGACAAAAAGGCGGCAAAATAGGTGGACATGTCCTGCACCTTCTCATGGAGCAGATAGAAGAAACAGTTGAACCAAATAATATCCACCTGGAAATGGCAAATTAAACACAGCTGGAGAGAAAATCCATGGCCTAAAAGGACAGAGGACACCTGGATAAAGGATTGGAGATCTGGGTTAGAGAGAAAGACATGAGCAACTGGGACTAAAGGGCCAGAAGGAAACTGTGCTGTACCAAGTCCACGTCCCTTGGGGACACATGTAACACTCAACTGTGGAAGGGGGTCCACAGGGTTGCTGGCAGGGGGGACTCTACATCTAAGTCCACAGCCATGGGAAGCTGCACCCAGAAAGGCAGCTAGAAGTTCTGCACTGGCTGCGCAGTGCCAGGGGGAGAGAAACGTGCAGCAGCGTGGTTACTCTGTCTATATTTTCCTTTCTTTTACTCACTAAACCCAGTACATAGGATCTTTCAATTACAAACACTCACAGAGGCTGAGATGCAGGGGAAGGTGGTTTTGTGGAAGCTGGGGAGCAAAAAGGGAGAGGCGACAAGGAAGCCAGCTCTGGGACGGTCTGGTCCCTCCAACTCTGAACAGCCATTTTTCTCCTGAAGACCAGGCTCCTCCTACCAGTGCAGCCTCACCCAGTTGAGAACCCAGCCTTCAGCTCAGCAGGGAAACAAGGATTCTGAATACCTCCAGGGACCCCTCAGGATTGAGGAGCCATTTGGTCCTAGAAACTAATACAGAAACACCACCACATCGAGCCCATGTCAGAAATAGATGTTTCTCTAAATAACACTGAAAGCAGGCAGAAAAACAAAGCGGGCAGATTGATCCCACCTGCCTGAAACCAAGGCTGTGGAGTCTGAAACAGAGGAGCATTGGATCACTGGGAACTTCAACATGGTGCTTATTACCTAAAAGGAAACTAAGACGTGGCAGACAGAACAGTAGAGAGGGGAATAAACCAGCCCCCTTGGATCATTAAAATTCAGCTGAAGTGAACGACACTTCACTACTTTATTTTTTATCTTTTACTTAAGAAATTAAGTTTTTTTCTTTATTTTGTGTTTTATTTTTTATTTATTTATTATCATTATTTTTAACCTTTTATTTTATTTTTTTGGGGGGGGGATTAGTGTTCTACATTCTAGTTTTATTTTTTTATCATTATTTTACTTTATATTATTTTTTCCTTTTTGCCAACCTTTTCTTCCCTACTTCTCCCTTTTTCATTCTGTTTCTCTTCTCATGTTCCTGCTTTAGTTTTTCTCTCTCCTTTCTTTTTACTCCTTTTAAAAAATTGATCTTTATCTCCTTTATTGATGCATTACTATTATAGTAATCTGTTGGCTTACTCACATATCTAATTTCCTCTCTCCTGCTCCAAGTACATGCACCCTTCTCTTTTCTCTTTCATTGCTAACCAACTATTTTTCTTATTGTTTGTTTGTTTTCTTGTTTTTGTTTCTATTTTATGCTTTTGTTTCTCCTCTCCTCGCTTGTTCTCTTCTTCTACTAATAGCTTAATTAGTTTCACTCACCAAACTCAGGCCTATCTACTCTCTATTCTCCTTTTCTAAAAATAGATAAATATATACATAGATAGATTAAAGAAAGGGGAACATTTTTTATATATATACTAGAGGCCCAGTGCATGGATTTATGCATCTGTGGGAACCCTAGGCCTGGCCTGCAAGGATTGGCTGAAACTGACAGTTCTGTAGTAGTGCTGAAGCAGCAGGCAGCCGGGGAGGAGCCCAAGCCTGAGCCGGGCATCCCACTGCTCCCACTCATCCTGGCACTGCTGCACCTGCCACCACCACAACCCAGTAGGCTCATTGCCACTCTGCTGCAGTCTCTAAGCTGGCCCAATCCCTGTCCCACTCCAGATGGGGGAGGTGCTAGCAGGGGGAATGTTCATGGAAGAGGCTCATGACACTGCAGCTTCACTTGCCAGCCATGAGACCAGAGCCTGGCACCCATTGTTCAGCTGAGCAGCGCTCCTGCCATGGGAGTGCACTAACAACCGGGGGAGCTCCTTCATTGAGCATCTGCCCCCTGTTAGTCAGTGAGCATCATAGCTACTGGTCGATCAGTCGAATGGTACGTATATTTTTAAATTATTTTTCATTTTTATTGGGTGTTTTGTTTTTTACTTTTCTTCATATACACTCATTCTCTTTCTACCTCCTTTATACTGAATCATGGCCATTCCTCCATTCATTCAATTCCTTGACATTATCTTCTGGAAATAATTTCTGCCTATTCAGATTCAGCTCTCCCCCGCCCCCTCTTTTTTCTGGGTGTTTGTTGTTTGCATTTTTTGGTTCATTTGTTGGTTTTATGGAGTTTACTCCTGATATATGTATATCTTTCCCCTTCTTTTTTTCTTCTTTTCTTTTCTCCCTTACCCTTTTTTCCTTCTCTCAATATTATTTTTGTGCTCTTTTCTGTCCCCTAATTCTCTTTTCTCTGGTGTTCAAATTTATTTGGAGTTATCAATGTCATGAATACATTTGTGTTTTGTTCCATCTGTATCATGTCTTTTTGAGTTGTATCTTTTGCCTTTTTGTCAATGTGGTAGAGAGTGGGCCATATAAGCAGAAATCCTGAGATGAGAAAAAAATAGGAAGACAAAGAAACAGCCCCCATATGAAAGAAAAGGAGGAATCACCAGAAAAGGAAGTAAAAGACATGGAGGCAAGCATTTTGTCACGGAAAGAATTCAGAGCAATTGTCATAAGGATGCTGAAAAGGATGAAATACAAATTAAACAACCTGTGAAAAAATCAAGAGGAAATGAAAAAAGAACCAAGAATAAATGAAGAATGACATAACTACAATAAAGAATACAATAGAAAGCATCAACAGTAGAATAGAAGCTGAGGACCGCATCAGAGAGCTAGGACACAAGGTAAGAAAAAACACCCAAGCAGAGCAGCAAATGGAAAAAAACAAAAAACAAAAACAAAAACAAACAAAAAAACAAACAAAAAAAAAACCTTAAAAAGCAGGAGAGCCTAAGAGAGCTTTGGGACAACATGAAATGAAACAACACCCACATAATAGGAGTGCCAGAAGGAGAAGTAACTGAGCAAGGAATAGAAAAGGTATTTGAGGAAAAAATGATAGAAAACTTCTTTGCTATTGGGAAGAAAAAACTCACACAAGTCCAAGAAGCTCAGAGTCCAAAACAAGATAAAACCCCCAAAAATGACACCAAGACACATAATTAAATTTGCAAATATCAATGGCAAAGTAAGAATTTTAAAGACTGCCCAAGAGAAACAGGAAGTTACCTATAAGGGATCTCCCATTAGAGTCCCAGTGGTTCTCAACCTTCTGGCCCTTTTAATATAGTTCCTCATGTTGTGACCCAACCATAAAATTATTTTTGTTGCTACTTCATAACTGTAATGTTGCTACTGTTATGAATCATAATGTAAATATCTGATATGCAGGATGGTCTTAGGCGACCTCTGTGAAAGGGTTGTTCGACCGCCAAAGGGGTCGCGACCCACAGGTTGAGAACCACTGCATTAGACTATCAACTTATTTCTCAACAGAAACACATCAGGCCAGAAGGGAATGGGAATGAAATATAAAAAGTGTTGCAAAGCAAGGAACTGAATCAAAGAATACTACACAGGAATTGAAGGTGTAATCAGGAGATTCATAGACAAGAAAGGACTAAGGGGTTTATTATCACCAAACCTGCAATACAAGAAATGCTAAATGGACTGCTGTAAAAAGAAGAAATAGGAAGGGAAGAAGGAACACAGGAGTAAAGAATAAAAATGGCGACAAACAAATACCTATCAATAATAACCTCAAAAGTAAATGGATTAAAAGCTCTAATATAAAGGCATAGGGTAGCTGCATGCATAAGAAAACATGACCCATATATCTACTGTCTACAAGAGGAACACTTCAAAAAAAGGACTCACACAGACTGATAGTGAAGGGATGGAATACATTTTTCAGACGAATGGAAATGAAAAAAATATCTGGGGTAGCAATACTTATATCTGACAAAATAGACCTCAAAATGAAGGCCATAACAAGAAATAAGAAAGGTCACTTCATAGTACAAAAGGGAGCAATTCAACAACAGGATATAACTCTGGTAAACATATATGCACCCAATGCAGGAGCACCTAAATACACACACACACACACTCACACACACACACACACACACACACACACACACACACACACACCACACCACAAACAAACAAACAAAAACTTCTGGGAGATACCACCACAGGAGAGATTGACAATATGATCATAGAAGGGGACTTTAGTACCCCATTGACACCACTGCATAAATCCTCTAAACAAAAAATCAGGAAAAATCCAAAATGACTCACTAGAACAGATGGAATTAATTGATATCTTCAAAACATTTCATGCCAGAGCTACAAAATATACATTCTTCTCAATAGACCACATATTCGGGCATAGGCAAAGTCTTTTCAAATTCAAGAAGATAGAAAGAATATCAAGCATCTTCTCAGATCACAATGGCATAAAATTAGAAATCAACTACACTAAAAGCAATGGGGAAAAAAAAGACACTTGAAAGCCAAATAGCATGCTATTAAACAATGATTGGTTACCAAAGAGATCAAAGATGAAATAAAAAGCATCCCAGTAACCAATATAATGAAAACACAACAATCCAAAATCTATGGGACACAGTGAAAGCAATCTTGAGAGGGAAGTTCATGGTTCTACAGGCCTACCTCAAAAAACAACAAAAATGATAATAAATTATCTAATCCTACATCACAACCATTAGAAAGAGAGCAACAATAAACACCCAGAGTAAGCAGAAGGTAGGAAATAATAAAGATCAGAGCAAAAATAAATGACATAGAGACAAAAAAAAAAAACAATAAAAAAAGATCAATAAAACCAAGAACAGGTTCTTTGAAAGGATATACAAGATTGATGAACCTCTCACCAGGCTCGCCAAGAAACAAAGAGAGAAGACCCAAATAAACAAAATCAGAAATGAAAGCGGTGAAGTAACAACTGACCCCACAGAAATACAAAGGATTATGAAAAAATACTATAAACAACTCTATTCCAACAAACCAGACAACCCAGAGAAATGGACATATTCTTAGAAAAATACAAGATTCCAAAACTCAATCAGGAAGAATTAAAAAAATCTGAATAGGCTGATAACTACTGAAGAAATGGAAGCAGTAATCAAAAATCTTTCAGCAAACAAAAGCCCTGGTTTGGATGGCATTACAGGGGAGTTCTACCAAGCACGCAAAGAACTAAAGCCTATTCTCCTCAGAACATTCCAAAAAATTCAAGAAGAAGACACACTTCCAAGCTCTTTCTATGAAGCCTACACTACCCTAATTCCAAAACCAGATAAAGACACCACAAAGAAAGAGAACTATAAAACAGCATCTTTGATGAACTAAAATCCTCAACAAAATTCTAGCAAATCAGATCCAGCATTACATTAGAAAGATCATACACCATGACCAAGTGGGATTCATTCCAGGGATGCAAGGCTGGTACAATATCCACAAATAAAGAAACGGATACATCACATAAATATGAGAGATAAAAAAAAATCACATAATCATATCAATTGATGCAAAAGAAACATTTGACAAAACCCAATACTCTGTCTTGATAAAAACTCTCAGCAAAGTGGAAATAGAGGAATCATACCTCAACATAAAAACAGCCTCATATGACAGACCTATAGACAACATCATACTCAATGGGCAAATACTAAATTCATTTCCCCAAAGTGCAGGAACAGGACAAGGATGACCGCTTTCACCAATATTGTTCAAAATAGTACTGGAAGTGCTAGCCATAGCAAACAGACTAGTAGAAGAAATAAAAGGCATCCAAATTGGAAAAGAAGACATAAAACTCATTATTTGCAGATGACATGACATTGTACATAGAAAACCCCAAAAACTCTATCAAAAACCTATTAGACTTAATAAATGAATTCAGCAATGTAGCAGGATACAAAATTAACACTCAGAAATCCATGGCTTTTTTATACATCAATAATGAATTCACAGAAATAAAAACAAATAAACAATCCCATTTACCATTGTACCAAAAAATTAAGATACTTAGGAATAAACTTAACTAAGGAGGTAAAAGACCTGTATTCAGAAAACTGCAGGACATTGAAAAAAAAAAAAAACAGATAGAGGAAGACATAAATAAATGGAAGAACATACCATGTTCATGGATTGGTAGAATCAAATCATTAAAATGTCCATACAACCCTAAGCAATTTATAGGTTCAATGTCATCCCTATTAAAATACCAAAGACATATTTCACAAACCTAGAAAAAACGCTCCAAAAATTCATCTAGGGAAAAATAAGACATTGAATAGCCATGTTAATCCTGAGAAAGAACAAAGTTGGAGGGATCACAATACCAGGTATCAAGCTATATTAAAAAGCCCTTGTTCTCAAAACTGCCTGGTACTGACACAAGAACAGACATATAGACCAATGGAACAGAACAGAGAACCCAAAAATTGACCCAAGTCATTATGCTCAATTAATATTTGGCAAAGGAGGCAAGAGCATACAATGGAGTCAAGACAGTCTCTTCAATAAATGGTGTTAGGAAAATTGGTCAGATACATGCAAAAAATGAAACTAGATCACCAACTTACACCATACACAAAAATAAACGCAAAATTGATAAAGAACTTAAATGTAAGGCAGGAAACCATAAAAATCCTACAAGACTCCATAGGCAGCAAAATATCAGGCATATGTTGTAGCAATGTCTTTATCGATACAGCTCCTAGGAAGTGGAAATTAAGGAGAAAATAACCAAAGAGACTACATCAAAATGAAGAGCTTCTCCACAGCAAAAGAAACCATCAACAAAACAACAAGAAAGCCCACTAAATGGGAGAACATGTTTTCCAATGCTATCTCAGATAAGGGTTTAATCTCAAAAATTTACAGGGAACTCATACAACTTAACAAAAGGAAGATGAACAATCGAATAAAAATTGGGCAAAGGACCTAAATGTTGAGTAAGACTCCCTCCACCTTCTGTGTGGAGTAGGGTTCGGTATCTGAAAGAGGAGCCGCACAACAAATGAGAGAAAAAGACACGAGATAATTTTGCAATATTGGGAGACCAGGCTGTCAAGTCCCGAAGGACTTCCCTAGATGATCAGGCCGCTCCAATCTTTTATTGATCTGGAGTAGCCCTTAGGGTAAGGAGGTTTCAATGACACAGATCAGCAGACAATTTCCAGGAATAGACAAAGTATCTGATTAGCTCATCAATAGATTTCCCAGTGTAGGCAGAGTATCTGATTAGCTCATCAATAAATTTCCGGGAGTATCTGATTAACAATAATCAACAAGGATCTACATAAGTATCTAAGGAATTAAGGGAACTAAGGTGGGGATGCTTCAACTATTATTACCTAAATTAACTGAGTGGTTCCTAGATTAACTGGGTGGTGCACAGCCCTGACCTTTGCTAGGACTTTCAAGCACTGACCTTTACTAGGACTTTCAAGCTCTGACCTTTACTAGGACTTTCAAGGGCTACTAGCTTTTGGGGGGTCTCTGTCTAAGCTCAGCTAGTGAAGATAATGAATGGACTCCAGCACCTAAATAGACACTTTTTCAAAGAGGACATAAAGAAGACTGAGAGACATATGAAAACATTGTCAAACTCACTTAACATATGAGAGATGCAAATCAAAACTACAATGTGGTACCATCTCACACCTGTCAGAATGGCTATCATCAACAAATCAACAAACGACAGGTGCTTGTGAGGCTATGGAGTACAAGGAACCCTCCTGCACTGCTGGTGGGATTGCAGACTGGTGAAGCCACTGTGGAAACAGTATGGAGTTTCCTCAAAAGTTAAAAATGTAACTTCCATTTAACCCAGTAATCCCACTTCTAGTAATACAGTATATCCCAATAAACTAGAAACACCAATCAGAAAGAATATATGCACCCTATGTTCATAGCATCACAATTTACAATAGTTAAGATTTGGAAACAGCCTAAGTGCCCATCAGCAGATGAGTTGAATAAAAAAAAATGTGGTACAACCCTGACCGGTTACAGCTCAGTGGATAGAGCGTCGGCCGGCGGACTGAAGGGCCCCGGGTTCGATTCTGGTCAAGGGCATGTTCCTTGGTTGTGGGCACATCCCCAGTGGGAGGTGTGCAGAAGGCAGCTGATCGACGTTTCTCTCTCATCAATGTTTTTAACTCTCTATTCCTCTCCCTTCCTCTCAGTAAAAAAATCAATAAAATATATTTAAGAAACAAAACAAAACAAACAAACAAAAAAAACCTGTGGTGCATCTACACAATGGAATACTATGCTGCTATAAAAAAGGAATTTTTAACATTTGCAACGGCATGGATGGACCTGGAGAGCATTACACTAAGCAAAATAAGCCAGTGGGAGAAAGATAAATATCACATGATCTCACTCATATGTGGGATATAATGATCAACATAAAATGATGAATAAAATTAGATCCAGAGATAAGGTAGCTCTGAACAGACCGTCCAATCTCAGAGAGAAGGCAGGGGAAGTGGGAGGTAAGAGATCAACCAAAGGACTTGTATACATGCATATTAGCATAATAATGGACACAGACACTGTGGTGGGGGGGGCTTGTTCTGAGAGGTGGAAGTAACAGGGGTGGGGTGGTCAATAGGGGAAAAAGGAGACATTTGTAATAATTTCTATATAATAAGAGCCTACTATGCTGTGTCCATTTGTCTGGTTGTCCCTTCAACCAAGCAACACATATTATGCTAATGATATTCTAAGGCCACTCAACAGCTTGTTATGATGTGCACTGACCACCAGGGAGAAGTCGACAGGTTGGCCAATCGCTATGACATGCATTGACCACCAGGGGGAAGATGCTCCAATCAGTAGGTTAGCTTGCTGTTGAGGTCCAGCTGATTGGGACTGAGCAAGATGGGCTGGACACACCTTGGAGCCCTCTCAAGGTTCCTCCCAGGCTGGCCAACCTCCCATGTCCTTCCCCAGCTCTGATAGTGCACCAGTGGGGTCCCTCAGCCTAGCCTGTGCCTTTCACATTTGTAAGTGAAATAGAATAAAGTGCCTAGAAATATATTCAAAAATATATAATAAACTGAATTTTAACAAAGGTACAAATACTCTTCAATAAAAAAAAAAATGATAATCTTTTCAACACATGGTACTAGAAAAATTGGATCCCTCAATGAAAAAATTTGAACATAGAAACAGATCTTATACCTTACAGAAAATTTAGCTGAAAATGAATCATGGACATAAATATAAATATACAACTATGACTTACAGAATAAAACATAGAGAAAAAATCTACATGGCCTTTGGTTTTGTTAGGAGTTTTTAGTTACAACATCTAAAGCACAATATAAGAAATTTAAAAATGATAAATTGGACTTTATTCAAATTAAATAATTTTGCTCTGTGAAACACTGTTCATAGAAGGAAATGGTAAGCTGGAGAATGAGAGAGAATATTTTCAAATTCAAAACATTTAAAGGATTCTTAAAACTGAACAATAATAAAACAAACAATCTGATTAAAATGAGGAAAAGAAATATAAAGACACCTTAACAAAGAAGATATATGCTTGTCAAAAATTTAAAATATGCTCAAAAACATTTCTCAATAGGGAGATGCAAATTAGAAAAAAACAATGAAATACAGTATAGTCTTAGTTATAATGCTAATAATATCTAGACAAAGCTAGAAAATAACAAACAATAAAAATTATTGGAGAAAATGTGGAGCAATGGGAACACTATTTATTGCTGGTGAGAATACAAAATGGCCCAGTCCTTTCAGAAGCAATCTTGGACGTTTCTTACAATGCTAAACATAGTCTTAACCAGACAACTTAGCCATCCTGTCCCTTGGTATTTTTCCTAATGATTTCAAAACTCATGTTCACATGAAACTTTAACACAAATGTTTATAAAAGCTTTATTCTTAATTTCCCCAAACTGGAAGCAACTCAAATGTCCTTCATTCAGTGAGTGGATTAACAAAGTAGTACATTCACACAATGGAATCACTATTCAGTGACAAAAACTAATGAATTATCAATCCATCTAATAACGTGGATTCTTTGATGCATATTTCTAAGTGAAAGGAATTATTCTCAAAACTTACATAAGGTATAATTCTATTTATATGACATCCTGGAAAAAGCAAAACTATAGAAACAGTAAACAGGTAAATACTTGTCAGGCATTTGAGGAGGATAGACTAGATGAAATAATGATTATTTTAGGGTGGTGAAACTGCATTATATGATACTGTAGTGGTGGATACATTATACAATACATTTGTGGAAGTCCATAGACATTTATCGCACAAAGAGTAAACCTTAATATATTCAAATCAAATCCAATCAGTTAGGAGGTAGGGGGATCTCAGCATATAATGCTGTTTGTAAAAAATATTCTAAATGGGTACAAACATAAAAGAAACTCACTTAAGGGAATGGTGGGGTTAAGAGACTGACCTAAGTAACTCTGGAAATGAATAAAAATGTTAAGACTAACAGCAATAAAGACTGTACATAAACAGTATACCTTTGTTGGTAGTTGTTTCCCACAGGGAATAAGTTAAGTCCAAAATCACTATACACGCATACTTGAGTGGAATGGTTAAGTAAATGATGCCAGATAGTGGAAGCCTAGCTACTCATTGCTGAAGTGGGAGGTTAAAATCAAGCAATGGGAAAAGGCTAGAATGATCCATATGATAATGGATCAGTGTTGAAATCATTAGAATAAACTCATATTTAGCTTCATGTACTTACAAATGAATACATACAGAAATATTATAGACTAGTAGATCCTGCACACGAATTCATGTGCAAGTAGCTGTCTGCAGGGCCTGGCTGCTCTGTGCCCACTTCCCAGAGGCTCTCTGTGGCCCAGGGGCCCATCCACGGCTGGAAAATGCAAACAAATTCTCTCCCTGTTCTCAGGAACTCCAATAAAGGACTTCCTTCCTCTTTCTCGGCCAGCTTTCACCCCTGTGCTCAGCCACCAGCCTTTCCTGTCACACTATTCTCCATCCCTCCCACCCTCTGGCCTCCAGACTTGACCTTGCCTGGGAGTCAGGGGTCACTTGACTCTGCTCAGCTCACCGGTTCCTTCTCCTTTTACACAAGTATTCCGTGCCCCGGCCTGGCCAGAGGCCCATCTGTCACCACAGTGATGAAGCAAGCATTCCTTCAGGCCGCTCACTCTACCCACTCTCAGTGGCCACCACCCTAGGACTGGGAGACTCCAGGAGGGCCGAGAGGACTGGGTGCTGCCATCTTGTGACTATGGGCCCCACCATATTTATGATGGAGTGAAGGTTACTTTGCATATTACCCTTTTATTAGATAGGATATGCATATATGCATGTTTAGTATATAAGCTAACGTTCTGTCACCTGACGTTGTCTAGAAATAATAACACTACAGTAGCAATGAACACATCTAAGACCTCAAGGCTCCTTGGAAAGATGACAGATTAGAGAGCTGGAGCAGGGAATATACAATATGAGCCTGGAACATCTTTTAGTGCTTGAAAATAAAGAACTACTCAAACATATAGGTAGAAAAAGAGTTTGAGAGATATTGAGAGAAACATAGAGACAGAGAGAGAGAGGGAGAGAGACAAGATGTCAAATAATAGCAGCCAAATGAATGAGTTTCCAATTGACAAAGCTAGAACAATTTGAGCAACAAAATGAATAAAATGGAATTAGATTACAACCCAGAATATAAAATAAATACCCATGAATGAATACTAATTTAAATAAATGGTTGGATAGGTAAATAAATGAAAAAAACTAGAAAAATACTCCATTCAGAATTTCAAATAATTTTTGTGGATATTCCACCCTCAAGGAAGTAGAGCATAGTATTCACTACTCAAGTGTGGATTACATATAGTGACTTTCTCCACAAAGTGTAATATAAAAAAGGGAAAAAACAGTAACTTTTACAGTGGTAAAACCTAACAAACACTATTTCAGTGATAATGCATGTTGATAATATATACACTTGATATGATGTGATACAGATTGCATTTTACCATTTTAGTCTTCTTCCTCCAAATCCATAATTCTAGTCTAAGCATGAGAAAATATTCAGACTAACTCAAATTGCATAAACCATAGACACAGACAACAATGTGGTAATGGGCAGAAAGAAGGGGGGTGGGATCTTGGTGGAGGTGGGCAAAGGGGGGAGGAAATGGAAACATCTGTAATATTGTTAGCAATAAAAGTAAAAACATTGAAAGACATTCTGCGAAATAACCACACAGTGCTGCTTAAAACTCTGTCATGAAAAACAATATTTCCAGGGGACCACTCTGTAAAGAACATTATTTTCTCACAACCTGAAACTCATAGAATAATATTGAATTAAACTGTAACAGAAAAATAAAAAATAAATTTTGAAAAAGAAATAGAATACCCCTAAGATCTCCCCTCATGCTTCATTCCAATCATTATCTTCTGCCTATCTGTTCCTCCAATTATTATTTTCTTTCTTTTAATAACTAAGTATACATTCCTAAACAAAAGCATTTAGTTTTGCTTGCTTTATACTTTACATGGAATTGTTGTACATAGTACTTTGGGATAGCTTCTTTTGTTTAAAAGTAAGTTTGTGAAATTCACATTGTTGAATGTTTCTGTAGTTTGTCCATTTTTACAGCTCTGTATATTTACATTCTATGAACATACCACTAGTTATTTAATACAAAAGCAAACGAAACAAAATGGGTTTGAGAAAAAAATCACAGCCTGCAGGAAGCTCATAAAAAAGAGTACTAGGTAAAAACTAAGGAAATGTGAAGAAAACATGGACTTTAAACAATAAAAATGTGTCAGGATTGGTTCATTAGTTGTGACATACATAATATAATAATGTTAATGATAAGGGGACATGAGTGTGAGGTATAAGTAACTATCTCTAATATTATTTAAACTCTTCCTTAATCTAAATTTAAAAGTTTATTAAGTATTTTTTAAAAGAAAGTAGGCTAGAGTGTAAAATTTATACTAGTAAATATAATTTAATGATGAAAAGCTTAGTGGTATGTCTGGAAGAGCCAAACATATCAAAGACAGAGTGAATTCAGGAATTATAGTACTGGAAACATAGTATAAACTCAAGGTAGTATTTCACTAACTCTAAAAAGATGTGGAATATTTAAAAATCATGTTGAAAATTTTTTTTAAAAAAATTAAGTTATGTTCAGAAAATTATAGGACATTTGATTGAGGGGTAAGACATTGTGTTGAGGAATAGAGAGAAATAACAGGACAGGGATATAGGGGAAAATAACAGAGTTAGTTAATGGATTGAAATAATCAACATAATTAAAATGGCCATATTACATAAAGCAATATAAAGATTTAATGTAATCCTCATCAAAATCCCAATGTCATTTTTTAAAAGAAATAGAATGAGAAATCATCAGATATGTATGGAACCACAAAAGACACCAAATAGCCAAAGCAATCTTGAGAAAAAAGAATGAAGCTGGAGGTAGCATGCTACCTGACTTCAAATTATACTACACAGCTACAATAATGAAAACATACTATATAAGAAAAACCTAATGTGCTAAGTGTCCAGTCATCCAGTCATCCAGTCATCCGTTTAACCAATCAAAGCATAATATGCTAATGATATACTAAGGCCACTCAACTGCTCACTATGACTTGCACTGACCACCAGGGGGAAGATGCTCTGACCAGTAGGTTAGCTTGCTGCTGGGGTCCAGCCTATCAAGACTGAGCAAGATCGGCCAGACATGCCCTGGAGCCCTCCTGCGGTCCCTCCATGGCTGGTCAACCTCCCACATCCCTCCCTGGCCCTGATCATGCACCGGTGGGGTCCCTCAGCCTGGCCTGCACCTTTCGCAATCCCGCACCCCTTAGGAGATGTCAGAGAGTTGGGTTTGGCCCGATCCCACAGGCCAGGCCCAAGGACCCCACTGGTGCACGAATTCGTGCACTGGGCCTCTAGTACTGGTATTGGCAGAGAAACAGATACAAGGATCAATGGAATAGAATAGAGAGCCCAGCTGTAAAACCATATGTATATAGGCCAGATCATTTTCTACAAAAGAGCCAGAAACACACAATGGAGTAAAGAGAGTTTCTTCAATAAATGGTGCTAGGAAAACTTGAAAGTTACCTGTGAACAAATGAAACTGGATTACAGTTTGTCCCCATGTACAAAAAGTAATTAAAAATGTATCCAAGACCTAAATATAAGACCGAAAAGAGCAAGTTACATAGAAGAAAATGTATGTATCAAACTTATGAACCTTGGTAATAGAGAACATTTTATGAACTTGACCCCAAAGGCAAGGGAAGTAAGGGAAAACAATAAATGAATGGGACTATATCAAAGTAAAAAGCTTCTGTACAGTAAAAGAAGCCACCAAAAAAGCAAAGTGACAGCCAACCAGATGGTAGATGATATTTATAACAGTAGCTCTGACAAAGGTTTAATTTCCAAAATCTATAAAGAACTCATAAAACTCAACACCAAACAAACAACCTAATCAAAACGTAGGCAGAGGACCTGAAAGTACACCTCTCCCAAGAAGACATACAAACAGCCAATAGATATATGAAAAGATGTCCAACATTACTAATAATTAGGAAAATGCAAATCAAAACTACAATGAGATGCCACCTCACACCTGTTAGAGTGACTATGATCAATAAGACAAGCATAAAAAGTGTTGGAAGGGTTGTGGAAAAAAGAAAACACTCATTCACTGCTGGTGGGAATTTTTCCCTAAGAATGCAACCAATATGGAAAGCAGTCTGGTAATTTCTCCAAAAATTAAGAGTAGAGCTATGATATGATCCAGTAATTCCTCTCCTGCATACATATCCAAAAAGCTTGAAATCATGTATTTGCAAAGATATATACCCTCAATGTTCATTGCAGCATTATTTACAGTGTTCAAGACATGGAAACAAACAAAGTGTCCCATAATAGAGAACTAGATAAGCAAGATGTGGTACATATACACAATGGAATACTACTCAGCCGTAAGAAAGGATGAAATAGCACCATTTGCAACAATATGGGTGAACCTTGATAGCATTATGCTAAGTGAAATAAGTCAGTCATAAAAGCTAAGAATCATATGATTCCACTCATATGTGGAATATACTAGTAAAACTGAAACTCATGAACACAAACAGCAGTGTGGTGGTTGCCAGAGGAAAAGGCTTGTGGGGAAGAAGGGGATTCTAAAATATAGTGACAGGAGATGTGCTTTTCTGTGGTGGGCACATGGTACACTATACAAACATTGTAACATAGGAACACACACCTGAAACATACATGTTCATGTTGACCAATGTCAACCCAATAAATTAAAAAAAAACTAGAAATAATAAATAAATACAATAAAATTTCAGAATACAAAATATTCTCTTTACCTGCTCCTATTGCTTAAGCATTTATTTTGGAGTTAGAACCTTTTATTCACTATTGAGCAATTTCACTTAAAATACAATGTTCCTGTTAGAAAAGGCATGGTGGCTGACAACGGCTATGGAAAGGAGTATTTCTTAGGAAGGTCAGTGAGTGTATGAATGGAGAAAAGCATAATGGTGAGATAAAAGGAAATAGAGAGAAATGTTCTCCTCTACATTTTCCTGTTTAGGGTGTGTTTCCAAGCCTGTAGCCCCAAATTGGATAATCTCTGCAGCTGCTAACAAGCAAAAGAGAAGCCAGGAAACAGGCATAATAAAGAAGACAACAACCTTGAGTATTTTAGCAACCACGTGAGCAGCCCACCCTTATTCAAGTAGCAGCAGCTGTGCAAGCAGCCCCCACCATACGAGGAGTAGTAAACTCACGTGTAGCTCACCCTTATCCAAGGAGCAGCAGCTCTGTGAGTGGCCCGCACCCATTCGAGGAGCAAGAGCTGTGCAAGCAGCTTGTCCCCATCCGAGGAGCAGCAGCCCTGCAAGCAGCCTGCCCCCATACGGGGAGCAGCAGCCATGCGAGCAACCCATCCCTGTAGGAGAGGCAGCAGCCCTGCAAGGAACCTGCCCCTGTCTGAGGAGCAGCAGCCTCATGAGCAACCCACCCCTGTCCTAGGAGTGACAGACCCCACGAGCAGTCCGCCCCATCCCAGGAGCAGCAGCTGCGCAAGCAGCCTGCCCCCGCCAACCAGGGGATCCACCACTGCTTCAAACAGTGCCCACCAGAGGAGCAGTCACCAACTAAGGAGCAATTGCTGCTGTGACTGCACAAGGAGCAGCTGCCATCCAAGAAGCCACTGCCACCCAAAGTGTGAACCCTGCACAAGTCGACACCTAGATTCTTTGGCGAGAGCAAAAATGGGTAGTCAAACAAAGCCTCAAAGGAAAGAAAAGGATTCCCAGAAAAGCAGCTAAGTGAAATGGAGGCATGCAATATGTGAGAAAAATAATTCAGAATAAGGGTCATACAGTTCATAAACTGGATGGATGAAAAAAATCAACAACGTATGCAAGAATCAAGAAGAAATGAAGAGTAAAATAGCTATAATAAAGAACACCTGGAAAGTTTCAACAATATACTAGGAGAAGTGGAGGACTGAATTAGCGAATTAGAAGACAGAGAAACTGAACTGCAATTGGAGACAAAAGTTAAAAGACAGGAGGAGAGCCTGACAGAGCTTTGGGACAACATGAAACAAAGAAACATAGGAATAATAGGGGTGCTAGAATAAAAAGAAGAGGAACATGGGTTAGAAAACCTATTTGAAGATATAATGTCAGAAAACTTCCCTGATGTGGGGAAGAAAAAAGTCATACAAGCACAGAGAGTCCCAAACAAGATGAACCCGAAAGACCCACACCAAGACACATCATAATTATGTTGGCAAGTGTTCAGGACAAAGAGAGAATCTTAAAGGCTGCAAGACAGAGACAGAAAGTTACATACAAGGAATCTCCCATTAGATTATCAAGTGATTTCTCAACAGAAACACATCAGGCCAGAAAAGAATGGAAGGAAATTTACAGAGTGATACAAAACAAGGGACTGGATCCATGAATACTCTATACAGAAAGGCTATCAATCAAAATTGAAGGGGAAATAAGAAGCTTCACTGACAAAAAAAAAAAAAAAAAAAAAAAAAAAAAAAACAACTAAGGAGGTTTATCACTACCAAGCCAGCAATGCAAGAAATGCTATTGGGACTGGTATAAAAAGAAGAAATTAAAAAAGAAGAAGGAACAGAGGCACAAAAAATGAAAATGGCTACAAACAAGTACCTATCAATAATAACTTTAAATGTAAACAAACTAAATGCTCCAATCAAAATACATTGACTGGTTGAATGGGGGAAAAAAAATGACCCATACATATGCTGTCTACAAGAGACCCACCTCAGAACAAGGAACTCACACAGACTGAAAGTGAAGGGATGGAAAAATATCTTTCAGGCAAACGGAAATGAAAAAAAAAAAATCTGGGGTATCAATACTTATATCGGAAAAAATAGACCTCAAAGTGAAGGCCATAACAAGAGATAAGGAAGGCCACTTCATAATACTAAAGGGATCAATACAACAAGAAAATATAACCCTGATAAACATATATGCACCCAATGCAGGAGCCAAGACAGACTCTTCAATAAATGGTTTTGGGAAAATTGGGCAGAAACATGCAAAAAAATGGAACTAGACCACCAACTTACACCATACACAAAAATAAATTCAAAATGATTAAAGGACTTAAACATAAGATGGGAAACCATAAAAATACTAGAGGAATCCACCGGCAGCAAAATCTCAGACATATGCAGAAGCAATTTCTTCACCAATACAGCTCCTGGGGCAATGGAAACTAGAGAGAAAATAAACAAATCGGACTAAATCAAAATTAAAAAAAAAAAAAAGTTTTTGTACAGCACAAGAAACCATCAACAAAACAACAAGAAAGCCCACTGCATGGGAGAACATATTTGCCAATGTTATTACCGATAAAGGTTTAATTTCCAACATTTAGAGGGAACTCATACAACTTAACAAAAGGAAGATAAACAACCCAATAAAAAAAATGGGCAATGGACCTAAACAGATACTTTTTAAAAGAAGACATAAGTAAGGCCAAGAGACATATGAAAACATGCTCAAAGTCACTAGTCATCTGAGAGATGCAAATCAAAAAGATAATGATGTACCATCTCACACCTGCCAGAATGCCTAGCATCAACAAATCAACAAATGACAAGTGCTGGCAAGGATGCAGAGAAAAAGGAACCCTCGTGCACTGCTGGTGGGAATGCAGACTGGTGCATCCACTGTGGAGAACAGTATGGCATTTCCGAAAACAACAACAACAAAAAACAACCAAAAACAAAACAAACAAACAAAAAAAACTAATAATGGAACTCTCATTTGACCCAGTAATCCCACTTCTAGGAATATATCCTAAAAAACTAGAAACACCAATCAGAAAGGATATATGCACCCCTATGTTCATTGCAGCACTATTACTTTCTACCCTATTCAAGGTAGAACAAATACTTGTGTTTTTTTAAAATAATAGGGTAGGAAGGAGGCAATATTGTGAAGCCACAGTCTGGGCTCCCTCTGCTGGAGACAACCCCGGCAGGTCTATCTGGGGACAGTGAGCAGCTGGCCTTACCCTGAGTCACCCCTCTGGGGTCACCATTGGCCTCCCTTTGTGGAAGGCGACCCTGGTGGGCCAATTGAGTGGGGACAGTGCCAGGCGGCCCTGCCCCAAATCGCCCCATCACTGCCGCCACTTGTGGCCTCCCTCTGCGAGAGGTGACCTGGCAGGCGATCAGGGGATGCCACTGGTCACTGAACCCCCACCCCACCCCATTGCCTTCCCCTCCCTCTGCCTGCTCACCAGCCCCGCCCCCTGCAGACCAGTTCTTCCACCATTCCGTTGATTTGTATATTATGCTTTTATTAAATAGAATATGCTCACTCATAATCCTTAATTGAAATGTTGTAAGTAGCGAAGGAATCTATTAGCTACATGTTCCACTATCTATAGTACTGTGGACATCAAGACAGCAATGGTAACTTCACCAAGAACATTTAAAGCTGGTCTTCTGTGAGTATATCCATTAAGTTGCAGCTGGCTATGTTCCAGGAAGGGGCTGATGGTAGGGTAGGGTACAGGGAATGAAAGGACAAATTGAGTTTCAGAATAGCGAATAAATAAAACTTATTACTCTGGCAGGTATTTGCCTTGGAAACAAGCCAATAATGACTAGTGTACAAAAATATACAAAATACTTATCTTTGAATGAGTTTAAAGCTCCTTCCTTCAGATAGGAACATGAGCCTGGATCAAGTTACTCTTTAGTTAAGTGCGTATGAAACCAGAGCTGAAGAGCGAGTGATAGGCATTGTTCTGACCTGGTTTTAGAGTGCTACTTTCCTGTTTTTTAACAATGCAAGGCTAAAGGGTAAAGTACCATCTGAACTTTTCATATGATCAGCAAAGTTAAGACTTCAATCTAGACATCTTAATTTTTCAACCCAATGCTCTTTCGACAAATAATAACTAATTTTACTTCTATGAACCTCAGTTTCTTCATACTATAAACCAAAGATAATATCATTAGCTAACTTTGAGGGATGTAGTGAGGACTAAAGAAGATAATACATATATTGCACTTGGAATAGTGGCTAGTGCATAGTAAAAAGGTTAACTGTTATTCACATGCTGTAACCTAGAAAGGAACCTCTTAAAATCTCAAACAGCATCCAGTGTATGTTTTGCTCCAGATCTAAATATTTGCTGTTTTTTTAAATATATTTTTTTATTGTTAATAGTATTAAATATATTTCCCATTTCCCTCCCCTTAGATCTCACTATTTGTATTTGCATTGTTTTTGGTAACAACACATGAGGTTGCCTCTAATATTAAGATATGAGCCATTAAGTTTTGTACAGGAGTACAAAGCCTTTTATAAAGGCTTATTAAGTAATTAAGTAACTAGTTCAAGTACATCTAGCAATTAAGTGGTGAATCAGGAATTTGAACCAAGAGTCTTTTGACATTGAGCTTGGTTCATAGCAGGCTCACCATTAACCTTGCTAATAGTAAATGAATGACTCATTTTTATTTTACCCTTCATTCATTATATCATTCATTAAATATTCCTTGTTCAGGGAATTACATTTTTATTAAGAGTCTAAAAGTTGACTGGCATTTAGAAAAACATATCACATTACTGACTTATATTGAATTACTACTGATCAGATTCAATTCACCTGATTGCATTAGCCTATATTCAATGTATGATTTATATGAATATCATTAAAAAGTCTGTCAAAGACCCTGCTTAACTCCATATAGAGTCTTCTATAATATATTATTGTAAAATTAGCTTGAGAGGTATTATTGTATAATGTTAGGCTACTTTCTAGCCCTATGGGATTTGACAAATTACTTTTTTAAAAGTTTTTTCCCCTTTTATTGAATTTATTGGAATAACACTGGATAAGAAAATTGTACAGGTTTAAGGTGCACATTTCCACAACACATCATCTGTACCTTGTATTGTGTGTTCACCGTCCCAGGTTAAGTCACCTTCTATCACCATTATCCACCTTTTACCCTCTACTAACTCCCCGCACCACATTTTCCCTCTGGTAATCACCATATGGTTGCTACCTTTGAGGGTTTTTTCCTTTTATTATTGACACTATTATAGAAGTCCCCATTCTCTCCTCCCACCACATTGCTGACTTCCATCCAGCCCCCATCCCCTCTGGCTATAACCACACTGTTGTCTGTGTGTCATGCATATATGTTCTTTGACTAATCCCTTCACTTTTTTTCACCTGACACCCCTTTCCTGACTTTATTTCTATTTTGTTTGTTGGTTTATTTTGTTCATTAGATTCCACATATTAGTGAAATCATGTGGTATTTGTCTTTCTCTGACAAGCTTATTTCACTTAGCATAATAATCTCCAAATCAACCCCATGCTTTCACAAAAGCAAGATTTCTTCATTTTTTATGACTAAGTAGTATTCCATTATGTAAATGTATCACAGCTTTTTTATCCACTCATCTACTGATGGGCACTTGGGCTGCTTCCAAATCTTGGCTATTATAAATACCACTTCAATGAACTTAAGTATGCATATATTCTTTCAAATTAGTATTTTGATTTCTTTGGATATACTCTTAGAAGTGGAATCTCTGGGTCATAAGGCAGTTCCAGTTATACTTTTTTGAGGAAACTCCATACTTTTTTTTCAAAGTGACTGTACCAATCTGCATTCCCACTAACAGTGCACGATGGTTCCCTTTCTCCACTTCCTCCCCAACACTTGGTGTTTGTTGATTTGATGATAGACATTGTGGAGTGTGTGAGATGATACCTCCTTGTGGTTTTAATTTGCATTTCTCTGATGATTAGTGACATTGAGCATCTTTTCCTATGTCTTTTGGCCATCTGTATGACATGTTACTTTTAAGGTGGTTTAATATCTCTAACCTTGTATCTTCATCTTTAAAATGGGATTATTCATATCATATGAGATAATTATATAGCAATATAAAGTAATGAGATTGGTAATACAACTCTAAAGCAGTTTTAAAGACTAAATATATATGACATTCTTACCACAATGCTTGACATATTAGTAGTGTTATTATTACTATATCTCCCAAATAGATATAGAAAATACATCATAGGGTGCATGTAACTTGCCAGACATATAGCTCACCTACTCTCCCCTAACTTCCTTCATAGTACCTACTTTCTTTTCCTTTTTCCTCACTATCCTCAGAGCCCAAGTACTCAAGTGCTGACTTTGGACAGATAAATTCAGAAATCCTGGCAATAATAACTCATTCTCCATGTCCACCTTTGCCTTCTGTTCATTTCCTGGTTATTGTCTGTGCTGTGAGATCCACAACCCTCTCCCAAAATATTAGTTTTCCAATGGTACTTTCACTGCTGAACCAGAGGCCATTGAAAATGTTTATTCTCTGATGATTTGGCTCCATCATATTTAGTGACTTAGGGATGAAAGATAAATCATCTTAGCTAGTCAGTCCTCTGCATGGTTTCCTTGGTAAGAAACAACTGTGACTCATGATTGACATAAATGAGCCTATATAACAGTATTTCACTGATCCTTTCATTTTGGGTTTTTAGAACACCTTGCTTAGCTGTCCATAGTTGTGTCCCGGTGCCCACTGATTGAATAAAGAATGACACACAACAGTCATCACAGAATTAGTAGGTTGCTTCATTTCTGTTTGTTTTGGTATTAGATTACTGTAAATCACTTCTAATTTCTAGATCTCAGTTTCCCCAGCTATGAAATGTAGGTGTCCCTTGGATAATTTATAGTTTTGATGTTTATGTTTCTATGTGATTTGGGTTCTTTTTCTTGTACAATTGATTTGAAAGTTATAATGCCTCACATTTTCAAAAGTATTTTACCTTTTTTATGAAAAGTATTCTACAGAGATAATCTCACATTATCCTCACAATCATCTTGTATGGTACATACAATACCAAGAAACTTGAACATAGCACATACAGGTAAAATGACTTTCCCGTGGCCATACAGCATATTAGTGTTAGAACCAGGATAGGACCCAAGTTCTCCTGAATCCTAATGTTGTGTTACTACAGAGAAAGATGAATTACTCTAATATTCCTGTGTGCTGGAAGAAACTCCATTTAAAAAATTGTATCACCTGTAACTTTATTACTTTTCAGGTGATTTATCTTCATTATTTTTAAGAGGATATAGATATCACTTTCTTCAAGTATTTATTCCTGAGTACAAAACTTCCTATACACAACATAGAACAATAAGCATTGTCTGGTAATCATCATAATGGATAATAATCTTCCAAGAGTTGGGTGTTTTTCTCAGTGAATGTAACAAAATGATACACATGCTGTGAAGTTATTTTACCCCCACAAAATTTATGAAAATTGGCTAATAAGTAGCTGAAGATATTTAAATGGGGATGACTCCAAGACAAGTGTGTCCAGAGTTATCTACAATAATTCTACTTAACTAGACTTAGCAATTCAACAACCTCACACTTTTAGAATAACATTTGGATCCAATGAAGAAGTAAAAAATATCAGAGCAATAAAAATGATTGTTAAAGAGGAGAGAAAATTGCAGTCAAATAGGTAAACTTTCTTGTACCTCCTTCCAGGGCTAAGCTGAAAGTAAAACTAAAGTGAGGAACATATACCCAGAATTACCAACTGAAGTCAAGCTGAGTAGGAGACTTATATCAAGAAAAGCCAGAAAACACCTGGAAACTGCACCTCAACAACAGTTTGCAGGACATGGTCAGAGCTGAGCCACATAGTCAGCCAGCCTGAGAAGAGATTCCATCCATGAAGAGGACAACAACATTCAAGACCCAGTTACAACAAGAAAACCAAAATAACTCAAATAAGGGGCATTCCTTGAGCATACAGGTAAAGATATATAAGAGATCACACAACTGTATCATGCAAAACACCTACTACATAAGACTACCTCACAAAGTCTTGGAGGCATAGTAGTTTTATCTAATACATAGAAACAAATACAAAGGGACAGAAAATTGGGAAGATAAAGAAACAACCCCTAAATGAAATGAAAGGAAGAATCACCCAAAAAGGAACTAAATGAATTGGAGACAAGCAATTTGTCAGATACAGAATTGAGAGCAATGGTAATGATGGTGCTCAAACAACTCAGTGAAAAATACAAGCAACTTAGTAAAAAATTATGATACTTAATGAGAACTATACCAACATGAAAGGAGAGGTTGGAACAATAAATAAGAATCAATGGGAAATGAAAAATGACATAGCTGAAATAAAGAAATACGCTGGAGGGAATCAACAGGAGGCTAGAAGAAGCTTAGGACTGAATGAGTGAATTGTAAGACAAGGTAGAAAAACAACACCCAGTCAGAGCAGCAAATGAAAAAAAAAATTAAAAAGCAAGAGAAGAATCTAAGGGAGCTTTAGGACAATGTGAAACTTTTACAACATTCACATCATTGGGGTCCCAGAAAAAGAATAATCTGAGAAATAAATAGAAAACCTGTTTGAAGAAATAATGGCAGAAAAATTCCCTAACTTGGTGAAGGAAAAAGTCACTCAAATTCAGGAAACACAGAGAGCTCCAATCAAGATGGACCTGAAAAAACCCACATCCAAGCACATCATAATTAAAATGGAAAACATTAAAGACCCCAAAAAAAAGAATCATAAAGGCTGCAAGAGAGAGACACAGTTACCTACAAGGGAGATACCATTAGACTATCAGCATATTTCTCAACATAAACACTACAGGCCAGAAGGGACTGGCATGAAGTATACAAAATAATGAAAACCAAGGGACTGAACCCAAGACTACTCTATCCAGCAAGGGTATAATTCAAAATCGAAGGTGAAAGAAAGCAGCCTTACAGGCAAAAAACAAGCAAGCAAGCAAACAAACAAACAAACAAACAAAAACTAAAAGAGTTCATTACTACAAAACTAGCACTGCAAGAAATTTTAAAGGGGCCATTGTAACTAGAAGAAATAGAGAGAAAGAGAAGAACACAGACATAAACAATAAGAATGGCAACAATAAGTATCTATCAATAATAAACTTGAATGTAAATGGATTAAATGCTCAAATCAAAAGACATAGGGTAGCTGAATGGATAAGAAAACATGTCTCAAATATATGCTCTCTACAAGATACCCACCTCAGAGCAAATGACTCACACAGAATGAAAGTGAAGGGATGGAAAAAACGTTTTCCAGAAAAATGAAAATGAAAAATAAGAAGCTGAGGAAGCAATACTCATATCTGACAAAATAGACTTCAAAAGGAAGGCCTTAACAAGAGACAAAGAAGGCCACTTCATAATACTAAAGGGATCAATATAACAAGAGGGTATAACTCTTGTAAACATATATGCACCCAATATAAGAGCGCCCAAACATATAAAAAAAATCTGGAGGATTTTAAGGGAGCGATAGAGAGAAATACAATCATAGTAGATGACTTTCACACCCTACTGATATCACTGGATAGATCTTCTACTCAAATAATTAATAAGGAAACAGCAATCCTAAAGGACACATTAGATCACATGGAATTGTTTTACATTTTGAGAACATTTCACCTCAAAACTATATAATATACATTCTTCTCAAGTGCACCCAGAACATTTCCAAAGATAGAGCACATATTTGGACACAAAATAAGTCTCTACAAGTTCAAGAAGATTGTAATCATATCAAGCATCTTCTCAAATCACAATGGCATGAATTTAGAAATCAACTATATAAACAAAACTCAAAAAAAAAAACCACAATATAACTCATGGTGGCTAAATACTGTGTTATTAAAGAATGAATGGGTTACCAAAGAGATCAATAAAGAAATAAAAAAGTTTCCTGGAAACCAATGACAATGTTACATACAACAACCCAAAATAAATGGTACACAGTGAAAGCAGTCTTGAGAAGAAAATACATAGCATTACAGGCCTACCTCAACAATCGAGTCAAACTTCTGATAAAATATATAACCTTATAACTTAACGATTTAGAAAAAGAACAAAAGAAGTCAAGAGTAAGTAGAAAACAATGAAATAATAAAGATCAGGAGCAGAAATAAATGGCATAGAGTTTAAAAAAACAATAAAAAAGATCAATGAAACCAAGAGCTGATTCTGTGAAAAGATAAAAAGATTGATGAAGCTTTAGCCAGACTCATCAAGAAACAAAAAAAGAGAACCCAAATAAATAAAATCAGAAATGAAAGAGGCGAAGTAACATCTGAACTCAGAGAAATACAAAGCATAAAAAATAATGTGAACAACTATATTCCAATAACCAGGACAACCTGAATGCAATGTATATATTCCTGGAAAAATATAATCTGCCAAAACTCAATCAGGAAGAAACAGAAAAACTGAATAGGCCAATAACAACTGATGAAATCGAAGCTGTAATTAAAAAAATTCCGCTGAAACCTGTTTGGCTCAGTGGATAGAGTGTCGGCCTGCGGACTGAAAGGTCCCAGGTTCGATTCCAGTCAAGGGCATGTACCTGGGTTGCGGGCATATCCCCGGTGGGGTATGTGCAGGAGGCAGCTGATCGATGTTTCTCTCTCATTGATGTTTCTATCTCTCTATCTCTCTCCCATCCTCTCTGTAAAAAATCAATAAAATATATTAAAAAAAAATTCCATCAAATTTAAGTCCTGGTCTGGATGGCTACACAGGGCAGTTTAACCAAACTTTCAAAGAAGAACTAATACCCATCCTCCTCAAACTATTCCAAAAAATCCAAGAGAAAGGAAAACTTCCAAACTCGTTTTAAGAAGCCAGAATTAGCCAAATTCAAAACCAGATAAAGACACCACAAAGAAAGAGAACTACAGGCCAATACCCCGATGAACATAGATACTAAAATCCTCAACAAAATATTAGCAAATCAGATCCAGCAATACATTAAAAAGATCGTACAACATGACTAAGTGGGATTTATTCTGGGGATGCAAAGCTGGTACAGTATTCACAAATCAATAAATGTGATACATCACATAAACAAACTGGAAGAAAAAAATCACATTATCATATCAATTGATGCAGGAAAAAACACTTGACAAAATCCAAAACAGTTTTTGAGAAAAACTCTCAGTAAAGTGGGAATAGAGGGATCACACCTCAACATAAAAAAAGGCCATATATAACAAACTGACAATCAAATCATACTCAGTGGGGAAAACTAAAACCATTTCTCTTGAGAACAGCAACAAGACAGGGATGTCTACCTTCACCGCTCATTCAACATAGTACTAGATGTCTTAGACACAGTGAAGAGACAAGAAGAAAAAAGCAAAAGGCATGCAAATTGGAAAGGAGGAAGAAAAACTGTCATTATTCACAGATGACATGATAGTGTACATAAAAAACCCTAAAGACTCCATAAAAATATTATTAGATTTAATAAATGAATTCATCAGTGTGGCAAGATACACAATTAACACTCAGAAATCAATGTCATTTTTATACAACAACTAGAGGCCTGGTGCACAAAAATTTGTGCACTGAGGGGGGGTCCCTCAGCTCGGCCTGTGCCCTCTCACAGTCTGGGATCCCTCAGGGGATGTCCACCTGCTGGCTTAGGCCTGCTCCCCAGGGGATCGGGCCTAAGCTGGCAGTCAGGCATCCCTCTGGCAGCCTGGGAGCACTCGGGGGATGCCCACTTACCAGTGGGGAGCAGGTCTAAGCTGCAGTTGGACATCCTTAGTGTGCTGAGGAGGCGGGAGAGGCTGCCGCCACCACCGCTGTGCTGGCAGCCATCAGCCTGGCTTGTGGCTGAGCAGAGCTCCCCCTGTGGGAGTACACTGACCACCAGGGGGCATCTCCTGCATTGAGAGTCTGCCCCCTGGTGGTCAGTGGGTGTCACAGTGATCAGTCATTCCCAGTCATTCTGCTGTTAGGGCCAATTTGCATATCACCCTTTTATTATATAGGATAGAGGCCTGGTGCATGGGTGGGGTCCGGCTGGTTTGCCCTGAAGGGTGTCCCGGATCAGGGTGAGGGTCCCGCTAGGGTGCCTGGCCAGTCTGGGTGAGGGGATGAGGGCTGTTTTCAGGCTGGCCACACCCCCTTCAGGGTGGGGGTCCCTACTGGGGTGCCTGGCCAGCATGGGTGAGGGGCTGATGGCTGTTTGCAGGCTGGTCAAGCCCCACAGTGGGGACCCTCACCCCATGGGAGTGTGGCCAGCCTGGGTGAAGGGCTGAGGGTTGTTTTCAGGCTGGCTACACCCCCTTCAGGGTGGGGGGCCCTACTGGGGTGCCTGGCCAGCTTGGGTGAGGGGCTGACGGCCGGGCTAGAAGCAGGTATCTGGGATTCATTTATCTTCTATAATTGAAACTTTGTAGCCTTGAGCAGAGCTCAGGGCCAGCCAGGGCAGGCGGGAAGCTTGACTTTCTCCATCGCAGGGGGCAACCTAAGTCTCCTGGTCACTCCATCTTTGTGACAGACGGAGGGAGTGAGGGTGCAATGGTTAATTTGCATATTACTATTTTATTAGATAGGATAATGAGTTCTCAGAAAGAGAAACTAAAAAAAAATCATATTTACCATTACAACAAAAAATTAAGATAATTAAGAAAATTAGGTGGTAAAAGACCTGTGCTCAGGAAACTATGGGATGTTGAAAAAAGAAATAAGAAAAAGATATAAATAAATGGAAGAATATACTGTATTCATAGATTGGAAGAATCAACATCATGAAAAGGTACATACTGTCCAAAACAATCTATAGATTCAATGTAATCCCCATTAAACTACTGATGGCATATTTCACAGATCTAGAACAAATACTCCAATAATTTATATGAAACCAAAAAAGACCCCGAATAGCCATAGCAGTATTGAGAAAAAGAAACAAAGTTGGAGGGATCACAATACCAGATATCAAGTTACACTACAAAGCAACTGTAATCAAGAAAAATGTACTGGCACAAGAAAAGGCATATAGATCAATAGAATAGAATAGAGAACCCAGAAATTGACCCAAGCCATTATGCTCAATTAATATTTGCAAAGAAGGCAAGAGCATACAATGGATTACAGATAGTCTCTTCTATAAATGGTGTTCAGAAAATTGGACTGGTACATGTAAAAAATGAAACTGGACCACAAACTTACACCATACACAAGAATAAACTCAAAATCTAGCCGTAACCAGTTTGGCTCAGTGTATAGAGGGTCGGCCTGCGGACTGAAGGGTCCTGGGTTCAATTCCAGTCAAGGGCATGTACTTTGGTTGTGGCTACATCCCCAGTGGGGGGTGTGCAGGAGGTAGCTGATGGATTTTTCTCTCCCATTGATGTTTCTGACTCTATTCCTCTCCCTTCCTCTCTGTAAAAAGTCAATAAAATATATTTTTTAAAAATCTATAAAACACTTAGATGTAAATTGTGAAACTATAATAATCCTAGAAGAAGCCATAGGCAGCAAAATCTCAGACATTTCTCATAGTAATACGTTTGCCGATACATCACCTAGGGCAGTGGTCGGCAAACTCATTAGTCAACAGAGTCAAATATCAACAGTACAACGATTTAAATTTCTTTTGAGAGCCAATTTTTTTAAACTTAAACTATATAGGTAGGCACATTGTTATTAACTTAATTAGGGTACTCCTAAGGCTTAGGAAGAGCCCACACTCAAGGGGCCAAAAAGCGGCATGTGGCTTGCGAGCCGCAGTCTGCCAACCACGGTCCTAGGGCAATGCAAACTAAGGAGAAAATAAATGGGCCTATATCAAAATAAAAATCTTCTGCACAGCAAAAGAAACCACCAACAAAATGAAAAGGGATCCCATTCTATGAGAGTATATATTTGCCAATGATACATATGACAAGGGGTTAATTTCCAAAATATATAAGGAACTCTTACAACTTAACAAAAGGAAGACAAACACTCCAAATAAAAAATGAGCCAAGGACTAAATAGACACTTCTCCAAAGGGGACATACAGAAGGCCAAGAGATATATGAAAAAATGATCAAAGTCACTAATCATCAGAGAGATGCACATTAACAAAACAATGAGGTTTCATCTCACATCTATCAGAATGGCTATCATTAACAAATAAACAAATAACAAGTGCTGGCCAGGATGTGGAAAAAATTGAACCTTAATATACTGCTCTTGGCAATGCAGACTGTTGCAGCCACCATGAAGAACAGTGTAGAGTTTCTTCAAAAAATTAAATATGGAACTTCCATTTAACCATTATCCCACTTCTGGGAATATATCCTAAGAATCCTGAAACACCAATCAGAAATAATACATGCACCCCTATGTTCACAGCAGTGAAATTTGCAATAGCTAAGCTCTGGAAAAAGCCCAAGTGCCCATCAATAGATGAGTGCATAAAAAAGCTGTGATACATTTATCCCATGGAATACTATGCAGCTATAAAAAACAAGGATCTCTCACCCTTTGAGACAGTATGAATATACCTGGAGAGTATTATGCTAAATGAAATAATCCAGTCAGAGAGAGGTAAGTATCATATGATCTCACTCATATGTGGAATCTAATGAACAAAATAAACTGATGAACAAAATAGATCCAGAAATAGAATGAATGGTGCAAAATGAGGACTCTCAGTGGGGTGGAGAGGAGCATTGGGAGAGATTAACTGGGAAACATATAAGCATATATGCACAGCCCATGAACACAGACACTAGTGTGGTGAAAGCTTGGGAGGGGTGGATGGGGGGTGGAGGGGGTCAATGTGGAAAGAAAAAGGCCACATCAGTAAATCTTTCAACAATAAAGATAGATTAAAGACACACAAACAAACAAAAAAAAAACAACTAAGGAGCCTGTACTCATGGATCTCAATTTCCAGTGTGGGGATCAAAGATGAAGAATTTTATAGATATAACAGCACATGGTGATAAAACATATGAAAATCCAATCTTCATAAGGAATATGTTCATATCAGCATTATTTACAATATCCAAGATATGGAAACAGTCCAAGTGCCCATCAGATGAGTGGATAAAAAAAACTGTTGTACATTTCACAAGGGAATACTATTCAGCTGTAAAAAGGAAGGAACTCAGGTTTGATTTCTGGTCAGGTCACAGCATGGATAGACCTGAAGATTATTATGCTAAGCAAAAGAAGCCAGAGAAAGATAAATTCCACATGATTTCACTTATATGTGTAATATAATGAACAAAATAAACTGACAAACAAAATAGAACCAGAGTCATGGATACATGGAATAGAGGGGAGAGGATGGTGGGGACTGGATAAAAGAAGGTGAAGAGATTAGCCAAAGAACATACATACATATCCCTGGGCACAAACAACAGTAGGGTGAAGGCCAGGGTAGGAGGTGTGGGGACTGGGAGGAAGTGAACAAAGGACGTGAAATGGGGGACACGTGTAATAGTGTCAACAATAAATAAAAAAAATGTTTACTTAGTGGAAAAAAATTATTGTTAAAAGCCAATGTGCATTATTAAAAGAAGAACCCCTTTATTTCTCCACACTTCTCATGAGGCTGGGTATCTGATTTCTAAATCCTTTGCATATTACAAGTAAGAAGAGGAGCTACAAAAAGCAGGCACACTGACAGTAAAATTGACAGCTGGCAGTCTTACAAGAGATGGGGAAGAGACAGGAAAGCAATAAAGCCCTAGAAAATAACTAAAAAATAACAGCAATCTAGGTTAATTTTGCAAGGGAAGAATCAGACCTCAAGGGCATCATGCATAATAACATAATATACTATTTCCCCTGGCTGGTTGGTTGGAACATGTTTCTGTGCATCAAAGGGTCTCAGGTTTGATTCTGGTCAGGTCACATACCTGGGTTGTGGATTCGATGCCTGGTTGAGGTGTATGGGAGGCAAATGGTAGATGTCTCTCTCTAACATTGATGTTTATCTTTCTATCCATCTCTCTCTTCTCTCTCTCTAAAATAAATAAAAAACATAATGTACTATTTAGATTCCAAATAATGTCTCTAACTAATTAAAACATTATCCAAAAAAAAGGTTAAAAAATACATATATTTTTCAACTACACCCCTCCCTCTGCTCTCTGGCAATAAATATGATGTTGTATGCCAACTATACTTTAATAAAACATTTTTTCTCTGATTAGAGAAACAGGAAGATATTCTAAGAAGCAACAGTCTTCTCAAGTGCCCACCTTTAACTTGTGTGAAATATGAAAATAAAGACACCTATTAATTAAGTCTTATTTTAATTTTAATTTCTTTTTACTTCAGTATATATTAGCTTTAATCAAAATGAAGATAGAGGCAGGCTTGTTTTATTCCAAAGGAGAGTGGTTAATAAATCTCAGCTACCTTGAAAGCTGAGCTGATTGGAATGACTCATTACTGAAGGTTCTTCATAGATGGTTTCTTGAACTTTATATAGCAAGTTAGTCAGCATGAGTGATTTTTTCCCTAACTTGTCCATCACAGACAGAAAATTGCCTACACTGAAATATCTGCTAAATTGACCCTCAATTAATTCATTTCTGGGCATGGTAAAGTCACAGAGCTCTTTAGGCAATGAGCTACTAAATGCTAAACTGGCTGCAAATCCCTTTGAGCAAAACGATAATGTTTGGGATCACAACAATAAAGGTGTAAAAGACACCAGTCCTACATTGTTAGAATCAATGTTTTCTACTTAAATTATATACATACTTTGTAAACATGAAAATGATATTTATTTTTATAATATGTGGCCTCTTTCCAAAACTTCATTCCCTAATATATTAGAAAAAACATATTTATCCTTTCATCCTATGAAAAGGTAGCTGGGAATGCTTTAATGTATCTTCTTGTTATTCTGGGTGGGTACTTTTATCTACCTGTGGCAAATAATGCGAGGATAAGTACAAGAGATCTATAAATTTAGTATTTTAAAAGTTTAGTATAGGTAATAATTACCTTTGGAAGAGAAAGAGAAATAAAAACCTCCATGTTGAGTCAATGTGCAATGAAGATTTTGGGAGAGAGAAAACATTTATTCAACACTGACAAAATTATGATTCTTCAAATATTGTGTTTCATCCTATCAGTCTCTAAATTCTGAAAATTATATTCTAAAATTAAAATTAGGGCCATATATCCTAAGCTTCATGTATCTTTTCTGAATTATTAGATTCAACTGTGCAGCTTTATTGCTGATGCCAAATAAATGATTATATTTATATGTCTCTTTAAGTTTGAATAACAGCCTATTTCTAGCATAGATAAGACAATCAGTTAACAAGTTATAGTTGTGCTAATTTTCTCTTATATTGAAGCGACATATTCTATAATTGATTGAGGAAAGAATGCTTCAGACAATTTTTAGTCTAGAGACTCATAAGCCTGACTTTTTCCAAAGGACCTTTACTTTTATACTTCTGAGAGTCTAATAAGTAGTTCTTGGGATTGAAACTAATTGTAAGGGCATATAAATTAGATTAGTTTCTGATCCTATATATTGCTGCTCTGAGTTGGTTGAGGGTGCTGTGCAGCAGGAGAAGTGTAATAGGTAACCATTAGGAATATATGTGCTTATTATTTATTTTTAGTGTGGTGAAAGAGAGAGAGAGAGAGAGAGAGAGAGAGAGAGAGAGAGAGAGAGAGAGAGAGAATTATTTTTTCACCACACTAAAAATAAATAATAAGCACATATATATGAGAGAGAGAGAGAGAGAGAGAGAGAGAGAGAGAGAGAATTATTTTTTCACCACACTAAAAATAAATAATAAGCACACATATATGAGAGAGAGAGAGAGAGAGAGAGAGAGAGAGAGAGAGAGAGAGAGAGAGAATCATGGATTATTTTGGGGCTACATTCTAAACTGGTAGAGCATTCCTTCTCTGCACTGCTTTGAGGGGAAAATATTTCTCCCCTCCCTTCCTCTCCCCTTTCCCTCTCATTTTCCTTTTCTCTCTTCTACTCTCTCCTCTTCTGTCTTCTCCTCTCTAATTCTTTAGTAGCAGTGAGAAAGTATTATCAAAACTGTTAGGCAAAGAAGATACCCCAGCATATCTTGGACAGAAGGTAATATTTCTAACACTTGGCATGCATGTTCTGCTTCTAATGTAATTTTTGGTCTGGTTTTGAGGTAGGGATGGTGAATCCTGTTGGGTTTAGTTAGTTGTTCGTTCACTTTGAATGTATTCATGTACTATGTCATACAGTAGTTTCTGTTAAGCCGGATTAAATGAGGCTGATTGAGCTTCACAGTAAGCATGCTGCCGGAATCTGCTTAGCAAGAAGTGCAATTGAAATTGAATGCTTCAGTAGACAAACACAGGCGAGTCTATATACTTCTTTATATACTTGCTAATATACTGGTTTTATATTTTGCGTGGCTTTCAATCTCTCGGATCAGATGCTTTTTCTCCTTTAAAATTAGATGATGTCGTGCAGTCAGAAATCATGTGTGTATGCAGCACGTGTGGAGAGTTGTCCAGCAGGTTCCCGGGAATGCTGATGAGGTCTGGGATAAAAGATTTGGCTAATGTCAGTGACCCCAGTTAATTGTCCAGCTTCTTCCTTGTTTTGTGTGTATTTGTTTTGAAAATGCTTATGCTTTAGTACAATCACTAGTATGGGAGAAAGTACGGTCTTTTCAGTGTAGGAACTGTGATAGAAAATTACAGAGATTGCCTTTTCCGTGAGTACAAAGTCAGTAGGGAAATACTTTAGGAATCTTCATCTGGCTGTATATCTATGGTTCATAATATATAAGTAGAAAATATTTTTGATACACAAGAGAACTAGATGCAAGGTTTTTAAGGTGGATAAAAATGATTACAGTCTTTTACTGAACATGAATGAAGTCAGTGTTTAAAAATTAGAGGCAAAAAAGAGACACGGGAGAAGGATCTATTTTCATATGCATGATTTTATACTATTCTAATGTAATTAAGTGCATATTTATCTTTTTTGCGGTTGAGAGTTGAGTTGTTGCTATTTGGAACAAAGCACAAATAGACTGCATACCTGTTACACTGGGGATGTTTTATTTTAAATTAATTTTTTAATTACAGTTTATACTTAATATAAATTTGTGTTCATTTCACGTGTACAGCATTGTGATTAGATAATCATTTACTTTACAAAGTGTTCTCCCTGATATTTCTAGTACCCACCTGGCACCATATGTAGTTATTACATTATTATTGAATGCATTTTCTATGTTGCATAGTTTTGTATATTTAAACACTGATATTTCTATGTTAGATACTATCTAGAAGGCAAAAACCTGCAAAGAATCTATTTCAGCATTCCTGACAAAATCATACACACGAACTGAATTATCTCTTATTTAACTCATACCACAGAAGAGTTAATGTTGCTAATGTACTATTTACTACATTGTACTAGAGACAAAATATGTACTGCATGTGTCTCCCCCATTACATCAATGGTTTAATTCTAAATCATTCTTTATTCAATTCTGTATCATCATGCCTGGCATATACTATTTTTGTGAAATATGTAAATCAATGGATAAAATCAATCATGTTTGGTCTCAAGCAAACTGAATAGATGTATAAAAGATTAGATTATATCAATATAAAATATGAGGGTTTTAGTCTATTTTTTTTTAGGTAGATGCTCTATTTGACTGCCCATATTCTAATCAGTAATTCACTTATGTGTTTTAGAAAGATCTGAAAGGGATATTCATTATCTTAGACATTGAAAAGCATCTTGTAAAAATAACAGAAATGCAAAGTTCATTTAAAAATATATTTTAAAACCAAATAAAACTTTAAAGTAGATATGTATATACTGACTGCTCTTTAGGAGTAAACATAAAATACATTAATTGTCTGAATTATTCAATTTATATAAAAAAGAAAGATAAAGCTGCTTGTAAGCTTCTGGAACCATGAGTTTTGAGTTAGCTGTACAGACCTTATAACAATCCCCATTCTTATAACTGGGATGTACCTCTCAAAAGCAAACAACCTGTAGTCAATATATACCTGGGCAAAAATGCCCAAGTGAAGGTCATGATCAACCAAAAGGGGAATCAATCTCTGTACTCAGACAATCATCAATGAAAATGTGGAATAAAATAAATCTAACCCTAATCTTGTTTTCACTCATAAAACTTTTAAAAGTATACAAAAAAACCCACACCAAAACAACTGAAGGCAACATAATCATTTCACAAACTAGATAAGGAAATATAAGACTATACTTTCAGGGATCATTTCTATAGTTCGTTACTAGATAAGGAAATAATTTGCCATCTCCACTCATTTGAAAGTTTGCCCAAACCCTGAAATTTCAGAAAACCGTTTTGTTATCTGTAGTCCAGTTGTGTATATGTATGTATAATATGTATAGATGTAGATTTATTTTTTCTATTTTTTCTCTATTTTTATGATATTTAAAGTAATACTTGTAAAAAATGTTTGACAAATAAAATGTATAAGGGAGAAAGTAGAAATCCCTCTATATTCTAACCTCCTAGAGATTATTGGTGTTTGATTCTTCAACTTTTTTTATGCATTTACAGGTGTATATACATTTTCTCTCTATCATAAAAAAGTGGGATCACTGTATACATAGTTACACAACTAACTCATTTTCTGATTTATCATAATCTTCAGTACCATAACAAAAAATTCTACATCATTATTTTAAATGTCAGCATAAAATTTCACTGTATGACCACCCCCCAAATTTATTTAACCAGTCTCCAACTGGTGGCTAATACATGGTTAATTTTAAACTACACAGAATTTATACTTTAGGAGCTGGAAAAGACCTTAAAGAGTATGCCATGGAATCCAAAATTGTCACTTTAAAGATGAAAATATGCCCAGATACTGAAGCATATTAATCCAAAGAGCACAGGTCAGCTTGATGGTAGATAGGGTAATGTGGGCACAGCGACTCCCAATATTTAGAACTCTAGAGCCATCCATCCGGGCTTGATTCCTAGTTCCATCACTTACTAGCTGAACCACTTTTGTCAATCATGTAACATGTCTGGGATTCAGTTTTCTATTTCAATAATGGCAATAATAATACCATTATTGGCAAATTCAATCTTGTTGTCAAGAGTAAATTTGTTATAAAGTATTTAGAATATTACCTTGGCAATAAAGTAATAAGTGCTAATTATTGTTCTAGACTGAATGTTTGTGTCCCCCTAATCCCTCTGCTCAAAATTCATATGTTTAAATGCTAACCCCCAATGTGATAATATTAGGAGGTAGGGCCTTGGGGATGATTAGGTCATGAGGGCTCTAACATCATGAATGGGATTAATCTATAATAATAAAAGGGTAATATGCTAATTAGACCAGACATCCCTCTAGACGTCATTCTGGATGTCCTTCCTGAAGAAGCTGGGGCTGGAGGGAAGCCAGCCAAGGTCCTGGGTGCCTGCGGGCGGCCCAAGGGAAGCCAGTCCCGGTCATAGGTGCCAGAGGGAAGCCGATGCCAGCAGCTGGGGGAAGGAAGGCCTACTCTTTCCCGAATTTTCATGCATCAGGCCTCTAGTATCCTTATAAGAGAGACAAGAGAATTCTCTCCTCCCTATCACCATGTGAGGACATCAAGAAGACAGAGCTGTCTGAGAATCAGAAAGTTGGCAGACACTGATGTGCAAGGACCTTCATCTTGAACCTACAGCCTCCAGAACTGTGACAAGTAAAGGCTTGTTGTTTAAGTCACCTATTCTATGGTACTTTGCTACAATAGCCTGAAGTAAGCGATTATTATTATTGTTTTATTATAACAATGTACTTAAAATTTATTTTATAAAAGTATTAAAATTTCTGTTCTTTGTATGTGTAGAATAGAAAACATAAACTTCTAATTGGTATTTAAGATTTTGGTATTTATATTAATAGTACTTCTTAATTATTCTTTTCTAAAATATGAAACTATGTGATCAGCTACAGTGAGACATTTTAAGAATTCTAAAGGGTTTAAGTATATCCAATTGAAACGGAACTTAAATGTGAACAAACATTTATTTGAGTTATCAGTCACCTATATAAAACTCTTTGGAATGAAGAATGGAGGGGGGAAACACAGTAAAAATCATCAGTCCTACTGTATTTTCATTCATATTAAAAACTCTAAACTCCAAAGGATACACCAGTGAATATGTATTGGTTCTCAAGCAGTAAGAACACCTGCTCCAGATAGTGATTAACCATTTGCAGGAAACAGCCATGGTGGTCTCAGCTCTTTGTGACTTGTAAGATTCACAGTTCCTTTAATATTAGTGGTATTATTGGTTTTCTGCTATTTTATTCTTTATTTTTTACTTAAAACAGATTAGACTGAAGTATATTAACAGAATCCAGATGCCAGGACATCTTTGAAGAGCAAGAACCAAGTCTAACAACCACCAGGAGAAGCAGGAGCTCTGAGTCCCAAATCAGAATATTTCAGTTTTCATCCTGAAGCTGATGCCCTCAGTATCTGCCAAGCTACACTGTCCATTGTTCCTTACTGTTCAAAATAATGAAATTGTAGGTTATAGAAGAATTTGGAACTTCAATATGATCCAATAGCTTATTTTATTTTATTGTTGACACAATTACTATTGTCCTCTATTTCCTATTTTTGCCCCCCTCTACCCAGACCTGCCTCTCCCTCTCTCTGGACATCACCACACCATTGTCTGTGTAAATAGGGTATGCATATATGATTTTGGCTATTCTCTTCACCTCCCTTCATTCTGTCCACCTTCTCCCCGTACCTTCTCTCTGACACCTGTCAGTCTGTACCATGAATCTATGATTCTGGTTCTATTTTGTCAGTTTATTTTGTTAATTAGATTCCACATATAAATGAGATCATATGGTATTTGTCTTTCTCTGACTGGTTTATTTCACTTACCATAGTATTCTGCATAGTATTCTGTTGTGTAAATGTACCGCAACTTTTATATCCACTCATCTACTGAAGGGCATTTGGGATGTTTCCAGGTCTTAGCTATTGCAAATAATTCTGCTATGAATATAGGGGTGCATATGTTATTTCTGATTTATGTTTTGGGATTCTTCGATATATTCCCAGAAATTGGATCACTGGAACTTAAGGCAAATCCATTTTTTATTTTACTGTTTTCCACATGCTTGCACCAGTGTGCGTTCTTATAAACAGTTCATAAGGGTCCCCTTTTCTCCACATCCTCGCCAGTACTTCTTGTTTGTTGATTTATTGCTGATAGTCATTCTGACAGGCTGTAAGTGATATGTTTTCTGATTTTAATTTTCCTGATGATTAGCAACTGAACATTTTTTTTCATATGTCTATTGGCCATCAATATGTCCTCTTTGGAGAAGTGCCTATTCAGGTCATTTGTCCATTTTTAATTGGATTCTTTGTCTTCCATTTGTTGAGTTGTTATGAGTACTTTATATATTTTGGAAATTAACCCCTTATCAGATGTATCATTGGCAAATATGTTCTCCCATGAAGTGGGCTCCCTTTTCATTTTGTTGATGGTTTCTTTTGCTGTGCAGAAACTTTTTAGTTTGATGTAGTCCCATTTGTTTATTTTTCTTTTGTTTCCCTTGCTTGAGGAGATATATAGGCAAACATATTGCCATGAGGGATTTCTGAGATTTTACTTCCTATGTCTTCTTTTAAGATTATTATAGTTTCATGACTAACATTTAAGTATTTTATCCATTTTACACTGTGAATTTTTTCAAAGACATTTGTCCTTGTGGAAGGAAATAATTCAACTTTCACTCAAAGATTGTGACTTCTCAGAATTCATGATGCATGAGTAAATTAGCTATTTTGATGTTAATTTTGCTTTTTTATTAAATGTTAGTTCAGACATACATTGGTTTTGCTTATTAACACTTTCCTTTACAAAGCCCACATATTCCTATTATCAATGGCCAGCTTGTTAAGAGTTTTTTCTAGAGCACTGTGGCTGTCAACTCAGACTAATGGAAATGCTAATTGCCCTAAGTGTTTCATCCACTCTGATTTCTGGTGTGACTACATAGCTGGTAGATACCTGTATATATACACTGAGAAAGAAACAAGCCTTCCGTTGAAAGATGAGATGTGTTAAGTGCCAAAAAAAAATTGTCAATACAAGTTATTTTCTAAACTGTAGAGGTAGGTAAGCAAAAAGAGAATTTGTATTGACAGTATAAGATGAGACAAAGTCTAGAGTGATAAAATCTAGTTAACAAATTAAATAACACTTGTTGCTATTTTTCAAACCTGCACTGACACCTTTGTAGCAAATTTAATTACATCTTTGTTAATGCATTTGCCTGTTATTGGCAACTAACTATATATTTCTTTGTATTTATTTTGCTATCTCCACATAAAAAATTGTGTTTCTTAATATCTAATCAAACTTTTAATCTTATTGTTCTTAAGATTTTGTTAATGTAAATGATGAAAAAAAAACAGTTATCAGTCTAAGACTCCTGGGTTTTCCAATGTTCTAACATGCCCTCTGCAAGTCACTTACTAAATAAGACAATTTGAGATCATCTTACTATAGAACCCTAGAAAGTGTGTAAATATGAGTGAAAGCATATGTAAACTGACAATACATTTTTACTAAATTTATATGCCAATTTTTGAGACTATCTTGTAGGTACTGGCTCTACATGCAGTCCGAAACATATTTTCCAACTCAGAAAATATGTCATTAAACTATTTTTTAAAATATTTTTTGTTGTGCATTTTCATTGCAAAAAAAAGTCATTTAAAGGCTTAAGCAGTATCATGGTGCTTTAGTCTTTTAGCAGAAGGACAATTAGTTCAGACGTAACTTTCCTGCCATTTTCCTGATTAGTGCCACTTTACTGCCTGCATTTGGCAGATGGCTATTTCATTACTAATCAAGATAAACTCTAGAATAATACGGGTATTCAAGTGATATTTACTGTCTCCTTAGAATTGCCTCAGGCTCATCCACAGGTTGGAATATATGTTATAAATATATTTCAATGCCAAAGATTGATTAGAAAACATCTTTTGTTTCCTGGTGTATTCTGACAGCTCCTTTGGGTTAATTATATTTATTTAAGATCTACAATGTAACTGTGAAAAGTCAGCCATTTCCAGAATATAATAAATATATAACAAGAAATGCAATTATAAATTTAAAGCTGATAAACTCTGGCATTTAGTCAGTTATTTGATTATTATAATTAGGTTGCCCTAGCACTGATGGTACTGAGATCTATCTTCTTTATTTTCTATGAATAAAATTATAATTTGGATATAGACATATTTAAGGGATTTAATAACATTTTATAAGAGTCAAATGTTATATCTGTTTAATGATGATGGAAATAAGAGCTAAAGTGATGAAGGCTTCATCCTTCATTAAGGAGGGTTAATAAAAAAAGTATTAGCAAAATACATCATGTTCCATTGCTAATTCACCACAATGACTCAATAAATCACCAGGTATTTATTAAGTGCTTTTTGTGTGTCAGGAACATGTAGAAAAATTATAAATTAATTGTTTAAGTAAAGGCTACAGCTAAATGCTAAGCCTATTTAGAAGCTGGTACATTTATGCTAAGAAGCATTGGCTATATGTGGTCAAGCAATTTTTACACACTGATTATAATGTACCTATAATAATAAGCAATGTATTTAATAATCAGTTAGAAGATTTAAAAATGTTGTAAACAACAGTAAAGTTTGGATAGGGCTTGATGATATAGTTTCTGAAGTATACAAATCATCTTCCTGTCTTTTGATCCTTTTTTTCTTCCCTGAAGTCTGGACAAACATTAGTTTATACATTCAATTTTACTACTTATTAGTCCCCATGGGAAAAGTTTTGATGGAAGAAGAAGTTAAAATAAGAAACCGGCCCTGACCCGTTTGGCTCAGTGGATAAAGCGGAATGAGGGGTCCCGGGTTCAATTCCGGTCAAGGGCATGTACCTTGGTTGTGGGCACATCCCCAGTGGGGGGTGTGCAGGAGGCAGCTGATCAACGTTTCTCTCTCATCGATGTTTCTAGCTCTCTATCTCTCTCCCTCCCTTTCTGTAAAAAATCAATAAAATATATTTTAAAAAAAAGAAACTGGAGATGATCTGTGAGTTGATTTCAATTATCCATGCTTATTATACATTGGTATAATGGCTACCTATAAGTTGACTATAATATCAAAATACAACCTAAGGATACATAAAAGAAGGCATCAATATTTTTGTTCTAATTTCAAAAGTGACTAGAGACCCTTTCTCAATGAAGAAACAAAAAGAAAAGCAGATAGTATGGAGGATTTTACTACTGTATAAAACCCTGAATGAGTTTTACAACTACTATAAGATTTGAAAGGCAAAGGGCTTTAATTGAATATTAATTTTTCAGTTGGGGAAGTTTAGTAGGATACAAATGAAATAGACATTACCATTTAAGACAGAGCCTCTAGCAGTCCAGTAAAGAGGTTAAGTAAGCTTCTATATGCCATCAATGGTGTTTACCCTGATGAACTGTAAAACAGTTTTGGATATGTGTAAGATTATGTGGAACTGCCAGCAGCAGGTGTATTTGAATCCCTCTCCGTTTTCTTCATCCACATCTAAATAACGAGAGTTTAAAAAGAAATTTCTAATATAAACTGCTGAAATATATGGTCATTACTGAAAAATAAATTTTTCAAAAGTTAAGAAATATAAAAAAATGAGAAACATGTAAGTAGCAAGAAGATAGCAGTCAGATGCTGGAAAACACCCTCAATATAGATGAGCTATTAGCTGATGCTGGCTGATTCCTCCTTTAAATGAGCGAAACTTTGCTTTACTGAATGACATACTAGGGATGACTTAAAACTTGGGCAGTTCTCGATTATTTACAAGAATGTGGTTTTAAAGTGGTATGGATATTTGTAAATTGTGTATATTTAACCAACTTGGTTATATGTTACATAATATATCATGAAACTATTTTTTGAGTGGGCATGGTGATTTTAACTTTCTAATTGCATTTTAGGTTTACAGTGGCAAGGGAGAGGGGATAGAGGGCAAGGGAAAACCAGATTGAGATTTAAAAGATGCTAAGGGTAACCTATACCCAGTTAATGTAGAATTAGTTGTTTATTTTGATGTTCTGTCAAACAATCATTGAAAAAGTTCTCTTTGTTTTACATTTGTAGATTTTGCAGATGTCCCCAGAAGGTGTAATTTTAATAGTGAAAGAACATAAATGACCTAAATTTCTAAGCATGTAAGGTTTTTGTGCACATATCAATATGCATTACAGTCACAGAAAGCAGCGTTAGTCAGACTTCATGTTAATCATGGAAATACTAGAGTCCTCAAAGAGACAGTAGTGATAGTTGGGGGTGAGATAAAGTCACTAATCATCCAAGAGATGCAAATTCAAATGACAATAGGTATCACCTTACACTTATCAGAATGGCTGTCATAAAAAAAAATCAACAAATAACAAGTGCTGGCAAAGATGTGGAGAAAAGGGAACCCTAGTGTACTATTGGTAAGAGTGCAGACTGGGGCAACCACTGTGGAAACCAGTATGGAGTTTCCTCAAAAAATTAAAAATGGAACTGCTTTTTGACCCAGCGATTTCCCTTCAGGAAATATAACCTAAGAATCCAGAAATGCTAATTTGAATGAATATGTGCACTCGTATGTTCATTGCAGTGTTATTCACAATAGTCAAAATTTGAAAGCTGCCCAAGTGCGCATCAGTAGATGAGTAGATAAGAAAGCCATGGTACATTTACACAATAACTTCTTAGCCTGTAAAAAAAAAAAAAGAAAAGAAAGAAAGAAAAAGAAATCTTACCTTTTGCAACAGCATGGACAGAACTGGAGATTTTTATACTAAGTGAAATAAGCCGGTCAGAGAAAGACAAATACCATATGATCTCACTTATATGTGGAATCTAATGAAGAAAATAAACCGAGGAACAAAATAGAAACAAAGAAATGGATACAGGGAACAGACCAACTTTCAGAGGTGTGGGGTTTAGGGATCTGGATGAAAGAAGGTGAAGGGATTAAGCAAAAACACCCACACATACATTTATATAACACATAGGCACAGAAAACAGTGTGGCTATAGCCAGAGGGAAAGGGGGGTGAGGGTAGGTAGAGGTGGTAAAAGGGAGTATAAATGGGGGTGAAAAGAGACTTTAAATTTCATTAAACACAAAGAAGAAAAGTCAAATCTCACCACCCAGAGACAATAATAGCTGCTAAATTTTGGTATATTTCTTCTACTTTTCATTTACTATATGTATTTACAAACAGTTATATGTGCTTCTTAAAAAAGTTTGATTGCCCTGACCGGTTTGGCTCAGTGGATAGAGCGTCAGCCTGCGGACTCAAGGGTCCCGGGTTCGATTCCAGTCAAGGGCATGTACCTTGGTTGCGGGCATATCCCCAGTGGAGGGTGTGCAGGAGGCAGCTGATCGATGTTCCTCTCTCATCGATGTTTCTAGCTTTCTATCCCTCTCCCTTCCTCGCAGTAAAAAATCAATAAAATATATTTTAAAAAAAAAGTTTGATTATATATGCATATATAAATATATAACTAGTTTAACCCTTACTCTCTTCATTCAACAAAATAAATATCATCCTTTGTCATTGAATATTCAGGCATGATGCATTGGCTGCATGATACTGGTGCACCATAATATATTTAACCAATGATCTATTCTCTATTTATGTTGTTTTTAATATTTAATATTTTTATTTTTAATAATTATGTCTTTGAACATATAGAAAAATATTTGTCCATCTATGGTTATCTTCTAGAAAGCAGAAAGTTAGGTCCATAGGTATGAATAACTATAAGGATATTTATATGTTGCTAAATCAGTTTCTTGATAACTTTTAGCACTTAATGAACTTAACAAGAATGTACAAAAACATTATTTAACCTTATACTTAAGAATATATATATCCGCCAAAACCGGTTTGGCTCAGTGGATAGAGAGTCGGCCTGCGGACTGAAAGGTCCCAGGTTCGATTCCGGTCGAGGGCATGTACCTGGGTTGCGGGCACATCCCCAGTAGGAGATGTGCAGGAGGCAGCTGATCGATGTTTCTCTCTCATCGATGTTACTAACTCTCTATCTCTCTCCCTTCCTCTCTGTAAAAAATCAATAAAATATATTTTAAAAAAAAGAATATATATATCCAACTAAAAAACAAAAAAAAAGCCTCACAAATTCATTGTTTTAATGATAATATATTTGTTATTAAGCTTGAATCACTGTATATTTATTGGCCTGTGTATTTCTTTATTTTGATTTCTTCAAATCCTCTGCAATTTTTTCTAATGGGGGTTAAAATATTTTCTTATTGATATATAAGAACATTTTATATAATAAGGATATTAATCTGTTATTTTATTTATTGAAAATATGTTAGGTCAGTTTATTATTTGAATTATTTGAATTTTAGTTTTGTTTATGGCATTTTTAATTAAATTTACTGAGGTGACAATAGTTAATAAGAGTATACAGGTTTCAAGTGTACAATTCTATTATACATCATCTGTGTATTGCATTGTGTACCCACCAACCAAAGTCAAATCTGCTTTTGTCAACATATATTTGATCTCTTTTACCCTTTACTACCCACTCCACCCCCCTTCTCTACGGCAACTACCATACTGCTGTCTGTGTCATATTTATGTTTGTTTTTATTGTTTGCTCATTTGTTGCTTTCAGCTTTATATCACACATGTGAGTGAAATCATATGGTTCTTGATTTTTTTGTCTGATTATTTTGGTTAGAGTGATATTTTCAAGATCCATCCATGTTATCACAACTGGCAGTATGTTACCATTTCTTATAGCTGAGTAGTATTCCATTGTCTAAATGTACCACATCTTCTGGATCCAATCATCTATCAAAGTAGTTTCTATGTCTTGGCCACCATGAATAATGCTGTAATGAACAGGGTGCATATACCTTTGTGAATAAATGTTTTCAAAATTTTGGGGTAGGTATCCATAAGAAAGAGTGATTATTCATATGGCAACTTTATTCTTAATTTTTGGGGGTGCCTCCATATTATTTTCCAAAGTGGCTGTATCAGTTCACATTCCCACTAGCAGTGAATGAGGGTTCCTTTTTCTCCACAACCTCTCTAACACTTGTTATTACTTGTCTCATTGATAATAGCCATTCTAACAAGTGGAGGTAGTATTTCATTGTAGTTTCAATTTGCTTTTCCCCAATAGCTAGTGAAATTGAGCAGTTTTTCATATATCTGTTGGCCATTTGTATGTCTTCTTGGGAGAGGTATCTATTAAAGTCCTCTCCCAATTTTTTAATTATTTTTGTTTGTTTGTTTGGTGTTAAGTTGTGTGAGTTCTTTATATATTTTGGATACTAACCCCTTGTTGGAGCTGTTGTTTATAAGTATATTCTCTCATTTGCTTGATTTCTTTTTTGTTTTGTTGGCAAATTCTTTTGCTGTGCAGAGTCTTTTAAACCTTAAATGATAAATTACATAGATGAAAACATAGGTACTAAACTTATGGACCTCGGTCTTAGAGAAGATTTTATTAATTTGATCCCAAAGGCAAGGGAACTAAAGGCAAAAATAAATGAATGGAAGCCCTGGCCATGTGGTTCAGTTGGTTGGAGCATTGTCCTGTACACCAAAAAGATTGTGGGTTCACTTCCTGGTTAGGGCACATACCTAAGTTGCAGTTTTCATCCCCAGTGGGAGCAAGTGTGTGAGGCAACTGAAGGATGTTTCTCTCTCACACTGATGTTTCTCTCTGTGTGTCGCTCCCTCTCTCTCTAGAAAAAAATCAATGAAAACACATCATTGGATGAGGACAAAAAATTAAATAAATAAATAAATTGGGCTGTTTATGGCATTTTGACATATAGAGGGGTTTTCAAAATTTTGTCATCACATAGACTTATTCAGCAGTTCTTATGCTTAGAAAGTCCTTACCAATTCAACAAATTAACCCCATTTCTTCATTAAATATTTTCCATTGAACTACTTTGTCCATTTGGAATGAATTTTGATATTAGGTGTGAGTAATTATACAGCTTTGTTATTTTTTTCAATTAGCTAAAATTATTGTTTCTTAAGAATTTATTGAATAATACTTCCTTTTCCATTCCATTATGATGCCATGATTCTGAAAAAGTTGTGTTTTCCTTGTGCATTCCAAAATGTTAGCCCTAGCCAGTTTGGCTCAGTGGATAGAGCATCAGCTTGTGGACTGAAGGGTCCAGGTTTGATTCTGGTCAAGGCTACTTACCTCGGTTGAAGGTTCCATCCTCGACCCTAGTTGCGGGTGTGCAGAGGCAACCAATTGATGTGTGTCTCTTACATTGATGTTTCCCTCTCTGTGTCTCTCCCTCTCCCTTCCACTTTCTAAAGAACCAATGGGAAACTATCCTCAGATGAGAATTAACAAAATGTTACCAATAGTTCTGTATATACACATTCCATGCTCTTTGATCACAGGTGCCATAGTTTCTTTAAATGCTTTTTATCTCCACCCTCTTAGGACCTAGAATAAGTGTTAGATACAGCAATAGGTTTTAATTTGGCACAGTGGCTAATGTTTATGCCTCTAAACCTAAACTTTCTCGGTTTGAATTCAGGCTCTGTCAAAGATTACTTTTTGCAAGTAACTTAACTTCTCTAAGTCTCATTTTCCTCATCTGTGAAATAAGGGCAAGAAATCATACCTGTCTTTTTAGAGATTTTGTGAGAATTAAATGAGATAAAACATGCAAAAGTAATTAAGCCAGTGTCTGGCACAGAATGAATACTCAAGTGTTGACACTATCTAAATCACTATTATTGTTTTTAATCCTATTATTATTTTTGCAGTAGCAATGGTGAGGGCCAGCAGTGCCTATAAGAGGGCCTTATAAGGACAGAAAAGTTCATTGCTTCCTGGATTGAAGCTAACCTAGAAGCAGAGGCACTCTCAGATATAACATTGTAATGATGGTCATTGTGGTCTCCTCTTTGTCATAGTATTATATGCCAAAAAGAATCAAGGGACAAGGATGGAGGGGAGGAGTGCCAGAAAAGGATTTTCTAGGTACGTAGGTTATGTACTTGTTCTATCATTAAAAAAAAAAAACAATAGAAGAATATGATCATTTTCCCTTATTGGTTGTAGTGGGGTGCTAAGATATAAATTATTTTAAACACCTTCTTCATTGACCTGTTTTCTCCTTAAAATGAAACTGAAATCATAGCATGTTACACAAAGGAAGCATCTAATCCAAACCTCTTATTTTACAGATGAGGACACAGACTGGCACAGAAAATTTAATTGGTTTACCCAAGATTACTCAGGTAGTTACGTGTTGAACTTAGATTTTGAACTCAGGATTTCTGAAATATAGCCACATGTTTTGTTTGTTTTTTATATTTGTTTTTGCTAATCCTCACCCAAGGATATTTTTCCATTGATTTTTAGAGAGAGTGGGAGGGAAGAGGGAGAGAGAGAAACATCAATGTGAGAGAGATACACTGATCGGTTGCTTCCCCCACACACCCTGACTTGGGCCAGGATAGAACCTGCAACCAAGATACTTGCCCTGGACCGGGAATTGAACTCAAGGCTCTTGGGTTAGAGGACCAACACTCCAACCACTGAGGCACACTGGTCAGGGCACCATATGTTTTTAAATTGTCTCCCTACCCATAACTTAATTGGGAAATGGATATAGAATAAGAAGAAAAAATACATAATTCTTACAATATCATTTCAATAAATTTCTAAGATTCCTAGTTCTAGGGTAAAATAGCAATGCTGTTTTGTGTTGCAAAGTACAGTTAGTGGATGACAATCAGAAGTTTCAATTAGAGATCAAAATACTATTAATCCTGAAATTGATAGGACTAACATATTTACTTAAACATAATTATCAAATTTGAGGTTAAAAATAAAATTGTGATTCAAATGGGCTTGGTCTGGTAATAAGTTAATGTGAAGCCAGTTATTCCAAGTTGGTGCTGATTGATCACAGTGATTGTCTGCAGAACAATGACTTTTCATATACAAGCACTTATTTCACAAATGCAACTTATTTTTCATTGGTATTATTATTTGATCTCATTATTACTAACAGGTGATCCAGAGACAGACATTCAAATAAAATAAATAATTAAGTTGCTAAAATGAATAACTGGGCTGCAATGATCTTCGCTCAGATGAATTAAGTTTGGATAAACAGTTTTTTTTAAAATGTAATTCTCTTGATTTAAAACTGGCTCATAAATGAAAAAGAATTCAAGAGGAAGCAGAGATATTGGTGATGTTAGTGAATCTTAGCATTCCAATCACATGGGCCTCTTGTGACTCACTTTCATTTTTTTTTCTTTTCATTAAATCAGTTACTTGCTTTGTGTTCCTACAGCATGGTGAACTCTTCAGTGTGTATAATATTTTTTAAACAGTGATTTAATTTGTGGGCACAATAATAAATATAAGAACATGATATGTGCATTGTTCAGAGGTCTCATCTCTATTTTCCCGAAAACTCTTTGATCCTCCACAAAAGGTAATAAAATATTAGAATTCTAACAACTGGCAAGGGCAATATACCTGATTGTTAAATCTGAGACCAAAAATTTAGATTTGACTTAATAGAAAAAATGAGTCTCAGCAGTAACTTAAAATCTTTAACAAGAGGAGGGGGGATCAACAGCACAATTTCAGACATAGGTATTTTTGTTTAGGTTTTCACCATGTTTTTCTTACTACGTAAATAGAGAAACAAAATTAAGTATTTATTGCTCTGGTCCAAAGCAGGCCTAGAATGTTTGATAACATATGTCAGAGTCCTATCCTTTATGTCAGTTGTGCCCCTGGCATGAACTTAGTCATGGTACTTACGAGGACCTTCTACCGATATGACAGTCATAATTAAACAGATGATGTGAATTCTCAGCTACTATGATTATTTCTAGTTTTTCTACCCCTTCCTCCACTATATCATTTTTCTCAAGAGAAAATTGAAATGGCATTGTAATTTGTGGCAGTCCTATTACAGCACTGTAGCCAGTTAAATTGGCCACTTAAGAAGGCCAGTATTTTTCTGCCGAGTATCGCTACTAGAAAATGTTAAATTATTATAAAAACTGTAGAGCAGGTGGTCAGTATGAAAACCAGACTGCGATGAGCAATCTGCTCTTATCTGTGTGTTTGTCTCTTCTCTCTAATAGGCTCATTAGGGGCTTGCACATGAGAGAGAAAATTCAATGTTGAGCTCCCCTTTCTAAATGTCTTGTTCAGGTGTCTCATTTTAAAAAGACAGGAAAAATATTAGAGGCCACTCTGCCTTACTTTATGACATGAAAAACAAAGATTTCCTTTATTCCCATTCTAAATTTTAAGGAAGAATGTACGATCAGTTTAAAAGAACAAAAAAATTGTATCCTTTACCTGCGTACTATTTTCATGAAATAATAGTTTCCTTACATTTACTGTACAAAACACTTTCTCATAAATTATCTCATTTGATCCTCAAGCAGCACTTTGAGCTGTGATTGGCCCCATTTTTCAGATGAAGCAATTGAGGCTCAGAAATATTAAATGACTTGCTCAAAACAATTAAGCAATACAGCAGGAATGAGACTGTTGGATTTCTAGATAAATTAAAAAGTAGAGAAATTCAGAACAGAAATAATTTAGATCATATGAGACTTGAGAAGATTCATGTTTCAGTGCCAGAGGTAGTAGGTATAAGACCTTATTTTTTTCCTCCAGGCTAATGCAGAAATTTTGAAGGTAGCCTAAATCAGCACAGTGAAATCCCCATTTACAACCCATCTAGGAAAAATAATAGTGCCTGGAAGAATTTTAAACCTGTCCATAATCAGTGCACCCTGTCAATGCTGAATCATCTTATTTGAAGAGACAAATCCCTATTTTGTATAGTCAAGAAACAATGTAAAGTCACATTTATGGTAAGAAATAACTTGGCCTTTCGGACAGATAAAAGTACTACTATTAAAATTCTAAAGGAGATACACTGTCCCATGTACAGACACTTACAGTTTCTGAAGTTATCATATATATCTAAGCACTTCTTTGGTGAAGAAGAAATATTAAGAATACAACCAGTTTTCCATTATTTGTAACTATTTTCGCTGTGGTGACTATACTATTTTCCCATGACATTGAATCACTAAGAAACCTGGGAATTTTCTTTACAAATAGATGGGGGAATATTTTTCAATATTTAGATTGGCAAAATACAGTATGTGTTCAGCAAAGCTAGCTCTATGTATCGCCATCCAAATATTTTTAGTATGTATTTGCTATTTTGACATTAGCTCATTTCTCTTTAATTTGCTGTAGTGCATTTTTTAAAGAGAACATTTATTTGATTAGTTTGATAGTAGAACAGATTTACTTAGGAAAGAGGCCAGAGAAAACACCAACCCTCCCCCCACCCCCTTTGGGGGAATTGTGCTGAAATTTGAAAGAGGAAAAACTGATAGATGACAAAGCTGATATATGACAAACCCTTTGGCCAAACTGTTAAGTAGGGCAAGTGTGTCTTAGCCCAACTTCCCCCCTTTCTGTCCATGTATATTTTCCTGATATCTTTTCCCCTCTTCAAACTCAAACTTTGTTGTCTGCTGCCTTATGCTCTTGGCTAGGGAACTTAAAAACTTCTAGTAAGTTGTTAATGAACACAAATGAGGTTTAATCTGTCATCCTCTGGACTTTCAGATTTGGACATTAACTCAAAAAAGGGAGTCAAAATGTTATCTACTTTAACATGCTGCTAGCTACTGAATTTCAGGTAAAATGTGTTTTCCATATCCCTCATGTAACACTATGTATATAGATTCCTACTGCCTGTATGTGTCCTGCAAATTTTGTCAAAAGATTTATAAAGTAAGAATGTTATTATGGTAAAGAGGGATGTGGAAGATGTAGCTCAAATTAATGTTATCCATTTCAAAATATGAAACATTCTATACTTATCAACATTGCAATGGTTTCTTCAGAATGGTTCTCATTGGGATAATTTACATATTTCCTATGCTCACTAGTACACCCATCTAGTAAGTGGCATACTGAGAATCCAATTCATGCCTCTTTGCCCAAATCCAAAGCCATTCTTTACAACATTAGAATTTTCACACAAGGCATGATCCACTCTCCCTGTTCTCTCTCTTCTATGTTTTCAACCCCCTTGAATTCATTTCTATTTATTCCTATGCTCCTCTTCCTGCCTCATTTGTACAACTCTCTGGTAGCTCAAATATAGTGCATTTCGACATTCTCTTGAGAACAATCACTCTTTATCTGTCTATGTGCAAGGAGTCTAGAAACAGATGATTTGGGTTCAAATTCGGAATCCACCACCTATTAGCCTATTTGTTTGTGTGAACTTAAACTGGATAATTAATCACAACCTCTTGTTCTGTAAAATGGGGAACGCTTAGTTCTTATATTACAAGATTATTTATTGGATTAGGTAAATCAAAATACATAGAATAGTGCCTGGAATATTTTAAGTGTTCAAAGTGTTGGTTGAATATTATTTTTTCCCACCATCTTAATTTAATTAAAATGTGTATTTTACCTGAAATGCTACTTAAAACTTTACCTTACCCTTGTGCTTCGCATTCTCAGTATAGTCTCAGGACATGCTTGCCTCTACAATTGCCACTCCACCTTAACATTTCCTCATGTGTTCATCCTCCTTATTCTCTGCTGTAATTGAATGCGTTCCTGTTTTTCTTGATTAATCCTTTATCTCCCACTTTTTAAGCAACCTTTTTTCTTTCCTGTATCTTTTTTTAAAAATATATATTTTATTGATTTATTTTTTATTTTTTTTTTTTACAGAGAAGAAGGGAAAAGGATAGGGAGTTAGAAACATCAATGAGAGAGAAACATTAATCAGCTGCCTCCTGCACACTCCCTACTGGGGGTGTGCCTGCAACCAAGGTATATGCCCTTGACTGGAATCAAACCTGGGACCCTTGAGTCCGCAGACCAACACTCTATCCACTGAGCCAAACCGGTTAGGGCCTTTCTTGTATCTTTGATCTTCCCTCTCCACTAGCTCCTTCCCCTCAGTCTGCAACTATCCCCAAGGATAGTCTCTTTTTCTCAAATACTATTATTCCCTCAGCTCTATGAGTTACTCAAGTTTTGGTCTTATATCTAACGTTTATATTATTAAGCTTTTTTTAAAAAAAAAATTCTCTTTATTGTTGAAAGTATTACATATATCCCCTTTGTTTGTTTTTTTCCCCATTGACTGCCTAAACCCTGCACACACCCCTCCCAGGCCTTCACTACTCTATGGTCTGTGCCCATGGGCTATGCATATATGCATATAAGTTCCCAGGCTAATCACTCCCCCCACCTTCCCTATAAATTTGTCAGTCTGTTCCATGCTTCTGTGTCTCTGGATCTATTTTGTTCATCAGCTTATTTTGTTCATTAGATTCCACATGTGAGTGAGATTGTGTGATATTTATACTCTGACTGGCTTATTTCACTTAGCATAATGCTCTCCAGGTCCATCCATGCTGTTGCAAATGGTAAGAGTTCTTTCTTTTTTACAGCTGCATAGTATTCCATTGTGCAAATGTACCACAGTTTTTATATCCACTCATCTGCTGATGGTCACTTGGGCTGTTTTCAACTTATAGCTATTGTAAATTGTGCTTTTTAAAGGCAGATGTATGGCATGAAATTTGAAAGCAGAGAAAAAGAATTGCAATTCCTGTCTAATATCTACAAGTTGGGTAATCCTGAACATGGTAACAACTCTGAGCCAGTTTTCTCATATGAAAATGGAATTAAGAATAATTACTTCAGCCCTAACCCGGTTTGGCTCAGTGGATAGAGCGTTGGCCTGTGGACTGAAAGGTCCCAGGTTTGATTCCAGTCAAGGGCATGTACCTGGGTTGTGGGCACATCCTCAGTGGGGGGTGTGCAGGAGGCAGTTGATTGATGTTTCTAACTTTCTATCCCTATCCCTTCCTCTCTGTAAAAAAAAAAAAAATCAATAAAATATATTTTTTTAAAAAGAATAATTACTTTATTGGATTGTCATAGGAATGAAATACTCTCTCTTAAGTGTTGAGTTGAGGTAATGTTTTGCATCTTGATCCTGGTGCAGTTAAATAGAAATGTTAATGTAAAGAAAATTCATTGAGCTGTATGCTTATGTATGTACATACTTCCTTTTGTATGTATGCTATAATTTATATTTAAAAAAATAAATAAATGGTAGCACAGTTTCTGTCATAGAAGAAGTGCTCAATAATTGTGGCTATTGTTATTTTTATTTCTAGTAATTGCAATTTGGATACCACTTCTACCACTACAGTTTCATCAGTGACCCCTAATCAATATAGCCAATACCTTTTCTTGTTTGAAGAATGAGCACCATCATTTGAATCTTTTCTTCCCTTGGCTTCCTCAGTATGGCTGGACTATTCCATTCAAATACCAATTAACTCAGCCAGGCTTTTGTTAACAGCTCTCTTTTTAATTATGGAAAGTTTACAAACTTTCAGTGAAGAAATATATATATATATATATATATATATATATATATATATATATATATATATATATTCTCCATAAATCAAAAGCAAAAGAGCTAACCACCTGGTCTGTATTCTGGAAAAGCCATATATATTTTTTTCCCTATATTTGACTGGAGAGCCATTATTAATAAGTTAGTTAGAGAGGTTAGTTTTCACAGATTGAATTGATAACAAAAGGTGTGGAAATGGATACACATGCAATGCAGGATATGGAGATGAACTGCATTGAGCAATAGTTTAATTCCCAAAATAAAGAATATCATTATGGAGGTGTATAAAAAGTTTACATTTGTCAAAGTGAGAGATGCAATCGCAGTGAAGGGACAGAAGAGGACTGGAGCCAGGACAGTGTATTTTACAGTAGTCAAAACTTGGACTTATGATAACCAATTAATTATACATGAGTCTCTGGAGATAAAATTGAAATAATTGCAACAAAAGGTACAAAACATCATTAAAAGTCATTAGAGAGAATACTAAGGCAGAAGTTAGACAATCTGGGTTCAAGTATCAGCCCTTCTACTTAGCTAGTAGGTTACACTTGGTAAATAATTTAAACCCATGAGCTTACATTTCCTCATCTTCTGATGAATATAATAGTCTCTCCTACCAATAATTTTCAAAACTTTGCTATGGGGCTCAGATAAGGTAATATATGCAGAGACGCTATGCAGCTCACATGGCATCACACAGATGCAGGAGATGATTTGTGAGGTACTTGTTACATATCCCCTCCTATGCACCTGCCATGTGATTGGATTCTACTACAGTACAGCAAATGATGTCAAGGAGAGCGATGACCAGTAGATGGATGAAGCCTGTAGCTTAGGGAAGTAGGTTGGATTTGGGAGGCATTTTTCAGAATACAGATCTGGTGGTGAGCTCTGTTGCTTTGAGTCAGTGTTGTTTCAATTCCATCCTGAGCGTGACAACCTGCTGCTCATTCATAGGTGAGTCATTCTTTCTTATAAATTTACAGTCAAATCCCGCAATCAATTGTGACTGACTTGTATGGGGTTTCAGTGAAGAAATAAGAAAGAAAAATATGTGAGGTGCTTTTGTTGCTACTGCTTTTACTAGGTAATTTTGTAAAGGTGAAGAACAGATATTTTAAGAGTTAGAGGACCAACTAATCATGTGTTCTATTTGGATTCTCAGAAAGATATTGGTGAGTTTGTAATCTAGAGAATTGCATTTTATTGGAAATGCTATATTTCAGGGTTAAATATTTGGTAAATGGGACTTTATAACTGTTATATTTTTAATTTAATGTTTCCTGCTTGTCTATCTTGTCTGAGATACTTGATCCTTATAAAAAGGGAAATGAGAAATATTAGTCAAGTGTGATTATATGGAAAAGTATGATTCATGATTTCATGTATAGCTTAATAAAATAGGGAAATGTGCTTATAGCAATTTTACCCTAGTCCTGCTCTGTAGCAGAATTTTGCAGATGAAGTAGGAGAGATAGAAAAAAATGCAAGGTACTCTGTTTATGAGATTATATATTTGAAGTGGCAAATCTATAATGTATCTGAAAAGCTTGGGAAGCTGTAATTTATATATTAATGTGTGGTATAATTATTATGATGGAAATCGTGCTAGAGATTCTTTTCAAATACTCTCCAGTATTAATATGAAACTCTCCAAATATGAAGCAGTTGTAACATTTATCAAAATAAGTTATTGGTTTTTGTTAATTTTTGATTAATTGTTATTATAAAGTCATGGATTTAACTGGCTCTGTTAACAAAATGTAGCAGTGGCTATATACTCATAAGAATTTAGCTTTGCTTTCTGGAAAATGGTAAATCATTAGTTGAAGAAAATGAGGAAATACATGTGAAAGCCCTTTAACATCTGTGGCATGATATTTACAAACTGTACTACAGTGTTTTTCATTTTTAGGTTTCTTTGTTATATATTTAAATATTTATTATATATATATATGTAATATAGTATATGTGAATATATATATATATATATATATATATATATATATATATATTCATAAGGGACAAACAAAAGGAGATTGAGGAATAATTAAACACTGCCAGGTTTCTCTGATTACCATTCAGTACACAAAGTTACTGCTAAATTACAATCTCACAAGGGAAGTTGGCAACAATTACTAACAATTTAGCATAGATTAGTTTATCAGATTAACTTGCATGAAGCTGAAACCCTGGGAATAACAGTAAATGAAGTGTTATGCTCCAATCCCAAAGAGATATATCCCACTAATTAAACAACAAAAAGTAAAATCTGTGCTATTTGAATGTACCAGTTTCAATCTAGTTTATGTGAATACATAGGCTTTTTAATAACACATTCATATAGCAAAAAGATGATAGTTTTGGCTACATAAATCCAAAAGTTATGTAAATAATAACACATTTTTATAGCAGATATGTATAAGATTCAGAGGTTGAGCAAACAGGAGAGAAGCTGCTTTGAGACAACTGATTAAGGTGGCAAACATGTCTTTGTAAAAGTGGATGTGAGCCAGAATCTTTTACTCTGCTTGCTGATTCTAATAATTTCATTTGGTCAGAAGTAATTCATTATGTTCACACTTGTAAAACAATCACTGTTTACTTTATTGCTTCTAACTCTTCCCACTAACCATCCCATGCTTTCCTTTCTCATTAGTTTTTAGATGTTATGGTATTGTTGTCTCTTTTTTTATTTTTTTTCACCCATCCTTGTGCCTAAGTCCTAGGAGAAAGAAACCTTATGTGTGACTTTTTCACACAGCTTTCTCATTTTGAAGAACATGTCATTTAATTCTGATATGTATGAGGTTTAGTGGAAGGAGCACTATACTGAGGTCCAGATGCCTGGACTATTTTTCTAGATCTACTACTAAATTGTGTTACTTGGAACAAGTCTCTTTTATCTAGGCCTTGGTTTTCTGATCTGTAAATGAGAGGAGAAGATAAAATTACTTTTCAGGTTTATTTTAGTTATATTCAGCATTCAATTATTCTATTTGGTGGACCAGATGGCCTCCTTTGGTGATATGGAATATCCAGGGAAATGTTTTTCAGTGAATGGGGCTATTAGTAGAAATTTTGATTTAGTTTATTACAGCTTTTAGATGTTTGCTTTGATAAGGGACTTTAAACATAACTGTATTTACCTATTATAGCACCATATCTGGGTGCAAGCTTCAGCAACACTTGCAGGAAAATGAATACTCAGATATGATATCTAGGAGGACTCCAATAATATAAGAGAATAATTTTAGCTGTTTTAAAAATGGGGTTCACAAATTTGCAACGTCAAGGGATGCAGTGTTTTGGTGAAAATTAGAAGAATTATTCTAAGTTTCAGTTTGAATACCAAGTACTAGTGCAGGTGCACTTTAAAGCAGCAATATCTAAATCCATAGAATATCAAAATGGGAGAAACTTCAAATAATCACTGGAGTGTACGGCTCCTAGAGACCCTAGTTCTAGCTTTCTCCCATCACTTTCCCTCCCTCAGTCTAGGCCTCAGTTTTATGGTTTATAAAGTTAAATTAAGAAAGGGAAAACAAAAATGGATTTCCCATAAACACTAGAGAAGCACATGTCTTTAGTTCAGTATTCCAACAAGCTCTCTTTCATTAAGAAACCTGTGACCATCTGCTAATGGGCACTTAGGCTGTTTCCAAATGTTAGCTATTGTAAATTGTGCAGCTATGAACATAGGGGTGCATATGTCCTTTCTGATTGGTGTTTCTGGTTTCTTGGGATATAGTCCTAGAAGTGGGATCACTGGGTCAAATGGGAGTTCCATTTTTAGTTTTTTGAGGAAACTCCATACTGTTCTCCACAGTGGCTGCCCCAGTCTGCATTCCCACCAGCAGTGCACAAGGGTTCCTTTTTCTCCACATCTTCCCCAGCACTTGTCATTTGTGGACTTGTTGATGATAGCCATTTACACAGGTGTGAGCTGGTACCTCATTGTTGTTTTGATTTGCATCTCTCAAATGATTATTGACTTTAAGCATTTTTTTCATATGCCTCTTGGCCTTCTGTATTTTTGCTTTTGGGAAGTTTCTATTTAGTTCCCTTGCACATTTTTTATTAGGTTTATCATCCTTTTGTTAAGTTGTATGAGTTCCCTATAAATTCTGGAGATTAAACCCTTATCAGGTGTCACATTGGCAAATATGTTCTCCCATATAGTGGGCTTTCTTCTATTGTTGCCATCATCAGATGAGTGGATTACAAACCTATGGTACATCTACACAATGGAATACTATGCTGCTGTAAAAAGGAAGGAACTCCTATCACTTGCAACAGCATGGATAGACCTGGAGAGAATTATGCTAAGCTAAATAAGCCAGTCAGAAAAAGATAAATATCACATGATCTCAACCATTTGTGGAATATAATGAACAACATAAACTGATGAACAAAAATAGATCCAAAGACAGAGAATCATGAAACAGTCAAACTCCAGAGAGATGGCTGGGGAAGGGTGTAGGGGTTTGGGGGTGGGGAGGGGGGTAAGAAATCAGCCAAAGAACTTTTATGCATATATGCATAACCAATGGACACAGACAATAGGGGTGTGGATGAAGGCCAGGGCTGGGGGTGGGGCTGGAAGAGGACAATAGGAGGAAAGGGGGACATATGTAATACTTTCAACAATAAGAATTTAAAAATAAAAAAAATAAAACAGACGGTAAAGATTTTTTTTTTTTTTAAAAAAAGGAAATCTGTGACCACCTGTTTCTTCATGTTATTTTTTATCTTTCTCTGGAATTCATTCTCACTGTGTGTGTGTGTTTATGTGTGTTTAATCTCGTGAGAATACGCTTAAAATATTTAGACAGTATCTCAAGAAAAACAAATGTTCTCAACAGTTACTAAGTGTCTGTTAAAGGCTGTAAAACAGCTCCCCTGTCAACGCCCCACCCCCACCCGCGCACCTCCTGATCAAGAGTTACGTCACACACAGCGACGACTCCCGCTCGCTCGTCAGTTAGTCCCAGGCGGTGTGGGGAAGCCATGACCATCGCGACGGGCGCAGAACAACCTGGAAAGATCCTCCCCCTGTCCCACCACCGGGTTGGTAACTAAGGGGATCCTATCCCGGCGGTGTGCGGCCCGAGAGGGTAGATAGAGAAAGAGGCAGGTTTAAAGGTAACTTGTAGCCCTCTGGTGTGGCTGTAGACAGAGGCGATTACAGTTCTGAGGAGAATCCGCTTGAAGTCTCTAACCCATGAGGAGGTCAGAGGGGAACAGGGGCTCTTTGGAAGGGACTAGGCCCAGGCGGAACTGAGAGTGACTGGGTGGCCCTCGGTCCCTGGCCTCTGGGGGTCAGGATACTTCCCACACCTCGGCTTTGAGCCCCACATTGTGGCTGGAGGCCCTAAAAGACTAGCGGAGGACCTTTGGGTCAGGACAGGGCTGGGAAACCGTCCTCCAAGAAACCGAGGACAAAAAATGGGTGCGTAGTGACGGTTAGTTTGGCCAACAGACAAGTTGGTGGGCCCTAGATTGACTTCCGGCTCGAAGTCTTCAGAGTCTCTGGGACAGTTTGAGGCCGAAATAGGACAAAAATAAGGGGGTGGAGGCACAAGTACAGAGAAGATTGACTTTAGCTCAACATGAGGAAAATTTCGTACAGGATTTTAGCCGTTGGCAAGCTCAAGAAACGGCGGGTTCTGCGCCGTTTCTATGGCAACTACTTATATGTCACGTCGTTTTTTAAATTTTCTGGGTCAGTGACGCTCCTTTTATGATGTAATAATCCACCTCAGCATTATTTATATTGTTACGCGAAAGAAAGCCACCATGGTGAGATCAGCAAATGATTAATAATTTTTCGTTTGTTTTAAATCCTAGCACTTTATTGCCTAGGACATGGACAACGGGATTTCAATGGTTGTGGTTTAAAATGCATTAAACTTTTTTTTATATTAAATATTATTTTATTATATGTACTTATATGTTAAACTTTTAAAAATTTATCTTCATTATTAAATATATTACAGATGTCCCCCCATTGACCCCCTCCTCCCCACCCCCACCCACGTCTTACCCCCCTACCCCCCACCCCCAACACCACTCCCAGTCTTCACCACACTACTGTGTCCATGGTTTACACATATATGCATATATGTTCTTTGATTGATCTCTTCCTACTCCTCCCCAACCTTCCCTCTGAAAATCTTCAGTCTGTTGTGTGCTTCCGTGTCTCTGGATCTGTTTTGTTTTTCAGATTATTTTGTTCATTAGATTCCACATATAAATGAGATTGTGTGATACACTAAGGTTACCTGGTGATTGCAAGGGTGGAAGGAGATGGATGGGTTGAGGTTGAAGAAGGCATAGAGAGGATAAATGATGATGGGAAAAATAAAATAAAATAAAATGTTAAAAATAAATTAAACAAAATACATTAAGCTTAATTAAAATGCTGACAATTAGGAGACTTTCAGCTTCTACTTTATCCACTTACATAGGCTATAGACCCAAGCATTTTTAAGATAAATGAATATGACTGGGAAGAAATATTTCAAAGCTAGTAAATATTCATAAGAATAGACTGAAGTAAACTAGTCAGACTTAAGTTCTTAATGAACAGACTGAAGTTTTGAAGAGGGAACTATTCCACTATCTCCCATCAATAATTTGTTTTTATTATTTGTTTTGCCATTTCCCTCCTCCTTTCCTTTTTGAGGAAGGGGGGAGGCTTTTAACTCTGAAATAAATAAAAAACTTTGGTAAATATTTTACATACATAGTCATATGGATTTCCAAGAGGAGAAAATAGGCAATACTACTCCTTTTATCTGTAAAGGAAGAAAGCAATGGAAGCTGGAAAGGCCAAAACAAACAAAAGTAAACACATCAAAGAAAGAAAAAAAAAGAAGAAGAAATCCAGGTAGATTCAAAAAGTAATGTAAATATTAAATAACCAAAAATAATAGGAAAACCACTGCCCATCAAAAAATCCTTTTCTTGAAATTAGAGGATATTGGGTGATGTTATACAATCATAGAAAGCACAACACATCTTTTACTCAATGAAATTCTCTAGCTCCACACATGGTAAGCACATATTACCTATTTGTTAAATGGACTTGAATGAAAATTTGTTTCTCTTTATTTTAACAAACTCTCTGCTGAATTCCAGAACTTTATTGTTTCTGTCTTAATAATTTTATTTATTATTATTTTTTTTTCAGAGTAACTGAAACTGCTTGGGTGTTCATTTCGCCACCAGAGCCTACCCAGACCTCCTTTCTTTTATCCACCCCAACCTGTACAACCTCTCCTACCTTCACAGCTCAGGTAAAGGGGAAATCAGAGAAGGGCCAGGAACTTACTGGTGTAGGTAGGCTCATTGTTATTTTCATCATGAATTTTAAGACTCTAGATAATCTGACAGTAAGCATCAGGATTCTTTCAGATCTTTGTTTCCCTAGAAGCCCTCATTTTTAGTCTGAGTTCATCCATGAGGTATGTAACCCTAATACTTGATTAGTGATTCTAAATCTGTTATCCAATTAGTAGCCACTAGCCACATATACATATTAAATGTCAATCAATAAAAATTAAAAATTGTGTTTCCAAGCAATATACATATGTGGCCAGTAGCTATTGTATCTAACAGTGCAGATGTAGAATATTCCAACATTGTAAGAAGTTCTGTTGGATAGTGCTGCTCCAGAAAGCCTGTCAGCCCCTTGCCATTTCTTTAGTTTAAAAGATATTTAACAATAAACCCAGTGTATTTGAGAGGCAAAATGAAGGTTAGTAAAAATATACCATAGTATTTGCAGAAGTAGCTGTGCAATACAGGGCTTGAGTTAAATGGCTGAGTAATGAGGCAGCGCCATTCTCTAATTTCATATTTAGAATAAGAAAGTGAGACCTATATTCAAGTGTTTTTGTTTGTTTGTTTTCAGGAAGGGCTTAGGCTATGATTTTAGACCATTTGTTCAACATGAACATTAATGATTTACATTTGTAAAGCGTTTCTACATGTAAAATTAGGTTAGAAGAGGGTACATTGAAAGAGAAAACAGTTGATTCTGAGAGCGTCTGTGTTATCACAATCTTACTTTTTAAATTGTCACTAATATATCTTTTGTATCTTCCTCCTTATGGGTTTCAAGAGATGAGTAATACAGGTAGGAATACTGCAAACTTCAACAAATTGGAGCTTCAAAACTACCAGGACTAATAATAATTCACATTTCCTTAATGTATGTTTTACATTTTTGAAAATGTTATCTTTCTCATTTTTTTCTCCATGAATCTCACAAAACTCTTCTGATATAGGTCAGGCAAATATTACCTTTTTTTTTTTTTTTACAAGCTTCTGTTCTGTTTAGTCTCCTTTGGCTTGACACAGATGTCACCTGCTGCATGAAGCTGTCTCTTTTCCTTGCAATTAAGCATAAACTCCTTAGCCCTTTCTCTATATGGCTTTTGTCTTAAGCTAATCAAGAATGCTGTTCATGAAGTTTGTAGGCCTTTAGTGTGAGGTTTTATGTTTATCTGGCTAGGGATTAGGTTGTATTTATGGTTTGCTATAGTTCAAGTGTCAGAGGCTAAACTTTCCTCTGTTGTTATTGTTTTTGTCTCCCCTGTTGTCTTTGGGATTTCTAGAAGCTTCTTTTTAAATAAAGTCTGAGAAAAAAAAAGAATGCTGTTTAGGTGCTTTCGATCCTTCTTAATAGATTCACAATTCCAGTAGGATAGAAGTTGTGTCTAAGATATATATATATATATAATTTTTTGCCTTTTAAAATGTATTTTATTGATGTATATTCATATAACATAAAATTACCAATTTTAAAGTTTGCAATTTAGAGGTTTTTATTACATTCACTATGTTGTGCAACCATCACTTATATCTATTTCCAAAACATTTTCATCACTCCCAAAGGGAACCCTGCACCCATTAAATAGTCCCTCTTCCCTGCCTCCAGATACCTCCTGGCAACCACTAATCTTTCTGTGTCTATGGATTTACCTATTCTGGACATTTCAACTAAATTAACTCATATACAATGAAACCTTGTGTGTCTGGATTATTTTACTTAGTATAATGTTTTCAAGGTTCATACACATTATAGCATATATCAGTATTTCATTCATAGTTATAGTTGAATTTTTGTATTTTACTAAAAACTACTCAATAATTATTAACTAACAGTAGACTGTTTTACCACAAACTCTCAACCTGGGAGCATATGCTAATACTAAAGGCCCACTGCATGAAATTCATACACAGGGGCAGGAGGGTCCTTCAGCCCGGCCTGCACCTTCTCGCAATCCAGGACCCCTCGGGGGATGTCCGACTGCCAGTTTAGGCCCCTGGCCACTCTGCTTGCCTGCCTCATTGCCCTTAACCATTCACCTGCCTGACTGATTGCCCCTAACCGCCTCTGCCTGCCTGATCACACCTAACCACTCTGCCTGCCTGCCTGCCTGATCACTCCTAACTGCTTGCCTGCCTGCCTGATCGCCCCTAACTGCCTCTGTCTTGCCTCCACCACAGCGGCTTCATCCAGAAGGACCTCCGAAATGACGTCTGGAATGTTGTTTGGCTGTCCAGTCTAATTAGCATATTATGCTTTTATTAGTATAGATAATGCAGCCTGAATGAATATATAAGGCCTGAACCCAATTAATTCTGTTATTTCATTCTTTGATACTCAGATCATCTATGCCTTAAATATTAACCACCAGAAGAGTCTCTCCATCCATTCTAAGACATGGCACAATCCTTTCATCTTTTCCAAGGAGAACCAACAGTGACATCCTCTCCCACTGAAGTTCGTGTGTGGGTAGAAGGTAAGATGTTTTAAAGCATCTTAGTTCTGCACATCACATTTAATCTTTTCAGACTCAGCTGCTCAGATTCCACACAAAATACATAAAAACATATTATTTATTTTATAGTTTTTTAAAGAAGATACTTCAATATTAGAAAGTTGAACCTGAAATCTATAACCTTTAAAATCATAACGTGTTTTAGTAAACATTCTAAGAATGATTTTCTTGATTTTATTAGTGCCTTTATTGTATGAATATTGAAATTAATGTTTTAGTTATATTTAATTATATATTAATTTGTGATTTTAGATTAGAATTAATATGATCACTCAAAGCAACTGAACATTGCAAAATAATGACAATAAAGCACACTACCTATCATATAATTTACATTCTTCTGTTGGAAGAAGCCAATGCTAACTGAAGAAAATGCATTGTACAGAGAAATGCAATGAAAGGGGGATTTAAATGTATTAATTTGATTAATTTTATTATCAATCATAACTTATGACATTAAAATACAGTTAACTTTTGAGAAAAAAGGGTAGGTCTGCCTATATCACTTTCCTTTCACATTAATAGATATTGAAAAATAAGGTTTACTGATTTAAGAGGAAGGAAAAGATTCAAAGTCTTCTTTTAACAGATGTGTTTATTAGCATTATACCCAAAAGCAGTTTAGGAAAGATTGGCTATGCTTAACATTTTAAAATTATAGATGATTATAATTATAGATGATTAATTACTACAAAGATTGTCTTTATTGCAGTGTTTTCTTTTAGATAATGATTAGTAAAGATGGTTTTGCATATTTTGTTGTGTTAAGTAAAATGGATTAGGCAATATGTATATGGAAATAATACATTACCACTACAGAATTATAGTAGCTTCTTTTAATTTCCCATCCATAAAATAGCTTCACATTAAGATTTCCCTCACATTAGGTTGAAATGATAGAGCTATCCAGAACAATATAGGTGAGAATTTATTACAAAGATAATTTAAATTATGTCAATAACATTATTTTTATGTAGAGACATTTCAATGAAGAATAAATTCCAAGTTTTTTCAGTTCATGTTTTAATTCTAACTTTTATAATTTTTAACTTATAAGTCTAAATAACTTAAATACACTAAAGTCACTCTCATTCGGTAGTTTTGGGAAGAAAACCTTGGTTCCTGCTTTTGGAAATTCCACGTTTTCTCAGCTGCTATTGGTACTTTTTTCTGAGAAATTCCTTTTAATTTCTAGATCTTGCATTTGCAAACTACTGAAGACAGTACTCACACAAGAAGAAATGTCTTCCTCCCTTGTGCTCCCATACATTTCCTTCACTTCTTGAAGCACTTTCTGGCTTATTTTTTGGGGGAGGTGTATATGTGTGTTTTATGTTTTCTCTGTCAAATTGTAAGTAGTTTGAAAGTAAGGGGTAATATTTCATTTATCTTTGTATCACTGACAACACTCAACACAATACCTTGCAAAGCATAGGTGCTTAGCAAAAATTTTTTAAGTGACAAAATAATTACTTCAATATTCCCCTTCTCAATTTGCTATAAAATTGACCTTATAAACAGAAACTTGCAGGTTGCCACTCTTAGTTAACTTTTCTTTGTTGATATTGGCATATTCTTATAACAGTAATTGTAAGAGAATAAAGTAATTTCAAATAAACGGGCATGAATTATAGTCATATGACCTCAATGCTTTTAATTTTCTGATCAAATGTAAGATAAAACACCTTCTCTTTAGTGGTATCCTAGCTTCGATTCAGTCTCTGACTCATGGTAAGTTACAACATTATTAGAACAGTGAAAGATTTCTGTTATCTGAGCAGAAAACCAAAAATCATTGTACCAATTTGGCTTACTGGAAACATTTTACTCAGTTAATTTGGAGGAAAAAGCTAGAGCAGGCTATTACTGTTGAAATTGAGAACAACAGTTATCTTTTAAGGTGGCTGTTATTTTAGCATATCTAAGATATTATGCATAAACACAATATTCATTACTCATGTAATTGAAGTTGAGGTGCTCTTTGGGATTCAAAATGGACTTTAGAAGAATACTGTGGTATGGAAATTGCCAGAGTTTAGAAAATTATTAAATTTTATTTTTTATTATTTTTTATTGTTTAAAGTATTACAAATAATAGTACATATGTATCCTTTAAATCATGTAGAAAGAGGAGTCTGTAGGATCCAAGTTGCATTTCTAGCCAGATCCCCAGCCTTCCAAAAACGTTTAGGTTCTCTCTGAAATCAGTGGAGGTTCCAATCAAAACTCAAGTTGGTGTGGATTTAACCACAGGGTGTGTGTGTGTGTGTGTGTGTGTGTGTGTTTTTAAACTTATTTATTTATTAAGTTATAATTGAAATATAACATTATATTGGTTGTGATTTGTTTTTTAATATAGGCATTTTCTAGGTTGTAATACAAAACAGAGAGTGTGATTTAAATTTAACAAGTGAAGTATCTTGAATCCATTAAAAAAATATAAGCTGGGAGTTTGGAGACCTGGCTTTTAAGCTTGATTATACCACCAAACCCATTGTGACCTTAGACAAGCCACTTGGCCTTTAAGATTTCTAAAATATTCTTTATTTCTTTAAATTGGTCTTCTTTATTTCTCTGACATTTTTAATTTTTCAAATTAGAAATACATATATGTATGCTTGAGAGGTATATTGTAATGAAAAATAAAAATCAATAATAACAAATATTTGGGGGTAGTTAAAGTATAAAATAAATGTGAGATACATTTTATCATTGTTCTACTTATTTTTAGCTCACTATCAATTAAATTTTTGTTATTATTTGAGAGTGGTTACACTGTCAGCAGCACCAACATATTATTACTCTTTATGGACTTTCCTAGATATTACAAGTTTAGAAGATTGTTAGATCTGTCTATGTATGGGATTCAGTAATATAAAGCACAGTGTACCTTAGCTTAGAACGTTTTCATTAGAAGGTATTTTTATTCAGAAAATACTTGTTGGTGTGGATATAACTAAATTGGGGAGCTTGAAAATTATAAAATTAAGAAAGACCACAATAATGGGCATGTAAGGCCCTGTCCTTTCACTTCTGACATGCATTAACATTGCCAAAATAATTGACTATGTAAGATGTATTTGATAGGGAAATCATTCCACTATAGTGATTATATAAATATTGAATTTATCATTGTACAAAAGAATTGTGAATGAGCAGAAGACCTTAAATTAAAAATAAGTTTAAAATGGTAGGTATCAGAGTATCTGGAAAGGGAACAAGTAATAATTAGAGCATCTATATATATAAAAATATAAGTAATATGCAAATGAGGTTGAGACTCCTTCACAGTCACAACCAGCTCAGGAGGAGGGGCTGGGCTCCACCTGAGCCTGAGAGATAACACAGAGGGGTGCCTGCTCCAAGCCTCTGCAGCAAGCCTGGAGGCAGGCCCCCAGCGGAAACACACACACACACACACACACACACACACACAAACACACACACCGGGCACCTGCTCCCAGCCTCCTCAGTGCGGGTGAGGCAGGCCCCCAGTGGACACAAACACACACACACACAGGAACACACGGGGCACCTGCTCCGAGCCACTGTGGTTTGGCTCTGGACAGGCCTCCAGTGACACACAACCGTGCACACACACACACACACACACACACACACACACTACCTGTTCCGAACCTCCATGGCATGGCCTGGTGCAAGAGCCTAGTAAACACACACACAACACACACACACACCCAAACACACACACACACACACACACACACACACACACACACACACACTGGGCAACTGCTCTGAGCATCTACAGCGCAGGAGGGGCAGGCCCCCAGCAGAAACACACACACAAACACACAGGGGCTCCTGCTCCAAGCCTTTGTGGTGCAGGAGGGGGCAGGCCCCCAGGAGACACACACAAAAACACACACACAAACACACACACACACCCAGAGCGCCTGCTCTGAGCCTTCCAGGTGCGACTGGGGGCAGGCCCCCAGTAGACACACACACACACACAAACACACACAAAAACAAACACCTTGCACCTGCTCTGAGCCTCTGATGTAGCTGGGAGCAGGCCCCCAGAGGACACATACACACACACACACACACACACACACACACACACGAGGCACCTGCTCCGAGACCCCACAGCGTGCCTGGGGGCAGGCCCGCCACAGACACACACACACAACACACACACACACACACACACACACACACACACACGGGGCTCCTGTGCCGAGCCCCCAAGGGGCGACTGTGGGCAGCCCCCAGCAGGCACACACACACTCAGACACACACAAATATGGGATGCATACTCCGAGACCCCATGGCGTGGCTGAGGGCAGGCCACCCACAGACACACACACGCACACACATACACAGACACACACACGGGCTCCTGCTTTGAGCCTTTGAAGTGCGGGAGGGGGCAAGACCCAGGAGACACACACAAAAACACACACAAATTCACACACACACACACACACACACACCACAGAACATCTGCTCTGAGCCTCACTTCTGCGATGCGGCTATGGGCAGGCCCCCAGTAGACACACACACACACACACACACACACAGACACATGGGGCACCTGCTCTACAAACACACACAAAAAACACATGGGGCACCTGCTCTGAGCCTCCGACGTGGCTGAGAGCAGCCCCCCAGTGGACACACCATAACACACGGGGCGCTTGCTGCGAGCCTCCATGGCATGGCTGGAGTAGGCTCCCAGTGGACACTTACACACACACACACACACACACACACAAGGAGCGCCGGCTCCAGGACCCCGAGGTGCGGCTGAGGGCATGACCCCAGAAGACACACACACAGACACACACACACACACACACACACACACACACGGGGCACCTGCTTCAAGCCTCCGACGTGGCTGGGGGTAGGCCCTCAGAGGACACACATGGTCACACAGGGCGCTTGCTGCGAACCTCCATGGCATGGCAGGAGTAGGCCTCCATCGGACACATACACACACATACACACAAGGGGCGCCTGCTCTGAGCCCCCAGGGGGCGGCTGTGGGCAGGTCCCAGGGGTCACACGCATGTGTGCGAGCGCGCGCACACACACACACACACACACACAGGGTGCCTTCTGGGAGCATCCATGGCGCAGCTGGGGACAGGTCCACAGTGGAAACAGACACACACACACAAACATACAAACACACACACAAACATGGAGCACCTGCTCTGAGCCTTCCCTCTGGGGTATGGCTGTGGGCACGCCCCCAGTAAAAACACACACACACAAACACATACATACACACACGCACAGCACCTGTTCAGAGCCTCTGTGGCATGGCTTGGACTTGGGCCAAGCCCCTCGTAAACACACACATATCACACACTCACACAGACACACCCACCAAAACACAAACACACACACACACACACACGGGGCACCTGCTCTGAGCATCCATGGTGCGGGAGGGGGCAGGCCCCCACCACACACACACACACACACACACACACACACACACACAGTGGGGCTCCTGCTCTGAGCCTTTGTGGCACAAGAGGAGGCAGGACCCCAGGAGACACACACAAACTCACACACACAGAGCACCTGCTCTGAGCCTCCCCTCTGCAGTGCAGCTGTGGGCCGGCCCCTAGTAAACACACACACACACATACACACACACATGCAGCACCTGCTCTGAGCCTCTGACGTAGCTAGGAGCAGACCCCAGCGGAAACACACACACACACACACACACACACACACGAGGCACCTGCTCCAAGACCCCACAGCATGGCTGGGGGAAGGCCCCCCACAGACACACACACACACACATACACACACACACACACACACACACACATGGGGCGCCTGCGCTGAGCTCGAAGGGGGCGACTGTGGGCAGCCCCCCAGCAGGCACACACACACTCACACACACACAAATATGGGATGCATGCTCCAAGACCCCGTGGCATGGCTGGCGGCAGGCTCCCCACAGACACACACACACAGACACACGCACACACACACACGGGCTCCTGCTTCGAGCCTTTGTAGTGCAGGAGGGGGCAGGGCCCAGGAGACACACACAAAAACGCACACACAAACTCACACACACAAACACACACAGAGAACACCTGCTCTGAGCCCCTCTTCTGCGGTGCGGCTGTTGGCACGCCCCCAGTAAACACACATGCACACACACACAGGGTGCCTGCTCCAAGACTCCAATATGGCTGATGAAAGGCCCTCAGAGGAAACACAAAAACACACAAGGCGCTTGCTCCGAGCCTCCATGGTGTGACTCGGGTAGGCCACCAGCGGACACACACACACACACACACACACACACGGGGCGCCTGTGCCAAGCCCCCAGGGGGCGACTGTGGGCAGCCCCCCAGCAGGCACACACACACACACACACACACACACAAATATGGGATGCATGCTCCGAGACCCTGTGGCGTGGCTGGGGGCAGGCCCCCACCGACACACACACACACACACACACACACACACACACACACACATACACACACACAGGCTCCTGCTTCGAGCTTTTGTAGTGCAGGAGGGGGCAGGCCCCAGGAGGCACACACAAAAACACACACACACACTCACACACAAACACCACACAGAACACCTGCTCTGAGCCTCCCTTCTGCGGTGTAGCTGTGGGCAGGCCCCCAGTAAACACACACACACACACACACACACACACGGGGCACCTGCTCTGAGCCTCCAACGTGGCTGAGGGCAGGCCCCCAGTGTACACACCATAACACACAGGGCGGTGGTTGCAAGCCTCCATGGCGAGGCTGGAGTAGGCCCCCAGTGCACACTTATACACACACACACACACACAAGGAGAGCCTGCTCCGAGTCCCCGAGGTGCAGCTGAGGTCACGACCCCAGAAGACACAAACACACACACACAAACGGGCACCTGCTCTGAGACCCCACTGTGTATTGGGGGCAGGCCCCGCACAGACGCAACACACACACACACACACACACACACACACACACACATAAACACACACACGGGGCACCTGCTCTGAGCCTCCGACGTGGCTGGGGGTAGGCCCCCAGCGGACACACATGAACACACAGGGCGCTTTCTGCGAACCTCCATGGCATGGCTGGAGTAGGCCTACACACACAAACACACACACGAGGCACCTGCTCCGAGACCCCAAAACGTGGCTGGGGGCAGGCCCGCCACAGACACACACACACACACACACACACACACACACACACACACACGGGGCGCCTACTCCAAGCCTCCGAGGCCTGGCTGGGATAGGCCCCCAGCAAACAGACACACAGACACACACACTCAAACACTAACACAGACACGCACACACATACATGGGGCTCCTGCTCTGAGCCTCCATGGTGTGACTGGGAGCAGGCCCCCAGCAGACACACAATAACACACGAGGCACTTGGTGCGAGCCTCCATGGTGTGGCTGGCGTAGTCCCCCAGCAGACACACACACACACACACACACACACACACACACAGAGAGCCTGCTATGAGCCTCCACAGCGTGACCTTGGCAAGCCCCCAGTAGACACACACACACACACACACACACACACACACACTCACACGCACAAGGGTCTCTTGCTCTGAGACCCCAGGGAGCAGCTGTGGCCGACCCCAGCGGTAACACACACACACACACACACACACACACACACACACACAAAGGTCTCTTGCTCTGAGACCCCAGGGAGCAGCTGTGGCCGACCCCAGCGGTAACACACACACACACACACACACACACACACACACACACACAAAGGTCTCTTGCTCTGAAACCACAGGGAGCAGCTGTGGCCGACCCCAGCGGTAACACACACACACACACACACAGGGTGCCTTTTCGGAGCATCCATGGCGCAGCTGGGGGCAGGTCCACAGTGGAAACAGACACACACACACAAACATACAAACACACACACAAACATGGAGCCCCTGCTCTGAGCCTTCCCTCCGGGGTATGGCTGTGGGCACACTCCCAGTAAAAACACACACACACAAACACATACATACACACACGCACAGCACCTGTTCAGAGCCTCTGTGGCATGGCTTGGGCTTGGGGCAAGCCCCTCGTAACACACACATACCACACACTCACACAGACACACACACCCACCAAAACACATATACACACACACACAGGGCACCTGCTCTGAGCATCCATGGCGCAGGAGGGGGCAGGAGGGGGCAGGACCCCACCACAAATACACACACACACACACGCACACACACCCCCCCCACAACACACACTGGGGCTCCTTCTCCGAGCCTTTGTGGCACAAGAAGAAGCAGGCCCCCAGGAGACACGCACAAAAACACACACACAAACTCACACACACACACACACACACACACACACGGAGCACCTGCTCTGATCCTCCAATGTGGCTGAGGGCAGCCCCCCAGTAGACACACCATAACACACGGGGCGCTTGCTGTGAGCCTCCAATGCGTGGCTGGAGTAGGCCCCCAGTGGACATTTACATACACACACACACACACACACACACACACACACGGAGAGCCTGTTCCGAGACCCCGAGGTGTTGCTGAGGGCACGACCCCAGAAGACACACACACACACACACACACACACACACACACACACACACCACACAAGGAGCGCCGGCTCCAGGACCCCGAGGTGCGGCTGAGGGCATGACCCCAGAAGACACACACACAGACACACACACACACACACACACACACGGGGCACCTGCTTCAAGCCTCCGACGTGGCTGGGGGTAGGCCCTCAGAGGACACACATGGTCACACAGGGCGCTTGCTGCGAACCTCCATGGCATGGCAGGAGTAGGCCTCCATCGGACACATACACACACATACACACAAGGGGCGCCTGCTCTGAGCCCCCAGGGGGCGGCTGTGGGCAGGTCCCAGGGGTCACACGCATGTGTGCGAGCGCGCGCACACACACACACACACACAGGGTGCCTTCTGGGAGCATCCATGGCGCAGCTGGGGACAGGTCCACAGTGGAAACAGACACACACACACAAACATACAAACACACACACAAACATGGAGCACCTGCTCTGAGCCTTCCCTCTGGGGTATGGCTGTGGGCACGCCCCCAGTAAAAACACACACACACAAACACATACATACACACACGCACAGCACCTGTTCAGAGCCTCTGTGGCATGGCTTGGACTTGGGCCAAGCCCCTCGTAAACACACACATATCACACACTCACACAGACACACCCACCAAAACACAAACACACACACACATACGGGGCACCTGCTCTGAGCATCCATGGTGCGGGAGGGGGCAGGCCCCCACCACACACACACACACACACACACACACACACACACACGGTGGGGCTCCTGCTCTGAGCCTTTGTGGCACAAGAGGAGGCAGGACCCCAGGAGACACACACAAACTCACACACACAGAGCACCTGCTCTGAGCCTCCCCTCTGCAGTGCAGCTGTGGGCCGGCCCCTAGTAAACACACACACACACATACACACACACGTGCAGCACCTGCTCTGAGCCTCTGACGTAGCTAGGAGCAGACCCCAGCGGAAACACACACACACACACACACACACACACACACGAGGCACCTGCTCCAAGACCCCACAGCATGGCTGGGGGAAGGCCCCCCACAGACACACACACACACACATACACACACACACACACACACCCCACACATGGGGCGCCTGCGCTGAGCTCGAAGGGGGCGACTGTGGGCAGCCCCCCAGCAGGCACACACACACTCACACACACACAAATATGGGATGCATGCTCCAAGACCCCGTGGCATGGCTGGCGGCAGGCTCCCCACAGACACACACACACAGACACACGCACACACACACACGGGCTCCTGCTTCGAGCCTTTGTAGTGCAGGAGGGGGCAGGGCCCAGGAGACACACACAAAAACGCACACACAAACTCACACACACAAACACACACAGAGAACACCTGCTCTGAGCCCCTCTTCTGCGGTGCGGCTGTTGGCACGCCCCCAGTAAACACACATGCACACACACACAGGGTGCCTGCTCCAAGACTCCAATATGGCTGATGAAAGGCCCTCAGAGGAAACACAAAAACACACAAGGCGCTTGCTCCGAGCCTCCATGGTGTGACTCGGGTAGGCCACCAGCGGACACACACACACACACACACACACACACACACGGGGCGCCTGTGCCAAGCCCCCAGGGGGCGACTGTGGGCAGCCCCCCAGCAGGCACACACACACACACACACACACACACAAATATGGGATGCATGCTCCGAGACCCTGTGGCGTGGCTGGGGGCAGGCCCCCCACCGACACACACACACACACACACACACACACACACACACACACACACATACACACACACAGGCTCCTGCTTCGAGCCTTTGTAGTGCAGGAGGGGGCAGGCCCCAGGAGGCACACACAAACACACACACACACACTCACACACAAACACCACACAGAACACCTGCTCTGAGCCTCCCTTCTGCGGTGTAGCTGTGGGCAGGCCCCCAGTAAACACACACACACACACATACACACACGGGGCACCTGCTCTGAGCCTCCAACGTGGCTGAGGGCAGGCCCCCAGTGTACACACCATAACACACAGGGCGGTGGTTGCAAGCCTCCATGGCGAGGCTGGAGTAGGCCCCCAGTGCACACTTATACACACACACACACACACAAGGAGAGCCTGCTCCGAGTCCCCGAGGTGCAGCTGAGGTCGCGACCCCAGAAGACACAAACACACACGAACAAACGGGCACCTGCTCTGAGACCCCACTGTGTATTGGGGGCAGGCCCCGCACAGACGCAACACACACACACACACACACACACACACACACACACATAAACACACACACGGGGCACCTGCTCTGAGCCTCCGACGTGGCTGGGGGTAGGCCCCCAGCGGACACACATGAACACACAGGGCGCTTTCTGCGAACCTCCATGGCATGGCTGGAGTAGGCCTACACACACAAACACACACACGAGGCACCTGCTCCGAGACCCCAAAACGTGGCTGGGGGCAGGCCCGCCACAGACACACACACACACACACACACACACACACACACACACACACGGGGCGCCTACTCCAAGCCTCCGAGGCCTGGCTGTGATAGGCCCTCAGCAAACACACACACAGACACACACACTCAAACACTCACACAGACACACACACACATACATGGGGCTCCTGCTCTGAGCCTCCATGGTGTGACTGGGAGCAGGCCCCCAGGAGACACACAATAACACACGAGGCACTTGGTGCGA